>NC_062222.1:58862706-59530831 GCF_902686445.1 Sciurus carolinensis | reverse complement strand
TTTTTCTTTCCTTTCTGCTTTATTCATCTTTGTGTTTTAATGGTTTACTCTACTAACAATGTTTGATTATTTTTCTATTTTTATTTTGTTTCCATTCTTCTATTAGGATTCACACTTTCACATACTTTTTTTGATATCTTTTTTTCACTTCTTGATATAGGATTCTGTAAGTATCTTTGTAAGACAGCTCTGGTAGTCTTAAATCCTGTCAGTTTTGGCTTATCTTGGAAGTCTTTATTTCTTCTTCATTTCAGAAGGAAAACCTTGCTACACATGGTGATCTTGGTTTGCAATTGCTGCTGCTGTGGACAGGCCAACCTAGCAGTGGGAACTCAGCTGTTTCCAGCTGGGGATGAGCTGGATGCTGGGAATTTTCTCTTGATCTTTCAGTTTTAGTTCCTTCCAGGGAGTAATCAAGAATGAGTCATTTCTAGAGTTAGGTAAATTCTTCTTGGGTCCTCCATTGACCACGTGGGCCCAGGGACAGGATGATGAGTGGAGCTTTACTTTCCCTTAATCCTTTAGCTGAAGTCCTTGAAGGAGTAAGCAAGAACAGAATAAGGCTGATACCAAGCAAAGTTTCTGTCCAGACCTGTTTAGGCCAGGAACCCTAAAGGCAGGATAACAATATACATACGGTACTGCTAAAGTCTACCCCAACACAGCCCTATGGGTTGACCAGCAGGGGAACCATAGAATTCTTTCTCTGTTAGTAAAAAGTGTCTGTACACAACTCTGGGGGAAGTGTGATGAGAACCATGTGTATGATTACTTTCAGTCCTGACACCAGTGTTAATCTGCATTCCACAGGGTATGCTCCTGTTCTCAGAGAATAGATGACTCGTTGTCCTGGTTCTTATAGACAGTGCTCTTTGTTCCCCTCCATGTCAAAATACCAATGCCTACAATATAGAACATTCAGAAAGTTTTAGTCAGAGTCACTCTATTGAACCAAGTTTGGTTTCACAAGGCATCTACCGACCAAACTGGTCCAGTGGATTTTTTTTTTTTTTACAGGGTTCCTGAGATGGGATTATGCAGGGGTGTCTGATCTCTACAGCACGTCTTTCAAGACGGTTCCTGGCTCTGGTACCTTGGGGTCATTGCTAGAAAATAATGTGAAATCTTTCCCCAAAGCAAGGTTACTATGTAGATTTCGAATTACTTAGCTAGTTAGGCTTCAGGCCTATGAAGATTGTGAGATTTTTCTATAACCAGGACTTCTAGTAACTTCACTGATAGAGTTTACCAGAACTCTGTCTTTTAGCCTTCTCTATGCAGAAGGGAGAACCACCTCCCCCAGCCAGGGTGACAGTGTCTGGATATTTGATTTCATTTACTATGTTGTTGTCCAAAGTCTCTACCTCTGACAAGGTTTCTGTTTTTCTCCTGCCAATTTCCAGTGTTATCCCATGATCACTCATCTCAAATTGCAGTTGTGTACTATTGCTTTGGTTCTTTCAGAGGAGTAGGTAAGTTTTGGGTACTACTATTCAATTGTCTTGAACTGTCAAGATTCATGATATGTTGTTCTTAGCCAAAACTACAGATTAGGAAACAAGGGTTAAGAAGTTCAAGTAAATTCTCTGGAGTTGCATAGTTTATGTTCATACTTATTAACCCAGTCTTTTTTTTTTTTTTTTTTGGAATAATAATAATTAATATTTATTGTGCACTATGAACTGCTTAAAGTACTTAATATATAAAGCTAGGTTCTATTGTTAACTCTTGCATACACTAAGAAACTGAGGTACAAATGGATTAAGAAACTTCCCAATAGCACACAAGAAAAAAATGACTTCTAGAATTGAGCTAGTTAGTCTGGTTCCAGAGTACTCCAACTATATGTCAATTCCATTACCTGATGTAACCCATTCTTACTTAGGAGAAAATGTGACATTTAAAGACAGTTTAGATTATATTGCTTGTTCTTTTAATCTGCTGATATGATATACTTAGATCTTGTCTTTTGCTTGAGGCCAGAAATATAGGTTGTCTTTCATATTTGAACCATAGTTGATTTGCCAACTTCACTTACAGACCCCTTTTACATAGCCTGTATAGATTGATACCTTTGTTAGCTGTTCAATGTACCATGTCTCATAGGTGCTAGACACACTCAAAACCATGGAGATTGATGCATTCCGACTTTATATTAAGACAAACTCCATCTGATTGTTTGCAGTTGATTGCAAGTTAAGCCAGACCCCAAAATTATTATAATGATAATAATAAAGGGGACTATTCATGTTAAAATAAACTTGAATCACAAAAATTAGCAAATGCAATTTAAAAAATTAAATATGGCCATACATCTTCATTAATTAGCATCCAGGAAAATAAATCTGCAAAAGAGAACCCAAACCTAGACCTAAAAACAAATAAGGAAACATTATAACATTGCAGCTAAGGTCCTATGTTTTGGGGAGGGGGTGTAATAACTGATATTAAGAAAAGGAGAAATAAAAGGTGTGACCATTAATTTCTTAAAGTCTACAACGTGCTTGCTACTTCATATATCCTGTCTAATTTAGTTTTAGGTAAACTGTGTTAGATAATTCACTTAGCTGCCGAAGAATTAGATGCTACTAGAATTTAAGTAAATAATTCAAGTTCAGGTACATGAAATGTGAAGAAAATCTATGTTTTATAAATTAAAGAGTCTTAATTTTAAGATGTCAGAGAGAGAGGTTGCTGATTGGTTGTTTTCATTTTGCTTTCTCTGATACTTATAACTTAGCAGTCCTTTATTAAAATTCTCAATGTTCAAGTGAAATGAGTAAAACTATGTAGTAAATATTTCAGAAGGAATCAAATAGGTAATTTCCCTTTCAACCACCTTGATTTTAGACTCTGCAAATTGAAATAGAGATTTAATAAATGAAGATTTATAAATGTTGATAATTGAGTGGCTTAAGTGTCATAAATGTAAATCCATAAAATGAAACTCATTATATTTACATAATTTGCAAATTTATAAAACACATGAAATGTGAGTTTTGAAAGTCAGAGTAGGTAATGATAAGAAAACATTCATGACATTACCCACTTTAAAAACAAAAGTCTTATGAAGTTGTAGCAGTTCATGAATTATTTATTTGTTAAAGAACCACTTAATCCAGTGGAGGGTTCTTACAGATGTGTGTGACTATGTGAAAGAAGACGTTTTTGGGTAGGAAGGCCAAAAGTATGTGCTTAAATATTAGATGATAATCACTTAAAGATGAGTAGAAATGATACTGATCCTCTTTTTAGTAAGTAAATAAATAAATGTTGATACTTTGCCCACTTGACTCTCTGGATATTACAGTTTTGGAACAGATTTTCACTTTTAGTATGTAATTTCTGGGACTCGGTCCAAGAAATGAATCCCAGAAATGATATATGATCAGATACAGATTCCTTGTCTTTTTATTTTTTATTAGATAAATATAAACCTGTTTCTGAAATAATAGGTACAAAATCTACAAACAATCAATATTCTATCTTGAAATGTGTGATTATATCTGAAAAGGGCTCTGCCACTGTTTGTGTGCTACACATGGTTTGTTGGCACTGGAGACTAACAACATGTACATAATCCCAGAGCCCCTGTGGGATAGATTGGCATGTAGCATAGGCTCATGATAATCATGCCTGACATGTGCTTCCAGGTATTTGGCATCTAAATGTAGTGAGTGCATTTGTAAGCTTGCCCAACATAGGGGTTTGGGGGTGGGAGTAGATGGTGGGGGGAAACCAAGCAGTAAAATTTTAGGCCTCAAGAAATTACTGGATATTGCATTTTCAACAGAACCAAGTTTTCCTTTAAATTCATCAGTAGGCATTGAAGTTTTGTTTTCTTCTCTCCACCCCAGCTTTTTTGGCTTTATTTAATTTCGTTTGTTTGAAAACTGCAGCATAAGTTCTCTTTATCTGCTGCCAAGATCTATACTTCTGACATCTTGTAAATTCTATGATTCTAGCCATCCTGGAGCTGTTTCTTTTATTTTTTAACCTGAAAATAGTCTGTTTTTAAGTGAAGGAATGATAAAGCTGAGATTATTATAAGCCTTGCTTCAGATAAGGGCTAATCATGTCAACTAGTACTGTTTCTGAGGTGGCATGCTGTTAAACTTTATTACATTCTTCAAAGATAGATTTCTTCTCCTTTTCTGTTATTTGGGATGAAATCATCTTTTTAAATTATATTCCCTGTCATTAACTTTTAGGTTTGCTGTAAGTTTTCTTTCTTTAAAAACAACTAATGCCAAGTATACTTTTGATGACATGAAGTATTAATTGCCTTTCAATTTATTCTAGAGATGTTATAGATGTGTGTTTAAATCTTGACTACAAAATTTTTCTATGGGCCATAAAACTATTCCTTGTAAGACAATATTTTCTTATGGCATTGCAAAGAATGCATGAAAAATTCAGGAGTTAATCATCAAAGATACATGTCTGTAAGTTAAAAAAAAGTTCAAGTACTCTTGAAGATCATTGCTCATTCTGCCAAGAAAAGGCCATTGTTATGATCACTGTAGGCTACATAATAGGGACTGGTTTTATGAGTCTCAGCTAAAGCCTTTATCAGGTTTCTGTTTTTCTAGATTGCTCAGTGTAATGTAAGAAGGGTATTTTTTATTGTTTTAAGACATAAGTATAGTCAGTTAATAATTTATCACTATTATCTTAGACTAGTAATGTGGAAAAGATCTCTTATAAAGTTTTACATTATTATATTTAAACTCTGAAGAGCTTTTTCTCATCTAGAAGTAACACAGATTTTGCTGAGTGTACATCATTTATATACAGAAAGGTTGTATTTAAAAGGGCAACTCTATGAGATCATTTAGTAGATCAAACTATTTTATATGATCTGTGGAGTTTTATTTAAAAGGTTAATTAATTTACTCTTCTTGAGAAAAAAATCCCTCTTTAAGAGAAAAATAAAACACAAAATATAATATGATAATATGAAGATGATAAAATTATCCATTCATTTGCATTCAGGTATTTAATTTTAACATTATACTTACAAGTATTCAATGTGTTTATGAACATCTATCATAATTTAATATAATTACAATTATACTTACATCTTTTAACCTAATTTTTTTAAGTTGGTTATATAATTTTAGTATATTTTATGTCAAAAACAGTTTTTGTATAATGCTATTTTATATGACAATATTAGATTCCATTTTAGGAATTTAATTTAATCATTCATATCCCAATGTTATGACATGAAGATTATTCATGTATTTTCCACTATTGCATGCAATATTGTGCTAAATATCTGTGCCACAAAATATTTGTGGATGCTCTCAGTCATTTTCTTAGAATTATTTCTAAAACTGGAGTTGCTGGATATTGATAGCTAATACCTGTGTGTACCAAGTACTCCTCAAGATGAAGTGTTTTACAAGGGTTTTCTTTGAGTAGAGGGTGCTATTAATATCTTTGTATTAAAGATGAGATAACCAGGGTACACTGAATTCAAGTAACTTGACCAAGGTTGCACAACTATTTATTAAGTGGCCCTAGGGTATGATCTACAGTATATCAGGGAGTATGTATACTCTTTGCTAAATTGTTTAATATTGTCAATTTGTACTCATATTGTATAAGGATGGTAGATCTTAAATAGCAGCAGGTGAATATTATATTTCTAAGAAGTTTTCATTGATTTTTAGGAATTCACAAAATACTATATGCTACTATATCAAAAGAGTTCTATTAACCAATAATAAGTGAGCTTGACTGGTTGAGTCCAGACTATATTTTAAATCTGGATAATTTAACAGTTGATTCAGCAGACCTTTTTAATGTCAACTAGGAATTGAAATCAAAGTTTGGATGAACTATTTCTTAGTTTTATTGCAAGATCCATTTTAGGTTGTAAGGACTATTGTGTCATGTGGACTGATGTGATTGTAACAGAAACTTTTCCTCTTAACCTACTCTTATAATTTCTTGTGGACTCAGTCTGAAGATGTGTATGCATGCATCACCTTGTTGCTTCCACCTGTCTAATTTCCTCAATTGCTTAACTAAAGTGAAAGGCATGCCCAGAAGAGGTGTGTTATCATGAGCCTGCTTCATTAACCTTGAATTCTGGCATAATTCAGGTTCAGAAAGAAGATGGAAGGAAGCATATCAGTCTAACTTCATTTGACTTGCAATCAATACTAGAGACTCCTGTGTAGCATAAATACCAAGAAGCCAAGGCAAAACAAGATTGATATTAGTGTATACACTGAGTCATCTGCTAGAAGAAAGATCTAAAGGAACAAGCTTACACACTATACTGTCATGACTTGAAATCCCTTCAGAATCTATAATTTACAATAGTCAATAATTTGATATTCTGTTATTAGCAAGTCAGAGTATCTGACACCAATAACATTTTTAAGTATAACATGCAAAAGACTTATTCTAGTATTTGGAAAAAATGAGTTAAGAAAAACACTGAGCATTTTTATAGCTGAAAGGAAGAAAATGAAAAAGTCTAGTTTTGGGGGGAAAAATGATATGGGTTAGATTTTCTGTAAAAATAAATTCCATGAAACAAAACAATATCTCTAAATAAATATGAAACACCTTATCTGGAAAAAGTAGGTCCATACCTTATTCTTAGCATATAATTCAGTTTTACTTGGAGGATGAGTCTGTGTGTGGGATAACCCAGATCCATATGCCATTTAAGGACTATGATCTTACAGAATGATAGTTCCAAAAGCTATAAACTCATTGTTTCCTAAAAATTTTTGAAGATTTTTAAAATTGTAACTAAATTTCATTTGTCATGCCTATTTTTTTTTTGTTGAGCCAGCAGACTCTTTAGTCTTTTTCATCTACTAAATGAAATAGAAAAAAATAGAATTGCATCACTTAATATTCTCTGAACAATTAAACAGCAAGCACTAACATGCATTTTTATGATTGTTCTTTGGGGAGCAAAAAATGATTCCAGAAATATAATAATCATTTATTTTAAATTTTCAGTAAGCTGAATATCCAAATCACAGATTTACTTAGATATAAAAATGTGGGTTCAATTAATGAGAACATCCTGTGATTTTTAATCTATGAATTGCAAAACAAACAAAAAAAAAACTTTCTTCTTTCTCCCTCCCTCCTCTATTTTTTTTTTTTTTTTTTTTTCTGTTCAACTTACAAGCTAAACAACAATTTAAAAGTTTCCCCTACTTTGGTAAGCAGATTGCATACAGGTCAGTTCCATGGGTCCCTATTTTATACTGAATGGACACCATGTTCAATCTTTCTGTCTTTATCTGGGAACAAGTCAGATTAGAATGTTGTCTTAGAAATTGACCTGTATGTGCTCTGTTGCTGCCCTGCCTAAATCCCCTACCTAGCAGATCCAACCATCCTTCAGCTGCTCAGTGCTGGTTGCTAACAGCCCACAGCTGTCCCTGTCCTGAGTGTTGATCTCAGATGATGGGAAATGACAAGCACAGAATTGACCAGGAAGTTATGACTCCTTCCACCTCACAGGCAGTCTGTGACCAATGACTTACTGCCAAAGATGTAAAAAAAGCCTGGCTCCATGTTCAGGTGGAACAACGGAGTGATGACATGACTATTCCAGAATTCCCTGTCATGTAAGTCTGAGGCTAGACCGCACTTGTGTCCACACCTGTGCCTAGCTTTTCCCTGAGCTACTCTGCTTCCCCATTTGTTACAGTTTTGATCTGAGACTATTTCTTCAATACAACACTTGCACAAGAATCCATTTCTTAGACTTTGCTTGTGGTGAACCCGATCTAACACAATATGATATCCAAACTGGGGAAAAAAGTATTAGTTGGCATTGAAATGATCTTACTTAAATGTAAAGTTTAGAAAGTTCCAGAAGATGATGATTTTGCATATTCATTTATAATAAAAATTTTTACAAATGGACTTAGATTTTTGGTTTTTTTTCTAGTTCTAGTCTGCATTTTAAATTAACATGGCTAACAGAAAATCAAGAGGGAGTTGCTTTCATTTCTTTCATAAAAGATATTTTTTTTAATTTTTAAAACAAAGTTTATTCTTTTCCCACCTAACAGTAAGGGAATTTAAGAGTATTAAAAATGATTGCCAACTTTTTTTTAGAGTAGTCAGAATTTGGGAGGTAGAATCAACAACAAACATGAAGAAAACCCAAATTGGAACAAGCATGCTGGTTTGCCTCAGTGTTTTTCTCTGTTTAAATGATATTGATGGTCGTCCTTATTGAAGAAGAAATAAGTATGTGCTTGGAGCCTCACAGACCACCATTCATCATTCTCTCATGTAAAAGATAGAAGGCCTGTGCCAGTGCATGGAGTCCAGTGGCAGCTACAGTAGCAGAAAATCAATAGACAGTATTAGAAAACTCAGAGGCTAATCAGAGCCTGATCTGCAAGCGTGATGTACTCCAAAAGAAGCATTGCTTTAGGACATAACTCAATTCTCTGAACACCACAGACTGCAGCTTAATTCAAGCATTTGGGGGGAAATGAGGATCTTTAAAGTATACATTTTACTCTTTATTGTCTCTCAGAGAAGCTTCAGTGCAGTACTGTAATGAATAATGATAACATACATTCTTAAAAACTGATGTTAGCTCAGTCATTAAACCCAAATAGAATGAGTGCCCCTGCTGTGCCGAGCAATGAGATGTCATTAGTAAGCAGCATCTCTGCTAAAAGGAGGATGCATTTTGTTACTTGTTAAACACCCTATTAATATCTGTAAAGGTAAATGACAATTGGCTCTTTACTTTCATTGGCAGTTGGTTCTGGTAACATATTTAAGCTGATCCTGAACTCTAAGTGAAGATAAATAATCAAATCAAAATTTATTGTGTGACAAATTTGAAATAAGTTGAAATTGACATTGTATAATAAAAAATGCATTTAAGTTGCATTATACAAAAATTCTGAGCTCAGAACAATGCTGGAATATTTTGCACTTGTATAATATTTTCCCCTTTGAAACTTTGGGATACTTCTTATTATAATTTAAAAAATTTACTCCAGTCAGATATGGTGATACAGAACTATGATCCCAGTGACTTGCGAGGCTGAGTCAGAAGGATCCCAAGTTCAAGGCCTACCTAGAAAATTTAGTGAGACATTTCCTCAAAATAAAAAATGAAAAGGGATGGAGATGTAACTCAATAGTAACATATTCCTGGATTCAATCCTCAGTACTCCTCCCCCACACAACCCCCCCAACCCCCCCCACACACAACTTCCGAATAAGTAGAACAGATTCTCTTAAGTTTTATTTTTATTATTGCGAAAGATAGAATTAAGGCAAGGATTGCATCATCAGTATAAGTACATACTACCAAATCTACATTTCTCTATATGTATATGCTCTACTAACATTTTTAGGTCAACAAGTCATCAAGAATAAGTTAACTTTTTTGAAAAACTTATCATATCTTGACAGAATTCTGAATTGCACATAACCAACTCATGTTTCAGTATTAAAGGGATAAGCATGACTTTAATAAACCTCTTATCTTATATTAGTAAGGTTAATAGCTTGAATTTAGAGATTGCATAAATATGTGAACTTATTGTAGTAGATGAACAGTCAAGGACAATTTGATTCTAATAATTGTAGCAAAATGAAAGTAACATCATGATAAATGAAGCCCTGCTTGGAAACAATAGCTAATTAAGACTTTTCTAATACCCCAAAGAGAAAAGTGTATTGAGAATAGTCACAGTTGGTTTAAGATTGGCAACTCTGCTGGATGTGACAGCACATTCAGCTCATCCCACATAGACACAATCCAGCATCTGGGATGGTAATTATTAGACTTCAGAACACTTCTTGGAAATTTTCCATGTATTAGAGTACTTACAAAAGCAGGCCTTCTGGAATTGCCATAGTTATATTCACATGAATACCTATAATCACTAAATGCTTTATCAATATTTATTTATCACTTTAGTATTTATTTAATTTTCATTTATCATTTTACTTCTGAGTTATAACTATTCCAGTGCAGAAAAAGGGAAGTATTATAGATTTAAAGGAACAGATTTTTAAAAATATAAATGTTTCTTTTCCTTAAAAAGAAACTTTTTACTTTACAATGCCAAAATTTAACATTCTGAATGCATTACCTCTGTGGGATAATTCTGGCGAATAAATTCTCATAAATAAATTGTAAAAGGGTCTAATTTTATCACAAATTTTGAAAATGTTTTCTTATTTTTACCATTTAGCAATTTTGAGATCTCCTCTTCCTAAATGGTTTAAATACATTTTCATATATATGTTTACATGCATAGCATGCCAATATAATATATGCATAACAAAAACTAGATTTGATAAATGATCAAAATGTTACTGGTGCATATTAATTATACAGGATAGTGGGTTTCATTGTAGCATATTAGTACATGCACGAGACATCACTGGATCAATTTCACTCCCAAGGCCCTCCAATTCTCCCTCTCCCTGACCTTTTTCTACCCTAATGGTCTCTCTTTTGTTTTCATGAGGACCTCCCCAACTTTAATCTGGCTTTATTCATTTAGCATAATTTTCTCCCTTTCCATTTTTCTACAAATGACATAATTTTCTTGCTCTTACTGGCTGAATAAAACTCTATTGTTCGTACATACCACATTTTCTTTATCCATTCATCAGTTGAGGGACACCTAGACTTGTTCCATGATTTGGTTATTGTGATTGTACAGTGAATGATTTTTAAGGTGAACTAGAAAAGAGTAATTTGAAGTTTCGACTGATGACTTTTCAGAAGGATCCTACTGTACCCTGAAAATGGTTGATTCCATGTCCTTTGTTGTCTGAGAGGTAAGGAGATACATTTAGGGAGTCTGTAGAGGAGGTTCTCCCACTGTATGATCTTGGTCATGTTCCTGAGTTCATCTGATAAAGGGCAAGAATATTGCTGTATTTCCTGTAGGTTGCTGTGAAAAATAGATGTCAGGATTTATATAAAGCACATTGGACAGTGTTTTGTATTGTTTCATTAACAATAAAACATGATAATGTCATGATTATTATCATTCATGTAATTTAGATTACTATTACTAGTAAGGAAAAATATGACATAATAGAAGCTTGTGGGACTCTGAAGAAAAAGAGCTGGTTCTGAATAGTGACACAAACAACTAGAAATCATGTATGTATTACCCTTGTAAGACCCCAGTTCCTCCCTCTGTAAAAAAAGGAATTCATACCCAACAAGTCAGATTGTTGTTAAAATCATATATTAAAATTCCTGGCCCATATCAAATCTTTAATAAATGATATTTTTATTTAATTTATTTATTTATTTTTTTTTTAATTTTTACAGACTGCATTTTGATCCATTGTACACAAATGGGGTATGATTTTTTGTTTCTATGGTTGTGCATGATGTGGATTCATACCATTCTTGTAATCATACATGTACATAGGGTAATTATGGCTGTCTCATTTCACCATCTTTCATAACCATTTTAATATGAAGAAAATGACTCAGGGAATCCTCTTTTGGGGGTACTTTTCTGTTTCTTTTAATGTAGACATAATGATGCCAAATGAAAGTATTCTTTTTAGTCTTTGTACCTCCATCTTTTACCTTTTGCAATAAAAAAAACTATGTGTTATATTTTTGTTATTCACACATTTTTTTCAAAATACATAACTTTGCTTATTCATGGATTATATCTTTCATTAAATCAATAATCACCTAGGGGTAATGTAAATTTTACATTTTCAATCAACATGCATATGTTGCTTCATAGTTAAAATGCAACATTTGGACTTTGCAAGGTTTTGTCTTTTCCCTTCATTTAAACTTTTTCCCAAGTTAGGAGTCTGATTTCCAACTGCAAGAAAAACATTGCTACCTAGATTTCTGCAGGCACATCAAAATCAGACTATTTATTTGGCTAGAAAATTTTAGAGCAACAGTATAATTGACAGAACACAAAGTTTAATTCAGTTTGTAGAATTTTAAGACATTTTATTTACTATAAGCATATTACTAGACAAAAGTCTGAAAAATAGAACACATTTTTAAGCACATTACATTACTGATATGAATATATCTTCTTAAATCTTTCAGTTCTTTCATTTTGCATTAAACAAATCCATTACAGTCTTTAGCAAAGACTTGGTCTTATGCCATGCATAGTCTGCTTTGTATTCTAGAAATCTTCCAGTATTTCCAATATGTGGAAACATCTTATAGATACCTTGTAGTCAAAATCAATTTTCAACATAAAATTTTCACCAACTTATTTAACTGGTAAGTCTGTAGTCCACAACCTAGGAATGCTGATTTCATGGACTTTGTAATGTCAAGACTATGTTTCATGCATATTCATGTTTATAGCAGCACAATTCACAAAAATCAAACTATGGAACCAGCCTCAGCGTGTGTCAATGGATGAGGGAATAAAAAAAATTGTGGTATATATACACAATAGAGTTTCATCCATAAAGAAAAATGAAATTATGGCATTTGCAGAAAATTGAATGGAACTTGAGACCATTGTTTTAAGTGAAATAAGCCAAACTCGGAAAGTCAATAGTTGTAGGCCTCTTTCAGACATGAAAGTATAGAGGAAAAAGAAAAGAAAAGTGGGGGAAGGTTCTTATAAAAATTGAAAATTGAAGAAAGATCAGCAGAGTAGAGAAAAGGACCTATGGAGGGAAAGAGGAAATACTGAAGAATGATATTTTCCCGATTTTGTTACATTGTGTACACATATTAATATGTAATAACAAATCCCACCATTATGTACAACTATAACACACAATAAAAATATGGGGAAATTAAAATGTATAGTTTATAATAAAAGACTGTTTCTCTCATGTTTATACTCTCTACCCATAAGGTTGATGGAAAGACTTCTAGTAGAACCAGAGTTACATCCTAACTGCTGATCAGTGATGGTGTGATACTGGCATTCTATTTTAGTGGGAAAATATCCTTGGAAGGAGTCTGATTGACCTAATTTTGTCACAAATATTTGGTGAGTAAGTGGATCCTTTTCCCTTCCCTTCATCAGTTCCTATAGCTAAGGGTTGACATACTGATTTTCCAGGTTTGCATTATGGGTTCAAAACCAACAATGGGGAGTGATAGGGTCATTTTTATTTGAAGAGAGTCATTTCTATTTGCAGAAAAAAATTCCAGATGGATAAGTAATTCTGCTATTAGAAAAAAAAGGGAAGAATGAAAGCTAAAAATTCTAAGAAAATAAATAAACAAAACTGCAAGATTTCCTAGGATCTGATAATAACAAAAATGCTGATGTTTTTCCCCAGTGTCAACAATCCAAAAATAGTAATTATTATGGATGCTGTACATCAAAGAGTAGTACTGGTTCCTATTAGCACAGTCATGAAAATGCAAAATGTTTGGGTTGAAGTTCTAGAGCATTTAACTAGGCAACAAATTATCTATAATGTAAATAGCTATTTAGAGATTAGCATCCACGTGGACATTATGATTTTGTTCTTTGAAAAAAACTTATACAGATTTTATGGTTATTGTGAGCATATAGTTTCATCTCTTCTTTGCATGTCCTCGTGATTTATCTCTTGATAAACCTGGATTATTTGATATGAAGAATTTCCCACAGTCTGGACATGAAAAAGTTGATATGCCCAATGAAGTTGAAATGTTTCTTTTTCCTCTCCTGTTATCAGCAAACTGGAAACTGGATAGAGGGGACTGATTAGTTTCAGGTTTACTGTTTTGGCAAGGTTGCAGTAGTATTTTTATTTTCAAATTAAATACAGATAATGCCAAATTTTCTTTTAATTTTTTTATGCTCTGTGACTCATTTATTAACTCACAAGGCATTCTACATCATGATATTCTATTCTCTCATCTATCTTTTAATTTGATAGTTGGTATACTTTTATATCTATGTATTTCTCCTCATCTATTACTTAGTTATCTAGTGGTACAGTTATTAAAGGAATAGAAGAACTAATGATTAATTATTTTGTTGTATTTATCAGTATTCAAAGTAGAAAATGTTTTCTCTATTAGCATAGTCCATTTATGTTCCATTGGTGTGTTTTCCAGCTCTCCATTGTTACAACAAATATCAAAGATAATCAACTCTGAAGATAAATTTTTTATTTTGGCTCTTGATTTGGGGTTTTCTAGTCTGTGATCAATTGGTTCCATTGCTGAGGGGTTTTGGAAAGGCAGAACAACATGACAAAAGTGTATGGTTGAGCAAAATAACTTACTCATGGTTTTCTTGGCCAGGCAATGTGAGGAGATTAGATGGGATCCCAGGACTCTTCAAGGACATACATAAAATGACCTAAAGATTTCACATCAGGCCTACCTATTAAAACTCCATATCCTTAAAATTTCCACACTTTCCTATAGTGCCAAACTGGGATGCAAACCTTTAACCTCACAAAACTTTGGGAGACAGTCTAGATCCAAACTATATGCTTGGATCAGTCAGAGTCCAGACGTACTTAACCAAATTCTTATCTAGTTATTACAGTGAAAGTATCTAGTTCTTGTGATTATAGTCCATAATTAATGACAAAGTAAAGGCATTACCTAAGGCAATTAGGTAAAGGCCTTAACAATAGAACGAGGGTCCCTTGAAGAAGACTATGAGAACAGCTTTACCTCATGCCTGAGTTCCAGCCTGTCTTTGTGATAGCTGACCCAATGAATTTTAGACTGACTTTACAGTCCCTCACAATTTTATAAGTCAATTCCCTGCAAAATTAATTTCTCTCTCTCTCAACACACATGCAAGTACACACACACACACAGATGTACACACACACATATAGTTCTGCTTTCTCTTATTGAATCTCTACTGACATAAATGTTAGTACCAGAAATAGTTCTAGAGAAAGAGCATATTAATTATTAGTTCTCTGATTTGTTCTGTGTTTTGTTGAATTGCTTCTTTAATCTGCTTAGACTTAAAAACACTAATGATTCTCAGTGGTAAAGGGGGTGCTGATCATCCATGGAATGATGTGTCAATATAGACAAACAAAATAATCACTTATGGATACTCCTACTCTATAATGTCTGGAAGAGAAACCTCTGTTTGACATAGTTTTTGATATGCTAGAATAATCAAACAGAAGTATACGATAGTTGGTAGTTGTACCAACTCCAGTTATACTGGAGAAGCGGTGGGAGGATTAGCTCAGGACTTCAAATTTCCCAGGTCAGGCTGAGCATGAAAGTTTCTATATCTGCTTAGAAAGAAACCTTCATCTTCAGTGGCCATAGAACAGGTAAAACTGAGAGTCTCATCTCCTGAATGGTGGAATAACATTGTAAATGAATTCCTTATGTCTCCTGGCATAGTTTGTTAAAGTGAAGACATTGATTAAGACAGAATGAGATCCTGAAAATTCATATGGTGACATCTGAGCAGATATGGAGGAAGCAGGAAAAAGAAAACCCACAAATTCTACTGAGTCCTTTTTATCAATAGAAGCAGTCCATCCACTTCAGTCGAAGGAATTTAATCCTGCTTTGGCTGAAGAACCTATAGAAACCTTCCTGAGGTAATTACCTCATAAGGCACTATTGACTTTACTCACAAGCTATTCCAGTTACTCCCCTTTATTTTGTGACATATAATTAGACTAAATCTTAGTAGGTTCCAAAGGGAAAGTTAGGGAATGTGATCCATAAAAAGGTGCCTGTCATACCAAAAGAATTGCATGATCATTTTCAATTTATACAGATAGAAAGCTGGGGAGTGTATATGAGAATAGATTGCAAGCTTGTGGGACATGGAAGGAAGAAACACGATGTTGGATCAGGCCAAAGTTATTAAAACAGCCCACTAAGCAGATTTTGAAGTCAATGTTTTGACATACAGTATTAGAAATAGTTATGACAGTGTTTTTATTGCTTAGTGGTTATTGACTGAAATATGCACCCAAAGAAACCTATACTAAAGAAAGTTGAAATGTCAGAAATGATTTGCTATATGACATAGGATTTCCAAAGACTTCAAGGGATGAGGATTCTAGAGCAGATACATTATGTTTAAGACCTGCTCATCTACCTCAAGATAATCCTGAGGACACATCTTCTCTACAAATGTGAGCAACAACTTTGGGAGGGAAGCCTCAGTGTTCTCGAAGAACTCCATGGTAATTCTTCTATGTGAGTCAGAAACTAGTATGAAATGTTGGCATCAAACTGGCAAATGCAAGGTCCATAATGGAGTGGCAGGGGCTAAGTGGTGGGCAGCTAATTGTCACATACAAGGTAGTGGTTAATATAGTAAATAGCAGAACCAAAGCAATCCTCAGAACTGTCTGACTCACAGAGGTCTAAACATCACTAATTGATCATATTATCTCTAAAACAGAAATTGATAATCAGTGCACTAAATCTTTTCTTGATCTGTATAAGCAGAAGTGTCCTTAGCTGAATGAACAAAGGTCTATCTTGAATCACCAAAACAGAGAATCTCTGCCTCTCAATGAATTCCCAGACTTATGTTAGTTAACAGACTTAGAACCTTTTCAAAGAAGAGGAAGTTTGATTCCCTTGAGGAAATACCCTGCTATACAAGTAAAATCATACTGTTAGTCTTTCTCTTAGCTTGACCCCAAAGGAATGTACTGCCATTTATCAGGGTGACTATGCATTGAGAAAAGAAATCTTATTTTTTTAGATATAATGTCTCTGTGTTGACATAAATTTTAAGAAACAAAAAAGTCACTGTATTCTACCCATCATAATAAGCACTTGTGAAAGTCAGATAATCAATGGAGTTTTAGCAAGGATTCATCTAACAGTGAATTCATTGAGTCTTTGTCCCCATATTATGGTAATTTTCGCATTCCCAGAATGCATAATTAGAAAAGATATACTCAGTGATTGACGGAAACTCCACATTTATTCTCTGACTTATGAAATGAGGACTGTGATAGTAGGAGAAGGCAAGCAGAAGTCACTAGAACTGACTGCTCCTCCAAAAACAGTAAGCCAAGAGCAATGACATATTTGTGAAGGAACTGAAGAGATTAGTGCTTTCTTCATGGACTTGAAGGATGAAGTGGTAGTGATTCTCAACACACCCCATTTAACTTACCTGTTTGGTTTCTACAGAAAACAGATGACTCTTATAGAATAACAGCAGATTATTGGGAACATAACCAGATGATGATTCCAAATGAAGCTGCTCTTATAGGTATGTGTTCATTTCTTAAGCAAATAAACATATCCTTGGTACCTGCTATGTGGATATTAATCTGGTTAATGAGTTTTTCATTGATACCTATACATGAAGACTACCAGAAGCAGTTTTATTTCAGCTGGCAAGACCAAGAGTATACCTTCACTGTCATACCTCAGAAATATATCAACTCTCCTTCCCCATATCATTTATTCCATAGGGATCTTGATCACTTTTCCTCAACATTCCGTTTTTCCATTATTTTAATGATACACTGATGAGGTATAGTGAGAAAGAAGTAGAAAATACTTTAGATGTAATGGCAAAATATTTGCATGTCAGAGGATATGAAATAAATTTAACAAAATTCAGGGGCCTTTCGCCTCACTGAATTTTCTAGAGGTTCAGTGGAGTGGAGCACATCAAATAATCCATTCTGAGCTGATGGATAAGTTTTTGTATCTGGCCACTCTGACAAGAAAAATAGGCATAAAGCCTAGTGGTCTACTTTGCATTTTGGAGGTAATATATTCTTCCTTTGGGTATACTACACTGGCTGATTTATTTATTGACCCTAAGAACTGCCAGTTTTGACTGGGGGACACAGTGAGAGAAAACTCTGCTAAAAATACAGGCTACATGCAAGTTGCTTGGCAACTCAAGCCATAACAGATCCAATGGTGCTTGAAATGTCAATCAGGAACTTGGTGCTCTCTCTAACCCAACAAGCCATAAATTTGAACGTGCACAGAAATACTCCATTAAGAAATGGAAATGGTGTGTATGA
Organism: Sciurus carolinensis; assembly: GCF_902686445.1. Lineage (NCBI taxonomy): Eukaryota > Metazoa > Chordata > Mammalia > Rodentia > Sciuridae > Sciurus > Sciurus carolinensis. The sequence goes on along the minus strand of NC_062222.1, from coordinate 59,512,885 downwards.
TATCACGCTTATACAGGTCCCAAAAGCACAAGAAAGTTTCATGAGCAAGTAGCCAAGTTCCTCTGCTCCTGTTGCATTACCTTCTTCCTGTCCACAACAGTACACCGACTGTACCAAATGCGAAGAAGAAAAGACAGGCTTGGTTGCAGATGGTTCTGCACAACAGGCAGTCATCCAAAAGCTGCAGCTCTATAGAGTCCCCTTCTATGAAGGACAATGATGAAGAAAAATAGTCCCAGAGGGCAAAACTTACAGAAAATGAAACACAGATTCTCCAAAGCAATTTTGAAAATTAAGAATGAAATTGAAGAATTTATACAAATGAAACTGCACTGACATGGTCCGATAATTTTTGTCATAGACACCAAAGCAATCTAATGGAAATGAGAAGGTTTTTCATCAAATTCTGCTGGATTTTCATGGAAAGCAATGTGGAAAAAAAATTAATCCCATCCTTTCTCTTACATCATATATAGAAATTAAATTGAGATGCCAGAGGCTTAGAAGAAAAAGCTAAATTTTAAGAGTTTTTAGAAGGAAACATAAAATAATATCCTTAAGTATCAGGTATAGACAAATGTTTCTTAGATAATTTTTTAAAAAGTAACCAAAATGTTTTAAAAAGTATAATGTACTAAACTTATCAAAATTAAAAATTTTCAATCATATAAAAGATACTAACTCCATTAAAAGCTAGCAAAAAGCTTTAAGGGCACTTAACAAAAGAAAATATTCAGATGGTCAATATGCATGAAAAAGTGGTCAACATTATTAGGCACTGGTTAACTGCAAATTAAATCACAATGAAATATTACTACACTTTCACTTAGAAGGACAATAATTAAAAGAATGGTAAGCTGTGGTAAGGATGTGCAATAATCAGAACACTCATACATTACTGATAGATGCATAAGATAGCACAACCTTTTTAGAAGAAGAACCAGTACATTCTTATAAAATTAAATATATATGTATCCTATGGCAAGCATTTTTAATGCCAATTATTTATTCATGATAAATGAATACATGTGTTCTACAAAATTGGTCATGTTAAATAATATTTTATTCTTTTCTGATTCTCTGTTTATAGATGTTGCACATTGTTTATATTATATTTATATCCCCAAACTGTAAAGAGCCCAAGTATCATTTAAAAGGTGAATGGATAAACCAACTGTAGGATATTCATAAAAAGTAATACTATTAAGCAGTAAAAATTAATGAATCACTGAAGCACTCAATGGCATGGATGACTCTTAAAACTCAAATGTTGTTTGTAAGGAAGCTGATAATTAACAGGTTTAAAAAAAGTCACCAACTGTACCCTCAGGATTAATGGAAGAAAGGAGGAGGGTAGTATTACCTCCAGAATTCCAGACTGCCTGCTTAGAATCATAAAGGAAGATCCACTCAGTGGGAAGCCATTGAGGAAGCTTCTCATTACCTGCGGGATCCACAAAGGATGGGATGGCCTTGGGATATAAACTGCAAAGATGCCACCAAAACACCTCACCAGAGCCCATTGAAATTTGGGAGCAGGAGAAATGCCTAGACTTTTCCCTCCTGTTAGTGCTTCCTATTGACCAGTTTTGAAAGTGTAATCTGTAAGGATGAGCTTTCTGCAACACAAAAAGAGGCAGAGAAAGGTTAGGACAGATTTGCTATCACATATTTGATTATTTCATATCTGTGACAGTAATTATAGAAATATAATCACATCTGATAAAGGCATTATAAAAATGTAAATTTCTTAACACAATACAGAATATGTATGAATTTAGTGGAAAATGCTTATTCTCCTATTTTCCTATTCCTGTCCTGACCAGAAAGGAGATAAACTCCTTCCATAACTTCTTTGCAGCACATTTATTTGCTCAGCACCACATCACTAGGATCCCTAATCTGATGAGGTTGTGCTTGGCATTCTTTGGGTTGCATGTTACACATATGTAGATTTCTCCATCGGAAACACCTTTCTCCATTTTATTACTTATATCAAAGATATATTAAAGTCATCCCAGAATTCTTGATCACCTATCACAAGTAAACTTGGGTTGGATCAAGTTTACATGTTAGACAATCTTGCAATTCTCTTTCTTATGGTAACCTGGGCCTTTGTAGACCCAGCTCTCTCTGTGCACCTGAGTAAAGATTCAGTATTGAGGGTTGGATTTTGATGGAGTTGATACATTTTAGGAAATTCAGTTTTGTTTTTCATTTCAGTGTGTGAAAGATTGGCATTTTAAGCAGTTTGTGCAAATTAGTAAAATTGCTACTTGATTCCCATTTGACTAGACATCCTCATGTGCACATTTCTTCAGCTGGGACCCTGAAGTGGAAAAAAAAAAAAAAAAAAAAAAGGAATCCTTGGCTTGAACCCTTAACAGTAAGTACTAAATTAGTGGGAACTGTTTTTGTTGTTATTGGAAGAACATGCTACAACAGGTCTAGAACAGGGAGAGTAAAATGAAGAAAGTAACCTGTAATTCTTTTCTTCCTCTAAATTTCCATGTTGCATATTTACTAAACTTTAAATATGTGAAGAGAGTGTCTCACTTTAAAAATACTACTATTAAAGAAAATAACTTAGAGGAATGATGATTCCTGTTCATTTTTTAAGAATAAAATCTTCTGATATTAACTTGGATCAGAAATGTTTATTCACCCTGGAATAGTTGTTCTCAAGGAGAAAGTGTGGCAGTTATTTTGAGAAACAAAATTAATAGCAAAAAATACCATAGAAACTGCACATAGCAACAAGGAAAAATGGTGACTGAACAATGCTGCGAAAATACAGAGAGATAAAAGTAAAGATCATGCGTAAAGCCTACTCATACAATGCTATTATCAGAATGAAGTTATATATGTGAGAAACAAAAATGAAGTGGATAAAAGAGGTTAAATTTAATTCAGAGTAAAATAGATCTAAATATGGGAACAATTGCTAACTTCCATCCCCAATATCTCTGTGCTCTCTAATTCCTCAGAAAGAAGGAGGATTTTCTGCTGAAATTGTTCAGAGATCTAAGGCATCCACTGAGTCACCTTTTACTAGTAAGAAGCTGATTCACCCTCTTTTTTCACTCCATGTGGCCAAGGCTCCAAGCATTATTTCACTTTCCATTTCTTCTCGGCATGCATCATGAATTAATACGTAGAGCCAGGGATTCTTATAACCAAACCAACTCACTTATTTTCCTCTAAATATAAGAAAGGATCTTAGGCAGAACATTGCTCCTTGAAATTATTTTGATTTCTTTGGATACAAGCATTTCAAAACCCTCCATTCTTTCATTTATGTTAGTTGATGGCAGTGCTGTAGTCATGTTTTTGTAAACATTCTTCTAAGGTGGATTTAAATCATTCTTTCTAATCCCCTGAATCTCTATATCAGATATGAAGGATTAGCAAATAATGTATTGTTATCACATCAAAGTTATATTAAAATGGGGAAAAACTAATTTGAAATTAATTCTGGACCATAGTGGATCTACTTAAAGCACAGAGCAAAATTCAAAATAAAATTCAACATGTATCTTCGGCATTATTTTCCAAAGATGAATTTTTAAAAAGTCTAAATTTAGAGCTCATTTATCTAAGTTGGATGTTTAAGAGACTCCCAGATTAATTCCTGAAACTAGTTTCTCTTCTTAAATGTGGAACTGACTACATTTCGCAGCCTTTCTTACAGCTAAATGTGGCCACGTAACCATATGGTAGACAATGGGTTGTGGGTGAAATGATGCTTGCGACCTTCCAGGATTGCCCATTGTAGGCAGTCAGAATATGCCATTGCACTATGTGCCCTTTTGATATAAGGATTTTTTTTTTTTTGAGAACTGACTGAAACAGGATAAAAATTTGAGATCATAATAGAATATATCATCCTGTAAGGAAAATCCATATCTATAAAATAAGTCTCCATTTGTAAGGGTACCTCCCTCTCTGTACCAGTAACAGAAGAATGACTCTCATTCAGTGGAGAAGGCACAGAGTTAAATCTGCATAATAAAATTTATCATTATTTGCAGTATGTTCCATAATTCTCCTACCCAGCACCCTTCTTTTTTTGCTTCATTCGAAGATCATAGGTAAACCTGAACTCTAAGGCACCTTTTTGAGATTTACTCATTTCCATAGCTATTCCCTTGGATACCTGGGTTATACAGGTTACTAAACTTTTTTCTTTCTTTCTTGTTAATTTGTTTGCTATAGGTAATTTCAGGTAAGAACTCAGAAATTATGGACATTGTTTTTCTTCCCTTCTACCATAAACTGATCTCATATATGATCTACTCAAATCTTTTCCCTTTTCACCTCCACAGAGGTGGAGACCACTTGTACAAGAACCTTAGAAGTCTTGTACTGAGGATGGCTTAGCCACTATATGCAATAAGCTAGGCTTATGGTATTATGACATTTTTGTAACTCAAAAAATTATGCCAAAAAGTATAGTACTTCGGAATGCTTAGTATTTTAAGCTGAAAGTCATTGAAAGGGCCTCAGAAAGTCTCTTTCTCTCTCTCTCTCTCTCTCTCTCTCTCTCTCCCCTGTTCCCTACACTTTATCCACCTGAAGTAATTCATAGAAATAAAAATTCCTCTTCCTCGAGATGGATCATAGAAAACTGGAAATATTACTCTAATTTTCTCCTGCATTTCTGTGTAAGAGCTGACTATACAAAAATTTTTATCTACCTTATAAGACAGTAGACCATAAGATGCTCATTCCAGAGGAGATCTACCCTATACCTTCAAGAAAAGAATGATATACATAGAAACCAAGAAGAATCTGACCAGACAGGCCTTCTTGGATTCCCCTGTCAGTCCATTACCATTAGACATATTCCTTTATTCAGTCACATTTCTATCTGCTGTCCATTATTCATCAAAACGAGATATAAAATTGACAGTTTCCCTGGATCTTTAAATCTTCATTTCTAAAGGTTCTTATGTTACATAAAAATTTGATTAAATAAAATCGATATGCTTTCCTTTTCCTAACCTACCTTTTATTTTGGGAGTTATGGAGTGTTGGCCATGATCCTTTGATGAGGATGAAAGTTATCACACCTGTTCTGTCCCTACAATTTGAAGAATTATGCACTAATTGGTAGTTTAATTTGGATTTCATGTTTCACACAATAGACATAATGTGACTACCATGCTAGGCTACTAGTTTTTGGAGGTTTAGTACCACAGTATTATGTTAATGGAAGTAATATAGTAAAATAATAAATAAAACAATATATTTTAATAAATTCCCTACAATGTTAAATTCCTCATGTACCTTTAGGAAAAGATCAACTAGATGCCACTTCAGTAGATGCTTTCTTTGGGAGACCATTCTTAATGGCATTTGTTCAGATCTTGTATCAGATTTTTTTCTGGACTACTGTTTTTAAGAATGTTTTGTATTAAACAGTCTAGAGCAGAAAGCAGAGTGCTGTGCTGTGGAGGGTAATAAAAATGTCCCTAACCGAACAAATATTGGGCAGTCCATTTATATTATTTGGGATAGTCTAAAATTGGGTTTCCTCAGCTGTGACATAGTGCACTGTGTGTGACATAATCAAATAGTTGACGTCTGCACCATTGTTTGGAACTTGGAGAGTAAGTGTGATCCAGTGAGACCATGAGGCTCATGCTACTTGCTGCAAATGAGTGATACAGTCTTTTATCTCTGATGTATTCTGCTGGCATGTATAAAACTGTAACAGGATAATTTTTTAGAATATTATGTTTTAGATGTTAGTTAGGTGTCCTTCAAAATTTCATGTGTGAAACAAAGCAAGAGAGTTCAGAGATGAAATGATTGGGTTATGAAAAAACTTAACCTAATCAGTGCAAAAATCCACTGGTAGGGTCTAACTAGGTAGTTACTATAGGCAGGTAGGGTGTGACTGGGGAAAGTGGGTCACTTGGGATATGATTTTGTGGATTACGTTTTGTCATGATGAAAAGTTCTCTTTCTCTCTCTCTCTCTCTCTCTCTCTCTCTCTCTCTGCTTCCTATTTCCATGTGCTCAACTGCTTTTCTCCTGCACATCTTTCCATAATGACATTCTGCCTCACTCTGGGCCCAAATACAATGGAGTCAGTCATTTAGCGACTAAGACCTCAGATACTGTGAGCCCCAAATAAGCTTTAACTCCTATGAGATTATTCTTCTCAGGTCGTTTGGTCACAGTAGCAAAAAAAGCTGACTAAAACAGACCCTGAGATTTTCAGTTTTTGACAATCCTCTTCAGATATTTTTTAAGGTGAAATTAGTCAATTTTTTTCTATCATCTAAATTGTTTCTATTATCTAAATAGACTAAATCATGCTTATTTGTGGGGGAATTGGTACTTTTTGTCTATTGCACCTCATCTTCTCCCTACAAATAGATGCATTGAATTTCCTTCAGGGAAGGACAGTAGAAATAAAAATTTTAGGAACTGAAATCAATAATGAAAATGATAATAATAATGCTTAGAAATCAGAAAACTTTATGCATGATACTCATTATTTTAAACACTTTTCATATATTAACACATTTGGTACTAATGTTGCTGTCCGTGTCCAATTGTCTGTTACTAGTTACTTCAAATTTTTAAGGAATTGTGAACAATGATTGTACCATAGACTAGATAGATGCATTAAATAACACCAAATGCCAGATGTAGACCATAAGTTAAGTTGCTGTGACATACTACAGCTGTTAAACAGTCTCATTAAAAGATGTCATCCCAGGGAAGAAGGAAATAAATGAAGAAAAATTGAATTAATTGTGCTCTTGAACTTCAATCACCTGAACTGACTGAGCAATCACAGAATCATAAGGAAAAGAAGAATTTATAAAATCAAGGAGTTTTGAAAAATTTTACTTTGTTTTTGAAATGAAGACTAGTGATGGATATTAAGTGCAGTTACCATGAATGTTACAATTTTGATTAGAAATATTATAAGAATAGCAACTGCTGTAAACTTAAATACCAGGTCTACAAGGGACAAAATTGGTAGGCTATAGGTCAAAAGAATAAAGAGGAAAGCCTACTTTTATGTGTCTCTATGAAAATAAGATGAGGGAAGCAATTGTTTTAATCAATTTGAGATAGTAATGATACCGCCGTTTACCGAATTGACCCGATTTCCTATTTCTACACTAACTACCTGTCCTTAATTCTGGCTTCAGTAATATTGATCAAGTAATGGTGATTTAGACAGTGGGTTCTTGTAACTCTCTCTTAAACACTGAACCCCTGGAAAACTTTGAAACATTGGAAAGTTATGTCTTTCCAAATAAGGTATGGGGAGAACTTTGCAAATTGATTAAAATAATTGCTTCCTTTGTCTTACCTATATTGAACTACTTAGAAGTAGGCTTTCTTCTTCTTCGCTATTAGTCTATAATTATGGTCCCCTGCCTCTTGTAGCCCTTGTATTCAAGAAACTTACAGTAGTCTCTATATTTTTTTCTAATTCTGGTTTCAACCATTGCAAGCCAAATTGTGGAGGAGCAATTTAATACTGATTCTCAGTCAAATATTTTAAAGTGATTTATGGAAATTCTTAGTGATTTGAATAGAAATCATTGGATCTTCATGAGTCAGATCCTCAAAATGCAATTCAATGCAAAATTTTATGTAGGTTGCACATTTCTTATTTCCATTTCATCTAAATTAATCACAATCTACCAAGATCCACTAGGACTGTTATAGTGAAGATAATGGTACATTGAAAAAATATGTTCATACTTTCTGGGATAAAGGAAAGCATAAAAATTACTGTGTTAAAAGATGAATAACACTTGAAAGAATAAAGTGTTCAAGCTTTGGGAATAGAATTCATTCAATGTTAACCACAACATTATTCAGAACATTACCTTTTGAGAATAAATAAGACCCACCGTGCACGTTACATTTTGAATACTTGTGAATTTTGCACTGTTGATGAAATTCTCTCACTTTGCTAGTGAGAAAAAATAGTACACTTCCAGGCATAAAAATTTTGTCTATGACTGTGTGTGTGTGTGTGTGTGTGTGTGTGTGTGTTGTATGTCTGCATTTTAACTTAAAAGAAAATTGTTTATCACAATTATTTTCTTGGAAAAATAACTTCAATTCAAGCAGCAACTGGGGAAAAGGGAAAAAAGGTTTAGCAGGTAGGAATGTACACATTCCCCTTAATTGGAGCAAATCTAGGGTTAATTTGATTTTAAAACACCATAAAATTAATTTCCTTTTAAACAGTATTCCTTGGAACCTAGAAATAAACCCACAAAACATGGTAAGCTGATCTTTAAGAAAGAGGGAAAAGCAACTGAGAAAAACACACTTATTTTTTTTTTAAAGTCACAGAAATAACTAAATATCCATTTTTTAAAAAAAAAAAAGAATATAGACACAAACCATACCCTTCATGAAGAGGAACTCAAAAGATATCACAAGAGAAAAATATCATAAGTATAAAATGCAAAACTAGAAAATAAGATAAGATAAAATATAAATGACCTGAAGTATGGAAATGATGTTTTTTATACAACACCATAGGCATGACTCATTAAAAAATAACTGGTGACTTGATCTTCATTTAAGTTTAAAACTTCCACTCTGCTAAGGAAACTGTAAAGAAAATGAGAAGAAGAAATACAGACTGGGAAAATATTTGCAAAAAGGTATATCTGATAAAGGAGTGTTATCCTAAATATACAGAGGATTCTTAGACTCAACAATAAGTACATAAACAATCCACTAAAATGTATGTCAAAGACCTGAACAGACACCTTACCAAAGAAGATAGATACATAACAAATATGCATGTGAAAAGATGTTCCACTTCATATGTCATGAAGAAACTGCAAAATAAAATCATATTGAGATACTACTTACTTATTAGAGTGGTACTATTTCAAAGCACAGATGGCACCGAATGCTGGAGAGGATGTGGCGCAACAAGCAGTCTCATTCATTCCTGGCAAGAATGCAAAATGGTACTTTGAAAGACAGTCTGGCAGTTTCTTAGAAGTCTAAACATACTTTTACCATACAATCTAAAAATGACTATTTTGTGTTTATTCAAATGAGTTGAAACTTAAGTTCATGCAAATAACCTGCACTTGGGTGTTTATTAAAGTTTAATGATATAATTCCCAACACTTGGAAGAGACCAGGATGTCCTTTAACTGATGAATGAATACATAACCTGTGGCATATCTAGACAATGAAATATTTAGCAGTTAAAATAAAAGAGCTAATAAAACATGAAAAGACAGAGAAAACTTAATTGCATATCACTAAGTGAAGGAATTCATACCGTGATTTCAACTGTATGATGTTCTGGAAAAGAAAAAGGTATGGAGACAGTAAAAATATAAATGGTTGTCAGGAGTTAGGAGTACTAGGGAGATGAAAGAAATAGTGCAGGATATTATTAGGTCAGTGAAAATACTATAATTGTGAACACATCATTATCCATTTTTCAAAACCCATAGAATATAGAATACCAAGAGTGAGCCTGTAAACTGTAGACAGTTAGAGACAATGATACATTCATATAAGCCCATTAATTGTTAACAAATGCACCATTCTGGTGGGGCACAGATAATGAAGGAAGGTGTGTGTGTGTGAGAGAGAGAAAGAGAGAGAGAGAGAGAGAGAGAGAGAGAGAGAGAGAGAGAGAGAGAGAGAGAGAGAGAGAGAGATAGAACACCAATGCACACAGGAGCTATATGAGCTACTTTGTCCTTTTTGTATAATTTTTCTATGAACCTAAAGCTGGTTCCAAAAAACTCTATTAGGAAAACATATGCCTCGCAAAAGAGAATGGTCTGGAAAATAAGGTTTTTATAGTAAATTTGCAACAATAATTATGCATATCTAATTGTTTGTGCTCTGTATCACCAAGTGTTTGTTCACTTCGACTTAGTTATTAAAAGTAGAAAGACTTTTCACAGCATCGTCTGCACCATAAGACTATATTCTGACAAATTGTAGTGAGTCTTGGTTTAGAATTAAAAATCAAAATTATGGAATGCAATAATTTTCTTGAACATCATAAAACCATCAGTAATCTAAAGAGTTACGAGAGAAAAAAACACAAAATCGTCCTAATGTTAATGGTTTGTGGGATGGTTAAGATAACAGCTTGAGGAAATGGAAGAAAAGTGAACAGAAATTCTTAGAATCAATTTTGTTGCAACAAATTTTGTCTAGAAAGCCTTAGAATCAATTTTGTTGCATCTTTGCCTTTGAGAACAAAGGAAAAAATGTTTAGGTTGCCATTTAGCTGGCTGCCAAGGTGATAGGAAGGAGAGACAAAATGATTTAAGGAAGAGTAGACATAATCTGCAAAATTTTGAGAACAATCTATTCTGGATAAATACATGCCTTAAGAGAATAAATTTTTCAGTAAGTTATAATTTACAATTTTATGGAAATTAAAGACAATATTCTTCATGAAACAAGACATGAAAAATTAAGTTTTAAGACCACAGAATGAACTGACCAAATACTTAATAAAGGAAAAACTTGCCATTAGAAAATATGCAATTATCAAAAAAAAAAAAATCAGAAGTCAGAGGATACTGCAGTGATAAGGAGAGTAGAATAATGCAGCATACCTGATAGATACAATGAAAACTGTTTAGGACAAGAAGTTAGTATGGAAATGTCCATAGAGCATAAAGGAAATCATTGCCAATTCTAAACATTCAGGAAGTTGTGTGTCACATTTTATAGGCACCAGTAAGATATGTTCAGTATCTGTTATGGTTTGCATATGAGGAGTTCCCCCTAAACTCCTGTGTTAATTCGGGAAGTCACAGAGATGGAATTGATTATGAGAGCTGTAACCTGATCAGTCCTTCTAACAGGAGTAGCATCACTGCGGACATGTCCTGGAAGGATTCCTCCTCTCTGCAGTCTTTTCCTTTGTTCTGTCTGCTCTGCGGCCACCATGAGTTGAGCAGAACTCCTCCATCATGCTTTTGGGCTGTGATGAGCTCCTTCACTTAGGACTCAGGTCAATGTAGTCCGACCACCTGGACGGAATCTCTGAAATTTTTCCTCCACTAAGTTGTTCTTGTCAGGTACTTTGGTCACAGTGATGTAAAAATGACTAACACAGTAGGTAAGAATACAAGAAATAAACTTCTATATTAATGTTCTATATATTCAAGGAATGATTCAAAATACATAATCACTTATGAAACAGTATGTCAGAACCATTTTAATAAAATCCAAACATTCAAAAACTCAGATAATTAAGCTAAACATGCTCATTCCAGCTCTTGTTAGTAAATTTTCAAAAGTGGGAAGGGGACTCTAACAATACAAGAAGGGAAATTTTGCTAGTGGATTCTATGAAGTTTCTCCATACCTGAAAAGAATCGAGGAAGAGAAAAGCCCTCTTCATTTATTGTTTTCTTCTTTATTTCATTGTTGTTCTGATGTGGTGATGATATCAGAATTTCTCCAGCTGATTGTATTCAGTTAGAGGGTAACTACATCAGTAAGACTGCTGTTCATTATAATGGTTTTATATTCTGCAACCTCTGTGTATTCTTAAATATGGAAGATAAATTTTCTACAATTAAAGGCAATTTGAGTGGGATTTAAAAGAATATTCTTCCTAAAATATCCTACCTACCTGATATCCTACGGTGTGAAAGGAGGAGATATACACATCTCATTAAATAACAGTGATGATTTTATTGGGAACAGATGGGTAATACAGCTTATTTCTCAGAAAAATCAAGACATATAACATGAAAAATAACAAGTGATATTAGGTATCACTAGTGATTATGATGAAAATCCCAGAACATTTTAGTCACATCAAGAATGAGAAAAGAGGGCTGGGCCAGGGGTGCAGGTCTGTAATTCCAGGAAACCAGGAGACTGAAGCAGTTGGAGATCAGGCTCAGCAACTTAGCAAGAACCTGTCTCAAAATTTAAAAAATAAAAATGAAAAGGACTGTTATACATTATTATAGCAATTCTATTCAGTAGAAAGGAAGAAAGCATTGAATACCAATACAGAAAAGATGTTACTTTCTTCCCAACAAATGCCATTTGGAAAGTAAATTGTTTATTAGAATCATGACAATAATTCCTACTTTTCTTACTTCTACCCCACCGACCTTTGGATTATTATGGTTTTTTTTGAGGGGGGGCAGTTACTAGGAATTGAATTCAGGGGCACTCAACCACTGAACCAAACCCCCAGTCCTATTTTATATTTCATTTAGAGACAGGGTCTCACTGAGTTGCTTAACGCCTCACTCTTGCTAAGGCTGGCTTTGACCTCGTGATCCTCCTGCCTCAGCCTCCCAAGCCTTGGGATTATAGGCTATGGCACTGTGCCTAGCCTGGATTATTCATAACAGAGGCAGATTATCTATCAATCCTTTGCTAAAACTCTATGGTTGTCCTCATCTCAGAGCATACAGCCTTCTACGATTTGGTCCTTCTTTGTTCGGTGCATTTCCTGTCCTTTTTGCTGATCAGCCTCAGCTCACAGGTGCCCTGGTAGTACCTTAATAGACTAGGCCCCATTTCAGGGTCCTTGCACTCCTTATTCTACCTGCATGAAATAATTTGTCTCCAAACCTTTTGCAGCTTATTCCCTTGCCTTCAGGGTTTGTGCAGTCTTATTGAGTGCACTGATGAAAAAAACCCTCATAAGTAAATGCTGCTTTCTCAGCAATGCTTTTGATAAACAAATAGATTTTTAAAAATTTTAATTTAATTTTAGCTCATCATTGGGAAAATATGTTCTTGAAATAATGAGGGAGAATTTAGACATATTTAAGGTTATTGATATGGCAGTCTAATTTGCTTTGGTGGCTCTTCTTTCATATGCTCCTATATGTCTTTTCAAGTATTACAGACTATATATTTGATATTTCCATATAAAACTGATGGCTGTAATTTTCCAGTGACTTTGATATATAAAAATAAACAAATCCACTAAAACAAAAACCTAATTAAATAATAGTGATGCTATATTGGAAATGGATGATATAGTTATTTTCCTGAAAGTATAAGTTATATAATATAAATATACATAGAGGGACCAAATATATAATTATATAGAGAAGCTATATACAGGTGTGTATTTATACACACATATATATGTTGTGTATTTAACATGTGATTTAATGTGATTTATATATATCATATATATTGATATAGAAGAAATGACTTGAACATGTGAGAACCCAATAAATGGTTGAACATAAAATTTGAATATCAAGTATTCATAGTTTTATATAGCAACTATATGCTACTTTTGTTGCTACTTATAATTGTTTCATGTCTAAAAAATATATTTTCCATTAATCTTGCTTGTGAAGTTTTAGTCATTGTCATTTTAGCAATGATGACTTAGATCTGATTTTTATCCTATAGACAAAATACAGAGTACAGTCTGCAGAATTACATGGCAACATGTGTAGGGAAGATCAAAACTGTGAAATGCATATGTTGCTTTTCTCAGCTGTTTTCTGGTAAGCACAAATTCACACGAGGATATGTTAGTCTAGTGTGCATATGAAATTTCTTAGGGTTCTCTCAGTGCCCTTATGGGAAATTTTAATGGAAACAGTAGTTTGAAGTTAAAATGCTAGCAAATTTTAAAATAGCAAATTTTTTATAGACTATATTGGAAACAGAAGAAATGCCATCAACAGACTCACTGCTCTTTTAGCACCATCTTCACTGTCACTCCTGTGAAATCAGCCAACTGCATATGATCGTCACAGGAGCCTGATTGGACATTTGATGCTTTGAGACACCTGCTGCTCACATCACAGGGTAGATGAAACCTAGTGGATTGTAAACCTTGAAGTTGCAGCCAGAATGCATTCACAAAGGTTTTGTTTTTGCTGGCTCAGTTGAGACCCTGGCACTTGTCAGATGTTCCAAATTCACAGAAGCCTGGGAAGTGTTCATATCCAAAACACAAATTCAAAAGCCAAAGAGGGGGATTTTCTGCCACAAGTGTCATTAAAAAGTACAGCTCTGGGGTTGTGGGCTTAGTTAAAACATCTCATTTAAAACAGTATCCAAAAAGTTGGATTGCATAGCTCCAATGGATGAATTAATTCATTTGCTCATTCACTTCTTCTTTTTTTTGAGCACCTACTAATTGCCATGAGGCCATAGCAGTTAGCAAAACTTAGAAGGTCCTGCCATCTAGTGGGAAGACAGATAACAAACAAGTAAAAGTAAAAATGTCAGTTATGTTAACTCCTAAACTTTTTGATGGGGGTTCCAGTCTGGAATCTTTCATGGTCAAATTCTAAAAAAACAAGGTTCTCCTTTTTTTTTCTTTAAGGAGACTTGAATATTAATAATTGTTCTTTAAACACTTCATCAAGAACACATCTTTGACTAATCACTGTCCCATACAACTATTGATAAAAAGGATATAATTAATAAATTAATTGAGAATCAGAACTTATTTCTCATCACATACAAAGAATTTTCTGAAGTTGAGACTTTCATAAAAGTTGGGACTATATAAATGCTTAAATGAAGAAATAAACCAATGAATTAATGTGGAAAACATCAGTAGAAATCCTTATTCCCACCTTTGAAAGAATAAATCAACCAAGTCAAGTTAGACTTTTTGAGTAATTGTAAAATGTTAAGGTTTTTATTCCTATAATGAATACTTGAATAAGCCCCATGTTTTTTTCAACAATTGGACATGTATAGTACTTGACACACCAAGGGTAAGTTTAAAAAGGAATAAGTATCTAAACACTGAGTTTAAAGTGTTTATTATTTCTATATAGAGTAAATAAAGTATTATTTTTACTTGAGGCAGATACTTACATATAGTACAATAAATTAATTTTACTCATAAGTATAAATATCAGTGGTGCACATACCTTCTTTCAACAAATAGAAAAAATTCATTATCACAGCATTGTCCAGTTTTGAATTTACAGGTAAGATGCATGTATTTGATTTCATTCACCCCAAAATTTATATCTCATATATAAATATTTTATCATATGTGATATTCTCCCAATATTTTAAAGTTAAATTTTCCATAAATAATTTTTAATTTTTTTTTAGTTGTAGGTGGGCAAAGCCTATAACTTTATTTTATTTTATTTTTTTTTTGTGGTGCTGAGGATCGAACCCAGGGCCTCACATATGCTAGCCGAGTGTGCTACCACTAAGCCACAACTCCAGCCCCCAAATAATTTGTAATGCTTTTGTTTTTTGGAAAATCATCAAGAATGCTAGAAACCATATTTTATAAGATTCATAAGTACAGAAAAAAAGAACTATGCCTTTCATATGAAAATATGAATGATTTTACTTTTCAGGAAAAATAATTTTTATTGTGCTTCAGATGCATTTTGCCAATTGGACTCTATATTCATGTTTTGGAGGGGAGGGATAGAATGATTTGAGTCATGAGCAGTAAGTGGAAGTCTTCTAGATTTAATTATTGAGTTATTTCTGAGTTCTTGGGGATGCTAAACTGCTTAAATAAATTGAAAAGTAGACATGGAATGGTAGAACATTTATCATACTGTTTTCTTCATCCAGGAAAAAGGAATTCCCCCCATTTTCAATTTCTGCTTTTGCATTTGATGGGTTGAACCTAGAGGAAAGGTTTGAGAAAAATCCGACAAAAAAAAAAAAAAATAGAATTCATTGGCTCTATGGAGTAGAACTGATAACTTTGTAGTTAAGAAAAAAATGAGGTGCCCCACACCCTTTTTGGGGTAACATCTTGAATGCTTTGCAGTTCCCAGGTTAATGGTCAAGTCATACCATTTACTTCTGGTTTTTGATGCCAAGGATTTGTTTACCCTCTTCTCTTTCAGCTGCCCCCTTCTTCAGCTTTACACATGACTCCTCTTTTCTGACTACTGGGGAAGAGAAAGAAATCTTTAACTTTGAACCTAATCTCTTTCTGCCAAAACTCACTGAATTTTTCAAGGTTGTCATACACAATATATTCATACTTTCAGGAACTAATCTTATACATGCTGAAAATAAAACTTAATTATATTCTTCACAAACCTCTAGTCATTAAATCTAGGTTTCCATGTAGGAGGAGGCAGCTCTGCAGGCAAAGGAAAGCAGAGCATAGAAATGGGAGGTGTTCAATAAAGAGGAAGTGAGCTGTGTGTTCATTTCTCCTCCAGAGCTTCCTCTAAGGAACTCACATGACAGAAACCCACTAATTGCCAAACATTGTAAAACTGCTTTCATGTCTAGTACAATTAATAAATTCCTTATATTTAGAAGTTTAGAATCATTGAAATGGTTTTGCTATAATAGAACAATAACCAGCATTTTCAATAAAGTCCTACAAATATAATATTTTTTTTCCTTAGGATAGATTCCCAGTTGTGGGATAACTAGTTCAAAGGACTTAGTTTGTTCTTGTCACATGAAGAATACATGTTACCAAACATTTTCCAAAAATATTATCTTATATTTATATAAGAAAAGTGTAAACATTTAACCTACAGTATTCTCACAGTATTTTGGTGTAAACATATTTCCCAAATTTCAATTAATTGGAAAATTATCAAACCCTTTCCACTTTCACACACACACACACAAATAATTTTAAGGAAGTGTTTAGTTTTATTTCATAATCTTAAAGCAAAATAATAATAATGACAAGTTTGAAATCCTAAATAAAACATGGCCTAAGTTTAATAAAGTAATGCTGATAGAGCAGCATTTCATGATTGGTTTCCTTAGCTTTCTATTTTGAGTGTTTTCTAGGTTAAATAGTGGTGTCTTTCTAACAAAAAAGCATTCTTTCTTATTATAGCAGAAACTGAATGATAAAAAGAAAAGTTACACTTTAAAATAAAATTGCTGACTTCATTTCAAAATTCTACCAATTTAAAATTTGCTGGTTGTGAATTAAAACACTGGTAAGCTACATTTTTCAAAATTATAAGTTATCTGAAGTAACATTTCCTTTTTTGCCTGGAGGTCTGAAGCTATTGTTAGCACACTTTTACCCTTTCTCACTACATTAAAACCACTACCATAAAAATGAGAAGTAAACTATTTCATTAGAAAAATTGAATGATAGACGTCAATTAAAGAAAAGCATCTTATG
The DNA here is from genome assembly GCF_902686445.1 of Sciurus carolinensis. NCBI lineage: Eukaryota > Metazoa > Chordata > Mammalia > Rodentia > Sciuridae > Sciurus > Sciurus carolinensis. Next base: position 59,495,790 of record NC_062222.1, on the reverse strand, counting down.
TTAAATGAACATATTGGCAAAAGTCCATGCTAACATATGTATAATTACTGTGATGAACTATGTACAACTTGCACTATTCTTTATGTGAGAAAAATATCAGCTCACTCATAGGAAAAGATATGAGAAATTAGAGACGAGTAGGAATGATTACAACTCATTTAAGCAATTGTAATTATTAAGCACAGCTGAGTATTAGTTTTGGTACTTATTAAAGTTTTCATTAGAAGAAAGAAAAATACTAATAACCACTCTAATTAGAGATGGCTAATATGCTCAGCATCAAATAGAACCCTCACATTAAATGTTCTTCCCTACAATAACATTCTTTTAAAATTTCCCACTGCTAACATATAATTTTGCTCATTAAATCAATAATAGTTGAGTCAAGAAATTGCTGAAGATATGGGTCTTACAATCCTAAATCCAAGGAAATCATAATTGAATATCACAAAAATTCGATTTCCCAATCTCTGATGTATTTTTACAATATACGGGTTGTAGATATAGCTGCTAGACTTAACAAATGACTCATGCTATGTTGCATTTTTTTGAAATAGGCAGATATCAATTCTGGTAATAAAGAAAGTTAAAATGACTGATGTCCTTGTCTTGTAACTACTAACAATTTTGCAAATATTATTTCAATATTTGAATGGTATACCAATTTGAGAAAAAGTTTACCCAAGCCTACTCCAAGGACTAGAAATAATCATAAGTCTCTGATAATAAAAAGTATGAAGGAAAAGTGTTCCAAAGATTGATTCAAGTTATGGAAGCATTCAGTAGCAACTTTTAACAATTAAGACAAAAGAAAATAAAGCAGGGGGCTGCAGAGTGTGGGTGGGACATTGTATATTTGAAAACTCACTGAAAATCTGAAACAAACCTTCACATCTGTGTTTAACCATAGAGTTGCCTGTAGCACTCTTTCAATACTCTTGCATGTTGAATGGCCATTTTATTGCCACATAGGATCAGAGTAAATTCCTCAGGATAAGCAATGCCTGGGGAAGATGGATAAAATCCATCATCATCATCAGTTGCTCAGGATAGGAAGTGCCTGTGGAAAACTGAATAAAATCCCTTTATACTGTAAAAACTACTTTGATCTATTTTCAGCCTTTTATTTGAAAGATACTGAAAGTGAGAGCTGTTATTTATAATTATGAGTATAATATAATATGAAATTATATTATACATATAAAACCACCACACTGCACAATTCTAGGCTGCAGCAAGTTAATTATGTCCCTACATTTCTATGGAGGAGGCCTTATGATAATGATGTAAAAATGGATGTTGTAAAAATGATACTCCAAGTAATTCAGATAGTACAGAAGGAAAGATGGAGAGACATAAAAATGTGCTGTTTTTTAAATCTTTAATGGAGGGGGTCAATGGACGTTCATTGTCTTTGATACACTGAGAATAAGAGCCAAAACACAGTAATTAAAATTAAAATGTGGAAGTAGCATTGCCAAGAGAGCAGGGAATTTGTCTCAGTACCTTAAAGCCAGGGATCAATTCATATTACATAAAGAGGATAAATCAAGGAACTGATTATATATTAAATACATTGGTATAAATAGAAAGAGATTTAGAAATTGAAGGAAAAGGACAAATCAAGATAAAGTTATTAAAGGAGATAATAACTGATCAAGAGAAATGGGAATCCAAATGACCAATAAATAAATAAATAATGATATGCAATTTTTTACCTCTTCATTGAATTTATTTTAAAAATTAATAATTTTAGGGATACTGAATAACATCCAATGACAATATGCATTTGGGGATCTGAAACTCATAAATTTCCTGGAGGCACCATGAATTTCTACATGCCTTTGTAATGTGAAAATGTTTATTAAAATTTAAAATATGCATAGTCTTTTGGCAGCCCCACTTGGGGAATACATCATAATGATTGTAGGCCAAAAATACTTAAAAAGTGACCCGTGTTGATACTTAGTGTAATATTAGTTTGTAGGTTAGAAGTTGAAGGCAATGAATCTTTTAAATCTTTTAGTTGCAGATTAGGCAAATGATATTATTTCAGTATTACTGATGATTATAAAGTTCTTCAAATTAACACAGCAGGTCTTGATTTACTGGCCTTGAAAAATGTTTGTTATTTACCTTTAAGTACACCACAAATTAATAATGATATTATTTTCTTTTAAAGCAAAAATATGAAGACAAAAGTAGTATAGGACTGGTGTAGTGGTTTCCTGAGGCCATGGGTGTCCAAACCCTGTTCAAATTTTTGCTCTTTGATCCAGGATAACCCATCTCCATTTAAAAACTCTTCAAAACCTATCCAATGACATCTATACCCTTCTCAGTGCAAATAACTGTGCCTTATTTTGCCTCTACTAGAAAGGAATACTGTAATAGAAAACATCCTAACAGGGTACATTGGCAAGTCCATCCCCTAAGTAAAAATGGGACCCTTTGTAAGGCGGAAGAGAAAAATGAATATTGGACGAGTGACTAACAGTGCCTGCCACTCCTATGGATGTGCACATATGTTTCATAGGATTGTATGACTGGAGATAAATGGGCAATGAAATACAGCAATCTGCTAAGAATGATTACGCCACAGGGGTGGGAATGAAGGTTAGAAAAGATTATTAACATCCTACACGATTTTTGTACTGTTTCACTTATTATAATATGAATACAAGCAATTTTTATTTCAAACAAAATCAATGAAAATAGATGAATGAATAAGATTGGATGTAAACATTTCACAGGAGAGAAACTGAAAAATAATGAAGGATCTATTTTAGTTGCATTAAACTCTACAATGGAATGAAGCTATTAGATTTAATATTCTACATAAAATATATTACTGGTCATAATCATCAGAAGACTGAAAAACAGATACAGTAACTGTCATAGTCTTTCAGGGAATGGGTAAGAAGCAGAAGGAAAATAAAAAAATCATATGTGTTCATATGAATTTTAAAACCACATAATTTATATAAAGTAAAGGCTTAAATGCATAAAGTGAATATGAAGGAGGGAAGGAATCAGTCACGTTAGGAGACATCAGTTACGTCAGGGTGATACACTTGCAGAGAGTCTTGATTGGAGAAAGAGAGATATGCCGGGAAAGAAGCTAGAAACTTACTATGGAGGAAAGTGATACTAGGGTAAAGAGTGTACATAGATTAGGTAACCAATAGAAATTAATTTTTAAATGGAGTTGAGATTAGAATAATGAAGGTCCAATTTCAGGGAAAAAAAACTGGACATGAGACTCAAGAAGAAGATGTAGATAGTGAGTTGTTAATTTAGTTCATCTGCAGTAGAGATGACTGAAAATTCAGGGAGACATTGCTGTATTTATTAATATGCTTTCCATGAAGGTGATATTATTTATGTGAGAAGTATTGTGAATCAAGTTTCAGAAGAGTGAATAAGCCAGCTTCTTATGAAAACTGTGAGTATCACAGAGTGGTTTGGTGTGGAACGTCAGGAGGAAGAACACCAGGGACAGGTAGAGGACATCAGTTTTGGTCATCCTGGTAGTCTTGTAGGTTATGCTTAAAACTTAGGATTTCATTCTATGAACAAAAGGAAGTCTCTGGAATTTTTGAAGAGAAGGTTTTAAGTTGAGAAATGTTGATCTGAAAACACGTAAAGGAAGAACCTAGGTCATCTGACTATTCTTTAAGAGTCACAGAGGATGATGGTCAGCACCTGAAGTAAACAGGTAACCGTAGAGCTAGAGAGGGAGGGTGGATATAATATATATACACAAGAAACAAATTAAGAGATTCCAGTTGTTACCCAGAATGGAAATCATTGATGCCATTTGCTCTATGTAGTAGAGAGAATAACATTTATTAATAGTGAGTTGTATTTAATTTCAAATAGCCACCTTTTTCTCCAGTTTTTTTAACTACTTTTAGGTGTCATGAAACAAATGTGTGAAAAAATCTGTATTCCAAGTAATGAACATATGTTTGCATATTGAATAACACATTTCATTATAAACACATTGTGCAAAGAACATCATTTCACACAAAATAACTGATCAGTATGCTTGCTCAAGTTACGATTTTAACTTAAAAACAACTCTAAACTTGTGAATAATGTAAAATTTATAGGAATGTATTATAAGGCTATGTATGGGAGTGCATATGTTGATATTGAACATTTTATTTAACCCAATGTGTTAACCAACAGACTATTATCTAAGGCTTTTCAAAATGCCTCAAGTAGTTGTATTATCTAGGAAAGACCAGTTATCTTACAATAACAACCATGGATCTCAATGGATTAAAATAAAAAAAAATTAAAAACTCTAGCTATAAATTAATCTCAGGTTCTCCCACACAAAGCCTGGATTGAGCTTCATCTGTGTGGAATATGCCTGGGCACCATGGCAGAATGAAAGGGACAAACTAGACAGGGTCTCTTGTTAGTTTCCACCTATAAATTACAGTCATATTTTATTTGCCAAAGAAAGTAGCATGGGCAATTTAAATTACAGATTAGAATATAAAACATGTATCCAGGAAAAAATTGGAATTATAGATTTAATATATGAATATACACTACCATAGCATATTAATTTTTCCTGCAGTGGGAAAAAAGATTTGGGGAAACAGAAAAAGAAAAGAAAATCTAGATAGTACAAAGATTTTATCTATATACTTAAAACAAACACATTGGTATACGTATTCTCAGGAAGAGAGATTTGAATGAATGTTAAATGTAATTTCATCTTGACTTTATAGAAATTGAATTGTTAGAACTGGAAAAGAATAAAGCTCATGTTCTCTGAATGGTTTTTAATACATATTTTATTCCTAGTTATTAATCAATTCCATACAAGCCATTTATATGTTCTGTAAAATGGACAAGCACATATCACATCTTAGTAATTTTATAGGTTGCAAAAAGAAATATATTTCCTGAAAGACTAAATTTAAAACATACTCTGAACAAGAATTTTATATAGTACTATCTGAAGTAGTTATTTTTGACATTTTAGTTACTATGCTTTCATGAGTCTCTACAATTAGAATGGTGAAAAAGAAAACTTCATGTGGTGTGGCACAGCATATCAATAAGCATCTGCTCAAATCTCTTTTATCCAGGCCATAAATAAAGAAAATGACAAAGGAAATAGAAACAAGCACCATCTTTCCTTTCAGTTAATAGTATACCATCTTCTAAAAGGCAGATGTATTTGTTAGTGTAAAGTCTTAATTATCATTAATGTCATGATAGACATTTTTAAAAACTCATATATTGAATACTTTCTGGATACAAGGCTAGATAAAATAGGTATTTTTAAATTTATTTGCTCCTTAATATGAATAGAATATTTCTCAGGTCAAGTATTTATTTCAGTGGTTTCTAAAACAACCTTTATTGAGATGTTATCCTCATGACATAAAAACCATCCTTTGAAGTGTACAATTTAGCCTTTTTAGGATATTCACAAGAGTTTGCAGATTTCACCACTATCTAGTTTTAGAAAGTCATCATTATTCCAAAATGAAACCCCATAACCATTCTTCCAATTTTTGCCTCATCTCAGTCCCCAACCTCTATTATCCTACTTTTTAACCGTCTATTTGCCTATTCTTGACATTTTGTATAAATGAAATCATGCAATATATATTCCTGTGTGTTTGGTTTTATTCACCATAGTATTTTCATAGTTCATCAATGTTGTATCTGAATCTCATTCATTATACAGTAATGCCTGAATTATATTTCATGGTAAGGATATACCACAATTTGTTATTTGTTCATCAGTGGTAGACATATGGACTGTTTTAACAGTTTTTTTTTGTTCTGTTTAGATATACATATCAGTACAGTGCATTTTGACATATTATATATAAGTGGAGTGTAACTTTGGATCCCATTCTTGTGGTTATATGTGATATGGAGTTTCATTGGTTGTATATTCGTATATGAACATAGGAAAGTTATGACTGATTCATTCTACTCTCTTTCCTATTCCCATCTTTACTTGCCTTTATTCCCCTTTGTCCCATCCAATGAACTTTCATTCTACACCCCTATTGTGTTTTTACCCTTTGACTATTATTAGTAATGTTGATATGAACATTGGGCACACGTTTTGCATGAATATTAGTGTTAAATAACCTTAGTGTATAATTAGGAGTGAATTTTTTGTGTGATATAGTATTTTTATGGTAAGTTTTTGAGGGACTCTTGAACTGTTTGACAACAATATTTGATATTCACATCAACAATATCAATTTATCTGAAACTTCATCAACACATATTATCTTTTTTTGTTATAGTCATCCTAGTAGTATGAAGCAATGCTTTGTTATTTTGACTTGCATTTCATGAATGAACAGCTTTTCATGTGCTTGTTAGACATTTACATATCTACTTTGGAAGAAAATCTGTTCATATCTTTCAGTCATTTAAAAAATTGTGTTGTCTTCTTATTGTTGAAATGTAAGTAGTCTTTATATAACCTCATCAGATATTTGACTTGCAAAGCATTATCCTCTAAAACCAGGACTAAGACAAGGATGCCCACTTTCACCACTCCTATTCAACGTAATCTTTAAACACTAGCCAAAACAATGAGGCAAGAGAAGGAAATTAAAAGGATATGAAATGAGACAGAAGAGTTCAAAATATCTGTTAGCCGATGATATAATCCTATCTTTAGAAGACCCAAAATGCTCCCCAGAAGACTTCTAGAGCTCATAAATGAATTCAGCAAAGTAACAGGATACAAAAGTTACACCCATACATCAATCACATTCCTATACTCCAATGATGAATAAGTTGAAAAAAATTAGGAAAATGATCCCATTCACAATAGCATTAAAAAAGTAAATAACCAAACATAGAGAATCAATCTAAAAAGAGGTCAAGGATCTCTTCAGTAAAAACTATAGAACACTAAAGAAAGGAATTGAAGACCTTCTTTGACAGGTAGAATTAATATTGTTAAAATGGCTATACTATCAAAATCACTATACAGATTCAATGCAATTTCCATCAAAATTTACATAATAGATGTTGGCGTGGATGTGGGGGAAAAGGCACACTCATACATTGCTGGTGGAGTTGCAACTTGGTGCAGCCACTCTGGAAAGCAGTGTGGAGAATTCTCAGAGAATTTGGAATGGACTAACCTTTTGACCCAGTTATCTCACTCCTTGGTTTATACCCAAAGGACTTAAAATTAGCATACTACAGTACCACAGCCACATCAATGTTTATAGCAGCCCAATTCACAATAGCTAGAATGTGGAACCAACCTAGATGCCCTTCAACAGATGAATGGATAAAGAAACTCTGGTATATATACACAATGATATACTATTCAGCCATAAAGAAGAATGATATTATGGCATTTGCAAATAGATGGATGGAATTGGAGAATATCATGCCAAGCCCAAAAAACCAAAGGTCAAATGTTTCCCTGATAAGTGGACAATGATATATAATGGGGGTCAGTGGGGTGGGGAGTGAGAGAAGAATGGAGGAATTTTATGTAAAAGGAAATGAGAGGGAGGGGTTATGAAAAATGGTGAAACGAGACAGACATCATTACCCTATATATATGTATGATTACATGAATGGTATGAATCTACATCATGTACAACCATAGAAATGAAATGATGTACCCCATTTGTGTACAATGAATCAAAATGCAGTCTGTAAAAAAAGTAAAAAATAAATAATTAATTAAAAATATTTAAATGATGTTCTTCACAGAAATAGAGAAAGCAGTTATGAAATTCACTGGAAAAAATAAATCCAGAATAAGAAACCCAGAATAGCCAAAGCAATCCTTAGCAAGAAAAGCAAAGTAGGAGGCGTTATAATTCTGAACTTCAAATTATAATACACAGCTATGATAACAAAAACAGCATGGTACTGACGTCAAAACAGGTATGAAGACAAATGGAATAGAATAGAAGATACAGGGACAAACCCGTATAAATATAGTTGTCTGATATTAGACAAAAGTGTTAAAAGCACAGATTGGAGAAAAGATAGCCTTTTAAACAAATGGTGCTGGGAAAACTGAAAATCCATATGTAATAGAATGAAATTTAACCCCATCTCTCACTCTGCACAAAACTCAACTCAAAGTTTTTACCAAAGACTATGAATTAGACCAGAAATCTGCATCTGCTAGAAGAAAATATAGATTCAACACTCCAGTATGTCAGCTCAGGAACTGACTTCCTTAACAAAACTCCTAAAGCTCAGAGAAGTATAGTGAAAAATAAGTCAGTGGGATTGCATCAAATTAAAAAGTTTTTTTTTTTTTTTTTTTTTTTCACAACAAAGGGAACAATTAAGAGCAGGAAGAGAAAGCCAAAAGAATGGGAGAAAATCTTCACCACCTGCACCTCAGATAGGGATTTAATATCTAGGATATACAAATAACTAAAAAAATTTAAAACCAGTAAACAAATAAACGGGCAAAGGAACAGAACAGACACTTCTGAAAAAAAGAAACACAAATGGTCAAAAAATACACAAAAAAGTGTTCAACATCTCTAACAATTAGAAAAATGCAAATTAAAACTGCACTGAGTTTTCATCTCACTCCAGTCAGAACGGCAACTATCAAGAATACAAGTAACAATGTACAAGTGTGCCTTTCCCCACATCCATGCCAACATCTATTATTGTTTGCATTCTTGATAATAGCCATTCTAATTGGAGTAAGATGAAATCTTAGAGTTGTTTTAATTTGCATTTCTCTAATTGCTAGAGATGTTGAACACTTTTTCATTTATTTATTAATTGCCTGTGTACCTTCTGTAAAGTTTCTGTCTAGTTCCTTGGCCCATTTATTGATTGGGTTCTTTGTATTTTTGGTGTAAAGTTTTCTAAGATCTTTATAAATTTTGGAGATAAGTGCTCTATCTGAAGTGCATGTGGAAAAGATTTTCTCTCACTCTATAGGCTCTCTGTTCACATTCTTGATTGTGTCCTTTGCTGAGAAAAATCTTTTTAGTTTGAGTTCATCCCACTCCTCAGTTTATATTCAAAGGACTTAAAATCAGCAAACTACAGTAACACAGTCATATCAATGTTTATAGCAGCTCAATTCACAATAGCTAGAATGTGGAACCAACCTAGATGCCCTTCAACAGATGAATGGATAAAGAAATTCTGGTATATATACACAATGGTATACTATTCAGCCATAAAGAAGAATGATATTATGGCATTTGCAAATAGATGGATGGAATTGGAGAATATCATGCTAAGTGAAATAAGCCAATCCCAAAAAACCAAAGGCCAAATGTTTTCCCTGATAAATGGACAATGATATATAATGGGGGTTGGCAGGTGGGGAGTGAGAGAAGAATGAGGGAACTTTAGAATATGTAGAAGGAAATGAGAGGGAGGGGGTATGAAAAATGGTGGAATGAGACAGACATCATTACCTTATGTACATGTATGATTACATGAATGGTGTGAATCTACATTGTGTACAACCATAGAAATGAAATGATGTACCCCATTTGTGTACAATGAATCAAAATGCAGTCTGTAAAAAATTAAAAGCTAAATTAAAAAAAATTATGGATGGTTAAAAAACAAAGGGTAAAAAAAGAAAAAGCAAAAGGATTAAACAAATAAAAAATGAATGGTTAAAAAAAAGAATACAAGTAACAACAAATGTTGTGAGGATGTTGAGAAAAAGGCATATTCACATATTCACACATTGTTGGTGGTAGTGCAAATTGGTGCAACCACTCTGAAAAGCAGTATGGCAATACCTCAGAAAAACTAAGAATGGAATCACAATGTGACCTCGCTATCCCACTCTTTGGAAAATATCCAAAGGTTTTTAAATGAGCAAACTATAGTGAGATAGTCACATCAATGTTTATAGCTGCACAATTCACAATAGCCAAGGTATGGAGCTAACCTAGGTGCACTTCAACAGATGAATGGTAAAGAAAATATGGTATATATACACAATGGTGTATTAGCCATTATGGCATTTGCCAGAAAATGGATGGAACTAGAGACTACCATGATAAGTGAAATAATCAAGTCCCAAGTCAAAGTGAAATGTTTCCTCTAATATGCAAAACTAATCCAAAATAAGGAGAGAGATTAAAAACCAATGATCAATGGAGTAGACAAAGGGGAATCAAGAGAGGGGAGGAGGCGTGAGATAGGGGAAAATAGTGGAATGAATCTGACCTAACTTTCCTGGGGACATATATTAATATACCACAGAAAATCTCATCATCATGTACATCCAAAAGACACTAATTAATTTTTAAAAAAATCTATAAGTAAATAGCAGAAAGATCAGTAAAGTAGAGGGAAGGGAACAGAGGGGGAGCAGAGGGAGGGAAAAGGAAGTACTGGAACTGAATTAGAACAAATTATATTCCATGCTTTTGTATTTATGTCAAAATGATTCCTAATGTTATATACTACTAAAAAGAACCAATAAAAACAAAAAGATACATATATGTGTGTGTGTGTGTATATATATATATATATATGTATATATATATATATATATCTCTCATAGCTAAAAAGTAATTGCTTAATTAAAGTCACTAAAATTAACTCATTTTTCTTTAAGATTTTTGCCTCTTATAATTAAATCTATGGACCTTTGAATTAACTTTGGTGTTTGATACATATTTATAGCAAACATACATTTATATATGTATATATATATGTGTGTGTGTATGTATATATAAATATATATATATATATATGTGATTGATGCATACATGCTATTAGATGTTTTTATATGCATAGGAAGCAAACTGAAAGAAAGAGCTTAATATTACTAACACTGGTAACTTCTTTTGGAAATAGAGTGTGATACATTGAAGAAGACTTTTAGTATTAATTTCTATTTGGTGAAATATGTCAATGTGGTACTTTTCTAATTTAAAAAATATAAGAAAATTGTAGTAAGAAGTGTTATCGAAAGAACAGGTGTTTGTCTTATGTCTTTTACTGAAAACAAAACAGAGTGATAATTATGACAGCCACTTTTGGAAGATAGCTGGTACAGTTCAAAAATAAAACTTCTTGAAAAGGAGGGTCATTAAAACAGGTTTGAGCACATTTAAAGCAATTTTATTCATAGTAGCCACAGAGACAACCACACATGCACCTACAAATGAAGATGAAAAAATAAATATTAGTTACCTTTGGATGGTGGCATTTACCAGGAATATACCTGGCATTACTCTTTGAGCTGCTGTAAATATTTGGAAGTTTTGTCTGGATTATGGGTAAAGTTTGCTTCACATATAGAAAAATATGGAACACATTAGATTGCTACACAATTGTTTATATGATGTAGCAATAAAAAAGGTGAAAAGAAAAAGAAAAGTCAAAAAAATGTGATTTGCAAAAAACAATTCTCTTTTTGGGTTGTCTTTTTATTTTACGTCATCCTTTAGAGCATAATAGTTTCCATTTTAAAGAAATTCAGTTTATCTATTTCTTCTTATGCTTCTTTTGTTTTTAATATCATAACTAAAAAGTCATTGCCTAATTAAAGTCACCAAAATTAAGTCTTACATTTTTCTTCTAAGAGTTTTGCCTCTTACATTTAAATCTATGGATTTTTTAATTAAGTTTGGTAATTGTTGTGAAGTAGGGGTTCATTTTTTTGCATATGATATTGAATTGTCCTAGAACCATTTGTTGAAAAAATTATTCTTTTCCCTTTAAATTATCTTGGAATCCTTCCCAAATCAAATTCTAGTTTTATAGATGAGTAAATTGAAGCAAAAAGAATTAAATATAATGTCAAGAAAACAATGCCATATAAGTGATGGAGACAAGTTTTTAATATTGGTGTGCTTAGCCTCAAACTCTTTCCACCATGCCAGAGGTTCCTGGAATATAATCGTGGGGATAAATGAAGGGAGCTATGCACTTGGTTAATTGTAGCAACTGTGAATCTACACATGTATCATTCAGGGTATGAATGCATAGAAACTCAAGTACCATAATGTAGGGAACTCATGATAATTTTTAACAATCAAAATTAAACTCTGCATGTATGTATATGTATAAATTGTGATATATTATACCATACTGTCTTATTTTTAAAGCAATATTCAGAAGTTTCAGAAAATTACATTCTATGGAATGAGACATTTGCCATATTCAATATAATTCCTGATAACCTTACTCCTATTCAGAATACTTTCAGAGCAAGAACATTTTTAGAGACTTCACATAGATATGTGTCTTAATGAAGTGTTAGAAATGCTCTCAATATTTTGAGTTCATAAAATAAATGAATATTTACTGGAATTTGACAGGACAAAAACAGACCTTTTAATCAGAAATTTTAAAAAACTCTCCTTGAGAGATGATTAATTGCTTCAAAGTATCAAAATGTTAACTTCAGTAGGTGTTCATATAAATGTGGGTAATTAATGTGGGATAGTTTTCTGAAAAATCTTAAAAGTTGAGGATGGAAAAATTACAAATCATCATGCTTTCTAGTAGAAAGTCAAGCTGTGACATAAAACTAATTGTTAAAAACTATCAATCTATTTTGTTTGTAAAATTTGAAAAAATGTTTAGATAAAAATGAACAAAAATAATGGCTTATGTGCTTAAGGTACAAAGTATAAGGCATAGAAGAAAGTTAGTTAAATTATAGCGATTATATTAAAGCTGTTTTCTAATAATAAATGCTTCTACTCAGTTTATTTGAAGTCTGAGAATAAGGGCTTTTAGAAAGTGAGCTTATTTTTCTATATGGTTCAGTTTGCCTTTTCCATTCTGCAGTTTGAGTTATATGGTTCAGGTTTACTTAGGTCAGTTCTCTAGACCCTTTGAACCCTATAATCCTAGATCTAAAAGTATTAAGAGTAACACTCAGCATCATTATATATAAATTATATTGCTATGCATGAAAATTATTAGAAAATTTTATAGGCGTCCAAATGGAACTTTATTCCAGTTACATCTGAAACAATCTTGTCTGTATAATTGTTGAATTCCATTTCTCTCTGCCTTGTTTTGCTGGTTCACCCATCCAATTACTTTGGTGACTTATACTGACTAGGTAGTCAATCAATGAGGTAATCCTATAAGTAACGTTTTTATTACTGGTGTTGGAGTTATTATTATTAACAGGTAAAATTCTGCAAGGGGATCAGTTGTGCAAACACTTATGAGTTGCTTTATCTTTTATTTAAATGTCAGCATATTTACACTATAAATTATAAAATGAAATAGGAAGGAATACAAAATAAGTTTTTATGAATGTAATTGCTATTGATTTATCCAGTTATGAAATTCTAGATGATATAACAACCTAGTCATCATAGAAATAATCATAATTTTAATTAATATTTTTATTCATTATAATTGTTAAATCATTTGGCTGAAAGCTCTGTTGCCATTATTGTTTTTATCATTGATTATGTGACCTATAAATCAACTTAAAACCACTCATTTTTACCCACTTAGAGATCTGCACTAACTCCTGAACCACCAGGTGACCCATCAATTTAAGAGACTCATTAAACATAATCAACACAACTTCAGTGCTTTTATTAGCTCTAGATTTTTATTATTCAATGTCTCTAAAAGAACCAACATTATGAATTTCATTTAAAACATATTTACACATGGAATTATATATTCTATAAGGTGAAAATTGAATGTTTTTAAGCATTTAAACCATATTAAAGGTAACATTCTCAATCGTTTTATTTCACAACTTCTTTAGTGATTTATATTATGCAAATGGATACAGGACATAGAATATAATAAATATTAATTCTATAATCTAAAATATATTCTAATACTATACCTAGTGTACCACAAACAAAAATAATGTAAGCAATTTCTTCTTATATCTTCTAAATATTGAAGGTGTGTCAAAAAAAATTGTGAGGTTTCCCACAATATTATCAAAAAAACATTAAATGGAATGAAATGAACATAAAAATTCTAACATGAATTACTAACAGCAAAGAGATTTTTAAGAAAAATGAAAACAATGACAGATGCAATACTTCAAGTAAACTGACTTGGAAACCAGAAATTGTTAGCTTCATTAAACCTATGCTTTAGAAATATTTAATTGATGTTAGAATTTATAGAGTATGATGATAAAATTTCAGAGTGAGATTACACAGTTATTTAAACTCCCAATTAAAAAGTAATTGATAATAAGAAATAAGTCATAGATAACTTCTAAACAGTTATCTAAAGCATAATTATCTGTAAAACAATTACCACAAAAGAAAACTCTGCAATATACATTAGCATAGAAATTCTTCCTTTCCGAGAAAATACAGGAGTTTCAAATTGTGTCACCTTAGTTTTTTATCATTTGCTATTTTTGCCTGAGTCTTACTCCTTATCAAGTTCAGCATCCTTTTTTTATTAGAAAATTTATGTACATTTTTTACATAAAGTCTGACATAAAATCCTAAGTCCCTGAGTTTGCAATTGTATGTGACATTAAAAGGTTTCATCAACTGGGGAAAAGTAGTAAGAAGAAAAGAAAATCTTTTACTTTTGTGGTACCTGAAATGATCCCTTCATGCAGAAGTAAGTGATATTTCTGTATTTTTTATCTCCAAAAAATAAAATAGTTGCCTCTGAAATTTGCATTAGAATACTAAAATGATGACAGCCTATGAAAACTTAGGATCTTAAAATATTATTTTTCATCTCAATATGTTCTGTTCAATGTGTTTCTTCTTAGGATAGAAAGGATCTAAATGCCAACAACAAAATATAAAATTCCAGTGTTTTTCTAGGTTATTTTCATATTTACTATATATTGTCAGTAGGCTGCTCTGCTGTATCAGTTGATGGCATTTGGGTTATGCTAGAATCATAAAAATTATTGCAAATTCTCATATTTTTTATAATTTGGTCTATTTTCAATGACAATGGAGTTATCACACTGTTAAAAATTTTAGGTACAACTCAAACTCAACTCTTTGTTTTTAAAACTCACCTCTTAAAACACAAGGGATTTTTATAATTTCAAGTAAAAGTTCTTTAAATTTGTTTCCTGATACTTTTACGGTTTTTGATGCATTCTACTCCATGGGTCAATTTTGTTCCAATAATTCTTTATAATATCATCAATTTCCTTGAGATTTTAAAATGCCTTTCAATAATATTGTGACAATCATATTGATTTTTGATTCTATCTTTTGATCTTAATAGGATTGTTGATTGCTAAAAGGTTGTTTCTCTGTACTTTTCAAAAAAAACTAGCTTTAGATATATGACTTTAATTTCTTGTCATTCATTAGTTTTCTTTTGGATAATTTAAATATGAAAAAAATTGAGCAAATTGTGAGAGAATCATTATTTAGAACATTACAGTTGGTTTAAAGATATTGAATCAAATGAATGACTGGTGACCCAAAGGGATACCCACAATAGATTATAAATTGAAAGATGGAAGTGTGCATTTGAGAATAAATGTTGACAACAAGGATTTTGATAATGATTACCTTTTAAATATCCCTAAATATCTTGATTTTCTTTTGAATACACATGCTGATGATTAGCTTTGTACATCTTTGAATTCTGTCTCATCTTACAATAGCCATGTAACACTTTAAGCTGAATAAAGATGAAGACTCTCTTTTGTAAAGGAGGAAATGGTACTATGTGAAGTTTTGTCCTTCTTCTCAAAGTTTTCCTTCACTTGCAACAGCAACCTGTTCAAGCTATTTCCAATAAACTGGATGGGGTGAAAAAATACAAAGGCCTCAAAGACTGAGGTGTTGAAAGAGTGCATGAACTCCTCAGGTGAACAGGAGTAAGGCTGGAGTAGGACAGGAACCTAAGCCATCCCAGAGCCACGTGGTCTCTTCTCACATTGTTTTTCTTGACATTCTCTTATAGTGTTCCCACAAAGCATGTCTTATATCTGCCTTTCATATGACTTTGTATCTGGTCCCCATTACCAAATAGGTTCTTTGTGTTTTAGATTTTATTTTCCTCAGAGAGAGTCAATTGATCCACATCATCTTTATGAAAAAGATTTCATGTCATAAATCAGAAACCAGCTCATGAACACTTTCTTCTGCATTCCCAACTCAGCTCCTGGTCTAACCATCTGTGGTTAAGGGAGTTGATTTCTTGTTAATTCTAAAGGAGCAGGAGGCAAAGTTTTCCCAGAAGCATGTTCTGCAGATAGCTGAATTTGTAGCACAAAAATGGTTCATTGTAAGGACTTTTTGTGTAACTAAGCATTAAAATGAAGTTAAAGCAATGTTTATGTATATAAATCTAGTAATGATCGAGATATTGAAGAAGGTATAACCAAAGAAATAAAATTGTATTAAGAATCATTGCTATAATTTAATGTTTAAATGACCCCACATTTTCAAGAAGCATGAGAAGATAGAACTCTCTGGGGTAAAGATATAAAGTTCAACAAAATTCTCAGTGGTTTAGGTCTCCTTCCAAAAGAGAATAGATAAATTACAGAATCTACATGCTGTCTTTTCCAAAATTTCAACAGGTCATAGTACCAAAGGCTCTCTTTTGAGTTGTGATATAACTTGGGTCACTGGATACAAGTTTTGGGAATTGTTTTTGTTAGTCTTAAGATTTTAGGTCTAATGACTAAGGGTACCATTCTTAGCTTTAATTCTAGAACTCCCCTTGTGTTTATGTAAATATCTAGTAAATCCCAGTGGGTGGGTGGACACCTACTCAACAACCATGGCACCTTACACTATTCCACAAGGGTAAAACTTCTTAATCTGCTATTTTATAACAAAGAAGAAAATGATGCCCATATCTATTTCCCTTTTCCAGACGCCTCATTTTATAGTTTGATACTCTGGATTTTGTTCTTCTTTCATCATAGGTTGGGAAGAATGAGGAGTGCCGAAGAGTGGTAAAGGCACTGGAACTCAACTACCAAAGTTGAATCCTGGATATCCGTAAAGTAACTATGTGCACTTGGTGCACTTCCATTTTCAATTCTCAGTTTCCTGAGATGTAAAAATGGGCACAGGAGCACTATAACCTTGTGTTGTCACATATTTTAAATAATTTACTTTAGATAAATTTTCTAGAACTAACCTTTAAGTCTGTGAAAAGCTCAATAACTATCCAAAGTTTATGACAATGTAGACCCCTCTTTGAAACAGACTTGCTTCCTTCTGTCCAATGCCTGAAATTCTGAGATTCTTGTTCTAGAGAAATTCAAAGACTAGAGTAAGATCTCAATGTCACTCAAAGTGCACTCATGGATACACACACATTTGTGCAGGCACACATACACAGGACTTAGTATGCATGCTACAGGATAACCTATGATCAGGACTCTTTTTATAAATATTACTGTTCAAACATAGAAAAAATATATTGTTTCACTTAGTAAAAATATTTATTCATATTTAAAAATAAAACCATGTATGCCCAAGTATGAATGACATATAAGGAAATAAGCTTCATTACTCCTTTTCTAAAGGTAGAAAATACCATAACACGGATGAGGACATATAATGGCGGGTGGGACGGGCTAGCATTAGGTTTAGGGTTAGGTTTAGAGTTAGGCTAAGGAGAGCGGTAAGAATGAAGGAAAGAAGGACTGTGTAGAGGGAAAAGAGGGGTGGGAGGGGTGGGAGGGGTGGGAGGGGTGGGGGGGAGGGGAAAAATAAAATAAACATCATTACCCTATGTAAACGTAAAAAAATAAAAAAAATAAATAAAAAAAAGAGCAAAAAAAAAATAAAGTAGTTTGAAAATTAAAAAAAAAAAAAAAAAAAAAAAAAAAAGAAAATACCATAACAATATTCTCTAAAAATTCTTCTCACGTATACTTATAAGAGAAAATGAAATCCTGGACTACTCAATGACAGTTGTAACAATTAATAAGGTTTGAGTTCAAGAGGATAAACGATAAATGATCATGACTGAGAGAAGGAACCAGATGAAAACTCCTAGTCAGAAACATCCATAAGTCAAAGCTACATATCATGGAGACAGATTAGAAAAAGTCAGAAGAGGGACAATACAGGAACACCAAAGAACCAGACTGCAGTGTCGCTCAGAGTCTGGAAATTTAGAAGCTAGCAGTTCTCATGTTCTGTGTGAGTGTGAGATTTCCCTGGTGTTCTAGCTCATTTAGATGACCCATTGTCTTCCCTTGTAACTTTTAGGTCTCTGTTTTGGCTTTTCTTTCTAAACAGAAAGCCCTTCCTCCGTAAGTCTAAATGTTATCTGTCATCCAAGGCCCATAGCTCTTAAAATTTTCATAACATTCAACCTTTTCTTATTATGAATCATAACAGAGGAACTATACCAATTTATAAAATATTATTTTCTATCTCATAATTCTTGTATCTATGGCTTATTTTGGGGAATTAATAACTGGACATGATTTTTTGCATCTTTCAAAAATGCACAGTGCTCTAAAAATCATACAGTATAAATATTTATAAGGAGAATAGAGACAAAATAGGTAAATGTGGATTGTATCTTAGTAATATTCAGAAAATTGTGTCTGTGGGAAATTAGTTACAGGGCACCCTGTGAATACCCAAATCTGCACGTGCTTAAGTTCCTTGTGGAAGATGGTATGGTATTTGCACAAAAGCTACCAAGATCTTTCTGTGTACTTTAAAATATCTCTAGATTACTTATAATAACTAATGCAATGCAAATGTATGTATATAAAGAGGTGTTATATTATTTAGGCAATAATGACAAGAAAAATGTTTGTTTGCTGTGATGCAATTTTTTTCCTAATACTTTTAAACTGCAGCTTGTTGAATGTGTCCATGGGTGAGGGACCCACAGCTATGAGAGGTCTACTGAATAATTATCACCACTATAGAAAAACTGTCCACAAGTGTAAAACAGATCCAAAGAGTTTAAATATATTGAAGAAGGTATATCAGCAAAGTGGAGTTCAAACTTGAGCCTAGTTTTTCTAAAACTTCCTGTTCAGTAGAGTAGATTTGATGATGGCTAAGTAAGTTTACTCAAAGAAAGCAGATAAATGGATTAATGTCAAGTTATATAGGCTTCTCTTGTATAATAATGCAGCCTCTTCACCCTGCTCTTTGATGTTCCATTTCTTTTTATTGGAGGGATGAATTACAATGGAGAAAGCATGCTCATAAAATTTTTACCATGGCACAAAATTGCTGTTTCTTGAGTCTTGCTTCTGTGCATGCTATTCATCCTGTCTAGAATGTCATTTTTCTCTTTGTGTGTCTGATAAACACTTATTCATTATTCAAAAATCCAACTCCAAAGTTAATTCTTCGGAAAGACTATCCCATGTGCCTTTCCTTCACCAATTCTAAAAAGAAAAAAATTCTTGCTTTCTTATATGACTTAACACTGTACCTGTGATTAACCTGTTCTCCCAAACAGCTAATCCTATAGTGACTTTAAAACTTATATATTCACACCTGCCTCCTTCAATCACCACAACCCAGCCTTAAGACATTTATAAATTCCACAAAATGCAGAGCTCTTTCCCAAATTGGTGCTCATCCTCAGTCTATTTACCTGAAATACTCCACATTAATTCTTCATAGTTTGGTCCAGTTTAAATGCTGCTTTCTCAATGAACATTTTCTAATCTCCCAAACTCAGTCAGATCCCAGCATGCTATTCTTCCATGGTCCTTTGTGTTTTCCTGCACAGTATATTTAAGGATTTGTAATTATTTTTGTTTATTTATTTATTTAATGTTAATCTCCCTTATGAATAATAAAGATGGAAGGAACTGTACCTGTGTTGCTTACCAAACTGTGAGCAAGAAATAATTACACCTCTCTTTTCTAAATGTGATACTTTATGTACTGATATGACTGCATCCACTCTTAGTCTAAACTAGAAAATGATTTCAGTTGCTTGCTATAATTCTAGAAACTTATTTAGCACTTATATAAAACATATGGTATCTTCTCAATAATTTGTTACTATCTGGATTAATGAATTAATTATTTTGATTATTATTGAGGAATTGCATTAAGCAGAACAATGTCTCTCCAAAGATATGCATGTCTTAATTGCTAGAACCTGTAAATATGTTATATGAGAATAAAATCACATTTATAAACTTCGAATTGGCATTATCATCTGGATTCCCAGGACAGTTCATTTTAATCATCCAAATTCTCAACAACAAAGCCTTTCACAGGTAGGGTGAGAGAGATGTGATAACAGAATATCAGAGGGACACTGGCTTTGAAGATGGAAGGGGACCATGGCTAAAGGGATATTCATGGGTGGGCTCTAAAAGCTGGAAAATGCAAGGAAATCGATCTCTCTCAAACCTCTGGAAAAGAACATCCCTGAAAACATCTTGATTTTACCTCAGTGGTACTTGTGTCCTACTTCTGAACAAAAAAGTCATGAGATGAGACATTATTTTTGGTTATTTTAAGCCAACGGATATATGGGAATTTGGTATAGAAAATCAATACAAAAATATGTAACACAAAAGTAAAGTTGTCAGAGTCCAGACACAAAAAAACCTGAATTGTTCAGAAAAATGGATCAAAATGAATAAAGTTCAATTGACTCTACATCAATATAAAGACTTATATTTAAGACAAAAATTTAACTGGATAAGGGGTGTCTGACATAGCTATGATTAATGTACAGAAACCTTTGGATTTCTGACTTTCCTATAGGAGAGAGAATTTTATATCTCTATTAAAGGCAGCTGATTGGACTTCAGATGACATACTCAAAAGCTGGTGAAATGAGAAGCACTGGGGTGGCTACTGTATCCAACCATGTTCACATAACATTTTACCTGCTATATTTTGCATTATGGCACCATAACATATGTAAAACACACTGAAAAACTGGAGGGGAAGTGGAAGAAAAAAAACTTTTGTTAATTAAAATTATGCAAAGATAACTTGAGAGGAAAAGAGTTGAAACAAACAAAACTTAACTGATTATAAATCAATGATAGTTTGCAAATATTTAAAAGACAGTCAGATATAAGATGATAATATACATAGGTAAAGAAAGCAGAAATAGGATTAGTAAACTTTTCCAATAGATTTAATTTTATATCCATAGTATCAAGGACAGGTTCTATACCAAAGAGAAGTTATGAAATCTTTCTTGAAAAATTCTCCTAATCACCTAAATATCTCAAAATCTACCAATAGATCTATCACCATATATTTATCTTTGCTGCTAATATACGATTCTTTTTCCTGAATGAAAATCTTTATTATTTTCTATTTAATATTAGATGATAACAGATAGAAATTTTTTTGTAGACTAAAAAGAATTCTACCATTAAATATATATCTTCTTGGATTAAATGAAATAAGCCAACAAATATTTAAACAAACAACATTCTCTAAGGATAAATTATGATAAGATCTATCAAAATTAAAAATAAGGAATGTGTCTAGTATTGTGACTAATAAAAGATTACATTCAAAATTTCTCTTTACCCACTCAATTAGTTTTATGGGTGGTAAAAGTCAAAACAGAAGGGAATAAAAAATTAAGTAATCAAGTTTAATAATGGCCTAAATTCTTTTTTGTTTATTTGTTCTTTTTTAGATATATATGATGGTAGAGTGTATTTTCACATATTATATATCTGTGGAGTAGAACTTATTCTAATTAGGATCCCATTATTTTGATTGTACATAATGTGGAGTTTCACTGGTCATGTGTTCATATTTGAAAGTAGGAAAGTTATGTTTGATTCATTCTACTGTTTTTTTTTATTTCTCTCCTCCCTTCCCTGCATTCCCCTTTGTCTAATCCCATGAACTTCTATTCTGTTCACCCTCCATTGTGTGATAGCATCCACATATCAGAGAGAATATTTGACCTTTTTTTTTGGGGGGGGGGGGATTGGCTTATTTAACTTAGCATGATAGTTTCCAATTCCCTCTATTTGCCAGGACATGTCATAAAGTCATTTTTTATGGTTGAGTAATATTACATTGTTTATAGATAACACATTTTCTTTATCCATTCAAATGTTTTTATTTATTTATTTATTTATTTTATTATTGTATACAAATGGGATACATGTTGTTTCTCTATTTGTACATGGAGTCAAGGCATACCATTTGGGTAATCATAAATTTACATAGGGTAATGATGTTTGATTCATTATTTTTTTCCCTTTCCCCTACCCCTCCCACCCCTCTTTTCCCTCTATACAGTCCTTCTCTCCTCCATTCTTACCACCCTCCTTATCCCTAACCCTAAACCTAACCCTATCCCTAACGCTAACCCCTCCCACACCCATTATATGTCCTCATCCGCTTATCAGCGAAATCATTCATCCTTTAGTTATTTGAGATTGGTTTATCTCACTTAGCATGATATTCACCAATTTCATCCATTTGCCTGCAAATGCCATAGTTTTATTATTCTTCATTGCAGAGTAATAATCCATTGTATATATATGCCACAGTTTCTTTATCCATTCATCAACTGAAGGGCATCTAGGTTGGTTCCACAATCTGGCTATGGTGAATTGTGCAACAATGAACATTGATGTGGCTGTATCTCTGTAGTATGCTGATTTTAAGTCCTTTGGGTATAGGCCAAGGAGTGGGATAGCTGGGTCAAATGATGGTTCCATTCCAAGCTTTCTGAGGAATCTCCATACTGCTTTCCAGAGTGGCTGCACTAATTTGCAACCCCACCAGCAATGTATGAGTGTACCTTTTTCCCCACATCCTCGCCAACACCTATTGTTGCTTGTATTCTTGATAATCGCCATTCTAATTGGGGTGAGATGAAATCTTAGGGTAGTTTTGATTTGCATTTCTCTTATTACTAGAGATGTTGAACATTTTTTCATATATCTGTTGATTGCTTGTACATCTTCTTCTGTGAAGTGTCTGTTCATTTCCTTAACCCATTTGTTGATTGGATTATTTGTATTCTTGGTGTAGAGTTTTTTGAGTTCTTTATAGATTCTGGAAATTAGCGCTCTATCTGAAGTATGAGTGGCAAAGATTTTCTCCCACTCTGTAGGCTCTCTCTTCACATTAGTGAGAATTTCCTTTGCTGAGAGAAAGCTTTTTAGTTTGAATCTATTCCAGTTGTTGATTCTTGCTTTTATTTCTTGTGCTATGGGAGTCCTCATAAGGAAGTCTGATCCTAAGCCAACAAGTTGAAGGTTTGGACCTACTGTTTCTTCTATAAGATGCAGGGTCTCTGGTCTGATTCCGAGGTCCTTGATCCATTTTGAGTTGAGTTTTGTGTAGGGTGAGAGATAGGGGTTTAATTTCATTCTGTGGCATATGGTTTTCCAGTTTTCCCAGCACCATTTGTTGAAGAGGCTATCTTTCCTCCATTGCATATTTTTGGCACCTTTGTCTAGTATGAGAAAATTGTATTTATTTGGGTTTGTGTCCATGTCCTCTATTCTGTACCATTGATCTACCTGTCTATTTTGGTACCACTACCATGCTGTTTTTGTTACTATTGCTTTGTAATAAAGTTAAAGATCCGGTATTGCGATACCCCCTGCTTCGCTCTTTCTACTGAGGATTGCTTTAGCTATTCTGGGTTTTTTATTCTTCCAGATGAATTTCATAATTGCTTGCTCTATTTCTGTAAGATACATCATTGGGATTTTAATTGGAATTGCATTGAATCTGTATAGGACTTTGGGTAGTATGGCCATTTTGACAATATTAATTCTGCCTATCCAAGAACATGGGAGATCTTTCCATCTTCTAAGGTTTTCTTTAATTTCTTTCTTTAGTGTTCTGTATTTCTCATTGTAGAGGTCTTTCATTGCTTTTGTGAGATTGATTCCCAAGTATTTTATTTTTTTCAATGCTATTGTGAATGGGGTAGATTTCCTAATTTCTCTTTCTGAAGATTCATCACTTATGTATAAAAATGCCTTGGATTTATGAGCATTGATCTTGTAACCTGCTACTTTACTGAATTCACTCATGAGTTCTAAAAGTTTTCTGGTGGATTTTTCAGGTTCCTCTAAATATATAAACATGTAATCAGCAAACAGGGATAGTTTGAGTTCTTCTTTTCCAATTCGTATCCCTTTAATTTCTTTGGTTTGTCTAATTGCTCTGGCTAGGTTCTCAAGGATGATGTTGAATAAAAGTGGTGAAAGAGGGCATCCCTGCCTTGTTCCAGTTTTTAGGGGGGATGCTTTCAGTTTTTCACCATTTAGAACGATATTAGCCATGGGCTTAGCATAGATGGCCTTTATAATGTTAAGGAATGTTCCCACTACCCCAATTTTTTCTAGTGTTTTGAGCATGAAGGGATGCTGTATTTTATCGAATGCTTTTTCTGCATCTATTGAAATAATCATGTGATTCTTAACTTTAAGTCTGTTGATACGGTGAATGACATTTATTGATTTCCGGATGTTGAACCAACCTTGCATCCCTGGGATAAAACCCTCTTGATCATGGTGCACTATCTTTTTAATATATTTTTGTATGCGATTTGCTAAAATTTTGTTGAGAATTTTTGCATCGATGTTCATTAAGGATATTGGTCTGAAATTTTCTTTCCTCGATGTGTCTCTGTCTGGTTTAGGTATCAGGGTGATATGGGCTTCATAGAACGAGTTTGGGAGGGTTCCCTCCTCTTCTATTTCATGGAATACTTTCAGAAGTATTGGAATGAGCTCTTCTTTAAAGGTTTTGTAGAACTCGGCTGAGAACCCATCTGGTCCCGGACTTTTCTTTGTTGGTAGGCTTTTGATGACTTCTTCTATTTCATTACTTGAAATTGATTTATTTAAGTTGTGTATGTCCTCCTTGTTCAGTTTAGGTAATTCATATGTCTCTAGAAACTTGTTGATGTCTTCGAGGTTTTCTGTTCTGTTGGAGTATAGATTTTCAAAATAGCTTCTAATTATGTTTTGTATTTCACTCGTGTCTGTTGTGATATTTTCTTGTTCATTCCGAATTTTAGTAATTTGAGTTTTCTCCCTCTTTCTCTTTGTTAGTGTGGGTAAGGGTTTATCAATTTTATTTATTTTTTCAAAGAACCAACTATTTATTTTGTTAATTTTTCCAATTGTTTCTTTTGTTTCGATTTCATTGATTTCGGCTCTGATTTTAACTATTTCCTGTCTTCTACTGCTTTTGGTGTTGGTCTGCTCTTCTTTTTCTAGGGCTTTGAGCTGTAGTGTTAAGTCGTTTATTTATTGATTTCTACTTCTTTTTTTGAATGCACCCCATGAAATAAATCTTCCTCTAAGTACTGCTTTCATAGTGTCCCAGAGATTTTGATATGATGTGTCTTTGTTCTCATTTACTTCTAAGAATTTTTTATTTCCCTCCTGATGTCTTCTGTTATCCATTCATCATATAATAGTGTATTATTTAGTCTCCAGGTATTGGAGAAGTTTCTGTTTTTTATTCTGTCATTTATTTCTAATTTCAATCCATTATGATCTGATAGAGTACAAGGTAGTATCTCTATCTTCTTGTATTTGCTAACAGTGGCTTTGTGGCATAAAATATGGTCTATTTTAGAGAAGGATCCATGTGCTGCTGAGAAGAAAGTGTATTCGTTCTTTGTTGGATGGTACATTCTGTATATGTCGGTTAAGTCTAAATTGTTGATTGTGTTATTGAGAGCTATGGTTTCTTTATTCAATTTTTGTTCGGAAGATCTATCCAGTGGGGAGAGAGGTGTGTTAAAATCACCTAGTATTATTGTGTTGTGGTCTATTTGATTTCTGGAATTGAGAAGGATTTGTTTGACGTACTTGGATGAGCCAATGTTCAGGGCATAGATATTTATCATTTTTATGTCTTGCTGATTTATGCTTCCCTTAAGCAGCATGTAATGTCCTTCTTTAACCCTTCTGACTAGTTTTAGCTTGAAGTCCACATTATCTGAAATGAGGATGGATACTCCAGCTTTTTTGCTGTGTCTGTGTGCATGGTATGTTTTTTCCCTTCCTTTTACCTTTGGTCTATGGGTATCTGTTTCTATGAGATGAGTCTCTTGCAGGCAGCATATTGTTGGATTTTTCTTTTTAATTCAATCTTCCAGTCTATGTCTTTTGATTGATGAGTTCAGGCCATTAACATTCAGGGTTATTATTGTGATATGATTTGTATTCCCAGTCATTTGACTCTTTTTTGATTTTTGACATGATTTGGTTTCTCCTTTATTTGGCTATTCCTTTAGGCTAGTTCCTCCCGTTGCTGATTTGCATCATTGTTTTTCATCTCTTCTGCATGGAATATTTTGCTGAGAATGTTCTGTAATGCTGGCTTTCTTTTTGTAAATTCCTTTAGCTTTTGTTTATCATGGAAGGATCTTATTTTGTCGTCAAATCTGAAAGTAAGTTTTGCTGGGTATAAGATTCTTGGTTGGCATCCATTTTCTTTCAGGGCTTGGTATATGTTGTTCCAGGCCCTTCTAGCTCTTAGGGTCTGGATTGAAAAATCTGCTGATATTCTTATTGGTTTCCCCCTGAATGTAATTTGATTCTTTTCTCTCACGGCCTTTAAAATTCTGTTTTATTTTGTATGTTAGGTATTTTCATAATAATGTGCCTTGGTGTGGGTCTGTTGTAATTTTGTATATATGGAGTCCTATAAGCCTCTTATACTTGGTTTTCCATTTCGTTCTTCAGATTTGGGAAATTTTCTGATATTATTTCATTGAATAGATTGTTCATTCCTTTGGTTTGATTCTCTGTGCCTTCCTCAATCTCAATAATTCTTAAACTTGGCCTTTTCATGATATCCCATAGTTCTTGGAGATTCTGTTCATGATTTCTTACCATCTTCTCTGTTTGGCCATCTTTGTTTTCAAGTTTAAATATTTTTTCTTCAATGTCTGAGGTTCTTCCAGGTGTTCTATCCTATTGGTTATGCTTTCTATGGAGTTTTTAACTTGGTTTATTGTTTCCTTCATTTCAAGGATTTCTGGTTTTTTTTTTTTTCAGTATCTCTAACTCTTTATTGAAATGATCTCTTGCTTCCTGTATTTGCTCTTTTAACTGTTTATTGATGTGATCATTTAATGCCTGCATTTGCTCTTTCATCTCCTCCTTCAATGCCTGCATTTGCTCTTTCATCTCCTCATTTGCTTCCCTGATTGTTTTAATTATGTACATTCTGAACTCCCTTTCTGACATTTCTTCTGCTGTGCTGTCATTCGGTTTTATTGATATAGTATCTAGTTTTGTTTGGGACATTTTCTTCCCTTGTTTTCTCATATTGGTCAGCTGTCAGTGGGACCCTGAGACATTGCAGATTTCCTCTATTAGCTTATAGTGTCCCTGTAGATTTCCAGTGTATCACCTCCCAGCCTTCAGTAGCCTGAAGTCTTGGAGGAACTTGATAATGCAGTGCTTCCGAAGAAAGCTGCCCCTAGCCCCCTACTGGTTCCAGGGCTTGAAGCTGGCTCTGTGTGGAAAGGCTCTCACTGGGGGGCCTGCACCACACAGCTGGCCGTGTGGCAGGAGCCCACCACTGAAGTGTGCAAGGCTACCTGGGGAAGACTCTAGCTGCCCTGCCCTGCTCTGATAAGCCCCCCATCCGTGCCTGTCCCCCAGGCCGAGCTTCACCTGGTGAGGGAGACTCACCCCGCAGCTCTCTTTTAGTCCGAGTCTCTCAATGCCTCCCCTTGTCGAATCCTGGGTTCTGGAGGGACTGGAGAAGCAGTCACCCTCTAGTCCGCCATCTTGGGTCGCCCTATGGAAAGAGCCTGCGGCCAGAGGGGGCAGGGCCTCCTGAAGAAGTCTCTGGCTGTCCTGCCCTCATCCCAGAGGCTGCTTGTGGGTCAAAGCTCTCTGTTGGCTCTGAGACTTGTGACTGGCTCTGTGTGGAAAACTCCATTCATATGTTGAAGGGCATGGTTCCATAACTTTGCCATTGTGAATTGAGCTGCTATAAACAGTTCTAAGATGAATTCTTAGGGTGGTTTTAATTTGCATTTCTTTAATTACTAGGGATGATTAGCACTTTTCATATGTTTGTTGATCACCTGTATATCTTCTTCTGTGAAGTGTCTGTGCATTTTCTTAGCCCATTTATTGATTGGGTTCTTTTTATTTGGGGTATAAAGTTTTTTAAGTTTTTTATAAATTTTGGACATGAGTGCTCTCTCTGAAGTGTGTGTGGAAAACATTTATGCTTGATTTTTTTTTCAGAACCTCTATCTCTGTATTGAAGTGCTTTTACACTTCCTGCATTTTCTCTTTGATTTCACTACTTATATTATCCCTTACCAGATAGGCCAGTTTAATTATGAACATTCTAAACTCCTTCTCTAACAGTTCTTCCACTGTGGTATGAATGGATTCTTTATTAAAGTATTTTGGTTTTTGCGGGGTGATTTTGTTCCTTTGCTTTTTCATGTTGTTTGTGTGTTTACATCTAATATTATGGATCTAAGGCAGCAGAGTTTTTACTCTCTGGGCTTATAGTGTCCCCGAAGATTCCCAGTACTTCACAGTTTAGGGGAGACAAATAATAACAACCACCAATGCAAGCAATATTCAGCATTAAAACAAATAGTTCTTGCTGTGCCATCTATGATGTTAATTTTCAAAATAAACAAAAATGACATGATTAGTTATTTGCCCACAGTAAAAGCAGTAAGTTTGCAGAAGGGTTTATAATTTTGAATGGTGAATAGGGAGAGAACAGAATTAATGTAAAATGTAATGATTATGAGAGAGTAGGAGAGAAAATAAAAGTAAAAAATTAAAGGAAGTTTGAAAGAGACAACAATGAAGACAAACAGCAGAAGAAAACAGAGAGAGAGAGAGGGAGGGAGAGAAAATGAATCAAGGGAAACAGGTAAGTGAGAGAAAATATAAAAAAATAAGATTAAAAAATAAAATGATACAAGAACTAAACTGAAATATACTAATTAAACATTCCTGTCCACAAAATACTGATACATGAAAAACAACAGACTTCAAAAAATGCTAGAAATGAGAAAAAAGAAACAAATATGAGTATATATAAATGTCCAGGAACCACTGAGGTCACAAATAAACAGAGAAAAGAAAAAAAGAAAAACAATAAAAATAAAAATTTAATTTAAAATAATATCTCAATGAAAAGTTAAAGAATTGCTTCTGTTGGAACTCAAAAGATTCTCAGCTTATTTTCTCTGCAGTGTTGGTAGGGTCACTGGAGGAAATCTCATAGAAAGTTCTATAATATGGGGTGTAGGCTTAGGTAGGCTATAGGCTCTTTGATGCATGATAATTGATTTGTAGATTTTAAATCCATGCACCTCCAGTGCCCAGCAATTTGCTGGTCCATGCTGGGAGACTGCACCACAGTTATCTCCCCTTGATTCCACCTGCGTGGTAGAACAGTCAATCCTTAGTCCCCTTGGTTACCTGTGGACCTGGGCTTTCCTAGTCTCTTGGGTTCAGTCTCCAAACTCAATTACTCCCACCCCTGCCCTTTAGGATTCCAGGCATGTCTCTCCCTGCTGGTCCTACAAGCACCTGGTCTGGAGGTGGGGTGGGATATGGGATTGATAGTCTTGTACTTTTGGCCAAGCTCAGTTTGCCATGAATTGGTTCCCCCAGCTGCTGGCTCCCATGTGGATGCTGCAAAGGGATCCTTCCCAAGTCTTCTGTGGGCAACCTGGGAGAGATGCAACTTCTTTCCTGCATGAGGATATTATGCAGCATGCCTTTCAGGTTAATCAGGCAATGTTTTGGATCTTTGATCTTTCTGTACCCAGACACACCTTAGGCCTCCTAAAATTATGGGTTCCTTTAATTCCCTTATCCCTCCACTTTTTTTGCAGGGATGGGGGAACCGCTCTGGCAGGCACTGCTGGTGTAGGTGGTCGTGGTGGTGCTGGAGATTTCTTATTTTATTATATCCAACCTCCTGAGTTCCTGAGTGTTCAGAATATAATTCCCTGTAAAGTACCCCATCCCTTTTTTTCACCTACCTTGCTGAAAAGCTGCCTGTTTTCTTGGTTTCATGCCATAAGCGTAACCTATCTCCTCTTTTCTGCCATCTTGAAAATTTTCCTGTGCTAGATTCTTTTGACTGACATTTTTACTAAATATAAGAACAACAAAAAACAGCCCTTCTGAGGTGAAAGAACTGAACTACAAGTTTTAAAATAGAGTATAAACTTACAAGGTCAATAATGGGACCAAAGTCTATCTCTATAGATAAAATTGTGATACAAAAGTAACAAACCAGCTGTGCTCTGAGCACATCTGATCCTAACTGTGGCTCTGGTTCGAAAACTTCTATAGGGTTAGGGCAGAAATTAGGACTTCACACTTACTTGAGGTAAATTCAGTTTGGTAACACCTACCACATTAAAGTGTAATCCCACAGAAGGTCTACATATGAACTTCTGCTCCACAAATCACATTGAGAGCCGAAAACTCACACATCTCTGTTTAAAGAGAAGTAAGAAAAAACAAAGAAAAATTCTTGAGAGGTAGATGCTACTAACTAGAACTACAGAAGGTTTGTATCCAATTTTTTGAATAGTTTTAGATGGACTAATAGGTTAAAATGTCAAATAATTTCCACATGGTTTGAGATGTTTCTGAAAGGTGGAGATCTCATGGAGTTGAAGAATAGATGGCACTGCCTCTCTGGAAGAGGACATTTCAGTCTTAGCATTGGATTTGACCTCCCTATCCTTCCCCAAAACTCCCCTTGAAAACTTTTAATGACCATAACCAGAAAATAGCCAATGATACATAGAATAGGAAACAAAGTGAATAAAATTCATTGGAAACTTAAGAA
Organism: Sciurus carolinensis; assembly: GCF_902686445.1. NCBI lineage: Eukaryota > Metazoa > Chordata > Mammalia > Rodentia > Sciuridae > Sciurus > Sciurus carolinensis. The sequence goes on along the minus strand of NC_062222.1, from coordinate 59,465,080 downwards.
GTAGGACTGGGGATATAGCTCAGTTGGTAGAGTGCTTGCCTTGCAAGCACAAGACCCTGGGTTCAATCCCCAGCACCGCAAAGAAGAAAAAAAAATTAAAAAGTAGAAAAATCCACAGAAATAATCACTTAAAGTTTGAGTAAATTTCAAAACTGAAAATGAATCTCTAAAGATCAGTGCTATTATTGCGATGACAATAATATCTGATAAAGGGATGAAGGATTTATTTTGGCTCACAGTTTCAGAGGTTTGAGTCCATGGTTGCTTGATTTCATCACTTCGGGTCTGCGGTAAGGACAAGGACAAGGTGGAGCAACATTATTCACTTCATGGTTGTCAGAAAGCAGAGAGAGCATGAGGAAAGAAAAAGATATACCCTTCATGACAACCAGTGATTTAATTTCTCCAACTAGGGTCATACATCCTAAAATTTCTACCATCATCCAATATCACTGCCAGTCAGGGACCTATCACATCAAACTTCAGGGGATATTCTAGATCCAAACTATAATAATCAGAAAATTATTTTAAAAAGTGAAGCAGCTAATTTGAAAATGGACCAAATAAAGCCTATAGGTCTGCAAAATAAACAGTTAAATTTAAAAACATCTTTTGAAAACAGTTTAGATAAAACAAAAATTTATTGAATTGGGAAATATATCAGAGAAAATAATATAGGACATAAAACACAAAAATAAAAAGAGGAAAATAGAGAAAAGTGCATAAGAGATTTGGAGGATATAATGAGAGGTTTAATGTATGTTTATCAAAGTTTAACATATGTATCAAAATCCCAGAAAGAGACGAGGCATATTAAATATATTAGGTTTATAATTGCTTGGAATTTTCCAGAACTAATGAAAGATATCCATCCTCAGATACAAAGTTTCCAGTTAATACCAAGGAGAATGAATTAAAATGAACCCGCCTAGGCACAGTGTAAAGGAACTGAACAATTAAGACAATAAAGAAATTTTACCATGGACCTGGAGGAAAATAATCCAATTGAGCAGCAGATAGGCATTTGATTTGTATGACTTATCATAGGCATCAGGGAATCCAGAAAATAATATTAATAAATGCCAGCCTTGTCCTCTATACTTGGTGAAGATTTTTTTTTTTTTTTCAAAATTTAAAGCAGAATAAAGGAATCTTTCCTATAAGCAGGAACTTAGTGAATTTGCTAATTTTCTTCCTGGTTTATGAAAGAAAAATTGTAAAGAGAATATTTTAGTTAGGGGAATTTGCCAGTAGATGGGGATTCTGAGAAGCAAAAAGAATAAGGAGCAAAGAAAATGATTAATAACTGGACAAATGAAAATGAAACATTACCTTAAGTTTATAAAACAAAGCAGAAAATAAAACAATATAATATAAAATGATATATAAGAAGAATTTACAGGTCATGAGGAGGGTAAATAGGATTAAAGTTTCCTAAAACCTCATTATCATGGAAAAAATGAAAGGTTTTTTATTACTTTCAGACTTTGTAAATTACACATTTTATAATTTAATAAATAACCCATTGTATTTGTTTCTTAGGGAAGCCTCAACAAATTATCACAAACTTGGTGTCGTGTCTCTTCTTTTTCTTTTTCTTTTTTGCAGTGCTGGAGATGGAAACCAGAATTTTGCACTTGATAAGGAAGGATCTACAGCTCTGAACCACAATTGTCTCACAGTTCTGGAAGCTAGAAGTTCACAGTCAAGGACACAAGTCAGATGGTTTAAGAGATCACCCTACTCCCCTAAGAGTAGACTTCATCTTAACTAATTACATCTGCAGGGAGCCTATATCCAATTAAGGTCACATGCTGAGGTCCTGGGTTTTAGAACCTCTTTGGGGAAATAAAATCCAACATATAATACCTATTAACAGAGTAGAAATCTGATGTATCATTTCCAAAGGAGTAAATACCATAAATAAATCTTAATATTCCCTAAAACAAAATGAAAGGAATGTCAGAAAGAACGAAAAATAAAGAATATATTAGAAAAATAAAGAGGAGTTTAAATAATTAAGAGACTTAAAACAGGAGAGTAGAAATAATTGTAAGACAATTTCATTGAATGAATAATTATATTAAATGGTATAATTAAAAGGCAAGGGTGGACTGGATAAAGTAAAATTAATTACATGCAATTATGAAAGATCCACCTAAAATGTGGGAATACAAATATTGAAAGTAGATTGAAGGGAATAGCTATACCATAAAAAATTAAAAATTAATCACCTGGTATAAGTTATAATATTAGTAATCCCAATTTGTTAAGACTGAATACAAATAGCAAAATTTTTTCCTGATAAATGCATAGATTCATCTTTAGTATATTATATTTTATGAATTCTTTGCCCAATAAAAATAATACCAAAGTACTGACCAAACTTTTTCATATACAACATACAATAAATCAGAAAAAAGAAAAAAAAAATAATGCAAAATTCTAAGTAGGAAAAAGTATTAGTAAGGTCATTGAAAACTTGTAAAATAGAAGAGATACTTTATATAGGAGGAAGTAGGTCACTGGGGGAGTACCCTTGAAGGTGTATTTTCTTCCTAGCCCATTCCTCTCTTCTTTATTTGCTTCTTGTCTGCCAAGAAGTGACCCCCACCCCAAGCCCAGACAACAGAACCAAGTGACTATGAAGTAAAATACTTCACAGTTTACTTCTTTAAGTTGATTTTCTCACTCATATTGTCCCAGTGAAAGAGAGCTAGCACATTGTTTTTTCTCCTTTTGTCTTACCAAACGAATATTTTTTTCAGTAGAAAAAATGTTTAGTATAAATGGTGACACCTATTATACCTATATTTTTATAATGCTAAATAATTATAAACAGCAAAATATTAATCATCTATTACTACATAACAAATCATTCCAACACTTAGAAGTTTAAACATTATCATAACATCTCATAGAGTTTCCAAGGGGCAGGAATTCTTTACTTGGGTTATTCTGGTTCAGGGTTTCCCAACAGATCAACCTCTACCTATTAGTCAGAACTGCAGTCTCAGAATATTTCAGTGGGGCTATATGATCTTCTTCCATGCACATTTACTTGGCAATTGGCAGAAAATACTAGTAACTCACCAAGTGGACCTCTACATAAAGCTGCTCGTGACATTGCTTCTTCTAGAGAAAGCATCCTAGGAAGAGAGAACAAGACAGAAGTTTCAGCCCTTTATAACAGGATCTCAGGTATGACCCATATACTTCTGCAATATTCTATCAGTCACACAGACTCTTCTTGGTACAATGTGGGAAAGGACTATATAAAGGTGTAAATACCTGGAGGCAGGGGCCATTGGGGATCATCACAGATGCTAATTACAAGTACTAAGATATGATCTAAATACCCAAAATTAAACATGAGTTCCATGATATTTTCTTATTCCTGTAGCCCTCCATTGTAGACCAACAATTATTATACTAACTTTTTGTTTTTATTAAATGGAAGTATCATCATCATAATTATTTTCTTAGGCTAAATTAATTTATCTACTCATATAAGCAACTTATTAGTTGAGTAACTAGTAAGTACATCAACTCTTTTGATCAATTCATATTTAATTTTATTTGGACAATAGAAAAAAGTAAGATGTTTTATAGCACAATGGCTAATGTATTAGTCAGTTTTCCATTACTATAAAGAAATAACTAAGACAATTAGCTTATAAAGAAACGGGGTTTAATTCTGAAGTTTAGTCCAAGATCAGGGAAAATCTTTGTTTCAACCTTAGATAGGCCTGCTGAATGGCAATAGCAGGAAATTTGTGGATGAACAAACTGCTCACCTCAAGGGCAGTAAACAAAAAAGAGAGAAGAGTGAGGGGCTGATGTCCCATAGTAACCTTCCAGAACATGCCCTTAATGACCAAAATACATCCTGTAAAGTTCTACCTCCTAAAGATCCGACTACATACCAATAGCATGACCCTAGAGATGAAGTCTTTCATACATAGAACTTTGAAGATATTGAACCTCCAAAGTATTTTAAAGATATTAGAATTGCTTTGTGTTGTTGAAAATAGCAAAATATGTTTACATACATATCTGTTTACTTTAACACTTGAATAATGAAATCACATTTGTTCAAGTTTTAATTTAATGTTTCATGACAAAATTCATTAATCTCTTCAAATTAAAACATTGCAGAAATGAACACTTCCATCTTCCTTGTTGTTTTAATTACTGTTATCACTATCCTCTATTATTAAATTACTTTTTATTGCTTTAAACCTGGAAATACATTTAACTTGGAAAGTAGTAAAAAACTAAAGGTAGTATTTATGTTAAAATATTATGCCAACATTAGTTTTTATTAATAGTTATTATACATAAAGGTATCTTTGATGGTGTTTGGGAAAATTTTAGACCTCTTTTATATATGACATGACAAGTACAGACATTGAAACAAAAAATTTTTTCAGATGATTTGCATTGTCAATTCAAATACGTATAGTCACAGAAAAACAGATCTTCAAAGTTTTCTAGGTATGTTTTCTTTATCATCTAAAATGTAATCAATTTCTATTATATTTTCTGAATATTTACAAATATGAATCAGTTGTTAATTATCCAAATTTGTTTCAGTTTTTGACATTTTAAACGTTGATTATAAATGTTATTTTTAAAATATCTGTTATTATTTCTGAATTTCTGAATTCTAGAATTTAGAAATATGGCTAATCCACCTTTTTTTGAAAGCCACTATCTATACGCTGGTGGTTTAAAAATTGCACACTATAGTACATTGTGTGGCCCACAAACATTCTTCTGGGTGCACTAATATATTTCTCAATTTTTATTCTTATTCTAAACAATGTTTTGTAGGTTATTCTCCTTTCCTATTACTGGTTTAGCAAGGCGCTAAATTGGCTATTGAAATATATTACAAATTGGCATTATCATAAAAAGAAAATTAGTGCAAACACTGAGAAACTAAGCCAGCAGCTATCACACAGTATTATTATATTGTTAATGTCAAATAAGAAATCCTATATACAATTAGCTAGATATTCTGCTTTATTGAGGAATACATCCATATCAGTGATAATTGTGGTCTTTTATCCATAATGGAGGTAAAAAAGGCTCAAAAACACTTGTATCCTTCAGTCCCTAGAGGTTAAGAATCATTCATTATTTTTAGGTATGAGTGCTCATAAGCTGATATATTAGTCTCCATGCTCTCGTTCTTGAAAGAGGTAAGCCAGAAGACTTCTTCTAACAGTGATTGCAGTTCCTCCAGTCTCTGTAACTGAGTGACTATAAAAAGTTAAATGCTGATCACACACTGAAAATTGAATGAAAAGTAAATCTTATTTTTTTAAGAAGTAGACATTTTGATATTGTTGCCTACCTTATGTTAACTTATTTTTTGATCCTTCTCAAATACTATTATACTTGCTTTCTAATGAAAAATTAGAAATACTATCAAACTAGCTCTCTATATCTATTCTTATATGTTTCTCTCTCCATATATCCATATATGTACTTTTGGTTAAGACAACAATGTGTTGAGGTATAATTTGGTCTATATTTTCCTACTAGTCAGAGATATTAACAGTAAATTTTGCAGGTCAAATATGATAAGTTATTACTATGTTAATCATTAACACCACAAACTAAGTATTTTTAACTCTCGCCCTATACCCTTGATGAGTTACAATCTCCAGCGGTCTTGAAGTGAGGCACTTCCATGTGAGTCACTATCCCTAGTGTGTTACTTCCCAGCAGAGCTTTTTGAGCCTGTAATGTGTAATATTTATCACCTCTTACACTCTACCAAAATGACAATTTTAGTTGGTAGTTGTTTTAGGTCAAAGACTGAAGATAGTATGCAACAGAACCCCATTCATCCCTGACAAACATGGAACTTGTAAAAACGTAAAACTTTGTGGAGGTTTTTGGCAACTATAAAAGCATAACCTAGATGGTCCTAATAGATATAAATGCTATTACTAAAGCATGATTCTCAAAAGAAATTACTTGCTTTTTGATGATACTTTTAGTAACATGCTACTTCTTTTGTATATTGTTTTAGAAACTTCTACCTTATTTAAAAATAGTAGATATTTTGGAACTTATAAAATATGGGTTACTGTATAAATGATAAATATAAATTTAGTATTTCCCTATAAAAAGCAAGCAGAGAACCCTTAGAAGTTATTAGACATTACTGTATTATGGTATTTACTTTCAAATATAACATTATAAAATATCATAAAATATAAATATAATGTAATATTGATGCTGCATTGACTTCTTATATAGAAAGATATACATTGGACTTTGAATTATTTTTTCTATCCACTTTCCTATCTTTTCATATTTCTTTTGTCCCCTTCTTCCCACATTCCCTCCTCCCTCCCTTTCTCGTCCCTTCCTTCTTTCCTTCCTTCCTTTCTTCTTCTTTACACAACATAGGTTTGCCTGAAATAAGTTGTAGCACCTTCTGTACTACTTAAGGGATTGGAGATAAAATTGATATTGAAGATCATTTTCATAGCTTTCTTAAAACTCACATTTATGTTAACTGCTTTTATAATAATAGTACTATACTGTTATTATTAGTGTTAGTTATTAAAGAAGCTCCAAGAAATCATTAACTCAGCAGATAACGGTGCATCAATGACAAACTTCGAGGTAGTTCAACTTGTCAATGCCTGAACAAGTACAAAAACTGAGTTTTCATTTTGTTAAAAAATGCATTAAATCATTCTCTAAAGCATTGGGTAACTATTGTATTACAAATGCCTTTTGGTTCTTGGCAGAAAACTTGAGTATAAGTGGAAGCTCACTCAAGTGGAATTCAAATATGTGTATTCCAATGCAAAGCAATTTCTGCATCACTAAAACTGAAAAATCACTATCCATTTTCTAGAAGTGCATGTTATGGTATATGCACAGCATTACTGCTATAAAGTTATACAATATGCAATATTGCTCCATTCACAGCAACACATTAAAATCCTCTGTGCTAATCATTTGCAGCTAAGACATCACATTACCCATTGGTCACCGTTTTAAAGCCTATAATAGAAAATCATATAGATGTCTTAACATATAAGCAAAAAAGAAATGGAGCTATCGCTCAGCATGATAGCTTTCATTTAGAGCCTCTTAGTGTTTGTCTGTAGAATATTACACAAAGAATGGATGGCCATTTATTTAAATGCATCCTCAGTTTTCTATCCATAGTGTATTTCTAACCATGCTTGTAATTGACACAGTGACTGTGTCTGAATTTAATACTTTGGTGTTTATAATGGCATCACATTCCTTCTTGCATGAGCTGTGGTTCTGTGCAAGTGCTGAAAACCCAATATATAAGAGTGAAATTGGGAGTGAAAAGAGATCTAAAATTTCCATAAGGAGAATTATCCACTATTAGATCATTAGATCACTTCAAATTTAAAGAAAGTTGCTAGAAACATCAAGAGATCAGAGGAAGATTGTTATGCCATACCATTTTATAGTATTAACTCCTCTAGTGCTAACAAATAAAAATCAAAAATTATTTTTAGAACAGAGAAAGGTAACCAATATTATAACTCTGTCTACCAGGCATCTAACATAGATGATTAATTTTACTGGTTCCCCAGAGCAATTTTTTTGGGGGGGCTGATGAGTCTTTCTTTCTTGACTTCTGTATTTATTTTCTTTATTATTATTATTATTATTATTATTATTATTTTATTTAGCTTTTAATTTTTTACAGACTGCATTTTGATTCATTGTACACGAATGGAGTACATAATTTCATTTCTATGATTGTACATAATGTAGATTCATACCATTCGTGTAATCATACGTGTACGTAGGGTAATGATGTCTGTCTCATTCATTTTTTATACCCCCCTCCCTCTCATTTCCTTCTACATATTCTAAAGTTCTCCCCTTATTCTCTCATTCCCAGAGTAATTTTAACAAAATATAACAATTACAGAATTTATCTGATACAGTCGTGGGGGAAATCTATGCTAAATCTACTATAGTCCTCATTTTAATTTAAGTATAACATTTATGGGATTGTATTTTGACTATTTGGTGAGTTTGTGCATAAATCAGAATATCTGATATTTGATATTGAGTTATTCAAGTTTTTCTAATCTGAATTTTATAAAAGTTACCACTTGAGTGAAAGATGAAAGATAAGTGAAACATTACTTGTAAGTCCTTATTGATGGTTTCATTTTCTTCTGTGCTCTGCTATGTAACTTAACCAGCTTGACACCACTGTTTTAGAATATCTCTATGTCATTTTAATGGAAAGCATTAACATTTGTGCAAACAGATGATACTGAAGTATTTTTTATTTCTTTACTAATTCAATTTTTATTCAATAATATAAATTCTAGCAGAATATATAATGTGCATATTTATGTAATAATGCATGCATAAAGATTGTAAATATTAAAGGACTATTTCTGAGGTTCAATGAGGTCCAAGAAAGATAAAGAAAAGCAAAACTTATTATTAATAAGTAGCAATTATGTGGCTGAAACACTGAAATGAACATCCTGTATTTATTGCTTTTCTATCCTCCTACTAAATTTTGCCAATTAGATGTAGAAGGTCATAGGAAGACTCAAAGCACATTTATAGGGGTAATTGTACTGAGAGCAATCCAATTATGTTTGAATGCTTCCGTGATGTTATCATTCTTTATGGAAACCTCTGCTACACCAGCTTCATTTAGGAGACAGCAGATGCTGCTTTCCCTTTTCCTACTTCCTCTCAGCCCACTAAGTCTGGAAAGTCATCCAGTCAGGATGCTATTCAGCACGAACTGTCTTGGTAAAAATTTTCTTAAGCTAAACTCATTGGTCATATGTAGATGTCCAGAATTAATATGTAAAGGATTGGAAAATGATGAGTTATTCTAAATGTTTTATAAAACATCACCACAAAATCAGTAATCTGTTCCATTTTATACAATTCAAATGTTAAACATTCTTTTATAAGGAATAATATTCAGTAACTGGTTATGGTTTCTTGAAGAAAATAATCCATCTGGATGTTTTTGGTTATTTTATATTGAGTGTCAGGCATTCTCAACTGTCGAAAAGAGTCATAAGAAAGTAAATGCTATCGTTCCTATATGAGTCGAGGGTACCCTCTAAGAGATCATGTGTTAAAATTTAATACTCCTTGTGAAATACAAGAGTGGAAAGTTAATCCAACTCTGGTATTTGGAGGTGGAACTTTCAAAAGGTGATAGGATTAGGTAATGTCATTGGGATGGAGCCTATATAATTGCAAATTGATAGCTTTATTAGAAGACAGAGAACAGAAGACACACACACACACACAAATACACACTCCTTCTCTTTTGCCATATAAATCTCTGTGTTGTCTTGGAACTCTGCCAGCAACAAAGCCATCACCAGATGCTGGCCCTGGAACTTCCAGAACTATAAATGAACCACCTTTATCTAAAAGGTTACCCAGCCTTAGGTATTTTGTTTTAAGAATATAAAGCAAACTTCTACACTTATCACTTAGAAAAAATGATGATATTCTCCACTACTGCAAAAATTCAATATTAAAGAATACATCTATTCCTTCAAAATGATAAAATACAACTTAGACAAGATTTTTTGTTATATTCTTTCAGTTCTAATTTTAAGAGAATTTTTGCCTCTACTTTTTTTTCTGTCAATTTACAAAATGCAAACATCCGCTAAGGAATGGTTGAAAATAGCAAAATTAGATTTTGCCAATTTACATCTAAAACTATGAACTTCAAATTATTGATATCATTATAGCTTTGCAAAAACTTTCAAACAGTAGATTGGACATTATTTGAATATAAGGCACACAATCTAGGTGAATGTAATATATTGGATACATAATTTTATTACCTATAAATCTGCAGGTGATAGGAAATTAAAAACTGTCCTGAAGCCCAATTTCTCAAAATCAGAGTTTTAAAAATTCTTTCTCTTTAAGTTTAGATTAATAACTAACACAACCCTTAGATGAAATGAATAAACAGTGACACTACCAAAAAGATACTTATTATATGATATGTTGTTGATATAATGTCATTATTATTGTCCTATAGCTAGTAATTGCTGTTGAGATGGAATGACTTAGGACCAACCATCTACTCTAAAGCCCAAATCAATTTTTGGCACATGTTCTTTGCTGTCTAATTGGCTGATTTCCAACAACTGTATCCAGCAGGTGAAAATGTTTAGTTACCTCAGGGTACATTTTACAACTAATTTAGCTTTTAATGGTTCACCAGGAAGTCAAATTGCTTAAAATGCAATGCTTTATAGATCCTGGTGAGTGATTGATAATAATTTGCTATGAAAATGGTTCAGGCTCAAATTATTAAGGACATCCAGTGCAGTGCAAGTTTTTAAGGCCTCAAATTTTTTAAAAGGTATTTTTATAACAGAGCATATATAGGATGTAGGATTATTTGTAAGGAATTACCAGGTCCTGAAAATTTTCTCCTGCCCTCATGCAAAGATAGGGTGACCATTTATTAAGACAAAATTCTTCTTTTGAAATCTAATTTTCTTATGAAATACTAATAATTCTTTGCTGATTTTAAAAACATGTGGCTCTCCTTTAGTCAACAGAATGACTGAGTCTCTAGATATTCCATACCTAATCTTCTTTGTTCCCCAACATTAATAAAAATAAAAATGAACAAAAAAACCAAGGTGGTTATTAATGGTGTTGCTCTCGAAAGATGTACTGAACCATGCACCACTCTTTGTTCTGAGATAGGTGCACTTAGAACAAGCTAGACCCTCCAAGAACAGCCTTTGGACCTCATTGTCGTGACATGTTTATGTCATTATGCACTCAACTTGTTCTGAGGAATGTCGGAGAATCCCTGTATGAACTTTCCTTCCTAATAATTTATGGTCTTTTGAAGAAAATTGATCACTCTGACATACAAGGTTACCTTCAGGAGGTGTCAGAGAAATTTCTCAAGGATCTTAGTTTTAGGAAATCAGCCAAAAAAAAAAAAATACCCCAAAACACAAAAAGCAAACTTTTATTTTATGGTTACTTTGAATCTTAGAATTGATTTTTTTTTCCTTCCTTGCTTTAGTTTCTGAGAATTTTAGAGCTCAATTTATAGCTACCACTAACAATATTTTAAAAGATCCTGTCATTTTATCTTTGTATTATCTTTAGCTACATTTCTCTTCAAATTAGCACTTTCATTTATTTAAGGTGGTCAATATGAGTATAAAAATCTGGAATTAGCATTTTTAAAAATTTATTTTGTTTGCCTACTAACATTGCTCTAGTAATTTTTCATTCAAACTGATCAGTTTAATTACCCTTTATCTGAGAGCATATTTTTGTCAGCAGACTTTATAAATAGTTAGGAAGTAAATATATACAATACAATATCCAAATCAAGATTTTTCATTGTCTCACTGAACAAAATATGGCAAATGTTCCTTCCCAGGCACTGTGCTTGGTGGTGGATTGTAAAAGTGGCAAAGGTACCTTCCATGTTTCTAAGGAATTCACAGTACAAAGCAGTAAAAAGACAAAAGAATGAGCATTATCAATAACATTCCTAGAGAACATCAGAGTCATGCTCTGGATGCTAATCAGAGGACCGACATGGAATCCACTCTAACTGGCGTTTTTTGATCAGGAAAGAATTCCCTAGAGGTGGCTATATAGTTGAGTATAATAATCAGCATTTTAATAATTTGAAAAAGTTCTGCTACTATTTTCAGGATATTATGTTAAGATTAATCATAATTTAACTCCCTACTTTCTAAATGTACTCTATCCCAACATCAGGTTATGGTTACATAGAAAAGACAAATTAATCAAATCAGTGTCAGAAGGTCTGCATCTGTAGCTCAGTCATGTTTTTCCTCTTGTAATATTTTTTATAACAATAGGAAGAAATTGCACTAAGAGCACAGAAGTATTTCCAGTTTTGGTTCTGTTCAGCAATCCAGTGTAGACATGAAGGGCATTAATTATAACCCATTCCATATTGTTATATTTATGCTTTGGTGTATATTAATTTTAATGAGACATAGTGATCATGATAAATCAATCCATCATTAATTGCCAGCTAACACACATTTAATGCTTTCACTTTATTCTTTGAGTCAACACCTTCTGAGCAAAATTATGCTTAAGAATGAATGCATGTTTTCAATGTTGCTTTCTAGGTTTAAAAATCAAACAAATTTTAATTTTTGAAGATGCAGACAGAATCCTCAAAAATGTCAGAATTGACTTGAATTTTGATTTGACTTAATAACTGGAAGGAAACGTTTAGGAATAGTTACTTTCATATGCACAAAAAGGTTATTTCTTATATTACTTGACTATGTAGTATTTCTGCATTATATTGTTGTAACTTAGAGGGAAAATAATGAATACTTTATTGACAGGTACAATTTTATCTCTAAATATTTTGTGATGATCATTCAAATGACTATAACAAAATTTTCTTATACTCATTCAAATAATATTGCATTAATACCACAATATAAAGTAAATAATATTATAAAATTATAAGCATGTTAAATTTTAATTCTCTATTTCCATTTATATAATTAGCTTAAGAACAACCAAAAGGCCTTAACCCAATATTATATTAGTATAATGCTAACGTTTTAATTTGTTTTAATATGTATCATTCTACTCTTATTTATTTATTTATTTTCCAGCACTGGGGATTGAACCCAGGGACTCTCTGCCACTGAGCTACATCTCCAGCTCTTTTTTATTTTTTATTCTGAGGCAGGGTCTCTCTAAAGTTGTGCAGTCTGGCCATGGACTTGCAATTCTCTTGCCTCAGTCTCCCAAGTCACTGGGATTAAAGATGAGTGCCACCAGATCTGTCTTCATTCTACAAAGATAACAAAAACAGGTAGTTTGATACAAAACATTAACAATAAGAATTATCTGTCATTTAATTACTTTGGTATAATTTATAATATTTTGACATACCGCATTTCGAATACATGTAACTTTTAATGATTTCATTTGTACAATTTTCTCAGCTTCAAGTGTAAGATACACCAATATTTTTCTTGATAGAACAATTTGCTTACTTCTTTTGTTAGATGTCTTTTATTCCTTTCCAGGTTTTTATTGCTTTGACTTACAGTAATTGCTATTCATCATTTTCTCTCAGAAAAAAAATTTTCCTGAATTTCCTGTTACTTAAAACAAATTTATAAGCAATAATAATTAAAGAGGAAAGGAGAAGGTATAGAATTTTTAGTTCTGGTCATAAAACTACCTCTTGTTGATTTTCTATTATAGCTGTTTGTGTTCATTCTCATAAATTCAGTTTCACTCCTGAAGAAGTGGTCTTAAGTAGAATGAAAGCTAAGGTGCTAAGTAGGTCATGTTACAGGAAGTCCATAATGTACGTCAGCAGTTATTCACTGAGCACTTAGGGGGTCAAATTGTTTTGTATGCTGAATGCAAACAGAATTATATCACCCATTTTTAGTGAGATTTCTGTAGGACAGTGCTTCCCAAAGTTCAATTCTAGGGCCTGGAGTACCAGCTTCATCTGAGGAACAGTTAGATATGGAAAACCACAGACTTAGGATCCACTAATCTGTGCATTAGCAACCACCCAGATGATTATAATACATGGCGAAGCTTTAAAACACGATGAGCTGTTTTCATAGATCACTTTCTTCTCATTGAAAGCACTAACTGATGAGTGAAATTATATATGTTTCCTGATACACTGGGTGTGATTTCTCTTCTGCACCTATATAGAAGATTCCATGGGAACAAGGACTTCCTCTGTGCTTCCTTTGTGTTTTTTCCAGGAGTGTGTGTCACCTGCTATTCAACATTATTTCCTGTGGCTGTAATCATGCTTCAGAACTTTACTCCCTAATTTTAGAGATTACACAGATACACAAATAATTTTTTACAGATTTCATTAATATGAGGGAAAACTAGATTTGATCTTCAATGTGCTTTGATCTTATGTGCTTTAGACTTTTCTTTCTGTTGTCATTATAATCCAAACAAAATCAATGCTAATGAAGCAACATTTATCTCAAAAGCATTGTGTGATTGCTCATCATGAATAAATTAGTGGTTATATAATATAGTTTTACTCTATAATGTATATGTGTATTTTTATTTGTGTAATATATATATTTATATAATAAATATGCATATATATGTATATATGAATTTCAAGATATTTTCACATCCATTTTGTCTTCTGATCAAATGAAACAAAATTCAAAAATTATGGTTAGCTATTCAGAAAAAATAAATTAATTTATCAACAGAAGTTCAAATGTGAAAATAAAATATTTTTAGTCTGCACCTTGCCTGAATTATATCCATAATGCTAACTCGTATGCTTCATTCTTCAATGTGGCTAAAAAAAAACACAAGGTTAACTTTGCAAATACCTTCTTTCTTGACTCCTAGACTGCTCATTTTTTCTGATTTTGATGATAGTATGCATAAAAGGATATAGGCAACTTATGTATACACAAGAATGAGATGTATTATCTTGATTCTGTACTTACATATTTTCCAAATAAAGCTAGTATTATTCATAATATGGTAAGTTACTGTTTGTCCTTTCCTCTAAAGTGCTTACTGATAAAAACAATAGTAAACACAACTTAAGCGTAATTATTTATGATACGCAGTATTATATCTGCCTTTACATTTGCAAGGTCAGTACAAGAGCATCAATAGAGGTCCATATTTTAGAATTCTAAATATAAACTTTATTTAAAACTTTAAATAATAGAGAGTTAGGGCTGGTGCTGTAGTTCAGTGGTAAAGAACTTACTGGGCATGTACAAGGCTCTGGGTTAATGCCTAGGTGTGGCTAGTTGGTGCATCCCTTCTCCTTCACTCCTGGGTAAATCTAATATTGTGGAGCTGAACACTCCAACCTTGACTTCTAAACCTGTCCAAAGTCTCGACAGACAGACTCTCTGTGGCCAACACTTGGAACTGGAAGTACCTGCAACAGAAGGTGATCCATGGCTTCTGATGCACTCATCTCAATGGGCCCAGGGGAGCCCTCTAGTGTGTCCTACAAAGGTAGAACTTTGCAGCATACCTATCAGGGAAAACATTTGATGCTAACGCCTCTACTCACTTTTGCTCAATTTAGTAAACTTCCTCATGATTGCACCCTTTTATCAAACAAATGACTTTCAAGTTCTTCTCTGGAGTTTTTTCCAAGGTATATTGAGACCTGCCCTCTAATCACTTCTCACATTATTTTTGTTCATCCTTTTTCTTATTATAATGATGTTACTTTAAGAAGGGAATCATGTTGCCAGGGTAACAAGAGTGGAGAATGGGCATTTCTGCCTTTGCAGGAAACTTAATTCTTCTTGAGTAAACCTTCACTGCAACAATGAAATACTAGAAGCACTCCATGTGTTAATAACTGTCATGGCTTGATATGAGGCAACCCCCCAAAGTTCCTGTGTTAACAGAGTGAAATGACTATTTGGGAGTGAAATTAATGAATTGTGAGAACTGTCACCTAATCACTTCATCCCAATTTAAATAGATAGACCTGGTGGTAACTGCAGTTAGGTGGGGCATGGTTGGAAGAGGTGGGTCACTAGAGGCAAGCCTTGGAGGGTATATTTTCCTTGTCTTCCCTTCCTTTCTCACTTTGCTTCCTGACCAGCCATGAACAGAGATGCTTCCCGCCCCCCATGGCCTTTGCACCATGATGTGCAGCCTCATCTTGGGCCCAGAGTAATAGAGTTGGCTAACCATGAACTGAACCTTTGATAACATGAGCCCAAATAAACTCTTCCTCCTCTAAAATGTTCTTGTTGGGTATTTTTGTCACAGTGATGCAAAATAGGTTGAAAGAATAGTTTATGGTTTCCATCTATTTCTCTGTTTAAATATTCACTTAAACACATATACAGCTGTCCTGTGGATTTTCTCTCCATCCTATTGATTTAACCTACTCTTTTTCTACCCAAAATTTAACATGGGATTTCTCATTGATTCAATAGATTTCCTCACTGTTTGTTACTGCACATTCAACATTCTGCCAAATGTTAGCATTGGTAGCTCATTGAATCTTAGCAAGTCAGAGAGTTATGTCCTACTGGTAACTTTTCAAGTTGGTCTTGCACTACAGCATCTGCAGCAGTATGAATTTGAATTACTTGTCTGATCTGGAGGACAGGGTTGGGCTGCCCACAGTGGGCAATAGTAGTTTGAACATAAAAATCAACACAAAGTTACTCTCAAAGCTATTTTTCACTCTCATATAATATTTTTCTGTACCTTCGTCTACAATTATATTTCTATTTCAAAATAATTTTATTGAAAGAAAAAGCAAATTTAGCCACTAAGGGAGGTGGTGATATCTAATAATCTATAAGATAAAAATGATTGCTTATTTATATAGCAAATAAAGATAATGACTTACATATGGAAAAGATGAAGTTATTAATACATTTAATGTTTTAAATTAAGTGGGAATTGCTTCTATTCCTATTCATTTTGTTATCTTTTAATTGATGCTTTGAATCACGTGAATTTATTGTGAATAAGAGAACACCCACACTTAGGTATTAGCTTTTTTCACCCTGAGATTTCAACTTTACTAGGAAATAAATCCTGATGCTTTATCAGTCTATGTTCTCTAAACATCCTCAGTAATATTATATAAGTGCACCTTTCATGCAAACAGGTATCTTTTTCAAAGCAGCCTTGTATCCTGGTGCTTTCCAAAAAGGATTGTGGTTATTTCCATCTCATTCTGAGGGAAAGAATTTCAAACTTTTCAACTAGTAATCTTTCTTTGATGCTACAACTTTGCCTATTTTGTCACTGAATGGAAAAAGAAAAAGATATTGAATAAGAAACTGCATTGCCTAAAGAGACATTTGCAAATAGGTAATGATGTTAGTGCCAAGCAGGAAACCGAAAAGTAATAAATAAATAAATAAAAATAATGGAAAAGTTGGGGAACCTGAAAAGGTAAACAGGAAAGTAAATAAACACACACCTGCAAAGTAAATAAAGCAAAAATATAGTGCAATGAGCATAATGCACAAGCACATCTAGTGCAATGCAATCCAGATCACATTTAATGTATTACCTCCCTGCCCATTTAATTTTGTCAGTGGAGCTAATTTTTTTTTTTAACCTTGTAAGGGGATAAAAACAGACAGTCTGTAGCTTTTCTCCTCATCCTAGCTCATTCAAGTTGCTAACACCTTAAGTCACAAGTTACAGTCTTATTTCAGTATAATGGATGCCCAGTACTGTGCATTAAAAGTCGAAGTATCTAACTTCAGCCAAAGTGACAGGAACTCCTCTTTATCCAGCAGGCTCTGCCGCAGGTGTAGAGCTTGGCTTCCTGCAGTCCCTGCTCCAGTCAAGCTGCCTGTTTCCTGGGCTTGGCTGAGGTACAAAGGGACTCCCTTCCTGTGGGCAGGTCACTCTCATGGTTTCCTTGATGATTCCCTTCTGCCCCTCCACACATCTTTGAGCACCTTTCAATTTTGAGTGATGCACCATCTTCCTCTTAGTTTGTTGTGGGTCTGAATTTAATCAGAGAAGCAAAACTGCTGTGAGAGAAGAATAAGTGCTTTTTTAATAGGTATCCCACAATTGCAGGAGCTGGTTGAACCATTGCTCTGAATTTGATGATGAATCTGTACCTACTCAAAGCCAGTCAGACTCACAGTCGAAAAGGATACCTGAACATGGATGAGAACAGATGAACTAGGACCCTCAGGATAAACTATAATCCACGTCAGAATCTCATTATCTGCAGTTTTGTTGTTATTAGCTACTTGCAATGGGGAAAAATGGCACTCTGCCCAGGAGCTGCGCACACAAACACACACACACACACTTGGCCAAGGAACTGGCATAGTTGAAGAAGATCTGGAGCCATGTGGAGGAATTATGGGTCCAGTCATAGCAATATGCCAGTTAGATGAGCCAGCAAACCAGTAACCATGGGTGCAAACTGCTTGGTCCCTTTACTGACCTTCGGAGCTCAATGGTTAAGCTTTATTTCTGCCTTCCATATGCTTTGCAAATTTGTCCTATGACCAAAAGAGGCAGAAACTATACATGGAAGGGAATTCTAGGAAATGTAGCTGAAGCTTAACTAAGATAATACAGTGTCAGGCCACATAGCTCACTATTTTTTCAGATGCTATTAGGAGTCCCAGGAAAGTTTACCTTGTGTCTGAAAAGACTTGTTCAGACTCCAAATGGAAAACTTATTGAACAAGATCAATCTGTCTTTCTCTCTCTTTTTTTTTTTTTCTCTTCTCTCTCTTCTTCTCTCCCCTCACCCTTCTCTTCCTCCCACTTAGCCATATCAGGGTCTCAGGAAACACTCACACATCCAACAAACTCTGAGTGTACTGGCCAACTCAGGTGTTTTTCTCTCCTTTACTTCTGCCTTCAACCCTGGTTCACTGCATCCAACCTGCTTTGACTGTAGACCTGAAATTCTCTGAAAGACCACACTGAAGTCTTGCTTCTAAAGCTTGAGGGGAAGTGCTCCTGGGGGTGGCAATGGGGATTCAGACCACTGCCTACAGTCCTTAGAGAAATCTGTTTCTTCAAATCCTCATCCCTAAGTACCCTCGATGGGGTCACTGTGGGAAAGAATTTTCAGAATGGAGTAACCAGTTTTTATGACATCTCCAGTACAAATTACTTCCTGTCTAGCACTGAGAATTGAACCAACCAGATTTTGATATCTTGGCACTTCAGGGATGGTATCCATTTCAGCTTCCTCTTTAGAAGAAAAATTAATTTATACCTAGAGAAACAACTTACAGCTCAGGTTTATATATCTTTATCCTAGGCATAAAATTACTACCTACAAAAGTTTAGAGGCAGTATGGTATAATGGCTTATGGGCAGCTCTTACTTTCCAGTAAGTATATTGAGTCTATATCCATGATTTATGTTTCATTCCTACAAGAAGGATGTTAATGATAATATTTTAAATATTAACTATCAGTCCTCTTAGGACCCAAAACCACTGCATGTACCCATCTTACTGTTTTATTTGTAATTTTAAAGCATATTTTATAGCTCTGAATTCTGCATGCTCCTTTACTGGTAACATCATCATGCAATTGTTCAATAAAACTAATTGCAAACTCAACTCTGGCTTTAGAATCATAAAAATAGCCTGCTGTCTCTCCAATATTGATGACCTGATAATTAAAATGAAACCTACTACTAAGCACATTATTTTCTCCCTGTAAAGAGAGCTGTACTTTTTACCTCTTCAAATTCTGTCTGCCTATAATTGATAACTAGAAACAAACTTGGAAAGATTAGCCATCAGAGGAGATGTCAGACACATAGGGTGGAATACATGAGGCAATGCGGTCAGGCAGCACTTGAACAGGGATCATTCCAAAGCAGCAGAAATGGAAAAAAATATATCAGATGGGATTTTTTTAACTTATTTTAATCTATTATTATAGAATATAAAATTAAAATACAGGAGAACATTTCAAAAATATAGAAAAAAAATTCATCACCATTTTCCTAAACTCTGGGGAGAGGTATAAATAAGAATTAAATAACAACTTAGTAACTGATAGAAAGAAAAGTCCTACAAATAAGAAAATGAGACAAAGGGCTTTTTCCCTTTGAGAATAACAAAGAGAATCATTTTTAAACTTCCATTTATAAAGAATTTTTGTTTTAATGTTAAAAGAAACCAAAAGAAAAATGCAAAAAGAAAAAAAAAAAAAGAAGAATTTTTGTTTTAATACACAATTTTAGAATCCTGGGAAACTTCAAAAAAATTCAGTTATTTTTCTCAACATGCAACAAGTTAATGTATTTGTATATTTAATATTATAGTATTAAAATTAACATTTGAAAATCACTAATACAATAGGTAGTATTGCTATTATGAATTTACAGATGATAAAGAAATTATTTAATTACTTTAAACTATACAAGTAAAATCTGATTATCAAAAGTGAATTTTTAGATTTTATTTCGTGATTAATTTGGGTCTAAAGATTGTATTAAAAATATAGATTTTGTTTTAACTAGGAAGCAGAATGCCTGGGTTTGAATTTCTCTGATTATGTATCTCTATCACAGGTTTTCTAAAGTTAGGCAAGTTAGCTGACATTTTGTATCACTTTACTTAGCTGAATTATCGGAATAAAATATCACTTATATCACAAAATATTTTAAAAACATAATTTAACATGTGCGAAGGACTTATAGTTGAACTTGGAACCATTAAAAACTCATTATCAACCATTGCTATGGTGAAAATATACATATCAATCACACATATATAAATATTTAAATGTGAATTTAACCTGAAAACTTTTTAAAAAAAATAGAGAAGAATATCATCATGGCTTCAGGGTAGGAATAGATTTCTTAGTTATGAAATTTAAAAAAAAGGCCCACAAAACCCTCCCTTCATTACATGATAATTTAAATTTTCTACATAAATAAAGCATTATATATGAAATTAAAGTAAGATATTGATGTGGAAAGAGCATTATAATATAAAAGAGTATTTCAAGTCAATAAATCTAATACAAAGCTCAATAAAAGACATCCTGAATTACAATGAAAATATGAAAAGCTAATCTATCTTATCACAGCATTAGAACAGGCAAATGCAAATTAAAATTAGATAATACTTCATACACATCAAGCTGAAGAAATTAAAAGACTGATGATACCAAGTGAGGGAGTAGAAATCAGATTAACTCTTCTACATTACTGGTGAGTATGTAAATTGACAAAACTATGCAGTGTACCATACTATAAAGCAATTCCACCACCAGTTTTGTTCTAAGAGCTTTCAGGCATGTGCTCAAGGAAATATATGAGTATTGATTGCTGTACTGTTTGTAATTAGGAATACTTGGAAACGCTTTATATATCCATTAATAAGACAAAGGATAAATAAATTGGGGGATATTAAGTCAATGTACTATCCTAGAGTTAAAATTAATGAGTTGTAGCTACAGATCAAAATGGTATCATGCATATAAAATGAAACATCAACAAAAGTATTTACATATATTATTTATAAAGCACAAGTATGTAGTACAGACACATGTACTACATGTACAAATGATGACAGCAGATTTATGAAACTGTTTTCCATATGGGAGGAGGAGAGGAATGTATTTAGAAAGGGGTCTATTGGTGATTTTTTTTTAAATTTTTACTTTGTTAGAAATATGTGACACAAATAGTACTTATACATTTAATTTAGCTTATCAATTGTTATACAGATATTAATTAGATTAAGTTTTTCTTGGTTCTGTATATTTTAAATACTTTATAAAAATCAATTTAAAATACAATTTAATAGAATAAATTTATCTAACAGTGTTATAACACTAAAGAGGCAAATGAGTCTTGCAAAGTAAATTATTAAAATTTGTGCATTTTATTTAATTATCTATCAGGTTGTTGTGTGTGTGTGCATGCATGTGTGCATCACATTATTAAATGAGTAAAGAAGTTAGAAATGTTTCAACATTTTTTTTTCTCACAAGTGTTTCTCTGTAAATAATACATTGTCTCTTTGGGTGGTTTTTATTCCAAATAAGTAAAAATGCACATTTTATTACATATAGTCATCACTTTTTTCTCTTTTAAATGTTTTTAATATGTTATCAACATCTCCCCATACAATATGAGAATTTTGGTCAGATGACCAGAAATGTTATCATTTTTATATCCCCACTAACTTTTATATTTCAGCACATTTTCTGCCTTTATTTCTTTTGATCTTTTGGTGATATATATATATATATATATATGTAATGCTCATTCAGTTTCTCTACTCACATTTTACATGCATATGATATACTCAACCAGTTCTGCATTAAAGGGAAAGATTTTTTTGAAATGTCCGTAGGCCTTTTTCTTTTTTTCAAAGTAGAAGCCCCATGGTACCATCACAGGCTTTTATCACTTGGCACCACCGCCTTCCAACCCAATGTGTCTTCAACTTTCTGTGTGACTTTCACTCTAAGCACTGATGGAAACACATTCACAAAAGCAGCCATGCTAAGGTTTATGTATTATTGAGGTATAATGGCCAATATTAATTACTGAACATTCATGTCCACTAAACCTTTTTTTATTTGGAAAGCTACTAGACTGAGACTTCTGTACTGTTGTAAGTTCCTGTGTAAGCAAATGAAAGCCTAACATAAACAGTACACAAAACTAGATATTTTATAAGAAATCTCAAATGCAGAGATTCAGCTGGCAGAAGTCAGAAAATGCCAATTAACTTCTCAGTATGATCTTTAAACTCTAACTAATTAAATAAAATTTCTTTAAAAATGTTTTCTTTATTTAAATTGACATAAAATGTACACATTTATGCAGTACCATGTGATCTATTTATAGGTATATAAATTGTATGCTGTTCAAATCTGAGTGAGCATAGCTATCTCTTTAAATATTTGTCTTTTTTGTGTTGAAAAATTCAAAAACCTTTTTTTAAATTTATTTTGAAATATACAGTACATAATTTTCATCTTTGTTCACCCTCGCATACAATAGCAACCCAGATCTTATTTTTCCTAATAGTAACTTAGTACCCATTAACCAAACTTTCCCAATGCCTCCCTCCCACCTACTCTTCCCAGGCTCTGGAAATTACTATTCTATTCTCCACTTCTATAAAATCCATTTTTTTTATTCCAAATATGAGTGAGATCTTCTCATATTTGTCTTTCTTTGCCTGGGTTATTGCTTATTATATCCTCAAGTTCTATCCACATTGTCGTGTCAGAATTTCATCCCTTTTTATAGGTGAATAATATTCCACTTTGTATGTGTACCAAATTTTCTTTATCCACTCATCTGTTGATGAAAAGTAGGGTCGTTTCATTTCTTGGTTATTGCGAATAACACTACAATAATCATGGGAGTGTAAACATCTCTTCAACATACTGATTTCATTTCCTTTGAGATTACTGGTTTATATGGTAGTTGCATTTTTAATTTTTTGAGGAATCTCTACACTGTTCAATCACTATACTAATTTGCATTCTCACCAACAATATGTAAGGATTCCCTTTTCTTCATAAATATATTTTCTTTGTCCTCCTGCATTGTGCTAAAAGCATGCTGTTCATGCTACTGTGGTAGAGCTCTCTGAACCTCTTCAGGTTTTGAATGCTGTTCAATTCATTAATCCTCAGACAAACTCTGTTAAACTTATTTTGTCTAAATTTTATATTTTAACATATCTTATGAATTACATATAGTTAACAGTGACCTTCAGGCAGGATCCTTACCATATGTGGTTAAGAAATATGTTTCATAAAGACCTGATGACCTTTTGAAAGAGTTCACCTGTTTCTTAGGGAAGTTAAGAAGGACCAGTATTTATGCATCAAGGACTGTGCAATATGTTGATAAATTTTGTAAATATTTATGTTATTTAATCTTTACAGTAACATTGGAAAATAGAGGTAATGTTATTAAAAAAATTTTGTAGATACTTTTGTCTGAAGTAGTGAAATGCTTTACCTTATCAAAGGATGCATGTACAGTAAGATTCCAAAACCTCTGCTTTTTTATTGCTTCACCACCCTATATCTGGATCCATCCATCATTTATTTAGGACAGACTCATACATTTTTTTGTTAATGTTTCATCTTCTCATTGCAGTAAACTTAATTAGCCCAGAGAGAAGAGAGCTCATATGAGTGAAGTATGAAATCAAAGTCAATCCATGAACTGATGATGAAATTGACAAGAAAAGAAACTCATTTATTGGGTAATCAGATACGTGATGATTACAAGTGTTTTATATATTCAGGCATGTAAGACTAGAACAGAAACATTATCAAAAAGAAGAGAAAAAAGGGACTTCAGTGAAACTGCATCTTATAAACATTTAATATTGTGGAAAAAGAGCTTCACAACTCTCAACAACCTGTTAGTATGCCATGCAACAATATTTAAGACGAAATTTTAAATTTAAAAAAGGACTCAATGCTTACTGCATTTAAGGATATATAAAATTATTGAAATGATATTAAATGCATGTTACCATTAGAAACAAAAGAATTCCCCACAGAAGCTCAATCTATTACCTATGCTGTTCGTACTCTTCTTAAGTATCTGCAAAGCCCTATCTGTCCTTTCTACTGCAAGACACAGCTCATTTTGGAGAACTGGCAAAGAACTGGCAATCTTTGCATCTTTTGGACCTACTAGTTAGCACTGTTGTGACAGATTTGAGTGCAAAAAAATTCACTGGAGGAAACTTGGTGAGAGATAAGGAAGAAGGGTTGTAGCAGGAGTAGATTATGGAATCCTTCAGAGAGAGTTATAAGTCTGACGCTTGCTGCAGAGGAGGGTAAGAATGGAATGCTGGGTAGAAAGGTCTCAGGCTGCACTGAAGCTCTAAAAATGAGCTTCACAAATGAGAGCTCAAGCACAAAGACTGATAGAAGGGAAGACCTGCGTGAGGCAGAAACAGGCTTTGCGGAGCGGTCAACCGGGGTAGAACAAGACTTCAGGGAAATACTGTGTTAAGCCATGAAGGCACCAGCTCTAGAGAGCCATGCCTGACAATAGACAGTCTAGTTCTTTTGAGAAGAGAGATCCAAGCAGCATTCTTCCCTTCACATAGACTTTGCCACACATTCTGCAGTCACACAATGGTTCTTGGTTTGGAGTCCCTTTGTCTCTCTACTTGATACTAAACTAGCTTTCTAGTTCTTTCAGATTCTACTCTTTTCTCTAAATATTCCAACATGGTTGATTACAATCTGAAGCTACCACCTAGTTTTGTATCAATATCATCTCTTTCTATTTGTGGACCCCTGCTGGTACAGAGGGCAAAAACCTAGTCCTGTGTTCCTAATTCAAACCCTGCGCTTTGCTTTTCTCCCTCATGACAACTTCAACTATGATTTTTACTTAAAACACAGGATTAATGGTAGCTGTATTTATCTTCTATCTAATTTTTAAATTTAAAACAATGAAGATACATTCAGTATTAATGCAAATCTGATGTGAATTACTTCGAGACTTAGTATATGAATCATGTGCATTCCTGAGAATTTCTTATTGAATAAACAAGGCACACTAAATATGAATGGTGTGCATACTTTCATTTTCTCACTCTTTCATTCGTTCAAAGATTTCTTTTTATTCTGACAGAGATGTTCACACATATTTAACAAAAAGACACATGTTAAAGTGAAATTCAAAATCAAGACCATAATGAGATAGCACTTCCTATCCTCTAGGATGGCTAACATTAAAAAAGACAATAAAGAATATTGGCAAGAGAGTGGAGAAATTGGAAATCTTACTGTTTGTGAAAACATAAATTGGTACAGTAACTTTAGAAAACAGTCTAGCAGTTACTCAAAATAGTAAACGTACAGTTAATTCTTAAGCCAACAATTTTACTCAGGTATATATCCTCCAAAACCTGAAAGTAAATGTCCACACATCAACTCATTCACACATGTTTATAATACTGTTAATAATATGCAAAAAGATAGGAATAATCCAAATGCTGGTCAAGTGAAAATGGATAAACAAAATGTACTAAATCTTTGTAAGAAAATATCATTTATCCATGAAAAGAAATGACATGCTTATACATGCTTCAATATGAAACTTTGAAATCATTGTACTAAGTGAAAGAGATCAACTCCAAAAGTCACATCTTACATAAATCCATTCATATTAAATGTTATAAATAGGTATACCATAGATGCAGAAAGTAGAATAGTAATTGCTGGGGACTGAGAGGGGAAAAAAAATGATAGGAAGTGCCTGCCAACTGGTAGAGTTGCTTTTGGGGTGATAAAATTTTCTGAAGTTAGATAGTGGTAGCAGCTGCACAATTTCGTGTATATACCAAAACACAGAAATGAAGCACACTGAATTATGAACTTTAAAAGAGTAAAACTTATAGTATATGAATTATATCTGAATAAAACTTATGCAGAGAGACAAATACATGCACACCTAAAATTTTTTTCATTATGGATAGACAATTCTAAGGAAAACATAGTTGTTATCAGAAAGTTTAGTTTTCTTGCCAGCCTTCAAGATTACCCAGAGTCCTCCTCTGCTTACATCCTTATGGAGTTGCACTTCTACATAATTTTGTTCCTATGATCAAAATAAAATAAAGCATAAATGATGTCATGTGACCTCTAATATTTACTGTAAAGACATTTGGGCTTCCATCTTTGTCTCTCTCTCTCTTGCATCAATATCTCTATGGAAGCCAACTGTGCAAGGCACAGCTTTCCACAGGATGTGGAACTGGCGCCTCCTTCCAACAGCCACTTGAGTGAGCCGAGAGGTGCATTCTTCAACCTAGTCAAGCTTTCAAACAGGCAGCCTGAGCTCACAGCTTGACTGACTCTGAGCCAGAACTACACAGCTATTCTACTGCTAGACTCCTGATCCACACAAGCTATCTGAAATATTTAATATTTGTTGTTTCAAGCTGCTCAATTTGAGAGTTGTTATACAGCAGTGGATAACCTGAAAACTTAGAGACCAAGGTTTTGGATGATGAGAATATAAAAGAGCTGAATGTTTCATCACTGAATATATGTTTAAATTAATGCCTCAGTATGTGTAAGTGTATATATATATATTTTTGTTACATATATCATAATAATATATATTATTTACCATTGAATTATATCTTATCCTCCTAGTTAAAGAGTTAAAAGACATGGGAAAATGCTGCAGGAGAAAAATGCAAGAAGGAGTTAAAATGGGGAATATGAAACAAAATATTGTGAGTCATCTGTTTATGAACTTAATAGAAAGCAAAATATAATGAATTGTTTCTTGATAAAAGAATAGAATAGTTATAGAGATACCAAGGACTCCTCTTTATGAGAACCCTAAAGAATTATATCCAATTTCTGCCAAGCAATTAAGTGCTTTAAATAAATATCATGAAGTACAAACAACCAAAAGCATCTAAACTGCTTAAGATATATACTGAAAAGCACAATCAACATCAGATGAAATTTTAATGTACTTTTTATGGTTCTTACTTTGATAGCTTAGAATAGTGCTGAATTGAGGGTTGGGGTGGGGCAGGAATAACTTGTAATGCTAAGATCATTGACCTTATATACTATAATCACTCCTTTGTGCCTCCATAAATGTTGGAAGTACTTAACATTCAGATTTAGACAGGAATAGAAATATGAAATAAATAAAATTCATATTTAGACAGGAATATACAAAATGTCAAAGTATGGAAGGCAAAGAGTGTTTTAAGGTGATACAAGGAATAAGCTTTGCTCAGAGAACAAGAATATTTAATCATATTGTTATATTTTCTTAAAATACTCATATAAAATAAGGCATCTGAAGTATGACTATGTAACCAATGAACAAATAGAGCTATGCAGCAAACATGCATCAATGAATAGATGCAATCGAAGAAGTCTCACAAATTGTACACATCTTGATGGAGGGAAGAGAAGACACATATCCTTAAATCAAAGATGCTCCAAGTAGAGCAAGTCATTTGTTTAAAACAATTCTCTCCTGGTTTATACTTGCAAAGACTGTGATTTCATAACTTTCAGTGCTACCAATGATCATTTATGAATTGAATCTGTTTTTCGGAAGGAAAACTGCAGCTTGCAGAACAAAGATAACAAACTGTGAGAATGTAAATAACAAAAATAATAGCTGATAATTATTATACTAAAATTGTAATTTTCATTTTCATAATGACATTGTGATTTAGATTCTGTTATTATCCCCATTTTGTAAGAAGAAAGTGCAGAACAATCAAGTGACTTGCCCAAGATCACACAGCTTTATTTATTACCTCTGTCCTTCCATCTTCTTTTTCTTCTTTCCCTAATGTCATCCAGTTCATCCCAGTGACTTTGCAATGTGCCCTTGTCCCTCAAAGGTGATCCTGAACCTTTTAAGGACTAACAGTCTGGCCTGCCAGATCTATTATGTCCTTGTATATGAGTTTCTCTGATGTTCACAGTCAAATTTACCAATAACCCTTGTATTCCTATTGGGGAAAAAGTGTCTACTTTTTATTCTCTTGTAGTCAAAAAGGAAGAAAGAAATAACAAGATAAATATTAGGTGAATAAAAACAAAACAAAATTCAATTTTTTATTATAAATTATTGTGGTCAAAGAGGAAGAAATAAATCATCAGAATTTGCAATAAAAATGATTGAAAATTTTCTTAACTTTTCAAAAAAAGAAAATTTAATTAAAATTAGGCTTTTCTTTGAAATTCTGTTAGTACAAAATGGGATAGGAAAAAAAATGAATATCTGTATGTATTGATGAGAGCCAGGAAGTCTCTCAGTTATTCAAGGTTACATTGTTAGGATAAGACATAGATTTCTTCTTTTCTGTTACTTAATTAGTTTTCCCATTAATCTCAATTATTTTATAAAAGTTTATCTTCATGACTTCTTATTCACTGATACTTTATCAAATACATTGTTTTAAGTTCTTATCCTCACCATTTTTCTTCCTTGCATAAAGTGAATATTTGGCTATGAAGCAATACACTTGAAAGAACATTTTAGATTATGTTAGGTTTTACTGAAAATACTACGTACTTCAGTATAAGTACTAGGTACAAAGAAATACTAGGGTAGTTCTGCTACAATGCACTCATTTATTAATAGGTCACAAAATACTAAATGAAATCATTTAAGTTAATTAACATTTCACCTGATTTTGTTAGAAAAATTAAACATGCATGTATATCATATACATATGTATATAAATATATATATATTTCTACATAGCATATTAATAAAATGCATGCAAATGCATAAAAACTGTCAAATCAATAAATCAATGTGAAGAATCTATAGATTTCTTCAGTCTATCCATGAGCCAAGGTCTTCATTCTAGGTCACTGTTTATGCTGTTTTTTCATTAAATGTTTTTTTTTTATTTTGACAGATTGCATTTTGATTCATGATTCTTTGTACACAAATGGCGTATGACTTTTCATTTCTATGGTTGTACACAATGTAGATTCACACCATTCATATAATCATACATATACATAGGGTAACACTGTCTGTTTCATTCTACTATTTTTCCATCTTCTGCCCCCTCCCACCCCATTTTCTCTACTCCTTCCAAATTTCCTTCATTATTCTCTTCCCCTCTGCCACCTCCCCTTCTTAAATATGGCCATCCACTTATCAGAGAAAACATTCAACGTTTGGTTTTTTGGACTTGACCTATTTCAGTAAGCATGATATTTTCCAACTTCATCAATTTACCAGCAAATGCCACAATTTTATTCTTCTTTATGACTGAGTAATATCCCATTGTGTATATATACCACATTTTCTTTATCCATTCATCAATTGAAGGGCATCTCGGTTGGTTCCACAATCTAGCTACTGTGAAATTGAACTGCTGTGGACATTGATGTGACTGCATCACTGTAGTATGCTGATTTGAAGTCATTTGGGTATAAAACCAGGAGTGGGATAACTCGGCCAAATGGTAGGTCCATTCCAAGTTTTCTGAGGAATCTCCATACTGCTTTCCAGAGTGGCTGCACCAATTTGCAACTGCACCAGCAATGTATGAGCAATGTATTGTGGTCTATTTGATTCCTGGAATTGAGAAGGATATGTTTGATGTACCTGGATGCACCATTGTTTGGGGCATAAATATTTAGGATCATTATGTCTTAATGATTTATGGTTCGCTTAAGCAGTATGAAATGTCCTTCTTTATCCCTTCTGACTAACTTTGGTTTGAAGTCCATTTTATCTGAAACAAGGATGGAAACCCCCACTATTTTACTGAGTCCATGTGCATGGTAGGTTTTTTCCCCATCCTTTCACCTTTAGTCTGTGGATGTCATTTTCTATGACATGAGTCTCTTTAAGGCAGCATATTGTTGGGTCTTTCTTTTTAATCCAATCTGCCAGTCTATGTCTTTTGATTGATGAGTTTAGGCCATTAATATTCAAGGTTATTATTGAGATATGATTTGTATTCCCAGTCATTTGGGCTTATTTTTGGTTTTTAACTTGACTTAGTTTCTCCTTTGATTGGTTTTTCCTTTAAGGTAGTTCTTCCCTTTGCTGATCTACATTGTTGTTTTTCATTACATCCTCATGGAATATCTTGCTGAGAATATTCTGTAGTGCAGGCATTCTATTTGTAAATTCTTTTAACTTTTATCATGGAAGAATTTTATTTCATCTTCAAATCTGAAGGTTAGTTTTGCTGGGTATAGGATTTTTGGTTGGCAACCATGTTCTTTCAGAGCTTGAAATATGTTGTTCCAGGCCCTTCTAGCTTTTAGGGTCTGGATTGAGAAATCTGCTGATAACTGTATTGTTTTCCCCCTGTATGTAATCTGATGCTGTTCTCTCACAGCTTTCAAAATCCTATCTTTATTTTGTATGTTAGGCATTCTCATTATAATGTGCCTTGGTGTGGATCTGTTGTGATTTTGTGCATTTGGTGTTCTGTAAGCCTCTTGTATTTGATTTTCCATTTCATTTTTCAGGTTTGAGAAATTTTCTGTTATTATTTCATTGAATAAGTTGTTCATTCCTTTGGTTTGTATATCTGTGCCTTCCTAAATTCCAATACTTCTAAATTTGGTCTTTGAGGTTTTGTTCATGATTTCTTACCATCTTCTCTGTTTGGGAAACTTTATTTCCAAAATTAAATATTTTGTTTTCATTGTCTGAGGGTCTGACTTCCAAGTGGTCTAGTCTGTTGGTGATGCTTTCCATTGAATTTTTTTATTTGGTTTATTGTTTCCTTCATTTCAAGGATTTCTGTTTGTTTGTTTGTTTGTTTGTTTTTGAGAATCTCTATCTCTTTGTTGAAATGATCTTTTACTTCCTGCAGTTACTTTTTCAATTGCTTATTGGAGTGATCATTCATTGCCTGCATTTGCTCTCTTATGTCATCCTTTGCTTCATGAATCATTTTAATTATGTATATTCTGAACTCCTTTTCTGACATTTCTTCTACCATGCTGTCACTGGATTCTATTAATATAGAATCTAGGTTAGTTTGGATCATTTTCTTCCCTTGTTTTTTCATGTTGTTCATGTATCTTCCCCTCTAGCATTGCAGATCTGGGGTATTGCATTTTTCCCCCTATAGGCTTATGGTGACCCTATAGGTTTCCAAAACCTCTTCTTTAAGGGGGAGATCAATATTAGCAGTGCCCAGTACAAACAACATGTAGCCCTAAACCAAATAGCCCCTATGAAGATGTTAACAATATTGTCATAATAAACAGAATTAGTTTAATTATTATCTGCCGTATAACAAACAGATTTGCAGTAAGATCTGCAGTTTCTAATGGAGGACAAAGAGGATGCAGAGGGGTGTAGGATGTAGCTGTTAATGGGATAAGAAAACAGTATATAAAAGTTCTAGATCATAGAAAGAGTGAAAGTGTAATCAAAAGAAGTTGATTGTTAGCATGTGAAAAGGGAGAAAGAGATTCTGAGGAAACAGGTAACAAAAGAAAAATAAAGACAGCAAGATAAGTAAAAAAATAAAAACAAAAATTTTCAAAAAGAAAAAAATCTACACTATCACAGTCATATAGTATTCAAATCTCCCAGTCTTCAGTAGCCTGATTCATGAGAGGTACCTGACAATGAGCTTCCAGTCTCCAGCAGGTGTCTCAGGATGGGGTTTGCCCCACCTAAAGATCAGAGCTACGGCTTCCAAGATTATCCAAGATGGCTGCTCTGGCTTCCAAATGTGTTGGCAAATGGGGAGCTAAGGCTAGGGGTGTGGGCAAGGTCAACCAGGGGTCCTGGAGGCAGGCTGTGGTTGTTCAGGCAGGGGTCCTGGAGGCGGGGTGTGGTCGGTTGGGTTGAGGGGTCTTGGAGATGGGACTGGGTCAGTCTGGCCAGGGGTCCTACAGGTCCAGGCTGTTGTCTCAAAATGGAAGCAGCCACTGTAACCAAACCTGCAGGTAACCAAACCTGTGACAGTGGACTTCCAGGCAACAGCAGGCAGCTGGCAATCCACTGGAGGTCTGCAGTCGGTCTCTGTTTATACT
Source organism: Sciurus carolinensis (assembly GCF_902686445.1). Classification (NCBI taxonomy): domain Eukaryota; kingdom Metazoa; phylum Chordata; class Mammalia; order Rodentia; family Sciuridae; genus Sciurus; species Sciurus carolinensis. The sequence goes on along the minus strand of NC_062222.1, from coordinate 59,433,017 downwards.
TATAGTGACCATTTTCCTATTTAATAATGTAAACCTCTGACAGTTGATAGAAATAGTAGCATTTTTGTGCATTTTATTTATGGATCTGATTGATATTTATTTAGAAGAGCTTTGAAAATGAAAGAAACAAACTATTAATGTATATGAAGTTTTATTAAGTATTTAATTTTAACAATCCATTCTTATTTCTCATTTTCATAAATGACTGACATTCAATTAGATTCACCATGATGATGAAAGGAAAGAAAATGTGATATCTCTCCCATCCCTCATAAGGGTCAAGTTCAACACTTATAACAAAAGACAAGACAACAATAGAAAAGCATAACAAACTGATGTAAACGTTATGTGACATGGAAATCCTCAGAAATGAAGACCCAAGTCTCAGGAAACTTTTTATGCTTAGGTTCCAGGAAGATGGACAACTGGGAAGAACAGTGAGCGAATAAAATGTATGATATAGCTTGATGTGGGGGAGGGGTGACCCCGCAAGGCCTGTCTGTTCAAACTCTTCTTGGTTTCTGTGTAGCACTCCTTCCTCCTACACAGGGTCAGGACACCTCTGAAATGTGGGTCTTCATGGGAGAAGGGAAATAGTGACCTTTCTAGGTTTTATGACTTACTTTGGAGTTGAGGGGTTCTAGTCTCTATGACCTGCCTTGGGGAAGAGAAATTGTGATTTCTATAGCTCCCATGAGGGAGAAAGAGAGGAGGTAGACAGGAGGGCAAGAGAAGGTCAGAGAGAGACTTTGCTTCTGAGGCTGCCTCTGAGACCTTCCAGCACTTTTTAGTTCAAAGTACTCAGTATGCCAAAGCGTTGTACTTTGGGGACATTATTTTCTGAGCCCTGATAATGGAAAGAACCTTTTGAGTTTTAGATTATAATTCTTTATAATTAAATTTTCTATAACTAATAAGATGAACCTTAATTTTGCATCTTCACAACCTTAACATTCATGGAAGATAAAAATGAAATCTTCAGAAAAAAGTGACAAAGATCACTATTTTGAAGATTATCTTTTTAAATAGTGAGGAAAAGAAAATGTTTCTGAGTTGAGAATGGTTATGCCAGTTTTACCCTAAAGCAAATATTTTACTTTTAAAACAGAAATTTCAAAGACAGTAGCCATACTGGAACTGCTGACATGTCTTAAAATGTGGAATTATTATTATTTACTTCCATGATATCATGCACATTACTGTGTGAAAGAATTGAAAGCAGCAATAACAGAGCTTAGCTTTATAATATTGAAATATTCTTCCTCTGTCTCTCTTTCTCTCTTAATCTCCAGGGAGAAAAACAATTAGAGAAAGACAATCTAGCTAAATAGACTGGGAAACAGCCTAGCTGCTTCCACACTTCATTACCCTCCCTCTTTCTCCTCCTACATTTTGCACAAATGACTTGATTATATTTACCTGACATCCTCATACTTCTCTGCAGACTGGCTTTGAAGCCAAGATAGACAGTGTTTTCCAACAATGCTTATAGTTATTTTGTAAAGAGGCCAGTTTTTAAGAATGTGTAGTCGAATCTTCAATATGTCTGTGACTGCAATTTCCCAGAATGTAAAAGCACTTTCGGAAACAAGTCTTACACAATAGATGTGAATGGAAGCAAGATTGCTCTGGGGTGCAAACATTCCACATTAACTAAGCAAACTCAGAGTCAGAGGTTAGGAAATGGTTCCATGAATAAGCAGCGTGACCACTAGAAGGTTGATCAAATGGTGAGCTCCTTTAAACTTGCAGAAGTCAGGGCTATAGAAATATGGCTGCCATGTTTTGATGCCCTTTACCCCCCAAATCCAGCAGGATAATAGCTCTAACTGTTGCACTGAAATAAAGTGCTTTTTCTAAGATGAAGCTCTTTGCAAGCACAGTCTGGGATGAGAACTGTGGAGAAATAACAAGCAGCAGAGCTGATTTTCCTGAGCTCTCTTTATGGACTGCACCATAAATCTATAACGATGTGAAGGCTTCAGAGATTTCCTAGTTGCCCTCATAAGAAATAGACATCATTCTATTTTCTGACAGTTCAGGTAGTAGAAGCAGGCACATTTTCCCCATAGTGGCCAGGCTATGAATCTGAGTAACTAATCTACTGATAATTAGATGTGATGCCTCAAATTAGAAACCAATATTACACGTGTGAATTAATGGCATTTCATTATGTATTACTGTCTCCATTAATAAACTGTGACTAGTCTAGGCTTTACATCTCTGAGGTAGCTCAGGAGACTACAGTTCAAGCCCAGTTTCAATCAAGGGCAGTATGAAATGATGAGTGTAGGAACCAAAATATACTGAACATCTTAGAAGCAAAACCATCTAGAGCTTCCCTATGTACGAATCTAACTCCTCTCATGCTGGAAACAGCAGAGCATTGCTCAGGGAAAAGTGAATAGGGATTTAAATCCACAGTGATTCTCCAAGTACATAGCAGATTCAACAATCATATTTACGGAATTCTACTTAAGACTGGTCACAAACTGAACCAGCTCATTGAGTAGAAGGAACTTAGTCCAGACTCATGAACGCGGAGTCATTGAAATCTAAGCTTTGTTTAGCAAGTGATAAAACTGAATGAAGAGCTGAAGCTGAATTTAATAGGCACCCCTGTGATTCTCCTCTCTCATCACAACCTCCAGCTTCACGGGCTTGTTACAGCTGAATAGGCAGCATTTATGCTGTGAATAAAAAGCTGCCTTCCTTCCCTCTTCACCTCTTCTCAAACTCAGTTTTTCAAACTCTGTTGGCTATTATAAATGAAAAGAAATGCTGTCGTCTCATCTCTGCATTTGTGAAGGGAGCATGGAGGACAATTTAGGTCAGCTCAGAATGACTGACCAGCAGAAGGGCCCTTCTTCTCTGCCCTTACCACAGGCTGGCCTTGGTCTGTCTGTGAAGAAAAAATATGATTTCTTGGGGGAGGAAAAGTGACATATCAGTTAGTTTGCCCCTGGTTAGGGTACTCCCCATTTTCTATTTTAGTAGGTTGATAGTAATTTGTTTTCCAGATTTGGAGGATTTTTCTCTTCCAAACAGATTTTACTATTTTTATTTCAAAGACATTCACACACATGCCTGAGTCTTTGAAATTTAATATCATGTTTTTATAGGAGAGAGAGAAAGAGAGAGAGAAGAGAGGAAAGGAGAAATCAAGTAAGACAATATAAAAGAAAAGGCAATACTTTACTATTTTTCAAATCCTGTATTATTCCCCCCCAATTTTAACCATCCTAATTTATTTTCCCTCCTCTTTTTCTTATATATAATAATAGTTTTAAGTATTGTGATTCCTGTTGGAACACACATGATTTGAAGTACTGACCCACTATCAGTCTGTGTAGCTGAACTTGAGAATGAACAGTGGAACTTCTAACTATTCCTGGTTGAGATAAGTACATGTTTTATTCCTTTAGTTTACTCATACTAAACATGTATTCCTGAATGATATGAGTCCACAGCCCTCTCTTCTCAGAACCAGAATAACTTTTGAGAAAGACAGAGTGTTTTTTTAATTCTAACTTTGCCAAGGCAGTTGTAAGTTCTGTCCAATTATTCAAATGTACAACCAGAAAAGCAACCATCTCTTTCCTTCTTCACTATCTCTTAACCACTGTAATTATTTAACTTCAAAACATTTCTAAAATCTACTACTAATATGTGATGCTCTTATGTATCACAACCCCTAAAAGCCATGTGGTGTGTTCCCTTAAAAACCTGTGTGCTGACCCTGTACTATTCGCTTTGAAGTTTCTAATCTCCCATTTGTTTCTATTCACTATGGTAAGAATCACCTTTATCAAGCAACCATTTCTCTTTCAGAAGCCAGCATATCCTTGTAATTGCATCTCAAATTAAATTTATAGTTAAGAGATCCATTTGTGACTGTTAATTACTAGGTTCAATACAGAAAGAAAGGAGGAGGAGAATTAAATTTGTCCAGCATCTATCCTGTGTCATGCAATTCATTTGCATCATCTCCTTTTAGATTCTGGGCAAATCCGAGAAGGACCTATTATTTCCTTATACTAGTGAACAAAATGAGACATATTCATAAAGAAATTTGACTAAATGGGCAAAGAGTACCAAGGCAAGAAACAGGAGTATGTAACAAGGTAGCAATCATCTGTTTTTTACTCCTTTGCACAAATATAACCTCTAGATATTTTTATTCAGTATTCTCATACATAATTTGTGAGTGCTTTTGATACAAGAGGAATACTATGAAAGAAAATACTAGGTAACGCTGGCCTTATTAACTCATTTTCATGAGAATACACTAATTGTCCATGTACTTTTGCTAGAAAACATGTAAGTGATAGAACAATTATATCAAGATTTAACAGCACGGAGAGACATAATTTAAAAGCATTGAAGTTACCAACTGTGCCACAGATAAGCACATATGGCTGATAATCTTAATTTCTGAAAAATACTTTGATTTGAATTAAAGTGTACATTATGGAATACAAAATGTGCCTTTTAAGTGTTTTTTAGGTCAATATGCAATCAACAATGTGAACCAATAAACAACTTAAGTAAATAATAGTAAAGGACTGTTCTGAGAAAAATATAAAAATACAAATAGCAAAATAAGATGAATTAGTTTTATGTTCACAAAACTGCATGTTTCTTTCACCCACACACTCCCCTCAAAAAAAAAAAAAGGCTAAATATTACTTGGTGTTACATTTATCATTCTTGAGTGTGATTGAGAGAGCAATAAAAATTCCATCACAGTAATCATTTAATTTGCATAGTGTCCCAAATATCATATATTCTTATTTAAGTAAGTTGTAATAGTATGGGAAGATCCATAAAATGTACAAAAATAGTCAATAGCTAAAATTTGGAGATTGAGATAAAATGTGTCAATGGGCTTTGGAGCTATTACTTTTTTTTTTTTCTTTGTGGTACTGGGGATTGAACTCAGGGCCTTGTGCTTGCGAGGTAAGCACTCTACCAGCTGAGCTATCTCCCCAGCCCTGGAGTTATTACTTTTAGAGATCAATTTGTTTTGTAGTAAGACAAGGAGGTATGAGTAGATATTTCTTATGCTACGAGTAACCTTTTTGTCATGAGTCGTGACTTATTTCCTTCCACCCAAGCCCAGTAGTCCCAAGAGCCTCAGGGTGTTCTCCCAGTTGCTATCTAGTGACTTTGTGCAGGTGGTGAATTTAGCTCCCATTAGAGGGTTCATGAATCCCACAGGGTCAGGTAAGTCCTGGGGTTTACTTCCAGGCTTTCCATTGAGTCATACCACTCAACAATAGCCTGTTTGGTTTAACAAGTGCAATAACTATCAAATGGTCTGCTTTGTGATTTATGTTTCATTAGCCCTTGCTGACAACCATGGTCTTATATGAATTTCAACTCATGTGTCTTTCCTTTACTGTGTGTCCCTGGCTGAGGGTACCGAAAGCCTGCCACACTTCATCAGATAATACAAAAGATGATTTTTTTTTTTGCCTCAAGGTAGAAAGTAAAGACAAAGGGATATCAGTCACTAACTTAAGAAAAATGTTGTGATACACATATAATTTAAGAATTACATCTTATGTAAGAGATTTCTTTGAAACTAGAAAAGACCATAAAACGTAGAAAAAGATAAGTTAAGTAAAATGTTGAACCTTTATTCATTGAATGGTATCTGATTTGTAGTAAAGTCAACAATAATAATGTCAACAAATATTTCCTGTGTACTTACATATGTGCACCCACTTCTAAATATTTGACATATTTAATCTCATTTCTCCTTAAGACATTAGAATGGAGATAGGTAATATTATTGTCATTATTTTGCAAATGACTAGCTGAGGCTCAGTGAGGTTAACTAACTTGCTGAGATAACAGTAAATTTCAGAGCTTAGGTCTGACAATAAAATTATAACTACATGTCTTAATAAGGCAAATGATCCATATTTAGATCTATAGTGAATGGTAATTGTAATAATAAGAGTTAACAAGAGCCAAGTACACAGTATTTCACATGGATCACCTGGTTCAATTGTAGAAACAACACTATGGAATAGAAATTGTCATTTTATCACCATGTAACTGAGGAAACCAAGCCTTGAAGGGGTTAAATAACATCTTCAAAGTCACTCAGGTAGTAAGTGGCACAACTGGGATTCAAGTTACCTACATTAACTAGAGAACTATTTCTCTTAACCACTATCATAGGCCATGGTACATCCCCAAAATAAGACATAATGTCACACACAATGCAGAGATGTGTATATGGATGTGTGCACAAACACACACACACACACACACACACACACACTCACAGTCTCTCACACGCCTTAGCATTCACTTGTACACATTCAAACACATGAACACATGGGATTAGACATTATTTGATCAAAGAATAGCAAAAGTAATGATATATGTAGAAAACAGAAATATGAGTATTGCAGGAAAAAACAATCTTTTGTGCATGCTATAATAGATTACTTGCCTTTGCCTACTCCTGAGAAAGATTCCAAATTTTATGTTGCAATAAAAAGAACTGGCACAAGTTTCAGCCCATTGACCCAGGCTGCTTCAAGATTTTTAGTGTGAAAAATAGAACATCAAAAATGGACTTCGATGTGAAATACATTGTTCTATAATTTGCCTCTGGATAAACACATGAACGGTTTCTATACAGTATAAATATATATCATTTAAATAATTCACAATAGCTAAGGGGATTGAAATAAATAAAAAGTAAGGTTGCTAGTCTTTTGAAATAGTTGCTAGAGCCTGACTGTTTTTTCTAAACTGATATTGCTTATATTTATTTCTCCTTTCTTCCTATATAGAGTTCAAGTACTTATAAAAGTGAGTAATATTTTGTTTCATTTATTTATGTGAAGTAATTCTGGCATATATACCACCCTGACTCTAACAAATATGACAATGCAGCAAATAAAAACATGCTTCATTTATTAAGTTGCAGAGTGGTGATATTCAGTGGTACGACCAGTCTCTGGAAATACGTATATATACCAAATGTCAGCTACTCCATTGATCAGGCCTGGAAGCCTCATATGGAAGATTGCTATCCACCATGAAGTTTAGGTGCATCTCAGATGACAGGCCTCTCCCACTAGAAGTTGCAAATAAATTGGCACATCTCCTTGGAACACAATTTTATCGTCTTTTAATATGCTTTTATATGATAACGAATACAGATGTGTCATGGAAAAGAGGAGAATATCCAAAAGTTCTTTTATAAGAAAAGACAATGCTTAAAAGAAAGTTCACACATACAGAAAATACCTTGAGGGTCCATGACCCAGTCACTGGTTCACTGTGTCTGCTGTTAGGGCTTCTTCAGAGGAAATGCTGGAAAACCCAAGAAGACATGAGGGGTGGTATACGAGGTAGGGAGAAGTTATGTCATCACTGGTAATGACCCAGGTGACAATCTTCATTTTCTTCCCTGGCAAGATAAGCACAGCATACTGGTATTTAGGCCTCTGTCTTTATGCTTTCATGACAAAACAAGTGTCCAACTGAGTGTAGCTTTTGCAAAAATTCTTGAACACTAATGCACTAGGATGTAAACTCATATGAAGAGCTTACAAAGATATCTTATATGTCTTAATATGATAAATAGATGCACCTTTAATTGGAGTGGCTATTTGAATATTGTTTTGGATTTTTCAAAAAACAAGAGCCACTGGAAGCTTAGGGTTTGGATCTAGTTCATTGACATACTTCATTTTTCCTATCTATTTTGTCTTACTGATATTTCAGACCTAAATAAAAATCTGAACTATCAGCTTTTCTTAAAACTGGAAGGTATGGCAACTATTCCCTTTCTATTTCTGTATCCGAATAGTGAATGACTCTTCAGACAGATTATTTCTTCTTTGATTTGCCACAGTCCCCACCACTCCCTTTTATTTATTGTTTTCATCCATCTTCATTCATCTATTTCACCTCTTGGAATTTGAATTTCAAGATAATTAAAACATGCACATACTAATTAACCACTTTACTAAGTCATCCATTAAGTACAGTTTTTCAGTTAAAATGACGGTTTATATGAATGAAAATAATCTATGATATATGGATCTTACAGTAGCATTGATTCAGTGCTTACCAAATGTCAGTGTAGATGTAATTCTTTCTAATTAATGGTAAAATTGCTCCCAGGTCAAAAAACTAAAAGATGGAAGAAGAGAGAAATTGCTTAGAGAAATTGAAATTGATTATCTTCCCAAGTGCAAGCGCATAAGACTATGTTGATTAGGGAAAAGGGATTTTTAACAATTTAACTACCTTATGAACACAAGCAATTCCTGGTCTCCAATTACTGAAAGTTATGGCAACAGTAGTAAGCCATTTCCTCTATTATAATTTCAACAGTTGGTTCACTTTCAAAAACGGCTAATATGAATAACAATAGTAATCTAACCAAATTTTGTGTAACTTTTCTTGATATATAAAACCTGTGGCCAAAGTTTAAGTGTAGCTTAGTGTTTTTGTATTCCTAAAAAACAGTTTGGAAAAGTTGATCACCACTACTGATGACCTAATGCTCATTTTAGTAGAGAATTTTTTTTTTTTTTTTGGTACTGTGGATTGAACCCAGAGGTGCTTTACCACTGAGCCACATCTCCAGCCTTTTTTACTTATTTATTTTTATTTTGAGACAGGTCTAACTAAGTATCTTGGGGCCTTGCTAAACTGCCGAGGCTGGTTTTGAACTTGTGATCCCTCATGTTTTAGCCTCCCAATCTACTAGAATTACAGTGTGTGCCACCATGTCCACCTCTTTACAGAACTGGTTGTAATAAAAGAAAGATGAAAAAGAAAGCAAGGATACAAACCTCAAAATGATTTGTTTCTGTAAGTAAATGTAAGACATTTTGAAAAGCAATTTGCCCATTTAGACTTTTTTCCATGCGCCAACTTTTGAGAAAGGAAATCTGATCCTTACAGTGATTAATCCTGAGATGGAGAGAAACATTGTCAGGCTTCATTTTTCTTATATGGTGCTTCACTAGCTCAGAAATTCTGATATAGATTACTCTAGTTTTACTGTATTTATTCATTTATTTGTGGTACTGGGAACAAACTCATGGTTGCTCTACCACTAAGCCATATTGCCAGGTCTCTTTAACCTTTTATTTTATTTTATTTTATTTTTAAATTTTGGGATAGTATCTCCCAAGTTGCTCAGGCTAACCTCAAACTTGCAATCCTCCTGCCTTAAGGTCCCCAGTAATTGGGATTGCAGGTGTGTTCCACCAAGTCAGGCATAGATTACTCTTGTTTTAACATGCATTTCTATAGTGATAAGAGACAGTTTTTGAAACAGTTCATTTCAATTCCTTATATAAAATGTTAAAATGCTAATAATGATTAAAATTCTCCCCATCCCTCTTCTTTGCCACGTAATGTCTTATAAGAAGGCCATAGGAATTGGCATACTATAGCAGTACAGTCACCTAAATCTTTATAGCAGCACAATTCCTAATAGCTAAAGTATGGAATCAACCCAGATGCACATCAATAGATGAATGAACTAAGAAACTGTGGTATATATGTACAATAGATTTCTACTCAGTCACAAAAAAGAATGAAATTATGGCATCTGCTGGTAAATGAATGGAAATAGAGAATATCATGCTGAGTGAAATAAACCAAACTCAGAAACTAAAAGGTCAGCTTTTTTCTCACATATGTGGAAGCAATAGTAAAATAAAGGAAATGGGGGAGGGAAGGATATGATAACATAAAGATGAAGGGAAGATAAGTAATATAGAAGAAGGAAATTGAGAGGCAGAGTGGAGAGATGGACTAAAGGGAGGCAATGCAAAATGAATTCATAGAAAATCACGTTATGTGCTTATATAAATATTCAACAAGGAATTTCACCTTTAGGCATAGGTAGAAAGAATCAAGCAAACATACATAAATAGATGAACAGAAGGGAATCTAATTGAGTAGAGAATGGAGAATGGGAGAGGGGAGGGAGGACAAAAGGGAAAGTGGGGGGAAAGGAGAGGGATCACGAACTAAATTGAATTCCATGCATGTATGAGTCTGTGGGGATGAACCCAGCTACTACATATAACTATAATGCTCAAATTATAAAGAAAGAAAATAAACAGTTATGTATGTGTGTGTGGGGGGGTGCATATATAAAGGATGTAGAAGATGAAGTCTAGTTATTTTCATTCAAACACTCCAGTCTTTTGACCTTTAGATTCTGAACAAATCATGTTGGGTACCTAATCAAGGCTCCATAAAGTATGTGTTGTTTCTATGAGCAGAGTTTACAGGGCTATTTGAAAAAAAGAAAAGATAGAAGAAATTGGACATCAAAAACTTGTAGAGGAAGAACACTCTAACAATTTCCAGGTGACAAAATGTAATATCTAGAAATATAAGAAAAACAACTAGAAAATGATTAATGCCATAGGAGAATGTGTTCTGAGAGCTTCTTAAGAGATTAATTTGGAAAAGAAATAGTTTTCTCATTGTCCAAGAAGAAAAATACTATGACATACCAATTAAAAACCAAGGTCAATAAAAAAGAATATTAAGGAACATTAAAAAAAGACAATACACATTCTATCATTAGCTAAAAATCTATTAATTCTAAAAGATGTAATTTGAAAATATCATCACAGTAAAATGTCAATATTGTTTTTCCCATTCTGAAAGTAGCTGATTCCAAAACTCATCCTAAAGTAAAATGAGTAAAATAATTCATTTGTACATTCATTGTCTCACTATTCAATGGAAAACACTATGTTCTGTGACACAAAATTATGTTCATTCCTGGTTGTGTCATTTCTACATGAATTGAAATAAGTGTGACAAGTTACACAGTGCTGATATTTTTATTAATATTGCATTGAATTCATAGTTGTCTTTCCATGGAAAGTGACAAGCTTGCAATTATATAGAGTCTTCTCCATTGACTCATTTCCCTTAATTTATATTACTAATATATTTTTCTGAATGTAGAAGTCGTGAGCAAGTTTCTTTTGGACAAAAATACCTTTTTCAAATTATATTTCTGAATTTTTATTAGTAAAAAACAACTGATTTTTGTATGTCAACATTTAATCTACTGATCTTTCTAAAGTTATGTATTGATCCGAATTATCTAATATTCTTTTTAAAAAAATTAAAATTTGTTCTAGTTAGTTATACATGACAGTAGAATACCTTTATATGTTTTGATAAATCATACATAAAAGGAGTATAATTTCTCATTTTTCTAATTGTACATATTGTAGGATCATATCAGTCATGCAGTCAATTAGGTACAAGAGGTAGTAAGGTTTGTTTCACTCCATTATCCTTCCTACCTCGATACCCCTTACCCCCTTTCACTCCCCCCTACCCAATCTTTGAATTTAATATGTGCCATCTAAAATTGCCTGTAAATACTGATGTTATTTCTTTCTTTTTAATATATATGCCTTTTATTTCTTTTTTCTATCACTAAATTCTTTCCAATGACTTTTGAATATAATTATGTTAGAAGGCTTCTTTATCTCATTCCTAGTTTCACATGGAAATTTTAAAATATAGCATCATTAATATAATGTTTGCCTATAAGATTTGAATAGATACTTTTATCATATAACATAAGATCTCATCTATTCCTAGTCTGCTAATTATTTTTTTAAATTTCTTTTTAAAAAATAGCTGGTGAATTTTATCTCTTGGTAAAATTATATGATCTAACTCTCATATCTTAAATATACAAAATTACATTTATTCACCTTTAAATGCTAAACCTGAAGTTTTGGAGTTAGCCAACATTGACATTATTTCTTTTTCTTAATACCAAAATTCAGTTCTTTGTTTTTTTGTGTGTGTGTGTGATCATTTTCCCCTTTCTGTTTTTGAGATTATCCAATTCTCTCTTTTACTGAGTCTCTAATCACTCAAGTATGAAATTCTTTCCCTTATATTTTATGGCTTTTTCTGCATTTTCCAACATTTCTCTCTTGGAACTTTTACTAGAAATCTTCTTGTAAACTATAGAACTTTTACTAGATATCTTCTGTTAAACTGTCTTTGACTCCACTAATACTTTTTCTGGCTCTATCTAATGTGCAGTTAGAATCTATTGAATATTAATTTCTGTGGTTTCAGTTTTCAATTTTGTAATATTCATTTGATTCTTCTTTGTACTTTTCAGGTCTCTGATAAAATTCTCTGTATTTTTTGACCAAATGTGTTATGGATTGGAACTGAAATGGACTCCAAAAAGCTCACATATTAGAAGCATAGTCCCCAAAAAAGAAAGGTTCAGAGGTGGCAACAATTAGGGCTCTGACATAATCAGTGAATTAATCCAGAAAATGGATTAATTGATAACTGAATAGGCTACTGAAAAGTGGAACTGAATTGGAGGATGTAGATCACTGGGGACATGCCCTGGAAACATTCATCCTCTCCCTAACTGCCTCTCTTTCTTCTCCTTCTCCTTCTTCTTCTCCCCTAATTTGAGCATTTTTTCTCCAGCATATTCTTCATCCACGATGTTCTGCCTCACCTTAGGCCCAGAGAAATAGAGTTAACTGATCATGGACTGAGACCTCTGAAGCTATGAGCCAAGATATACTTTTCCTCCTCTAAGTTGTTGTCAGTTAGTTTCATCACAATCATGAAATGTTGACTAATACAATATGAATTAATATTATTTTAAAAGACCATCTGCTACTCCAATGGTATTTTTCCACTTTCTATCTTTTTCTCTAGTTTCTCAGTCATTTTTATTTTGTTACTTGATTTCCTTAGTCTCTGTGTATGCCTTTCCCCAATACCTATGTTGAAACCTAATTACCAATGTGATGATGTTAGGACATAAGGTCCTTGGAATGTGATTAAGTCATGAGGACAAAGCCCTTATGAATGAGATTAGTGTACATATATAACTATATAATGGGTGAGATTCTACATCATGTATAACCAGAAGAATGAGAAATTACATGCCATTATATATGATGTATCAAAGTGCATTCTACTGTCATGTATAACTAATTAAAACAAATACAAAATTTTTAAAAAGGGGGGCTCAAAGGAGCTGACTTGCCGCTTCTACCATGTGAAGACACTGTGAGAAGGCATCATCCCTGAAGAATGAGACCTCACCAGATAACAAACCTGCCCATACCTTACAGTCTCCAGCACTGTAACAGATACATTTTTGTTGTTTGCAAACCACCCAGTGTATGTTTTTGTTTTACAGCAGCCTGAATGGACTGACACTGACATAAGTAACTTAATATTATTAAGAAGCTCTTAAGATTAACAAATACTCACCAGGCATGGTGGCTCAAGGCCATAATCAGAGTGGTTGGGAGGTTGAGGAGGCAGGAGGATTACAAGTTCAAGGCCAGCCTGAGCAACTTAGAGAGGCCTTAAACAACTTAGTGAGATCCTGTCTCAAAATAAAAAATAAAAAAGGCTGAGGATGTGGTTAAGTAGTTAAGGGGCCCTAGGTTTAATGCTGGTTAAAAAAAAAAAAAATAGTGGATACTCTTTTGATTCTCTCTCTCTCCTTTTTTTTTTTTTTTTTTTTTTTCTGTATTGGGAATTCAACCCAGGGGTACTTAATCTCTGAGCTACATCCCCAGCCCTGCTTTTATATATTTTATATTTTATTAGAGACAGGGTCTCACTGAGTTGCTAAGGTCCTCCTAAATAGCTGAGGCTTCTTTTGAACTTGCAATCCTTCTGCCTCAGCCGCCTGAGTCAGGGGGATTATAGGTGTGTACCACCACGCCTGGCTAAATTATCTCCTTATATTATTTTTTCTAAAGAATAGACAGGTAGATCAATGGTACAGAATAGAGGACATGGACACAAACCCAAATAAATACAATTTTCTCATACTAGACAAAGGTTCCAAAAATATGCAATGGAGAAAAGATAGCCTCTTCAACAAATGGTGCTGGGAAAACTGGAAAACCATATGCAATAGAATGAAATTAAACCCCTATCTCTCACCCTACACAAAACTCAACTCAAAATGGATCAAGGACCTCGGAATCAGACCAGAGACCCTGCATCTTATAGAAGAAAAAGTAGGTCCAAATCTTCAACTTGTTGGCTTAGGATCAGACTTCCTTAACAGGACTCCCATAGCACAAGAAATAAAAGCAAGAATCAACAACTGGGATAGATTCAAACTTAAAAGCTTTCTCTCAGCAAAGGAAACTATCAGAAATGTGAAGAGAGAGCCTACGGAGTGGGAGAATATCTTTGCCAACCATACCTCAGATAGAGCGCTAATTTCCAGAATCTATAAAGAACTCAAAAAACTCTACACGAAGAATACAAATAATCCAATCAACAAATGGTCTAAGGAAATGAACAGACACTTCACAGAAGAAGATGTACAAGTAATCAACAGATATATGAAGAAATGTTCAACATCCCTAGTAATAAGGGAAATGCAAATCAAAACTACCCTAAGATTTCATCTCACCCCAATTAGAATGGCAATTATCAAGAATACAAGCAACAATAGGTGTTGGCGAGGATGTGGTGAAAAAGGAACACTCATACATTGCTGGTGGGGCTGCAAATTAGTGCAGCCACTCTGGAAAGCAGTGTGGAGATTCCTCAGAAAGCTTGGAATGGAAACACCATTTGACCCAGCTATCCCACTCCTTGGCCTATACCCAAAGGACTTAAAATCAGCATACTACAGAGATACAGCCACATCAATGTTCATTGCTGCTCAATTCACCATAGCCAGATTGTGGAACCAACCTAGATGCCCTTCAGTTGATGAATGGATAAAGAAACTGTGGCATATTTATACAATGGAATATTACTCCGCAATGAAGAATGATAAAATTATGGCATTTGTAGGCAAATGGACGAAATTGGAGAATATCATGCTAAGTGAGATAAGCCAATCTCAAAAAACTAAAGGACGAATGATCTCGCTGATAAGCGGATGAGGACATATAATGGGAGGTGGGAGGGGTTAGCATTAGGTTTAGGGTTAGGTTTAGGGTTAGGGATAAGGTGAGCGGTAAGAATGAAGGAAAGAAGGACTGTATAGAGGGAAAAGAGGAGTGGGAGGGGTGGCGGGGAAGGGAAAAAAAATAAACATCATTGCCCTATGTAAACGTATGATTACACAAATGGTATGCCTTGACTCTATGTACAAATAGAGAAACAACATGTATCCCATTTGTATACAATTAAAAAAAAATAAATATATATATAAAAAAAAAAAAAAGAAATTTTCTTTTGGCAGGCAGTTAATACCACCTATGGCTAATTAAGAGATTTATGGAATACTTCTTTTGTTCCCCAGTAAAAGGGGAACATTTAAAGTTTTTCTTTTCCAAAATGATTTTTTTCAAATATTCAGTTTACTTTTGAATATAAGAATCTTGCCACTTGAAGACCTAGCGAGAGACCAGTTCAACTAGTTCAAGTGATAAAAACAGTGCTTGTTAATTAGGTTATTTTTGGCAGTCATTTATCATTTTCAAGTATTCAACAAAATTTCCTTAAATGTACTAAAGAAATTCACTTTTCAGCTCCAGTTTGCTGAGAACTGTTCCTGTACCACGAATTCAGGTTTATGTACTCTGTCCCTCTGTCCAGGTTTTTTCAGTTTTTTGAAATATATCCAAGGGAACTAACTGTTTTTAATGCAGTCAATCATTTTGCAGCATCAGCCAGACACTTTAGTTTTCATTTCCTCCTCAAGCATTTTGACATCAGCATTCTCTGTGATTAAAGCAGTGCGTTACGACAATGTCAAGATTTTATTTTGTAACCATAGGTTAAACTTCACGTGGAGACAAGCATGATGTGATAATATCAGTAAAGAAATCAGCGCCATTCCTCCTGGACAGAATTTTTCTCCACATAAAAGACAAAATATTAAATACATTGTGACATTTCTCTTGTTTTAATTAGTACTTTGCAGCAGAAAAACATTCGTGAATTTTGACATTTACAATTTTTACAAATGCTGGAACTTGACGTTTAATAGTGAAATCTGCGTACTCACCAATTTGAAAGGAGAAACTATTGTTTTTCCATTTATTGCCCCTAAATCTTTTCCCTCCAGGTGATGTATTTCCAGTTTTTCAACTTATACTGATAAAGAATAGAGTCTTCAATTTATGTAATGCATCTTCACCTAGCATTTAATCAATACAATTTTTACATGCTGGTTTATGTTCTCACCAACAACATGACTTTTCTCTTTTGGGACAATAATTTCTGCTTCTGAATACTTGCTTCTTGAGCCTTGTTATTGAATGCCATTAACTTTTTAAATAAAATCTTTACTGAGTTTGTTTGAAGATTCCAATAACTACTTCTAACCCCTTTTCTTGTTGAGTGACTATGGTATGTAAACATATTTTAAATTTGATGGAGCTATCAATTCATTTAGAAATTGTCGCAACAAACTATACACAATGGAATAAGACAGCTTGTATTATCGGTGCATGAACAAAGTTAATAGTTACCTTTTATGGTAAAGACAGATTTTGGGGCTGGGGATATAGCTCAGTTAGTAGAAAATTATAGGTTTTGTTGTTGCTGCTGTAGTTTTTCCTTTCCCCTTAGTTGCTTTAGTGCAATTATATTGAAAGAATACTGAAGATCATGATGGTTTATTAAACCTTTCACAATACCCATAGTTTCACACCTACGATCATCTTTTTTCCATTTCATACCCTCTGTTCAAAAACACCATATTGGTTGCCTAAAAAAGTTTGAAGAAATAGATATTAATATACAAAATTAGTGGTTCATATTTTTAAAAGAAAAAATTTAAAAAATATTAAAGCTTAACTCTTCCAGCCAACACTTGTTTGCATTTTGCAACATTTATAATATTAGCAAAGTGGCAAAAAGGACTGCTTCACGCAGACTTTAAGAATGAAATATTTCCTCTGATTTCCTGATATGGATAGGACTTGTTCTTTCTGTAAGTTACTAGGGAGTACTTAAGAAACAGTTTAGGGAGGTTACTCAGTATTGAGAGGGTGACATTGTCACCCCACCACGCTCCTCTGTCTCAGTAGAAACTCACCAGTTTTCATGCTCCCCTACCTCAAATCCTGCCCCAATCTGCTGTCAAAACCTGACAACATACTCAAATGACTCATCCAAATGAATAAAATATCCTACTGTGCACTGCTATGTGGGACTGAGAGATGCTAATGGAGTTGCTAAAGGTGCTATCACCTTGAACTTTACCACTGGGCATCACACAATGTTCAAAATCACTTCTTTTCAGGCATGATCTTTACCACGACACCTAGTGACATCTTGTGAAACCTGAGGATTGCACGAAAAATTGCTTGAAAAACTGAATTCTATGTCTCAACCATAGCAACCTTAACCATTCAAACAATGAAGTCATGGTTTTGTATTACAGAGCAGCTGTCTTCTAAAACTCAAATTGCCCAGGAGAAAATAAGCAGTTTTTTGAGTACTGGTCCTGCAAAAATCTGGGAATGGTAAGCATTTTATAATATGTTTATATTTGTGCATGTGTACATGTGAATGGCTGGGGTATTATATCCCCAAAAAGCACACAATTTGAGAGAGCCTAATAATTCTGTTATTTTCCACATTACTTTAAAATTACTTGAGAATTATTCTCTTGGGATAATGTACACTGCTGTATGTGCTATGTTATCTCAATATCAATCAATAGACTCAGTTTTAGAACCTCCTTGTAAATAATTATACCTTTAATATTAAGATTGGTTTGATAATTGGGGTGAAAAATATTACATGAAAACTGAGAGCCAAATAAAAAGGATTATACCTACAGCTTTTAAAAGATCATTTATTTTTGCTAGTATGAGAGGTTTTAACTTTCATAGAACTGTTATAAAACTATTAGTTCAAATCCTAATATACTGTCAGTATTTCTATTCTTGTTCTCAATTTAGGAGAGAAAACATAAGTATATACACAAAATCCTCTACACTCCATAGCATCTTTTAACATATATTACCACTGGATAAGCTGCAAATGGAGTATCAATAGCGTTAATAAAGACAGGGGAAAGACATTTATCTGAATCTTCCATTCAGTTCTCTGTATCCATAAACACCAGCTTTTTCTGGAGGTAAAATTAGATTTAATTAATGTATTTATCTTCTATGGCTGCTGTAACAAATTACCACAAGTTGAGTGGCTTAAAACAAAAGAAATTTATTTCTTCACAATTCAGGAGGTAAGAAGTTTGAAGTCAAAATGTGTGCAGTGCTTCTCTCACTTTGAAAGTCCTGGGTGGAATCCATTTCTTGACCTTCCAACTCCTGCTGGCTCCAGGTGTTCCTTAGATTGTAACCACATCACTCCAGTTTCTATATCCATAGTCATATTATCTCCTCCTCTTCTCTTTGTCTGTTTTGTAGTGTGTGTGTGTGTGTGTGTGTGTGTGTGTGTGTGTGTGCATGTGTGTGTTTCTCAGACTAGTCTCACTCCATTTCATAATTATATATGTGACTGCATTTAGGGTTCAATTTTATGATCCAGGATGACATCCTCTTAAGATCCTTAGCCACAAAGCAAATGCTATTCACAATGTAGAATAATAATCACAGGTTTCAGAGATTAGAATGTGCACAGAAATTTTGTAGGTGGCATTACCATAATCTGGTCTATCATCCAAAATTCTTATCTATGCCATCTGCGAAATATATTTACCCTAAACCAACTTCCTAAACTACTTAAACCCTTAAAACATCAATGCTAAATAAAAAATTTTATTTGAGTATCATTAGTTTGAAAGTCCCAAATCTTATCATCTGAGTCATGTAACTTAGTTATGGGTGACTCAGGATGTGATCCATTGAGCCTCCCACCACATTTGTGGACTTGTGAAAAAAAAAGAATTTATCTGCTTACAAAAGGCAAAGATAGGACAGGATTATGATTACAGTCATAAGTATCCCCCAATTTAAAAGCAGAACATAGAGGTATAAAAGGATTATCAATCCCAACCTAGTTTTAAATCCAGCAGGGGCAGTTCCATTAGTAATTGAGGCCTAAAAGTAATCATTTATGACTTGGAATTTCATCATCTACATCTCTGACTCTGTCCTCAGGGCTCCTATATCTACTGGCCTTTGCCTCTGCACCTACAGATCCATCCACTCAAGTCTCCACTGTTAAGGTTAACTCTTCCTCTTTCTTAAGGGATAGTACATGCTCACAGGTAAGTACTTCCATCAGTCTGTTTACTGCTTAGGGAGTTCTTGAAGACTGAGAACCTTCCTTCAATTTTTTCTGTCTCTGAATTTCAGTCCACTGACCAAGTTTCAGATGAATACTATTCTCAAAAGCCTTATGGGTTATCCATACCATGGCATTTTATACCATTAGACAAAGGGGTTCTCCAATTTCTCCAATTCATCCTAGAAAATCTCAAATTACTCCTGGCTTATGTTGAGATAATTTGAGTGTCTCATTTATTTAGTAAAAGGATTGTCCAGTCACATTTGGGGACTTGTCAGAGAATACTTTCCTAATAGTGAATGTTCTAATTTGGGGAATTTTTGATTTTTTCTTTTGGTACCAGGGATGATTGACCCCAGGAACTTAACCACTGAGTCACATCTCCAGCCCTTCTTATTTTTTATTTTGAGACAGATTTCACTAAGTTACTTAGGATCTCCTTACTGGTCTGAAATTTACATTTGTGAATCTCCTACCTCAGCCTCCTAAATTGCTGGGATTATAGGTGTGTTCCACCATGCCTGGTTGATTTTTTTTAAGTCTATAAATACGTGGATAATTCTCCAAGTTATTAAGTAGAGTTTTTTTGTTTGTTTGTTTGTTTTTTGACTATTTCTACCCTTTCAGTTTCCATATTTGCTAGGATGAATCACAGAACCTCGAAAAATGCTGTATTTACTCTTAGAGTGTTTTGTAAAGGATAGAAATACACAGCCAAATACACAGGGCAAGGTCTGGAAACTACTCAAGCTTAGGACCCTCTGTTCTATTGAATCAGTGTGTACCTTCCTAGCACATCAACGGAGAAGTTCTCTGAAATTGGTTGATAAGAGATTTGTAGCTTTTGTGTTTTATTTTATTTATTTCTTTGGTAAAGTTTTCCTTATTGGGCATAATCATGAACATTGGTGATTAACTCATTCTCCACCTCCTCTAATTTCCCAATAGGTTGAGGGAAGGAAATGGAAGCAGTTATGATTTGGAGGTGTCACCTAGAAGTTCATGTGTGAGACAATACAAGAAGATTTGGAGGAGAAATGACCATGTTATAACCTAATCTTAACTTAATCCATGAATTGGTCCCTGATGGGATTAACTGAGTGGTAACTGGAGGCAGGTGGGTTGTGGCTGGAGGAAGTGGCTATGGGGCATATATTTTGTATCTGGTGAGTGGAGTCAGTCTTTCTCTGCTTCTGATCATCATGTGAACTGCTTCCCTCTGCCACACTCTTCCGCCATGATGTTCTACCTCACCTTGAGACCCAAGGAATGAAGCCGGCCTTCTATGGACTAACACCTCTGAAACCATGAGCCCTTAAATAAACCTTTCCTCCCCTATAATTGTTCTGGTTGGGTCATTTTGGTCACAGCAGCAAAAAAAGCTGCCTAAAAGTCCCAAATTTCTAATAAAGTTCAGTCTCTTAGGGTACAAGCCCCCATTCTAAAGCTATCTAGGGACCTGCAAATAATAATCTTGTTAGAACAAAAGATGTTCATCTATAAAGAACTCAAAAAACTCTACACCAAGAATGCAAATAATCCAATCGACAAACGGGCTAAGGAAATGAACAGACACTTCACAGAAGAAGATCTACAAGCAATCAACAAACATATGGAAAAATGTTCAACATCTCTAGTAATTAGAGAAATGCAAATCAAAACCACCCTAAGATTCCATCTCACCCCAATTAGAATGGCAATTATCAAGAATGCAAGCAACAACAGGTATTGGCGAGGATGTGGGGAGAAAGGTACACTCATACATTGCTGGTGGGGCTGCAAATTAGTGCAGCCATTCTGGAAAGCAGTGTGGAGATTCCTTAGAAAACTTGGAATGGACCCACCATTTGACCCAGCTATCCCACTCCTTGGCCTATACCCAAAGGACTTAAAATCAGCATACTACAGAGATACAGCCACATCAGTGTTCATAGCTGCTCAATTCACAATAGCCAGATTGTGGAACCAACCTAGATGTCCTTCAATTGATGAATGAATAAAGAAAATGTGGTATATATATACAATGGAATATTACTCAGCAATAAAGAATGATAAAATTATGGCATTTGCAGGCAAATGGATGAAATTGGAGAATATCATGCTAAGTGAGACAAGCCAATCTCAAAAAACCAAAGGAAGAATGATCTCGCTGATAAGTGGATGATGACACATAATGGGGGGTGGGAGGGGTTAGTGTTAGTGTTAGAGTTAAGGTTAGGGAGGGGGGCAAGAATGGAGGAAGGAAGGACTGTACAGAGGGAAAAGAGGGGTGGGAGGGGTGGGAGGGGTGGGGGGAAGGGAAAAAATAACAGAATGAATCAAACAACATTACCCTATGTAAATTTATGATGACACAAATGGTATGCCTTTACGCCATGTACAAACAGAGAAACAACATGTATCCCATTTGTTTACAATAAAAAAATTTAAAAAATAAATAAATGCAAAGAAAATATTAAAAAAAAATATAAAACGTACACTTAAGTAAATGTGGTTAAAAATCAAAGAGAAAAAAAAATGAAAATAGAGAAGAATCCAGTATATTAAATTGCTGCTTCTTCTAAAGAAGAATGGAGCATCTAATATTTCCAATACATGAAATCAAAGACCTGTGTTCAAGTACATAACTGGAAGGGTTTAATGGGCTAGAAGAGGGTTAAAAACCCAAGCTTATTTGACTCCTCATGTTGGACACAGCCATCTACAAATGGAATAAGTATCTCTGACCTAAAATTTCAGCATAGAAAATCAGGTCCTTTCATTTCAAAACTAATCCCAATTCTGAATGTCCAACCAAAACTCTCTTATAACATTTACAATAATCATTTTTCAAATTCTTATCATAATTTTGCAAATGATAAGTTTTTTCTGCTATAATTTTTCATAACTTTCAAATTAAAATTCTTTAAAGCTCAAAAAAAAAAAAAAAAAGAAAGAAAGAAAACACCAAGGCTTTTGCAAGTTCTATGCCAGGATAAAAACCAAATATGTTTCTTAGTATACCATAATTTTTTTTTCAATATATTCTTGGCATCTCTCATTTTATGAGAAACATCAAGAAACTAAGTCACACGTAAAACTCTCTGTGGGGAAATCTCAGCTAAATACTTAAGTTCATTATTTACAAGTCCTACTATCCATACCACTCTAGAACACAATTTAGTTATGTGTTTTGCATTATATAACAATAATCACTTTCCTTTAGCTTCCTATATCATGTTCTTCATGAACTTCTAAGTATTCACTAAAAGCATTTTCAATGTTAATTTTTATATCACCATTCTGTTCATAACGACATATGCATTCTGAGACAATAGAAACATTTTCTACTCTATTCCTCACTTCTTTTTGAGAAGTCACAGGAAGCAATTTCAATATCCACATTCCTGCCAACATCTCTTTAAGGTAATGTAGGTTTTTTTGTCATGTGCCTCAGTCTTTTTCCATTTTCTATCATCATTCATTTCCATGGTCACTTCCAAAAACTTATGAAGGATAGGCTGGAAACATTGAAGTAGGAGCTGATCCTGCAATCCACAGGTACATTTTCTTCTTCTCAGAAAAATCACAATCTTGCTCTTCATTCCTTTCTATTGGCTAGGTCAGTTTATCCAGATTATCATGAGTAATCTTTACATACAGTTATTTGATTATAGAATTATTTACATCTGTGAAATACTTCACACGAACACTTACTATTTGATTGAATAATTAAAAGTTGTAGCCTGGCCAACTTGACACATTAATTATAATGATTAATTTGAAGAATCCTAAAATCAATTTCAGTATTAATAAAGTTCTGTTAATCCCCAGTATATTACAATATGCTATTGTATTGTTATATATAAAATTTCAAACAGGAAACTGTGAAAACTGGAGAGTATCTTACTCATGTGTTCATCTATTTCTGTTGAAAAAGCCTCTATGAGCATTTTGAGAGTATGATGCATTTGGGATAAGCACACTTGGTAACTCCAGCTTTTGAATTGATAAGATAATGAGAAATTCAGCCTACAGAAAGGTACTAATGAAAATTTCCCAATTATCTTTCACATTAGTGCATAGCTTTTCTTATAATTGGTTTTCTTAAAGAACTTGACTACATTTACTTTAAAAAAAATTAGTCTTTGGAAAGGAAGGCACTATAATTATTCAAAGGTTAAAAAGAACAGATATTGAAGCTGAACTCAGAAAAGTTTTGTTTTTGTTTGTTTATTTTTATTGTGCAGAGAGGAAGTAGAGGAAACTGACGTAAGCGTGTAGAAGAATAATTCTATGAAAGGTAATAGAGGTACATAATGGAAAAATTTTTATTCTAATGAATATATCTGGGTCTTGACCTTGACCTGGTGCTGCGTTTTGACTTTCCATAAAAAAAAAGGCTGGTTCTATAGGTAGAAGATATGTAAATGCTTCTGGGATAATTATAGTTCTATATGCTGACATTGCTAATATTTTAGTGATATTTAAGATACTTTATATTATATAAAATATAAATATAGCTATTTATAACCATATATAGTTGCAAATATGCAAGTACACTTTATATTAACCATAAATGTATAACATATGTATGTTAACTATAAGTATATATGTATATTTAAAGCTCTTTGCAAGTAACTGTGTATAGGAAAATATATGTATATATATGTGTATATATGCACATACACATGAAATAAATGTTATCTCTACAGATGATAGATAGATAGGTAGTCTTTGTAAGGGCAAAAGGAACTTCCCTTTACCCTGTCAAGTTTGCATAATTGAGTCTGTTGACATAATTTGACAACAGGTTACCAGGAGAAAACCCATTTTATTTATGTGTATTTGCATGGGAGCTTCATGAAAGAATATGAAACTCAAAGGAGGGGGTCAGAAGTTTGAAGTTTTTATGACGCAGTAGAACAGAAGCTTGAATTTTCTGGGGGAGGTGGTGACAAGTTATTAAAGGGAGAAGGCAGGAAATCTATAATGAACAAATGCTGTCTTTTTATTCAAATAAGCCTTCTCAGGTGGCAGTCCTTAGAATAGATGGTATGTAAACATGTGGAGACCCTTTAGTCTTCTCTTCCCTGGGTTAATTCTCCTTGGTTAATGAGATTGCAGGAAAGGAGTTAAAGAAAACTGCATTTCTTTGGAAGAAATTTTTTTCAGTTATTTAAGAGAACTTCAGAGCAAAACTCTCCTTATACTTTTTGGGCAATAAGGGAAGTTCAGAGAGTTCTGATTCTGAGGCAGCTTCTGAAGTCTTATAATTTCCTTTAATTCAAAGTACTCAATGTGCCAAAGAGCCAAACATTGGAGGATCATTTGCATTTTGATTCCCAACAACTACTACTTTCAATCCTAGCTCATCCCTTTGGGTGGAAAAATAAATAAATTTAAAAAACACCATTTGCATTTGACTTCAGAAATTATCCCATATAAAACAAATGTGCAAACAGAAACAAATCCATTATTTTTATTATTGTTTTGTTTTTTCACAGATTTTTTTGCCCAAATAGGGTATTGGAAGCAGGAAGTTGTACTGTCTCCACTGTGAGGTAAATCTTTCTGAGATTTATGCACTCTTTAGACACAAGTGCATCAATTTTGACAATGCAGAAAGAAAGATAGGGCTACATTGATTTTTTTTGTGTGATCTTCTGAAAAATACCCTGCAAATTACCAGCTTTATTTTAACACATCATAAGGCATATTAAAATTAGTCTGTTCATGGTTTAATAGTACATATTTTATATTTTAGCATTTTTACGAATTTGGAAAAAAATAGCAAATTTTGATCATGACAGTATTAAAATTTGTAATTTCTGTATTTGGCTAATATAAATTAAAGTTTTTAAATCAATGTAAGGCAACATATTGGTCTTTAATAGGCTTGATGTCAAATTATTAACTTTTCTATCCTGAGAACATTAATATATATTCAGTCATATGTTTTTTAAGTTATGAAAGTTTTTAAACTTTTGCATGCATCCTATTCATCTGGAAGACTTGCTAAAATACTATAGCTATCCCTAAAATAATTTGCATTTCTGACAAGTTCCTGAGTTAATCTGATGGTGAAGATACTGGCTTGAAGACAACTGTACAAAGTGACCAGTAAATGCTACTCAAATTGTGGTCTGTAAGTCACCACCCATAGAGCCATGTGGAGACTGTTGGAAATACAAATTTTAGGGTCCCACCACAGTCCTACCAAATGAGTCTGTGCCTTAGCAAGTTCTTCATCTGGTTCTTATGTACTCTCAAATTTGAGGAGTAAAAAGTTATCTTAGATTTTATATAACTAAGATTGATATTTGGACAGGGACACCTCATTGTTCTACTTGGTTATTTAGCATAACAAACTACATACTCTGTTAGAACACAAGAACAATATTTTTACCACTTCCTACATATGAAGTATAGTTAATCAAAATTGTTATTAGTTTTAGATCTATTGGTTGATCCAAACAGGTCTATTTTCTACAATCTTAATAACCTGAAGATTAGGAAAAAGCTCCAAAGTTTAACACATGCTAAATTCTATAGCTACACTGTCAAATAGGATAACCACTACCCACATATGTATATCTATTTATACTTAAATTTAAATTCACTGAAGTCAAATAAAATTATAAACGATATAAATCATATTCCTCAGTCATAGAAGCCACATTTCAAAAGCTCAAGACCAATATGTGCGTTAATGGCTACTGTTAGGGTTTAGGTATTAGGTGTCCCCCATGTGAGACAATGCAAGAAGTTTTAAAGGTGAAATGAATGGGTTATCAGAGTCTTAACCTAATCAGCACATTAAGCCCCTGATAGGGATTAATTGGATGGTAGATAGGGTGTGACGTGTGACCGGTGGAGGTAGGTCCCTGGGGATGTGCCTTGGGGATTTATATTTTGTCTACAGCCAGTAAAACTCTTTCTCTGCTTCCTGATCATCATGTCCTGAGCCACCTTCCTCCACCACACACTACTGCCATTATGTTCTGCCTCACTTGAACTCTGAGGAATGAAGTTGGCCATCTGTGGACTGAGATCTCTGAAACCATGAGCCCCAAATTGATCTTGTCAAGTCTTGGTAATAGCAGTGAAAAATTTGTCTAAAAGAGCTACCATATTTGCATCATCCCAGAGAGTTCTCCTGGACAGCACTTTTCTATAGTCATATGAGGAACATATAATTTTCTTTCTTTTTTAAAACAAGACTCAAAATGTATTAACTCTGCTGCTATGGCAACTGTAAGTTATTTCGTATAATTTTCCTTAGAAATTTGCTAAATATTCTTAAAAATTTGTATATAAATAGCACTACTACTTTTCTTTTAGAACACACACATATTTTGTACATTCACAGCTTTGTGCTTAGAGGTTATTAAAATGCGACTTGTAATTTATCCACTGCTTTTTCAAAGGGCTTGGTCCTTAGAGAGATAATTTCAAACTAATTCCAACTTCCTAGCTTTTATCTATCCTATCCTACTCTCAGTAGTGTTGTAATCAATAGAAACATGTCTAACTTTCTTGAACTTTCCAAGCTTCCTTTTGCTCTGTACTATAATAATGAACTTTGCTTTTCTTGTGCTATGGTCACTAGAGATGCAGGGGCAAATGAAAATGTTTCTCGTGTTAAAAATAACTTTCTACTTGGATAGAAAGAGCCAGAACCCTAGGACTAACATGTGGAGGACATTGTGTAAAGACCATTCCATGTATTTAGGTGCAGCTCAATAAGTTCAACCATTTATAGAATTCTAAGGAGTATTTATATTCTCCCCAGTGCCAAAGTTCTCTCTGGAGGCAAATTCATCATTCAGGGAACATCAAAACTCATGAAGAGAATATGACCATGATCCATTATTCAGACCATTAGAATTCTCAAACCCAAAGTATTTTGGTAAGATTTGGGCACATTCATTTAGTGGCAAAACCTCAATGGAACT
This sequence comes from Sciurus carolinensis, assembly GCF_902686445.1. Lineage (NCBI taxonomy): Eukaryota > Metazoa > Chordata > Mammalia > Rodentia > Sciuridae > Sciurus > Sciurus carolinensis. The sequence goes on along the minus strand of NC_062222.1, from coordinate 59,405,862 downwards.
AATGGGAAAAAAATGTTACTTTTATCTTTATTTGTCACATATATTCTAAAGATTTATACAATTTACTAAAAAAATGTTAATATGTTTGATTATGGGATGTTGTCTCAGACTGGGTTGGGAGTATTTATGTGTGAATTTTTTTCAATACAATTGATTTATTTGGTTTTCAAAAAACGATATCATTTTTTCAGAAACCATAGAAAATTTCAGAAGGTGAAGATTGCAATTGTATACACCTAAAAAAGTCCTGCGTATTGTGGTTATGATTAAGGAATGAGTATCAAGAAGAATTACTTTTGATATATTTGAGAAAGGGTTGTACAAGAAGCTGTAGAACTTGATGTAGATTTGGCTTTGATATTTACCATTTTAATGACTATGACAAACTCTAAAAATCTATATTGGAAGTGTGGTGTAATTTTTAATTGTGGTTAGTTTCTCCAGTCATCTCCTTCAATGACTATATCTCTCCATCTGTGAAAATAGCAAGATCTGTTATCATAATTTAAAATGTGATCTAAATTATATGTTACTTTTTATAAGAAAGAAGAGTAAAATTCTTAATTTGTCCTATAATGTCTATTTTTTGTTGATTTTCACTGGTAGTAAACAAATCTTACTGTCTAATTCAGTACATAATAGCATAGTTCAGATAACTTTTTTAGGAAAGAACATCAGAAAAAAAAACTTTTAAAATTGACAAGTCATCCTATTTCCAAAGATTATGCTGTCTTAGAACATTTTATTTCCTATCTCATTTATAAGCATTCAAACCTGAATTTTCAAAATAATCTAGAGGTCTTTAATAGCTGCTGTGAGCTAAGAGTCATAGCTATAAAAGGTGGGAAGTACACAACTTTCAGAGAGGTTGACATTTCAGATAATGGAGGTCATTCTTTCAAGTTATTCCCCTTGGGATGAGAGATATTACACAGGTGAATGGAGGAGAGAACTTATAGTATGAAATTGTCCCTACTGAAAGGTCACATAATTCTGAACTGAACATCAATAAATAGCTCTCTGAATTGAATATCAATGATAAGTATTTTTTCTGACTTGATATTTGATTTTACAAATACTTACATTGAACAATATAAATTTATATATCAAGAACCACACTGAATTTAGTCCCATTCAAATGCAAGGTTAGAAATGGAACTTTGATTAAGAACTTCTAGGAGACAGAAGAGTTGAACAATGAAGTTGAACAAAATAGAAAATCATAAGTAATCAATACATCAACCTTTATAGTTATTGACCTTAGAATTCATTTTCCCTAAAATAAATACATTCAGTGTGCTTTCAGTTTTTCTATTTTTATAATTCAAATGTAAAGAAACATTTAAATGTTATAAAAAATAAGCTACCAATAACAACAAGTACAGGTTCAACATCCCTTATGCCAAATGCTTAGAACCAGAAATGTTCTGGATTTCATATATTTTTTCAGATTTTGGAATGATTGCTTATGTATAATGAAATATTTAGAGGATGAGACCTTAGTCTAGACATGAATTTTATTTATGTTTCATAAGTATCTCATACATAGAAGAATTTATTTTGGATTTGCGATTTCAGAGATTCAGTCCATGGTTCAACTCCATTACTCTGGTCCTGCTGTGAGGCTGGACATCATGCAGGAAGAGCATAGTGGAAGTCCATGGCAGTCAAGCAAGCAGAGAGAGAGAAAGAGAGCAACGAACTAGGGACAAAATATAACCATAAAGGCCCTAGTGATCTACTTTTTCCAGTCACACCCCACCTACCAACAGTAACCACCAAACTATTCAAATTGTTAATCTGAATGGATTAATCCACTGCTTAATCACCGCTCTCATAATCATTTCACCTCTGAACATTACTGTAATTGTCCCAAGAGATTTTGGAGGGACATCGCATAGCCAAACCCTAACATGCTGCATCTGCCTATGCATAGAACCGATTCTTCATTCTTGAGCTATAATAGATTTTAAGTAAAACATAAATTTTCTTGGGATACTTGCCCAAGTTATGAATTGGAGAAGAATAGAATATATATACTCAGAGTGTTAGTCAAATGGAATACCTCAACTACGAATATGCAGAACCAACACAGGAAGCATGGAAGACTTATACTTCTAGTAAGGTCATTTTCATATGCCATTTTATTCTAGGAAAAAAAAATGGTGAATGATACCAGTGCACTAGGGGCAGTCTTCAAACAAAATCACCAAATTTTATAAACTAAATGTTTCTGGGGAGGCAAGTATAACATATAATATGCATAGGTAAAAGGGACTTGTTGCCTCTACAAATGAATCAGAACAGGAATATCTTTATGATCATTAGAGTCTAATAAAAAGTAAATATATTGAACACTGTATGCCTGGCTTTTTAGTACTGGCAAATCTCCTACATATTTAATGAATTTTTCATTTTAAAAATAAAGTTCTCCATGTCATAGAGGATTATTTAGTTGGAAGAAAACTGTGGTACATAGAAGCAACACACATGGAGTTTAAAATTTTAAACAGCTAGTTATATGGGTTCTACTTTGTTGTAGTAAGTATTTGCACATTTCCCTATGTAACCTTAGAATTAATTTATACTTATTATCTCAGTCTCTAGTTTTCTATTGACTTGCTTTTAAGAAAAATAAATGTGAAGTAAATGCTGTTTCTGTGTCTCTCTCTTAAAACTAATCTTATTGTACTGGATACCAATATTTATTTATAATTTTTTAAAAAGCTTTTATTTTATGCTGTTTTATGTTTGTTCGTTTACCATCTTCAAGTCTGATTTGGAAGAAGACGCCTGTGCTTGTGGTAAACATCTAATTACTATCACCATTATACCTGAAAAATCAATGTTTTCAAAACAAATTTATATGCTCCTGCCAAACCTGGTCCCCTACTGCTCTGATGCTAGTGCTACCCTTATTGTTAGATACATCAAAAATTTAGGAATCATACTGGATGCCTTTCTTCTACTTGAGCCTGCATATCAATTTCCTCACTGAGAATCCCTCCTAAATACTTCTTAAAGCAGTTGACCTCCCTCAATTACCACTGCCAATACTCCAGTTCAAATTTCTCTTGCCTGGGCTAATACTATAGTTTTCTAAATGGTACCCTACCTTCATGAGACTCTGCAATTCACTATTTAAACTGAAGTCAGAGCGATTTTATAAAGTAGAAATACAATCACATAACTTCTACTTAAAATACTTTTAACATAAAACTGAAATCCAAGCATTGCACCCACTAACTCCACCCCCATAACTTATTGTCTTACTTTTTAACTCTTTGTGACCAGGTTGCATCACCTTCTTATGTCTAAGAAACTCAGCATACTCCCTTCCTCTTCCTGGAATAATTTCCCTTCTCACCACCCACCCTACTGCTCCAACACCCCTATCAATATCATGTTCATTTCTATTCTTTCAAATCCTAGCTTCAACCCTTGCTTATTATGTCCTACCTTGACTTCTCAAATGAGGTTATTGATCAGTATCTTCTGACATGGTGTGTATCTTCTTCTTCACAACTTCCAAAGTAACAATTTCTATTTTCTGAGCATGGCTCCTTAATTAATATTAGATTTTTCATTCTGTAATAAAATTCATGAACCATCCTTCATTCTCTCACTACTAAATCATCAGGACTTACAGTAATAGATTTAATAGCATTTGTTGTATGTAGATTGTTGAATATAAAGTATTGAATTCTGAATTCTTGGGCACAACATGAAAAACAAGAACAACAAGAACAACAACAAAAAATCAATAATCCTACCTAGGATTCTCTTTTTTTTGTTTTGTTATGCTTCTTTGGTACCAGGGATTGAACCCAGGGGTGCTTAACCACTAAACCACATCCCCAGTTCTTTTTGTATCTTTTGATTTTGAAACAGGGTGTCACTGAGTTGCTTAGGACCTCCTTAAGTTGCTAAGTCTGGCTTTGAACTCTCACTCCTCCTGTCTCAGATTCCCAAGCTGCTGGGATTTACAGACCTGTGCCACCACGCCCAGCTAGTCTTCTCTAACCTTATGATATTATCTAGGATTGGAGAATGTTTCTGTGGTTTTGAGTCCAACAGACCCCTCTATTTAGCAATTCATTCAGGGTTCTTGACACAGTTCTTCTGGATAGTATTTGGGCACATACTTAGAGAGCGGAGATGGTCATAGATCTGTCTCAGCTTGCTCTTGGCACAGTATGTAGAAAACAATATTTTGGACATACCTAGAAGTACCTGTGTGCACACACACCCACATGCACACAAACACACATTTAAAACACACACTAGCTCACCATATGAAGGAAAAAACCCAACCCAGATTTTGCTATGCCTTTCAAAACTTCTTCCAAAGTGAATTTAATTTTCTTTGGAGAATTTTTAGCAACAGTTGAGGCTGGCCTGTACTTCCCACTTCTGTCTCATTCTCTTTACCCCATCTGTTGCCCATACCAGGCAGGTCTTATCTATTTGTGTATTCGTGGATAGAAGTCATGATTCAGTGGCATGAGTAATTAGTGTACATTTCTTATTCCATGTGAGTTCATTTATTGAAGTTTTTCAAAAAGGAAAAAATTCATCTGTTTTATTAGTTTTATAAGTATAAAATTAAACACTTTCAACTTTGTCACCCCTGGCAATGAGTTAATCGTATATGAAGTGGAGTAAGAACTAATAATAATAATAAGAGGAAGAAGAAAGAAAATTAGGTAAAAGTGGCAACAATGAAAAATTTTTAAAAAGCCTAAAAAATATTGGTTAAAAGGGGAAATTTATATACCAGTACATTAGAAGTTGGCATTGAAGTGGCTTTCAGAGTTCTTGAAAATTTCTGTAAGTCATTCATTTTTATATGTTCCAATTCAAGTTGGACTCTTTCTTCCATTCAGGCAAAACTCCAGTCATTTTTTATTTTCTGTGCCTCTAGAAAATGTCTTACAATTTGAAAAACTCTGTTACAAGGCATTTATTTTTATGTCCAAACTTGTCTGAGCAATTCTTAGCGGATGTTTATAAATCCACATAGGTTTCTCCAGATGACCTTTAGTGACACTCTGTTAGCTAGACTCTTCCTGTTATTTTGCTTCTTCCTGCTGAGAACTGAAGTCAACATAATTCCTTGTGTCCACATTAAAGAATACTGAGATCAAGCCAAAATATCCCAACTACTTGCTCCTGGAAGAGCTCATATATTTAACTAACAACTTCCTCATTAATATTTCCAAGATACTTCCTCACTGTGTCATCAGCTCACAGATGTGAGGCCATAAACTGCCCAATCCCAAATAGTTCCTGAGTTGTCAAAAACCATCTTAAAATCATGCAACCTAGATTCTAAAGTCTTATAGTATCTCTAAAACAAGACTGTCAAGGAGGAGTTTTACCTTTTGGCCTAACTCCAATAAATATAGCTTTGTTCGACAGGTTTTTCTGATAGCTTTTTGAGAAGTCAACTGTCAACATTTATTGTTATTTCTCTATGTTTGCTCTTTAAATATGCTGTAGTGTTAAATACTGGACTAGCCTCTTATTAACAGAAAGAGCTAGATAAGTTATACTGCATCTCAAAGCCTAAGCTTGAGCAAAATGGAAATCTCACAAGGTCTTTTGAGGATACGTGAAGTAATGTCTAAAGAATAGCAACTCACAAGTTTCCAAGTATATTAACTCACCTAATTTTTTAAGTATTTCTGAGTCATTATATGTTAAAGATGAAGAAATCAATACACTAAGAGGTCAAATAACTTACCCAAGGTCACAAACCTTGCAACTAGAAACTCTAGGATTCAAACTCAGGAAATCAGCTCCATCGTCTATAATCTGATTCGCTAAACCATGCTGCTTGGTCTCATGAGTGTATTCAGCTCTCTAGATTATGGGCAGAGACTTCCTCATATGCTCCTATTCCTATGCAAGTTATCCTGGGTTTTTTTTCTACAATCACTTTTTGGTGTGACAAATTTCATATTCTTATGAGTATTTTCAGTTTCAAGTAACTAAAAATCAGTTGGAAATATCTGGTTTCACTCCTTTTCCCTAGTTCTGGGAAAACTGTACAGAAAACATGTCTGGAGGATTATATTGTGCCTTATAGGACTGTCTTGAAATTGGTTCTTCTGTTAAGATATAGGAGGCTCAGGGAGGAGTCTCCACTTATAACTGGGGCATGGGGGCGGGAGAAGAAAGAGGAAAAACACAGAACAAGTCTAAATTAATGCTTTAAAATTTGACCTAAGTATTGTAGTAGTAGTAATAGCAGTAACAGTAGGGCTAGCAAGATTGCAATTGTAATAATAATATTAGAAGTGACACTAAGTACTCCTATCTTTCTCTTTCTCACTTGACTAGTGTGTATTGATTATTTACAATCTGTGTGGCACTGTACTTTGTTCTGGAGTGATATGCTAAGAACTGAGTATTCTTTCATTGGCCCTATTCTCTTCTACACTTTTCTTACATGTTTGTAGTTTAACTGTCACCTCTGTGATAAGAGGCCCAAAATGATCATATCAAATCCTCACTTCTCCTCTGTACAGCAAAATCAAATGCCCATTGACTGAAGGATTTCTTTCCAAGAGAAAACTAGAGACTCAATTGTGTAGAAAGAGAAAAGATATGTGTCTTCTCCAAAATCCAGTCCTCCTTTGTGGTCTAGCTGAATGAACCACATCATCTATCTCCCTTTAAGTCAGTTACTATAACTCTAATCATTTTGAGTCACAAGTCCATTCCTGCTGCCTGAGTTTCCCTCTTCCACAGTTGGGTGGTTAATCTCACTTGCTTGACACATCACCATTTGCACCAAACAGATTTTTTTTCCATGTTTGTCATCTCCATCTCCTACATGAGCCCTAAAGACAGGGATCCACTTTGACTTTTTAAAAGACACATATCAAAGACCAACAAAATTTCAATCCTTTCAATCCAGAAATATCCATTCAATGGATGAAGATTGTTTAGAGACATCATTCAATGTGCTGTAGAAAATAAAATTTTCCAGTGGTCTTTGAGAGAATTAGAAAAGCAGAGTCTAATGTCTTAGTTTTCCTAAGCCAAAACTGTTGCTAAAAAAAGCCTCCTCATTTCTCAATTATTTCATATTTAGCAATACTTATAAGAATTTCATGATAATTAAATGATAGTTATAGAAAAGAATACTGTAGTTTAAACAAAGGAATGTTCTTGAATTGTTAGTGTGTGCTGTGTGTTTTTAACATGTATTACCTCATTTTAGTATTACAAGGAAACCTTATGCTATTACTTTATCAAATATTCTATTTCAGAGCCAAATAAAAATATTTTAAAATGCTAGTTTATAGACACTCAAATGCAAGTGTTCCTGATTCTAAATCTCAAATTCTGCAGCTAACCTTCTTTCTTCTGATGTGTATAGTCCAAATAATTAATTTATCTTCAGTTACTAAAAATGGAAAACAACTCCAAAATATAAATGTTTATTTCTGAATCACAATGTATTTACTCTACTTGGACTCAAGATAGATATGTACTAGATGAATATATCAGCCATAGAAGACCTTTTATTTTATGTTACAGAATACAATTGACATCATGTGGGTCTCAGCATTGCTAAGGGCTCCTTGGAAGGCATGCCACATGGCTTCTGAGAACCACACCTTTGCATATGACCACAAGACACTTCTTGTGCATCTGTGTTAGTATACCTTATGCCTTCTGAAGAAAGTACAAAGTTAGGTCCTATTTGTCTATGCCACCTGAGTCTATGACTTCATTTCTAAAATAAAAAAGTTAAGTGTATTTTACCAACGAAAGATAAATAAATATATTCTTTCTGTTTCTTCTCATTAAATCAAAGATTTCTTTTAAAATTGAATAAACAATCAATATGAACAAACAAAAGTTAAGAATCACAGTGATTTATCATAGTCCTTTTTGTTATGAAATTTCCATATTTGATATTTGTATAAGCCTCCCTCTTCAAAATTCCAGTGGCCATGGTCAAAGCATGTGCCCTACTTTTAGCCTTAACAGTGAGAAGTGATCCACCTGGAACACCTTAGACTGGAACTGAATTTGGAAGTTTGCCACTCACTGTGTACTAATTCTCCCAGCATTTTCTAAGTGCAACAAATTGAAGAGAAAGATGCTACTCAGACTCATGCAAGTTCAAAGAAAAAACATGTCAGAGGAATTAGATAGCATGGGATTAGTGTTTTTAAAAACAAACTGTAGGAAAGAAAATGTCTGTCTTAATGCATATGAATTATTGAGATAATTTGGAATGGCAGTAGTGGGACTATTATGGCATATAAAATACAAGAAATGAACAGAAGGTCCTCAGTTGAGAAGCCTCCACCCTCCCCATATGAAATCTCTTGAATAAACCTTTTCCTGTCCTCTGGTCAGTCTGCTAAATGAGGCATGCAAGGTAATTACTAAGTTTGCCTTTCCTATGTGAAGAGAAAAATACCAGCTCTGGGTTTTTGTTATTTTATAATCACTTCCATTAGCATTACTGGCTGCACCTAATAGACTGATGAATGGGGGATAGCTTTTGTGAGTGACTAAATACCATTTAATGTTCTCTTCCAAAGTTTAAGAAATCAGGAAAAGGCAGAGCAGTGTTTGACGTGCATTTATTCATGAGCACAAGGGAAGAATTAATTAAGAAGACCTAGATGTTTTTATAATCATGGTCTTAAGAATATTTGCCTGTATTGGTAAGAGAGTAAGGAGCACTAACTTTATATTTTCAAAAGGAAAAGCACTTTTCTGATGTACAGTCTCCCAAAGCAAGCTCAAACCTGTTCAACAACGTTTTATAATATTTTGAAATTTAATGAATCATTTATTTAGTAGTAGTTAATGGAAAGAGACTTGATTGTAGCATTCAAAATCCTTAGCTTCAGATTCTAGCTCTTTGTGTGACCTTTGGAAAAATAGTGTTTATTTTTCTAAATTTTAAAATTCCATCTTTTCCAATCTACATCTTGAGTATGTAAATTAAGCCTTATAGGCTTACAGTTTTCTGTAACATGAAATTAGTGGTGAGGATTCAATGAAATCAAGCATTTAGAGGTACAGAGACACACCACATGACATTTTCGTCATCATCATTATGCCAGACTGTATATACCAAAATGGTCCCAAATGGAATAATGGAAAAAAAAAAAAAATTGCTGCCTCCTGGTAACAACTTAGCTGTTGTAATGTCATAAGGCAATACACTACTCACATTTGTGGTGATATTTGTGGTGAACAAATCTACTACACTACTAGTTATGTAAAAGAATAGCACATATAACTAGGCTCAGTATATAATATTTGACAATGATAACAATCAACTATGTTACTGTTTTCTGTATTTTCTATACTGTATGTTTTGTCATTATTTTAGAATGCACTTCTGTTTATTAAAAAAATACTGCAAAATATCCTGCCATAATATGTCAGCAGCATTCTCATACATCTCATGTTTACCTCTGCTCTTGATTGCATCAAGAGGCCACCTCAAGTGATTGACATAGGCCAACGTAGGTCTGTGGAAGCACGCTCTATGTTCACACAAGCTGAAATCACCTAGTGGTGCTTTACTCAGAACAGATCCTTGCCGTTAAGCAACATATGACTGTAAAATATAGAACAGAAATAGTGTCTGTAGGGAAACAACATATGGATAGGTGACACTGAGCACTTAGCATGATGACTAACACTCTGCACCAAAATTATGATGTTATTACCCAGGGTCGGTTATAGGGTATAGCTTCTGCTTCTGTCCTTGGTTTTCTTCATGTTGTTTACAAAGAACTTGTCTTCTAAAATGAGTACTAATATGTTTTTCTTCTCTCTAAAATCTAAAAATAGTCAAATTATTGCATTGTTTTAGAATTAGGATTCATTCAAAAATGATCATTTCACTTTCAGGGAACTATGTTTCAACAGGAAACCTGTGTTTCTTCTCTACATTTTCTATGCTTTTCTCCCTTTCCCTAATTCATGTGCTCTCTATCATCCTATCATTTCTAGCCTTTATTTATCTTGTACAGTTACTGCTATATGATTTATATTTGTACAACATATAAAGCAACTCAGAAAATTTTCAAAATTGTGTAACAATTAGTTGTTCACCTTATGAGGTATCTATGATTCAAATTTCAAAACAGTGACCACTAAGAATTTTCAATGTTGTCAGATTCAGAATAGTTTTTCTCCTTGGTATATTGTGTATAGCAAGCTAATTCCCAACTGTCCCTTAACTTTATTTCTTTTGTCCCTGGGGTAATATTTTCTCTAGTTACTGCTCCTTCAGTTGAAAGAATCATTTTCCCCCTGGTAGACTGTTGTGACTCTGCCAAATAGAGTAAAATTAAAGAAGGTTTGTTCTATAAAAACAGATTCAGTTATAAACTATGGTTAATCAGGTAATTACATAAGAAATAACACTCATAAAACCATGAGCTAAGAAGACAATAGTTTATGACTAAATAAATATACCTAATATTTTGGATCATACTGTGAGTTACTCTGTGGCAACAATTTTATTTTATTCTCAATCATCAAGTGCTTTCTATTTATTAGGAGACATTCACTATGTTTATTCATAGAAATTCAATGTGAACTTATATTCTCAACAATTTTTTTGTTCAGTGTTTCCCCTTTATTTCTCATTTGTTAATCTCTTTGACATTATTTTTCTTCATTGGTCTCACCAGTTTAGCAGAGTACTTTGCTTCTCCAAATTGCTTTCTATTATTCTACGATGGATATATAAACCTCAAAATATGGTATGCTTAACACTTTAGCCCAAATAATTGATATTAGACACAAACATTAAAAGAATCAAAGAGAAAGGTGATAAAGAAAAATTGGAGGGGGGAGACAATCTTTAAAAGGGAAAAAAATACATATGAAGGAATAAAGCAAGGAACTAAGAGAAGGAGACAGGAAAGGAGAGAAGAGAGGAGAAAAAAGAAAAAAAAGCACATGCATAAAAGAACATGAGAGAGAAATAGAATGAAGACAAAGACTGGGCCAATAAAATCATAACCATAAGCAATTTGTGATTTCTATATAGCAAAATGCTTACTCCTGAGATGTGCTAAGGATGCAATGATAATAAGATAGAAAAAGTGCTACAGGAATGCCATCCATTAAAAGAAAATATTCTTAGTATTATGGAAGTAGTCCTAAATTTTGCATCATGAGATTATCATGAGTGACATAACTTTCTATTTAGAGGTATAAAATATAAATCGGATGTCTTAGATAAATAATTTTTTCTAAATCTAAAATAAGTAGGTATCCACATTACCACAATTGTCAAAGCAATGTCTTCATGTATTTTAAGTTTGTTTGAATACATGGGTCTGCTATGATTAGATTTGGAGTCTAATCAGCAGTCTTCCAAAATCTTCTGACCATCATCACTTTTTTGATCTTACTTTTCCTGTACCTTCTCAGCCCTACAGCTAAGGGATGGCTCTTCTCGGGTTCATAGAACCCACATCACTATTGTTGAGGGCTGTCGAAGCCATTGAATCTCTATTCCCTGACAGCAATCCTCTACCCAATGGGGTTTATCATCCAGATCCTTGCCATGTCTCACAGCTCCTTGGTTCTTGGTCACCACTCAGAATGTATTCCAACATCTTCTCTAGTTTTCTCATTCTGATATTAACATCCAATTTTTTGTTCCCTCTTAATGCTTTCTACTATGTCCTCTAAGAATCCTGGTTTTTTAAGTGCAACAAAGCAAAACAACTCTCTTTTAGGATTAGTACTTTCACAGATGCCCTCATAGGTAGAAGCTATTCATTTCTTCATACTTCAGTTTCTACAATTAGTGTTCTTTCATGTACCCATTGCTATATTCAAAGCATTCCACATTTGCCATCATGATTAAAGTTCCCTACTTTGACGTCCATGTCACATTCTACTTCTATCAAGACAGTTTACTGACCTCTTCTTATCCATAGTGAATGAAAATGTGTCATCTTGTTTATGTTAGCTCTTTGTACTCTAAATCCTCTTACCACATATGGACACATATGGAGGTTATCCAAACAACCACACAAAAACCTTGCTTAATTAACTTCTGTAGAGACCCACTCTTATGGCCACACTTGGAGTCATCTTGAGTGTTCCACCATAACTTATACTTGTAGTCACCCAGACTGTGACCACAAACTCTTAGCTTTCAGCACCTTCTCAGGTTCTCTTGTTACCTATCTTAAGACCTTATAAGGACCTTATGTTCTGTATTCCATTTATCGTTTTCAAAATTTTCCTTTCATTTTCTTTTTTTTTACTATCCAGTTAGATTTGATGGTCCTATGATTGATCACTCTTTTGAAAATACCCACTATTTACTTTTCTTTTGTTTTGACTACTCTTCCCAGAAAATTCTAGTTGTTGACCTTCTCTGCCTGTGCTAAGGCTTCTGAGCAATGCTTGAAAATTTTTCACAAGCATGGGAAATTTCTCTCCATCTTCAACTAAGCAATCAATATATAAAAACACTCCTTCCTAAATTAGCCATATTATTCTGCCTATCATTTGTTTTTTCTCTAAATGGTTCTTCGTCTTCAAAAAATTATAGATGCTTGTGATTTCCTGACATCACCTACAAATTTAACAGTATATTTCCTTTTCTTTTCCTATTCCTTTCAGAAAGGAAGAGGGAGTCTTTCTTTTGAGAAGGGTCAATCCATCCAAGGCATTCCAGAACTTCTGACTTCTTAGATATGTTTCACTATACTTTATCTTTTTTCACTATAAATAATTTATTATTATTATTATTTCACTATAAATTATTTTTAACTTTAATTTTATTTATTATTTTCTCATTTTATGTGATACTTAAGTGTTTTTAATAATTTTCTTAAAGTAAACAAACAAAATATCAAGAAAATCAAACAAAAACCTGTCCTAAACAAAAGAAAACCTTTATATCCATAATTTGGTTAAGTGACTGCAATAAAATATTTTAGGAGCCAAAAAGCAACTTCAAAATGCAAAAAGTTGAATGTTACTTCAGTAATATAACTTCCATTAAGTTTTGTGGTTATTGTTCTCCTGGCTTTTATGATAATTTTTGTCTTCAAATAATTTGATATATTATGTAAGTTTTTTTAAAAACAAAAAGTATAGTTTGTGTTCATTATGGTTTATACCATTTGTTATTACCATGACATAGATATATATTTTACCTCAAGAACAGCTACTACCCAAAATTTGCTTGTTATTAATGTTGAGTAATAGTCTTTAAAATATGATTTCTTCTTTCTTCGGTTCTTGAAAGATTGGTAAGTATCTACACATTTTTGCTAAGCCTTTATTTGATATCAAGTGTTAGTTAAAGAAAATTATTTCATAAAAGTATTTGCTATTTAACTTTTTAAAAAATACCTGCTTTCTATTACTTATTTCTGCTCATTTTTTACCATACCCATTTTTATATTTGTAAATTAAAAAAATATTCCTTGTTTAAACACTAGAAAATTTTTGACAGTATAATAGTTTCATATTTAAATTTTTCATTTTTTGTACTTAAGTTTTTCTTTGCTTTTATTGCTATTCTTATTTAACCAAAGTCTTTAGTAAGTGTATGTGCCGAATTCCTCTTTTTTGACTCAAACCATAAGTGTTTGAAGAGAAGAAAAAGAAAGTTCCTGTTGCATAAAACCTTAGGAAAAAGCAATAGAATTTTGCAGGGCTAAAGATAAAACTCCTTAGAAAAAAGTTTATCCAAAGGATACTTTGAAAGGCAATAGGGAAGTTTATCTAGGAAAAGGTTAAGCATTATATCACACAGAATATAGAAAGACAAATAGAACTGAGACTCAAATGACCAACATGCCAACAAAAGTTGGCAACTTCTATGTACCTGAACAACCCAAATTTGCATTTACCATCGAGAGACATCAGTGGTGTGAATGCAAAGATCTGAAAGGTGTTTCAGCTTCTGTTCCTTTGCCACATCTTTAGTGGCACCTTTGTTAAATGCAATAGGTCTTCAATTAATATACCAAGGGTTGGAGAATCCTACATTGTATGAAGGTGCTTAGTTCTGAGGTTAACAAACTAATCTATAAAAATTGTTATAGCAAAATCAATTAGAAGAATTTTTTTTGTGTGATTCTCAGAAGTATTTTTTTTTGTTTTATAGTTCATTATATAATAGTTTTCAAATAAAGAGAATGGATCAATTAGCACATATTCTCATCCTTGACACAAAAAATTGATCCCTAATTAACCAAAATGTCTTTCTTAGATAATGCTTTTTTCACATACTAAGAAATAAGGATTAAAAATCAAAATAAATACCTTCATAAAATACCATACTATGGAAATTTATTTAGCATGCTTAGCAAATTTTTAAGTTCTATCTTTAATAATCTGTTACATTGTAACATTTGGAATTACTAAGAAAAATTTTAGGGGAAGGTTCAAGAAAAATATTGCACAGGCTTGGTAATAGTAGTATCATCTGCAAGGAACATCTGATTCATGAGGTCTGTGCTATTGGGACATGCTTCAAAGAATCAAACAGCTTTCTATGATTCTTTCAATTATCTTCTCTAAGTGATGGAATGAATAAAAACACCATCCATTTTGCAGAAGGTGCAGATGCTGGCAACAAGGAAGAACAAAACAAGAGACTTATGAGATAGATGAACTATGTTATCTACAATAGAATTTTTATAATCTGATTAGTTAATAAATAATATCTGCTATTTTTTTAAAGCAAACAATGACAACAACAAGTGTTTCTTAAAATTTCCTATTTGGGAATTTGAGATGGTTCTTATCAAGTTCAAGGGAACTGGGCATTTCATATGGTCATAAAATCTTATTTCCAATATTGGTTATTATAGCTGAGAGAACCATGCTCTGGTCAGGAAGTGAGGTTAGCTCCTGAGACTTTGTGTTCTCATCCTAATGGGGAGCTAGAGGAACTCATCAACTTACATCCTTGCTGGGGTCATTTAGTGCTGATGCAGGCATATTCTGTTGGTAATTTCTATGAGGAGTAGGATTATGGCTGTGAGAAAGATGTGCTCATGACATCTTGGACAGGAAATCCTCTGGTTCAATTCCTAACCACCTACCCACTGTTGCCTCCTTCTATTCCCTTTAATCTTGTTCTATCCTGCAATATATCTATACTCTGAAATATGATATTCTGTTGTAATAGCTTTCTGTTGTCTTTTCCTAGAGATGCTTTGCCAATCTTCATAATCCCAGCTTTTTGGTTTTTAGGTGATATTTTTCTGGTATGTCCAAATGTTTCACTATACTAATAGGAAAAACTGCAAGTACACTGGATGACTACTCTGACTTGGATAGATTATGAAATGATTTTTTTTATTTTTTTAATTTATTTATTTTTTGTGGTGCTCTGGATTGAACCCGGGGCCTTGTGCATGAGAGGCAAGCACTCTACCAACTGAGCTGTATCTCCAACCCTTAAATGAGTTTTTAAAGTACCAAATTATGCTGACATAATACTGAATTATGATTGAAACCATCCAGATTGTATAAAAGGTGACATGTCAAAACAACTAGTTAGATAAATGAAGAAATAAAAACCAGTTCTTTTCTCTTTAATTACTTTACATAAAAATCACAAACAAGTTACTGTGAAAAAATGATTCATAATATGCAATATAAAATTTTTATTGCTAATATAATAAAAATTTTTTAAAAATTTTATATGGCTGATATAATGCCAAGATATTTAGAGTAACAACAGCATTCTGTTTTTCCCAGGTCTTTCATGATTTTATAACTGAAAGTTCTCCACCCTGGAAAACCCATTGTTTCTAGGGAAATTATGATGCCTGTTCCCCTTAATTTAATTATCCATTCTGTGATATGTATGCAGTTTCCCAGCCCCTTTTTAGCATACATCTATATAACAATCATTTTTAATTTTGTAAACACTATATATGAGTGCTTCTTCTGAGAAAGAAGTTCAGAACTCATATAATGTGAACTTTGTTTCAGATTCACAAAAGGCAGTAAATGTAGAATAGACATCATTTTAAACATAAAAGTTGGACAAAAAGAAAGGGAGAAAGAAAGAAAAACTTTAGCACACACACTCAAAAGAAAACCCTGAAAATCAGATAACAAAATTAAAAATATGTCTATGTACCAAAGTTAGTCTCCTGAGATTAGTCATAGTAGCTAGCAGCTAGGGATTTAACTTGAACATTGCAAAAAGAAAAACTTCTTTTCAATATTTGCCCCAAATTTCAAATGAAACCCTTATTAAAAGACTGTTCTCCTGTAAGATCTAACACATTTGTATACATTTTGATTTTTTTCACTCAAAAATTCAGAGAAGCAACAAGAGAGTTGTTATTTAGAGTTCAATATGTAACAACAAAAATCACACACCACTATCTGATGAGATGACTTGAGAATTCCAAAGTACTAAAGTTAACATGAAAGCTGATTCACTAATGAAAGAAAATAATAAATAAAATACAGTTTCCTATAGAAAATAATAAATAAAATATAATTTTTTACAGTTCAGGAAATATCGGTCTCCAACAGAATAAATACTTCTCAGTGAAGATGAGCTTAGAATCAAAAATTATAAACTGCATAGGTAGACATGGAAACATACCATGTCTATATTCTTCAAAGGACTTGTACAGGTACCAGGAAATCAGGCAGCTCATTCAAAGTTGCCACAGTAGAGAACCACTCAGTTCAGGGTCATTTTTTTTGTTTTGGTTAATGGAATGCATCCACTTGGTTAGTCTATGGAGTGCAGAGATATTTAGGCACATATTCAGAGTGTTTGGGGGACTGTACTTCAGAAAAGATTGGCATTTAAATTGGTGGATTTGAATAGAGCGGCTGCCCTCCACAAATTGGGTAGACTTCATCCAACCAGTGGAATTCCTGAATGGAACAAAATGATTCATTTGTTTTCTTTGAACAAGAGAGAATTCTGAATTCTCTCTGGAGTCTATGCCTCCAGACTCAAACATAGCATCATCTCTCCTAAGTCTCCAGTCTTCTAATCTGTCATGTAGATTTTGGACTTGCCAGTCTTCAGACTTATTTGAATCACTTCTTCATAATAAACCTCTCTCTTTATATATAAACACATTCCATTGGTTCTGTTTCTCTGGAGAACCTTGACTAACAACATACTTCAAAGTAGCCAATATTCTTTTACTGAATGAAGCAGAGGCGTAAGACCAGGTCTTTTCAGCCTGAAAGGGAATACCTTCAAGTTCAATGCTTGCTTCAGAGGTCCCTACTAGGTTGAATGAAACTTTGGCTTCCATTAGAGTTCAACTGCTACCTCTGCCCAGTCAAATTTGTATTCTTTTTGTTTGCATATACTGATTCCTAAAACAATACCTTTATCCTGAATTTTGTTTTGACATATGTTTCTACAGAACCAAATCAACCATAATTGATTATAGGAGTGGTTAAAATATAAGAGGTAATAAGTTTATTTATTGTCTGGTTGTCAATGAGTATATAATCACTAATAGTAAGTGAAACACAAACAGCCTCTGACATAAGGTGGTGGTCCATTTGTTAAAATATTCAATGGAAGTTTTTGGAAGGTAAAAGGGAATGTATTACTTTGGAAGGGGATGAGCTGGCAGGCTCATTGTTCAAGATGTTTGAGATATTTACCTGGATGAAGGTATTAAATAGTTATTGCTTAGCAACATTGATACTTGGTGAAAACAGAATGAACAGTTCAGAATGCATAACTGACAATTAAAATTCAAGTGTGAAAATCAAAGGGCCTCTGGTGACATCCAATAAATTCTCTACCTGGTAAACTGAGAACCTAATTGAGCAAAACTGTATTTCCAAGTCAGGGATCTGTTTTTGAAACCTGCAACATGGGGTAAAGACCTATGAGTAGGTCACATGGAGATTTGATTGTCTAGACTTCTCTGAAATTTCCAATAATGCACCAATTCTTGAAAAGCCATCACTTGCAACCCTGCAGAAGCCTATCTGTGACAAAGCAATATTCCTCCCTCCTAGGACTCATCCCTCTTCTTCTCCTGTCTGCTAAGACTAAACTATGACTACATTGCAGTATAAACCAGCTAGAAATATCATCTTAGAGTTGCTAAGAGAAGATAGAGACTGTACTTAAAGGGACTAGGTAATATGTACTAGGGAATCTAGTGGTGTCAGATTTTCAGGTTATTTGTTTAAGGAGTCTAGAACATAAAATTAAACAATGAGAGTTTATTGATTTAGGAGTACTATCTTAAGATACAGAACTCCAGGAGATGATGCTACTGGTCATTAGGATATTTAATAAAATCATGGAATAAGAGATAAATCATAATGAACAAGGTTGGAATTGCCATAGCAGATAGTGGTGGAATGAATGTAAGATAACCATAACTAGCTGGTGTGGAAGACCACCAGATGACTACGTGGACATTTTATCCAGAGCATGCAATACTTAAGATTATAGAAGTATGCATCACCAGTATCACTAAGATATTCAATGGTGGCTCCCTCTGTGAACCAAGGTTGATTGATATTGGATAGGCTAATGAGACTAGTTTTCACTACTTAATCATAAAAATCCAGGGATTTACACCACTTTAAGTAACCATTAAGAGTGGAGTGTCAACTATGCATATCTCACCTTCAGAGAGTTGCAGAGATGGTTAACACAACATGGTGTACCTTAGAGATAAAAAGAATGGGTGGCAGAAAACAAAACAAAACAACACTACTCATAGTTAATAAGTGATCCAGGTATCATGGTTTAGATATGAAGTGTCACCCAAAAGCTCATGCATGAGACAACGCAAGAAAGTTTACAGTGAAATGATTGGGTTATGAGAGCCTTAACATAATCAGTGCATTAATACAATTTAATGGATGAACTAGTTGGTAACTATAGGCAGATAGTCACTGTGGAACTTTGGGGTTTATATTGTGTCTTTGTTGAGTGAAGTAGTTCCTCTGCTTCATGATCCCAAATCCTGAACTGCTTTCCTTTACCACACTCTTCCACCATGATGTCCTGCATTGCTTGGGCCCTAAGGAATGGTATTGACCATGTATGGATTGAGACTTCTGAAACTGTGAACCCCAAATAATTTCACAACAGTACAGGAAATATATATATATATATATAAATAATATAATACATATATACATTGCATTATACATATGTGTGCGTATATATACATATGTAATATATAAATATATAAACATATACATATTTCCACTTTCTCAATTATATGTGCACTGAAGAAAGTGTAAAACTTAGATGTTGTGAAGTCTTTTGAACACAGGATCTGAGTTTAGATTAATACCCAAGTACAAGAAAAGTCATTATGGCCTCATGCAAAAGTGGGCAAAGCAATTAATTATTTGAGTCGTAAGCAAGGTTCAGCTCACACCGTGTCTCTGGTATTCCTGGTAATACTGGATGGTCACATCCCCCTTCATTTAATGCTTAATTGGAATTCATGTATTTAGTAGTTGTCACTACCCTCATGTTAGGACCTTGCTATGTTTGAATAAAGAATTGTCATAATGGAGAAAACTACATGAAGTCTCTTAAATTGCTCTCTATAAATTTTGTTAGAGCAAATAAAAATAATAATATCTTGATATGGGGAGAAAGAATTGAGATGAATACTATCTTTAAGGATGTAAAGAATGAAGAAGTAGTGGTCATTTTTATCTTTCAACTTAATTTGTTTTCCGTGCTCCCACAGAAAGTAAATGGCTCCTGGAAGATTACTTGAAGATGAAAACAAGCTTGACAAAGTAGTGGCTTCAATGTAGTAACATGCTACGAGATCTTTGCTAGAGAAGATTAATACAAGCTCAGATAAGCCCATGGCATGTAGCCATTAATTTGGAGAATTTGTTCTCATCTATCTCAAGTTGGAAAAAAAATCAGTCATTTATATCAAAGTAGAGTAGACAATAATAAACATTTCAGTTTTTTCTCCCCCAGGGCTTTTAACTCTCTTGTCCTCTGAGATCCCACAAAACATCAAATATATCATTTATTCTGATGAGCTTTATGGGACCAGATAACAAGAAATCTTGGAAGACACACACCCTGTGGAAGGTGAGAGTCAAGCCTGAATTGATACAGGAGAGTGTCAAATTTGCAATATTTGCATGTATGTTTAAACACATTCAAAGCATATGCAAGAGTACAAATCCACACACACATATACACTTGTTGTTGTAAATATTTTCCCTGTGTGGCCTCCTTTTGTATTTTCTTAACAATGCCTCTGACAAGCAGGAATTTTTCCCCCTAATTTATCAGGTTTCTTTCTGCATTAAGAAATAATGCCTACTCCCATGATGCATTTATAATTATATTCTCCCTTTTTTCAAGAATTTTTTATTGTTTTGACTTTCTTTCACATATAAGTCTATGATTTATCTCTATTTTTGTTTACAACGAAGTAGAAATAAATCTGTTTTTCCACATCAATATACAGTTGTTCTAGCATCATTTCTTGAAAACACTTTCCTTTTTTAATTGATTAGTTCATTAACTAATTAACTTAATTGATATCAGCAATGATTTTCCCCTTCTTTGGTAATGTTCTGTGCCTTGAAGTCAATATTATCTGTTATTAATATAGAATGTCTAACTTACTTATTTCTAATTTACAACATATGATTTTAACCTATTTTTGCATCTTCCTTTCCTTTTATCAATTTCTTATGAATATTGAACTTTAGATTATCATAGGATTTTGCTTTATTTTTTAAATTATTTTTAATAGTTTCTCAGGGGATTATAATATGCAAATTTAATTTATCACAATATATTGAGAATTACTAATCTACCGCTACTAGAACAATGAAAGAAATTTACAAACATATCTCCACTACTCCTACCTTAAGTTTATCTCAGTTTTACATATTGCATTTTCCTGTGTCATAAATCCCAAATCACACCATTAGAATTTTGTTTTGAACAGTCATATATATCTTCAATAACTAAAAAAAGAAAAGAAGTATAGAGTCATGTATTTATCTACTTGCCATTTCTAGTACTCTTTGTTTCTTCCTTCATATTTTAATTTTCACATGTTCATGTTTCCCTTCTGCTTAAAGATCATTTTTAGTTTTTAAAGAGAAGGGATCCTCCCTCATGACTAATTTGATTTTTTTATTATTATTATTTTTATTTAGCTTTTAATTTTTTACAGACTGCATTTTGATTCATTGTACACAAATGGGGTACATCATTTCGTTTCTATGGTTGTATACAATGTAGATTCATACCATTCGTGTAGTCACATGTGTACATAGGGTAATGATGTCTGTCTCATTCCACCATTTTTCATACCCCCTCCCTCTCATTTCCTTCTACATATTCTAAAGTTCCCCCATTATTCTCTCATTCTGCACCCTCCACCCCTGTTACTTGCTTTTCAAGTCTTGGGAAAAATATTCTAGACTAAATGTTTGGTTGATACAGATTTTTAAAAAATTATTTAGGCACTCTAAAGATGTAATTTTCTTGTGATGGAGTTCAGGAACTGCTACCCCAAAATATGGCACCTCTGAAGTTACCTCTCCTGTAGCTTCTTCAGGTCTCCCATTTTTGATTTTGCTAGAGTTCTTGACATCTTGACCACTCATGTCCTATTATAGGGTCAGCCAAAGTTCTGGGTAATGTTAGGATGGAGATTTTGTTGTTACATCTTTTGTGGCTTCTTCTGTCTTCCACAAACCATATTCTCATTCCCAGCACATTTAAGACACTATGCATTTCATCCTAACATCAGAAGAACTATTGTTCTCTTTTTTGAGTTGTAGGCCTTCTGCACTGAATGGAAGAAGAGTGACTTTGGTAATGAACCATATAAACATGAATCTCACCCAGCACATGTTCTCTTCTTTTAATAGTCAACGTTTAGCCAGAATGGTGCACCCCATAATGCCAACTACTTGCAAAGCTGAGTCAGGAGGATCACTTGAACCCAGGAGTTCAATGTCAGCCTGGGCAATTGAGGTGCCTACTTAAAAACAAAATGCAAAACAAGACAGGTCAACTCTTCACTATTTTTGGCATGATTTTTTTTTCTCTCTAGTGTTTTCAGATAGTTGCTTTGAAAAATATTATGTCTGAATTTAATAATTGCTATCTATAATAATTTATTTGACAGAAGCTATTCTACCATTTCCAGGAACAAAATTCTGACATGTTGCTTTGGTTCTTTCTATTCCTGTGTTGGCCTTATTTTTTCCTCATCTTCCTCATTTAATTATTTTTCTGTTTGCATTGTGATAAGCATGTTCTCCAGATCTGTGCTTTATTTCTTTATAGCATTACTTCTATTTGGTAGGTATTCCAAACAGGCCTTAGAGTTGTAGTTTTATCTCCTTCTTTATCTTACTAAATTCCACATAAGCCCAACAAAATTGTAAGATTTTTTTTTATAGGCAGGTGTCACCTGATCCATTTATTCTAAGAATTGTTTTGCTCTCAGCAGGCAAAAGGGAATCTCATGATGTGCCTGCATGGGAGAGATCTTACCACACTCAGAAGCAGAGAAGAGTTGGGCCTCACAGCCATAAGTTAGTGTGCATCAAGGGTGCTGGTAACATATGTTTGAAAGATGTCAATGCATTTTATCAGTTAAATATCTGAGATAGTTAATTTTGCCTATCATATTTCTTCAGGGAAGTAAGGCAGTAGGAATCTGTTTTAGTTGAGACTATATTTTCAAATACAGAAAGTAAGAAATATGCTGTTTGTGTGGGCTGTTTACTGTTCAAAATGATAGTCAATTATGTGCTTTTTCTCTCAAGAATATGAATAATCTAAAATCCATTCTATAAAGTTTGAATTTCTTTACAGGGTCCTCCATTACTCTTTTTGGTTTCCTAAATTTAATTATTCTCAAGTTGTGATTTTTCAAACTTGTTATTTAATTTTTAAAACAGTGTTTGCTCATATTACTGACCTTTGGGTGATAATAGATTATCACTCAAATGAAGAGTTGGAGAAGAAGTTGAAGTTTCTCACTCCTGGTCGATTTCTCTTCAAATTGTTATGTAATTCACATCTCTAATTTAAAAACTACTTCATACTTTTATTTTATGCTTTTTTTGTCCTTTTGAACATAATATTATTTGTAAGTAACTAAGGACTCCATCATGAAACAGTAATTATCAGAACTCCACCTATCCCACCCTGGTCTTAACACTAACAGTATAACTTGCAAAATCTACTATCAGAACCACAACTACCATTTCCTCATTCCTTATCCATATTGTATGGGCATTGCAGACCATAAAGAGATGTAAAGATGTGCTTACACAGGATGAAGTCTAGATCATAGGTACATAAATTGGTACTCTTAGGTAGAAGTTTTCCCATTTTTGTATATTTCACAACTCCAAATTTAGGGGAATATGGTAAATAATAAATAAAATATTTTATAGTCCATTTTTGATTAACATTTATTCTGTTTTGAGCATCAACTATTATTCTGAATAGCAATTGCTTTCTTGATTCACCTTTTTGTCCCATAGATGTTAAAAACAATCCCCTAAATGCTAATGGTCATAAAAGCACAGTGTATCTTTTGTTTTATTATTTCAAGGATTATAGTGATGGATAGAACTAAACCTTTGATTATAAACTTAAGATATATGCATTTGTGTTAAAATATCCTTGCCTAGAAATAAAAGTTTCACCCACAGTGTGGAGAACAAAAAAAAAGGTATTCAAAATGTCACATTATACATAGACTACACAGACATAGGCAGTTCTGGGATCCAACCATAAATGAGAAACTAGAAATTTAAATGTATAGTGTTTTCTAAGAAGCATCTTGTTCAACTATCAGTGTACTACTCCAAAAAAGTCAATTAAAACTAAAATAGGTATAAGGAAAAGTAGGCCTTTTAATGATAAGTGAAGAGTTTAACATGTACTGTGTAATATATAGGAAAAGTGTTGGGAAAAGAAAAGAAATAGTTTCTCAGAAGTAGACTATTTCCCAGGACCTTCTCTGTACTTTCACATTTCACATTAAGTATATTCCATGATTGAATATATCTAAATAGGAACATCCAAACAAACATCACAATATTTGCCTTAAAGCTATACTTCATTCTCAACAAAAATATGCATAAGAATGAAAGGTACCAGGCAAACCTATGCTGATTTAGGCAATTTACCCCCTTTTGTGAGGCTGGAAATGCTTACCTCTGAACCTGTACTCTCTCTTAAAATTTAGTTTGAGTGAAAGGTATGCTTTTCCAAATGAAAGAAACATACAAAACAGCATTGTGATTCAGAAAATCTATAGGAACATGCAAACACATTCTCAGGCAAATAACTTTTTAAGGTATGGAAGCTGAGAAATAAGAAATTGATTTTTTAAAACTACATTCTTGGGTGCCCATGAGAAAATCTTCCCAGTAGTTCAAACTGCCCTGTAGGATCACAAATGTAGAAAATAAAGATCAGACCATTTTCTAATACTTGTTTCCTACAAGTGGAAGGGAACTTATTGAAAAGAATGCCTCTTTTATTCCTTTTAAACAAGATAGAGTTTAGGTTTATTTGGATGATTGTATGTTTTCATATCAGTACAATTTCTTATTCTTCATTTACATCTGAAGACTGAAATGAAACAAGTTAAAAGTCCAGGAATGTAAACACTGCTTTTTAAAATCCAGATAATGACTCTAAGAACACATTTGCTTTTTTAAATATTCGCTTGCTGGTTCAACATAGTAAATTTTGCTGTTTTCTCTGTTCTTGTTCTCTTTATTCAACATACTTTCGATTTCAAATTTTTCTTTCCTGTCAGTCCTTGATGTGTTATCTTGTCTCCAGCCTTCTGTTTGCAATTCTGTGTTGCTGTGGTCAACAACAAAATGATTGTCCTGATTTCTAAACCTTTCAGGTCCTCTACTTGAGAGCAATCATTCATTTCCAGCTCAATGATAAGGAACTCCTAGACAGGTCTGAACAAACCCAAGGAAGAAATCCATGAGCATTCTTCCTCTGTTCCCCATTCTGGCTTCCATTCTCCCTCAATATATTTTTGATAATTAGCCCTTTGGTTTATTGACATATTTTTTTGTATCTTCAAGTATGTAAAGATCTACTTCCATTTTTAATTTTGCAACTTACCTAAGGTTGAATGTTCAAAAGAGAATTAAAGGATCAGTTATATTTATTGACATGGAATATTGAAATACATTTGTATAAAAAGAGGTACAAAACTGATTTAGCAGTTGAAGGGGGAAAACAAATATACCTCTAATTGACATAATGTGCATATTTATATATAGGAATTGTTTTGCATTGCTCTCTCTTTATAATTTAGGAAGTTGTAAGATAGCTCAAAAGGCACCGAAAGGCATGGACTCCCTAAAATGATCAAATAAACTAGAAGAAAGTGTTGTAAAGAAAGGATCACTTCCCGCTGGGAACACTTTTATTCTTAATGACCTAAATGTTTTCTTACACAATATCAAATATATTTATTGCCTTTATACCTTGACTAAAGTATTTTCTTAAAATGAGAATAAAAATATTCCCCCTAACTTTTAAAAACACATAATGATGAAAATGTGTTGAAGTAATGAGTTGAAGAATTTTTTTTTCTCTTTTTGCATTGCTACTTTTAGTATGTCCCTCAATTGCTGATGTGTTGGAAATGTAATCCCCAAATTCATCTGTCGATGGTGTTTGTAGGTAGAACCTTTGGGAGGTTATTAGGATTAGATAAGGTTTTGAGCATGGGTCCCACCTAGTATCTTTATAAGAAGAGGAAGAAGCCTGAGCACATACACATTTTCTTTCTTATCATGTGATGCCCTCCACTCTGCTGTGATGAAGCAAGGAGGTCTTCACTAGATGCTGGCTCCTGATATTGGATGCCTGCCTCCAGAACTGTGAGAAATCCATTTCTTTTCTTTTTTGAACTACTCAGTTTGTGGTATTTTGTCATGGCAGAAGTAAATAGGTCAGCATATTTTAATACTAGGAAACAGTATTTAAACATGCACAGAGGCAATAATTACAAGATTAACACGTGTTCAGGCCATATTAACAAATGAAAAACTGGTTATATTATTCTATGCAGATCCTCATTGATACAGTAATTGTGTTGCCACCAGGTATAGTTCTTGGAAATAGGAAAATCTCTGACAGTCTTGAATGTTCCGCTTCTGATATGTCACTTCTAAACTTTTTTCTCATGCATGGTAAAACATTTATTCCATATACCAAACTTAGACTCATGGGTATATTGCTTTATTAATGCTTATTGCTGAATTAATTGCTCATGTGTATGATATTGCTCTATTAATGCTGTCACATAAAATAAAACTGTTGCCTTAAAACATAAGTTAGATCATATATAAGGGAAATAGGAGAGACTTCTGAGAAGGTTTTCTCTAGCTTTGCAAAATGTTATTCATAGTGTATCTGGATTGCTGTGAGATCAGCATTTCATTCTTTTGGTTTACTTACTTTTTGTGGATACAATTTCAAGATAATGATTTCTTTATTTGAAAGTCTTCTTTTTTTTCCTTTTCCCCTTATATTGCATTATTTCATATAGCATTTAATTAAAGGTCAGCAAGATGAATAAAATCATTGGACACTGAGGTTATTCAACACAATTCTTCTGAATAGGATGCACACTATGAACTGAGATTATAGCTGATTTACACTTTTAGCAAGTGCAGGAAAAATCTGTTTTCAAAATGAAGTTTTGTGAGCTCCTTGAAAGCTGGTGGGGACAGAAAGGTGTGGTTCTCTTACCCATCATGGGGTGACAGTGGGCACTCCTGTAACAAAAGACAAGTTAACAAGAGGAAAAAAAGCATAACAAATGTATAACACAGGAAACTTCAGAAATGAAGACCAGAGGTCAGGGGGAACTGTGTATTTTTATGCTTAAAATCAAAGAAAACTAGACAGCCATATAGAAATGTCATTGGTAAAAAGGTCTGAGTAGTGACCCAACCAGGCCTGACTGTCAGATCCTTCTTGTCTTCTCTGTGTAGCATTCCTTCCTCCCAGTTATGGGCAGGACTCCTCTGGAATGAGCATCTTTAAGAAAAGGGAGAGAGCAACCTTCGTAGGTTTTTTGACTTGTTTGGGGGGAGAGGGAGTCTAGTTTGTTTGACCTAGCTTGGGGATTAGGAATTCAGATATCTGTAACTCCCTTGTGGGAAAAGAGGGTCACAAGAGGGTCAGAGAGACTGTACTTCTGAGGCTGCCTCTGAAGTCCTTCCAATCTCCTTTAGTTCAAAGTACTCAGTATGCCAAAGTGCCATTCTTTGGCGTATAGTTTTTCTGAGCACCAACCCTGGGCATGTGTGCCCTGTAGTTTGAAAGTACAGAGACTAAAAGCCATTTCATTGACTCGAATGACAATGCATTTTACACAGAGGCTGAAAGTGACTATTCACTCTGGCAAGATGAAAGAAACTGCCTACTACCAATGTAGGCATGGGGTGGAATGAACCTTGGGGCATCTGAGTACTTGAAAAGAGAAAACACAAATAGAAATGGTGAGTTGGATTAGTTGAAGCAGAAAGTCTTGTTTGGTAGTTCAGTTGAAAAAAGAAATCCTTTTAAAGCATAAAAGTGAGGAAAAAGAAAGGGATTAGTAATAACAACCAAAACAAAACAAGAAGTCCTCAATGAAAACATAGTCATTTTCACCACAGGTCTTAGTAAACTACATCATTTTGAATTCCCCAATTATGCCTGCATGCTGCTCTTTGGAGAAGAAAAGTACAAAAGCAATACCCTAGGCTTTATTGCTTAGAATGACCCAGTTTGTCATGAGGTGATCCACCACTGTGTAAAAATACCTGTTGTACTTTCTCATAAACTGACCCTTCAGAGCACATTTAAAATAGTTTCTAACACTGAACTTTAAACACAAATGTTCACTTGTCAAATGTTATTTGTTTAAATAAAACATTCCATTTTTAATAGTTTTGAGTAGGTTGTGCTAAATTAACACAGATGCACACATTTTTAAAAAATATTTTTTGTTTCTTTTTGGTTATGTATAACACTGGGATTTGTTTTGACATAATTAAAAAAGCATGGAATATAATTTGCTCAAATTCAGTCCTAGTATTTTCCCTTTCCCTGCCCTCCTCCCTCTCCTTGTTCCTTCCCTCTGTTCTACTGCAGATATGCACATTTACTTTAAAGTAATTTTTTATTCAGCAAAATAAATATTTAGGTATGATTATATAGTTTATGTTTCATTTGCCAAATTTTTAAATTATAGTTTTTAATTACAAAATTTGAGACATTTGTGTCTAAAAATGAGGATCAAACCATCTTTTGTTAAAATGTGAGAAAAAGATTGAACCATAAAGCAGTTAAATCTGTAAAGGTGTAGCTGAACTGCTAGCAGGAAAATAAGGTTTGTACTTTCAAGGGATTGCTGAATTTTGTTACCCTTTTTCTAGAGAAGGTAATATCAATGACCATCAGGTAATCATATTGCAAAGTGAAAATATTAGAATGACTGGATTTTTTTCATTTGCAAAAATTATCAGATTATTATGCACATTTAGTTCATATAATAAATGATACCTGAAGTACTCCCTTGTCATTTGATTGCTTCATCATGGTCCATTAGGGCTTATAGGCATCTGTAGTGGAGAAATTCCACAATTTTAAAAGGGCTTCTTGTCTAATAGCCATTGATTAAGCACTAGGGAAATCAGTGTACTGTAGAAAGCAAGATCCACTTTAATAATACAAGAAAGAACTCAGCAGATGGTTGATATTTATTTGCACAATGTGTCATTTTATAGATCATTAAATGAACTAAAAAGAATCAAATTTTAAGGCCCTCTGATTCATCAATGAAACTGCTATATTTGTTTCTACTTACCTTATTCTTATTTTACTTATTTATTTTTATGTGGTGCTGAGGATAGAACCCAGAGGCTCACAGGTATTAGGTAAGCCCTGTACCACTGAACTACAACCCAAGACCCTCTAGTTACCTTATTCTTAACTTATAAAAATTACCATTGCTTCTAAGTAATTTGTTTAAATTACTCTGATAAATATATAGTTATTCATATTATGCCTTGACAATTCCCTAGTTCCTTACCTAAAACATACATATATATTTTTCACTAAATCATAGTTTTTAAACAATATGTGGATTTTCAAGTTAGTAAGTGGGTTGTACTACTTATGTATTATAAGTAGAATTTCTATAGTGCTGCTCATTTTACTGATGAAAAAGCAGAGTTTCAGCAATAAAGAAAATTGTTCAAATTAGTCTAAACATGTTCTGTGATTTTCATTTCATTCTTTTATCAATGTAGTTTTCACTTTTCTGCTGATACGTCCTATCTTTTCATTTGTTGTAAGTGCATTTTCCATGGCCTTATGAGCATTGTTATAAAACTGACTTGGAAGTCCTTATTTGCTAATTCCAAAATTTGGGTGCTCTCAAGCTAGGCCTACATCAATTTTTTTTTCTTTTTCATATTTTGCAAATAAGTCAAAAGACAATATACATGTTATATTGTATTATATACTGGTCATTGAAAAGTTATAATGTGGAAAGTGTACATTCTATTATTTTCTCTTAAGTAACATTCATATTGTGGTTGATATTGCTTTAATAGGCACTTAAACTTACTGAATTAAAACTGTAACTGTTGAACAGGGACTCAAATACAGTTAAATCCTTTATTTCCTTAAGCAATAATTTTTTCCCTTTGTCCACA
The DNA here is from genome assembly GCF_902686445.1 of Sciurus carolinensis. Lineage (NCBI taxonomy): Eukaryota > Metazoa > Chordata > Mammalia > Rodentia > Sciuridae > Sciurus > Sciurus carolinensis. The sequence goes on along the minus strand of NC_062222.1, from coordinate 59,376,126 downwards.
TGTATGGTTCAGAGGTCAAACTGGGATAGAGGCAACCTTTATACACAGACCTGAATTCCTCCCTCAATTTCCAAAGACTGTGAATCCCTTAAACTGTTTTTGATTCTTTGGCATAAAGAGAATGTGATTTTAGTACTAATGGTCACAGTGAAACAGGGTCTGGTGTCTAAAAACTACTCATAAAACCCAACGCTGCTCATAAGACATTTGCGGTGGGAAAAGATACACTCCAGCAAGTACAGTGAAGGAAGGATCTGCATCCCAGGAGCAAGCTGCCTCTGCAGCAAAGGGTTCAAACTCTGGAGGGACCAGGTGGGAGCCCCAATTATTCTCCTGCCACAAGAATAAAATTTCTCTAAGATCAGAACCATCAACATGTATTTGTCACCTGACATAAAAGAGCCTGAATTAAGGAGCCTCAGACAGGGTCTTAGCTGAGGTCTTCTTCTATATTATGTGGGTAATACTACCACAATACCACAATCCTACATCAATGGCCATCTCTATAGTATCTCTGCATTGAGACCACAGGTAAATCACTAATATCACTTTTGTCAATAAACAAAACTAAAAAATTGTTGTGAACTTCCTTTAATGAGTAACTCACTCATCTTGAACCATTATTTCAAACTTTAAGCCAGAATCTTTCTGTTTTGGTACCTTGGCAGAGTCTTTGACTAGTTGGTTTTTGTGCCAAGTATGTAGTTACTATCTGAAGGAAGATCAGGTTGTTCAGAATTTACTCATCTTACAAGCAGAATTCCAACTTGATCTAACTAACATGTCTGTAATAGCAAAACTAGGAACAGTGCTTTGTTTCTAATAAGCAAATACAAACATTTTTCAACGATTATTCTCTAATTTTTATTATTGAATATTGTGAAATTAGATCTATTTTTCTACACTAACAAGAAAAAATTAATTTAAAAGGTGTCTCGAATAATATTACATTTCAGATGATTCAGTTTCTTTACTCATTGAATGTATAGTAAGAAACAAATTTAACTAGAAAGTGTTATTAAGACACTAACATTCACAATTAAGTATCTCATGAACTGGAATCATTCAATTTTATAATAGTGATCACTATTTGTTTATGAAGCTATGACAGGCAGTGTCCTTAGCAATTGCTATGCATTGTTATTTTATTCTCAAATGTCCTATAGATGGGTAGTTTTTTCCCATTCTTTTATAGAGGAGAAAACCAAAGCATTATTGGTTAAGTGACTTTTCTGATAGCTTACAATTTTGTGAATATTTGAGTAGCAATTAAATCTCAAATAAAGGAAACCAATTACAAAAATTGAAAAACAAAAGCAAACAAGCTAAAAAGAAAAAAAAATAAAAAACAAGAAGTATTATTCACTTCTGTGGTTTCCTTTGATCTTCATGAAACAAATTGTAATAGGAAATAATGTTCATTCTCTTCTGAAAACATCTATATAAACTCACAGACATTATTCTCTTAAATCTGTCTTTGAAACAAAGTATTTATGATATTAAATCTCAATATTTGTGATCTATTGCCGTTATTGGAACTTTGTTGTAGTTTAAACTGGGAAGAAGTACAGTATAGTCCTCAAATTATGATGGTTTTCCTACTATAAAACTGTGCATGGGGCAAACTAGAGGGTGACTGCATTCCATGTCGCTCCAGGACTCAGGATTCAAGAAGAGGAGGTATTGAGAGACTCGGGACCAACTCAGAGCCACCAGGTGAGTCTTCCCTGCCAGTGGAGGCTCTCTGGCCAGGCCAATAGTCCCATACCACAGGGAATCTAGCGGAGGAGAGTTGCCCAGCGAGACACCTCACCGGATCGGTGAACCTGGACAACCAGGAGCGTCACAGAGGAGGGCTGCCCAGTGTTACTTTCCCACCGGGTGAGTCTTCCCTGCCAGGCAAGGCTTCTCCACCAGGGCAATAGAACCAAAGAACCAGGTCCAGACCAGCTGTGCCCTAGGCCTCAGTCTAGTGTCCCTTTAGCTGACCATTGGTCAACACATGGAGGCCCCTCTGCCCACTAGCAGGGAATATACCCCACCTGGAGGCCACCACCCCTAGAGGAGCAGCTTCCTTTGTGGATCACTGCATTATCAAGTTCCTTCAAGACTTCAGGCTACTGAAGGCTAGGAGGTGAGTTATTGGAAACCTAAAGGGACACTATAAGTCAATAGGGGGAAACCTGCAATATATCTGAGTTTCACTACTAGAAGGGAAGATACCTGAGCAATATGAGAAAACAAGGGAAGAAAATGTCCCAAACAAACCTAGATGCTACATCAATAAAATCCAATGATTGCATGGCAGAAGAAATGTCAGAGAGGGAGTTCAAATGTACATAATTCAAGTGATCAGAGAAGCAAATGATGAGATGAAAGAGCAAATGCAGGCTTTGAATGATTGCATGAATCAACAGTTAAAAGAGCAAATGCAGGAAGCAAAAGATCATTTCGATAAAGAGTTAGAGATACTGAAAAAAAAAGACAGAAATACTTGAAATGAAGAAAATATTAAACCAAATTAAAAACTCCATAGAAAGTATAACCAATAGAATAAAACACCTGGAAGACAGAACCTCAGACATTGAAGAAAAAAATATTTAATCTTGAAAACAAAGTTGACCAAACAGAGAAGATGGTAAGAAATCATGAACAGAATCTACAAGAATTATGGGATATCATGAAAAGGCCAAATTTAAGAATTATTGGAATTGAGAAAGGCACAGAGGAAAAAACCAAAGGAATGAACAATCTAGTCAATGAAATGATATCAGAAAATTTCCCAAATCTGAAGAATGAAATGGAAAATCAAGCATGAGAAGCTTATAGGACTCCAAATATACAAAATTACAACAGAGCCACACCAGGGCACTTTGTACTGAAAATACCTAACATACAAAATAAAGAGAATTTTAAAGGCTGCAAGAGAAAAAAATCAAATTACATTCAGGGAGAAACCAATATGAATATCAGCTGATTTTTCAACCCAGACCCTAAAAGCTAGAAGGGCCTGGAACATTTTTCAAGCTCTGAAAGAAAATGGATGCCAACCAAGAATCTTATACCCTGCAAAACTTACCTTCATATTTGACAATGAAATAAAATCTTTCCATGATAAACAGAAACTAAAAGAATTTACAAATAGAAAGCCAGCACTATAGAACATTCTCAGCAAAATATTCCATGAGGAAGAGATGAAAAACAACAATGTAAATCAGCAAAGGGAAGAACTACCCTAAAGGAATAGCCAAAAAAAGGAGAAACCAAGTCATGTTGAAAAACAAAAATGAGCCAATGACTGAGACTACAAATCATATCTCAATAATAACCCTGAATGTTAATGTCCTGAACTCATCAATCAAAAGACATAGACTGGCAGATTGGATTAAAAAGAAAGATCCAACAATTTGCTGCCTGCGAGAGACTCATCTCATAGAAAGAGATACCTACAGTCTTAAGGTGAAAGGATGGGAAAAACCATACCATGCACATGGACTCAGCAAAAAAGCCGGAGTATCCATCTTCATATCAGATAATGTGGACAAAGTTAGTCAGAAGGGATAAAGACGGACATTTCATACTGCTTAAGGGAAGCATAAATCAGCAGGACATAACAACCATAAATATCTGTGCCGCAAACAGTGGTTCATCCATGAATGTTAAAAAATCCTTCTCAATTCCAGGAACCAAATAGACCACAACACAACAATACTAGGTGACTTTAACACACCTCTCTCACCACTGGACAGATCTTCCAAACAAAAATTGAACAAAGAAACCATAGATCTCAATAACACAATTGATAATTTAGACTCAATGGACATATTTAGAATATTCCATCCAAAAAAGTGCGAATACACTTTCTTCTCAGCAGCACATGAATCCTTCTCTAAAATAGACCATATATTATGCCACAAAGCTACTGTTAGCAAATTAAAAAAGATAGAGATACTACCTTGTATTCTATCAGATCATAATGGAATGAAATTAGAAATAAATGACAATAAAAACAGAAACTACTCCAATACCTGGAGATTAAATACTATGCAATTGAATGATGAATGGTTAACAGAAAACATGAGGGAGGAAATAAAAAAATTCTTAGAGTAATCGAGAACAAAGATACAACATATCAAAATCTCTGGGACACTATGAACAAAGTATTTAGAGGAAAATTTATTTCATGGAGCACATTCAATAAAAGAAGAAAAAAATCAACAAATAAATGACCTAACACTACAGCTCAAAGCCCTAGAAAAAGAAGAACAACACCCAAAGTAGTAGAAGACAGAAAATAGTTAAAATCAGAGCTGAAATCAATGAAATTGAAACAATAGAAACAACTGACAAAAAGTTGACAAAAAGTTGGTTCTTTGAAAAAATAAACAAAATTGATGAACCCTTAGCCACACTAACAAAGAGAAGGAGACCAAGAACTCAAATTACTAAAATTCAAGATGAACAAGGAAATATTGCGACAGACACAATTGAAATACAAAACATAATTAGAAGTTATTTTGAAAATTTATACTCCTACAAAATAGAAAATCTCAAAGACAGGTTTCTAGAGACGTATGATTCACCCAAACTCAATCAGGACATACACAATTTAAATAGATCAATTTCAAGTAATGAAATAGAAGAAGTCCTCAAATCCTACCAACAAAGAAAAGTTCGGGACCAGATGGGTTCTCAGTTGAGTTCTACAAAACCTTTAAAGAAGAGCTCATTCCAATACTCCTCAAAGTATTCCATGAAATAGAAGAGGAGGGAACCCTTCCAAACTCATTCTATGACGCCAATATCACCCTGATACCTAAACCAGACAGATACACATCGAGGAAAGAAAATTTCAGACCAATATCTTAATGAACATTGATGCAAAAATTTTCAATAAAATTTTAGCAAAACACATACAAAAATATTATTAAAAAGAGTGCAAAACGATCAAGTGGGTTTTATCCCAGGGATGCAAGGTTGGGTCAACATTCAGAAATCAATAAATGTAATTCACCATATCAACAGACTTTAAGTCAAGAATCACATGATTATTTCGATAGATGCAGAAAAAGCATTTGATAAAATACAGCACCTCTTCATGCTCAAAACACTAGAAAAAATAGGGATAGTAGGAACTATCTATGCTAAGCCCATGACCAACATCATTTTAAATGGTGAAAAACTGAAAGCATTCCCCCTAAAAACTGGAACAAGGCAGGGATGCCCTCTTTCACCACTTCTATTCAAAATTGTTCTTGAAACTCTAGCCAGAGCAATTAGACAGACCAAAGAAATTAAAGGGATATGAATAGGAAAAAGAAGAACTCAAACTATCCCTATTTGCTGATAACATGATTATATATTTAGAAGAACTGGGAAATTCCACCAGAAAACTTCTAGAATTCATAAATGAATTCAGTAAAGTAGCAGGATATAAGATCAATGCTCATAAATCTAATGCATTTTTATTCATAAGTGATGAATCCTCAGAAAGAGAATTTAGGAAATCTACCCCATTCACAATAGTTTCAAAAAAATAAAATATTTGGGAATCAATCTAACAAAAGAGGTGAAAGACCTCTACAATGAGAACTACAGAACACTAAAGGAAAAAATTAAAGAAAACCTTAGAAGATGGAAAGATCTCCCATGTTCTTGGATAGGCAGAATTAATATTGTCAAAACGGCCATACTACCAAAAGTGCTATACACATTCAGTGCAATTCCAATTAAAATCCCAATGATGTACCTTACAGAAAAAGAGCAAGCAATCATGAAAACATCTGGAAGAATAAGAAACTCAGAATAGCTAAAGCAATCCTTAGCAGGAAGAGTGAAGCAGGGAGTATTGCAATACCAGAACTTCAACAATACTACAAAACAATATTAATAAAAACGGCATGGTATTGGCACCAAAATAGACACGTAGATCAGTGGTACAGAATAGAGGACTCAGAGACTAGCTCAAATAAATACAGTTTTCTCAGACTAAACAAAGTTGCAAAAAACATGCAATGGAGAAATGACAACCTGTTCAACAAATGGTGCTGGGAAAACTGGAAATCCATGCGCAGCAGAATGAAACTAAACCCCTATCTCTCACCCTGCACAAAACTCAACTCAAAATGGATCAAGGACCTTGGGATCAGACCAGAGACCCTGCACCTTATAGAAGAAAAAGTAGGTCCAAATCTTCATCATGTTAGCTTAGGACCAGACTTCCTCAACAGGACTCCCAAAGCACAAGAAATAAAAGCAAGAATCAATAACTGGGATAGATTCAAACTAAAAAGTTTTCTCTCCAGCAAAGGAAACTATCAGTAATGTGAAGAGAGAGCCTACAGAACAGGAGAAAATCTTTTTCATTCATAATTCAAATAGAGCACTAATCTCCAGAATATATAAAGAACTCAAAAAAGTCTACACCAAGAATACGAATAACCCAATCAACAAATGGGCTAAGGAAATGAACAGACACTTCACAGAAGATCTACAAGCAGTCAACAGACATATGAAAAAATGTTCAACATCTCTAGTAATAAAAAAAATGCAAATCAAAACTACCCTAGGATTCCATCTCATGCCAATTAGAATGGTACTTATCAATAATACAAGCAACAATAGGTGTTGGTGAGGATGTGGGGAAAAGGGTACACTCATACATTGCTGGTGGGGCTGCAAATTAGTGCCGCCACTCTGGAAAGCAGTGTGGAGATTCCTTAGAAAACTTGGAATGGAACAACCATTTGACCCAGCTATCCCATTCCTTGGCCTATACCCAAAGGACTTAAAATCAGCATACTACACTTCATACTACACATACATACATACATACACATCATACTACAGTGATGCAGCCACATCAATGTTCATAGCTGCTCAATTCACAATAGCCAGATTGTGGAACCAATCTAGATGCCCTCAATTGATGAATGGATAAAGAAACTGTGGTATATATATATATATATATATATATATATATATATATATATATATATATATACATATACAATGGAATATTGCTCAGCCATAAAGAAGAATAAATTATGGCATTTGCAGACAAATGGATGAAATTGGAAAATATCATGCTAAGTGAGATAAACCAATCTCAAAAAGCCAAAGGACAAATGATCTCGCTGATAAGCGGATGATGACACTTAATGGGGGGTAGGAGAGGGGCAAGAAGGGAGGATGGAGGGACTGTGTAGAGGGAAAAGAGGGGTGGGGGGTAGGGGGAAGGACAAAATAACAGAATGAATCAAATGCCACTACCCTATGTAAATGTATGATTACAAAAATGGTATGCCTCTACTTCATGTACAACCAGAGAAACAAGATGTACACCATTTGTTTATAATAAAAAAAGAAAAGAAAAGAAAAAGAACCTGGGGCGGAGCCAGGGGGAAAAAAAAACAACTGTGTATGACAACAGCATACACTCAGCAGAAATTGTGCTTTAAATTTTGATAGTTTCCAAGCCTATTAATTGTGGTACTAAACTATCCTGCTATGCTAGGTAACAGTGAGGAAGCTTAGCTCCCAGTCAGCCACAGGATCACAAGGGTAAACAGCAGATGATCTACAGTGTAGTGGGTTGCTAACCTGTGGTGATTAGCAGGTTAGGAGGATTAAACATGTTTCCACCAATGATATTTTCAACTTCCAATATTTTAAAACCTATTCGCTTATTAGGATGTAACCCCATCAAAATTCATGAAGCATCTATATATTGTCCTTACAATAAAGAATGAACTGGATATTCCATGCTAAAGGGCAAAGATGAAGAGAGATAAGGAAAACAAGCTAAGGGTTCAAGTAGCTGATGTCATGTCAATATGTCATAAACAGATTGCCTCCTTGAACTGGTTTCAAAGGAATTGTCACTCCTGCCCTTAGATTTGAGCATTTAAGGGAAATTAAATTTAAGTAATTATTATAAAACTTCTATTTCCCTACAACTTGATATTTACCCAAATTTCAGAAACAGGAAACAGTGCTGTAGACCTCATAAACTGTATCAAATACAGAAGCTGAATCCAAGGCAAATTAAACAGAATCATGTTAAAGAATACATATTATTCATTATAATGAGATTTTGAAGTTTAAAATGATATAAGAAATAGTTATGCAAATATTATTGTAGTTCAATGCTATAATGTATGGCATAGCTATATGATATGCTTTTAGGAATAGCATGAAGATATCCTTACGATAAAGTCACTTAGAACAGGAAAGATGTCGATTCTTACAGTGACCTAGTGAAATAACTTCAGTTATACATAGGATATTATTTGGACTATAAATTAGTAGATTTGTAAAATAGGAAGATACTATAGAATAAGCAATATTATATTTATTCATTGAGATCACACTTGACGCCTTTTATGTTCTATGTATTTGCTTTATTATTCACCTAGCAGTCTTTTAAAGATGAGTTAAAGGAGAACTGTAAGTTAGAGTGGGCAGATGCAAATACTTCAGGGGAGCCCATACTGTGACTACCTAAACAATGACATATTTTTATTTCAGTCCTTCAGGAAAGGGACTTAGAAAGAAAGGCTTAAAAGACCAAGAATTTCTTCACAAGGAATGACAGCCCACCTAATACTTTTTAAACAGGGAATCAAAGTTTTAAAAGGATAAATATTGCACTGGTATAACTAGAATCATTCTTAGGAAAAGTAAAAATTAGAATTAAAAAAGTCTTTTGCCTTTTTTTCTTTTTCTTTTTTATCAAACTATAAATACGGTCTTCCTAATCTCACATCCTTAATGAAAAGAGAAGTTAATTAGAATTGATTAGGTCTACAAATTAGAAAATAGGCAATTGAGCAATTGTGCGATGTTTTGGAACAGGTTACAGAGATGAGACAGCACACCTCTCATGGAAAATCCCGAGCAATACGGCAAACACTTCACCATTTCCTCTGGTTCTGTACGGTGGCACAAACTTATCAAGTATTTACAAGTGAAGAGTCTTAGGCGATTCAGATCAACTGAGAAAACTGAATTTTAGTAACTTTACAGACATTTTATAAGAATTGTTATAAAGAAATTCATTTTATAACAGAAAGGTCAATAAAGTAGAGGGAAGAAAACGTGGGAAGAGAGGAGGGAATGGAGAGGGTATTGGGAACTGAAGTAGAACAAATCATATTCCATGCTTTTATAATTATATCAAAATGAATCTGAATGTTAATATAAAACAAAAGGATCCAATAAAAATTATTGCAAATGTTACAAATTTACCTCTGCATTCGCAAAAATTACACAACACATAAAGAAGGATCATTTACTGTAACTGAAACAGGGATTTAGATTTATGCATCAGAAAAAAGTCCAACACCTTATCTTCTATTTTATTATTAGAGCTTTATGGTTGTACATGGTAGTTTCTTTGGGTTCATTTCAACAAAATCACACACAAATGGAACTCCATTCCAATTCACGAGTCCCCCTTTTCCCTCCCATCATCCCTCCCCTTTCTGTTCCCCTTCCTCTACTCTACTAGAATTCCTTTCGCTAATCAATTTATTTATATTTCATTTTTACCTTGTTTTGACTTTAAAATAATAAACAGTTGCTGAAAATTGTTCTCTTTACTCAGAGATCATTTTGATATTATTTCACACTCTTCTATAAATTAGTTATTTCTCCTACGTGTAGATCTATTTTCAAATTTATGATTTTTTGTTAACATTGTAAGTTCTCTAGTATTTTCATGTCTTTAAAAACTGATGTCTTGAAAATAAAATAAAAATTGATAAACCTTGAAAATGAAATTAGAATGTCAAAAGATTGGTTGCCTCAGTATATTGAGCTGGGAAATGAGCTCAAAATAAACAAATGTTATTCATGATGTTTTTGGTTAGAAAACAATTTATCCTTGATGTTTTCAACAATAGAAATCCACAATCTATCTAAATAGAGAAAAAGCTGTGAAAGTGCCTATTAATCTACAAAGTTCTATAATAATGAAATATTGACAACTTTGCATTTAGAACAGGTGGGAAAGTTACTTGGTGAATTTTACTTTGGTATAGCAGAATTGTTCATCTTAACAAGTATCCGAATGTGTTCAGATCATGTATTTATCTGCTTTAAGATCAAAACCACTTGGTGGAAGAATTCAGACTGATTTATTTTTCATATATCAGACTGAGTACACTTGTTATTTCATTTTTTTCTTGGTTCATCAGAGATACTATTATAAACATCAGTTTGTGTTAAGATAATGATCTCAAGGGACCTTAGGAAGACTTCCAGGCCCTAAATGGCCCTCATTGTTTAAAAAGTTATGCACTAGTGAATGCAAACATATTTATTGATCATTTAGTTCCTAGACACCACAATAGGTGCAGAGGGGATTTGAAAATAAAGAAGACATATTTAAACTTAGTAAATTGCTGCAGTATTTTAAAGGATATAGAATTTCAACACAGGCAAAAAACAGTACACAAAACTATATTTTATGAAATCATAGATAAGCAATAAATACAGTGGAGAATTTGAGAAAAGCCAAGCTGAAATGCAGAAAGTAAGGAAAAAACAGAAATATGGTTCAAAACATCAAAACCAGACCACTATACAGGTTGCCCTCCTTAGGTCGAAATTTAGGCAACTGTAGGGGGCAGAACAGAGCAGCTGAAACAAAGGCCAGCCCACCAAATGGTGACCAATCAAGTGGGCTAGAAAATTCCACTGACCCTTAACATCCACCTGTCACTCAGCAGGAACCCATCACATTCCAGCCAATAAAAACCCTGGGCAGCCACGTGTGATTTTCTCCAGGTCCCTACTTGAGCTGTAACCCGCCCCCCCTCTGGTAATTTCGCCCTAGAGTCAAATTCCAATAAAGCTTGCTTTAGCCACTTTCTGTCCGATTTTATTTGTTCGCTAATCATGCCCCCCGCACCCCAGCTTACAGCCCTGGTTTAAAAAAAATGTAGAAAAAAGCAGATCAGAGGGAAATAAAAAATACATAGTGTCTGATTAAATCAAATCATCAGTATATTAGGAGTTCCTATTTAAAAAATTCTTAAAAATTAATAAATCAAAGACTTGTACAATATAAAGTCATGAAAGTCAAAGAAGACTATTTCAGAGAGAAAATAAAAGTCATTAAGGTTATATGGTACAGAGACTTCAAGGTGAATGGAATCTCGAAAGGGACAATTCGGTGATTAGAAAGTTTAGGAATATTCAACTTGTTTGAAGGTGATTGTAGTGGCATAAAACACATCAAGTATTACTTGGAAATGAGTAAGTGGAAATGCAATAGACATTTGTGGATTTTACTTTTGAATGTAATACTGTCAATCATATTGGCACATTGCAATTTAAGAACAGTAATACTAATGTTGAGTGGGAAATGAGAAAACAAAAGGTGGGAAAGGGAATTAAAAATCTAGAGTTTTTTGTGTTTTAAAAAAATGTGAGTGTATTATAAACACCAATGAATCTCTTCTCTGTGAGTGACACAGCTTCTATTATGGTAATGATATTTTAAAATGTTAAACCCTTTTGCAAAACCCTTGGTTTTCTTTGTTCAAAACATCAAAGGTCCTTTCTGTTCCTGTTGAGAAACTTTGGAAGTTATAAGGTTTAGGAACGTATGATTACCTTGAAAAAGAGTATTTTTCTTTTGGTGTTCTTGTTTATACCTACATTCACACTATTTTTTCTTTCTTTGTTTTGTTTTGTTTTGTTTTTAAAGAAAATTTAAGTAGTTTTGTAATTACAAAAGACGTTGAAGTTCTCAAAGTAAGGAAATAAAACATAACATGAGGTCTCTGAAAGGGCAAGAAAGCAGAGGATGAAGGGAGGATTTGTTCCGGGAATTGACAAGCAAGAGGCAGACTTCTTCTCCTAGGGAAAGATAAAGAAGATACTTGCTTCTAATGCTGCCTTAGATTCTTTTTCTATGTGACTTCTTATCTTCTTTCCTATTCCTCATAACCACTTTTAAAATAGTTCAATACTCTAACCATGTTCCTTATCGTACCACTTTTCCTAGTACTCTTGACAGATCTTGTGTGTTCTTTCTCACAGAACTGTGTTTCCTGTCTGTATTTGTCAGCTATTGCTGCATACAAAAACAACCTCAAGATCCAGTGGCAGGCAGCAATAAGCATTTATTCTCATGTTTAAGTTTGACCATAAGTTTATAGGTCAACTATAGTGGCCCTGAGGACTAACTGGAATGCCTATTTATGTATATGTCTATGTACATAAAAATGGGCTAAACTGTATGTCTAGTTGGAGGTCTTAGACCAAATGCAGGGATTACCTGTACTGTGGTTTGCTCATCACAGAGGTCAGAAGCTTCATGAGTAACCTGCAGAAACTTGTCAAAATTTTTAAGTTTTGTGCTTGAATCTTGTATGCTGTTATTTTCATTGCAATTTCCATCAACCAAAGCGGGTCCCCTAGCCACATACAAAATCAGTGGCCTTGGAAGCATATTCCACCCTTCCTGGGAAATAAAGGAGAATGAATGAATATGTGCTGAGCAATGACCTCACAATCAGAATCTACCCTTCTCTTCACAAATATGTCACATGTCCTCCTGTATGCAAAGTCTATACTCCTATTTCAAGCCCATTAATTAACTTATCAATTATAGCAACATCACTCTTGAAGACAATAATCTCATCTTCTGCATGTTTTCCAGATGTAGATCTCTTGATCTGGAGATTTATAAATTAAAACAAGTAAAAGATGAGTTATCTATACTTTATGTACCCAATGTACATAAACAATTATACTAAGAGAGGCAGAAGTAGTTAGTCATCCAAGAGGATTCTATGTTTCTGCTGGGAAAATGTTACCAGATGCCCAAAGGCTTAGGGGAGAGGATGTTCTTTGCTCTTACTCTAGATTTGCTCCCAGGAATTAATTGCCTGATTCATCAATCTCTATCATTCTTGGTATTACCCTTTGGGAGATTTTTTTTTTCCTTCCTTCTTTCCTTTCTTTATATTCCTTGGATGCTTTTGAAGAAGTACTTTTCGGTGACAAAGCAACTTTCTCGGGCTGTTTGCAGTTTGTAGGTTGGTGCCTTTGAATTACTATCACACTTCCATCATGTCTTGTTTGTTCAGACTACCAATATGACTTTCTTTAAAACTGTAGCTTTCCTATGTATTTGATGCTAGGCAACTGCAACTGTGAACCAAAATAGCACATTTTCTTTTTTCTGATTTATTTTTCTTTTTTTATATTTTTAGATTTGCTACTTTCTGTCTTTAGACATAACCCTTAACATTTTTTTTACATTATAGAGTTCTGTAGACCCACAGCCTTGTGCTTTACAGTAGCTCTTTGCTTCAGCTCAAAGGATATTTTAGAGGCTACTTTAATTCATCTAGGAATCATAACAAAGGGGATTACGTTCTTATCTAATGCTCTGAATTTTTCGTATTTTTCTGCAGCTATGTGATAATGATTATGCCTTTGATTTTAATCATGTAATTTCTAGTTTTTCTATCTTCTCTCCAGGTTCTGATTTCAAACTGTCTAGCTATCTTCTGGACTCATTTCCTGGCCCATAGTACCTTACAAAATGCAGCTGGTAGCATTCATTTCATGGTTTAAAAGTTATTCTCAGAACCTCCATGTCTAATACCATAGGTTCACTTTATATTTGTTGAATCTTTCAAATTATCACAAGCACGTTTTACCATTTTTTTTTCCTGTCACATCTCATAGCTCCCTATTTATCCAGTCTCTTTGAAGGGTTTTCCTTTTTTCTTTAGCCACTCTCAATGCCAATGTGACTCACTAGAGTTGGTTGTTAATGTAGCATCCCCACAATAACTACCAATTCATGTATTATTCAGCTTTGGTACTGAACAAAACATCCCAAATTTCAGTGGTTTGCAACAATAACTATTTATTCTCAGTAAGTACTTTAATAACTATTTATTCCTATAGGTGTTCAGGTTGGATGGGACATTTTTTCTTCCCAACAAAGGTCAGGTCAAGAGTTCCTGGAGAGCCAAGGAGAAACACTAATATCATTTAAGGTCTATATTTGGAACTTGCCTCCAAAATCTTTTGGCCAAACCATCTCATACAGTAAAAGCCAGAATCAATGATGTGTGTAAAATACATTCTATCCAGAGCAGGGTAGGAAATGTATTGGCTTTTTGGTGAATAATAATGCAAACATTTGAAGTGCCTAGCTTATTGTCTTCCAACCAAATTCTTATTCATTTCTTTTTATTAGCTAACATAGTGAGATACATGTCTTCCATCCTTACACTGATTTTTACTTAATTCTGCCATCTCATCAATTTCATTTTAATGCTATCTTTGCTATTGTTTCTATACCTTCTCTAGCATTAATCAAATTTATTGCTTATTCTCAACTAACATATTTTAGTAAAAAGTTCTCCCTTGAAACTCTATCCATTAAATCTCTTCTAAGTGATTTTGCTGCTTTGGGTACTAAACCTACCACCATCCTAAGATATATCTCCCATTTTTCATCACCCACAAACATACAGAGACATTTATTTGTAAAATACCATGAAGTCTTTCAAGGATAATATTTTATTTTTTGTAAGTCTATAGCTGTGTGTGTGTGTGTGTGTGTGTGTGTGTATACCCATATATATAACATTATAGGACATATATATACATGTCATATAATAGTCAATTAATGTCAGATATTAATTGCAAATGAAAAGACAACGAACTATTTTGAATTCAGTAACTGCAATATAGGTGGGGCAAAATTAGTGGAGATTAGGACATAGCATCCTTTGAAATTTCCTAGTTCTTTGCATATACTTCGTCTATTCATCTTATAGTCAAATTGCCTTCATTTCGTGTCAATTCTTTGCCATTCAGTGGTCTGGCTCATGTTGATTTTACTTATTTTAATCACCCTTGGCCAGAGTGCTTGATTGCCAAACCTATTAAGCTTATTTGAGAGCTGCATCTCAGGGACTGAGAGCTCTTATGAATAAAGGTTCATTTGTGGCATAGACAGAAATGCTTGAACTCCATGTCACCTATTTGTCTGTGGTTTCTGTAAAGGTGAGGTCAACTCTGTTTTTCTCATCACCATTTTATCTGGTATCTATGAAACAACAAGCTAGGAATGAGTAAGTGAATAAATAACTCTTCCTGACTAATATCCTGCTTATAGAAAATACAGATAATTAAATGAATATCCTCTGCACCCATGTGGGATTATTATGTATTCTTTTCACTTAGGAATGAACCACATCCCTGATAATGAAACATCAAATTATCTTTCCAATTATGTTCATTGTATAATTATAAAATAGGAAATAATTCATGATCTTAAGCAAAATTGAAAATTATTCATAATTATTTGTCTAGAAAAATATTTTTTTCTATGTGACAAAATACCTGAGACAATCAACTACAAATAAAAATAACATTTAAGGCTTACAGTTTCAGAGGTTTCAGTCCATAGATAGTTGACTCCATTGTTTGGGGAGCTATGGTGAGTCAGTACAATGTAGTGGGAGCACATGACAGAGAAATTTACTCTCCTAAAGGGCAGCCAGGAAACAAAAAGAGAAAGGAAGAGTTGGAGTTGGGACCCCAATATCCCTTTCAAAGGCATTCCCACAATTCCACTAGGCACATCTTCTAAGGGTTCCACAACCTCCCAATAGTGTCGTAGGCAGCAGATCAATCCTTTAACACATGAGTTTTTGAGGGATACTTATCCAGACCATACCTCTTTGATAATTAACATTCAAAAATAAAAATAAGAAACATATAAGGAAGAAAGAGCAATGGCTGTAATATTTCTCTTTTATCTTGTGCAGATGGAGGTTGACAGGAAGACTTTTGTCTATTTACCAGACAAACTAATCAAAACCTTCATGAAATAAATTATTTTGGGATCATTATTGGCTTACAATAAAATATTAGAAAGTAATGAATATCATACAGTCCCTACTGAAGCAGATGGAATTTTTCTGTATTCAATTTCCATGTACAAAACTGCTGTTTTTCAATAGGTATTCACTTAGAAAAATTAAAATTGGAAACTGAAAGCTGATTGGAAAATCTCAAGAAAAATGGCTGCAAGATATCTTTATAAATCATATTACTTGACAAAATCATTACACATAGAAAACATTAAGAAGCCTCTATGGTAACTCATCACATTCTTAAAAGGTTTTCTCAAAATTTCTTTAAAAGCTTTTATCTCCACATACACACATACTTTTGTACACAAAGTGGAACTACTTCAGAATTTGAAAATAGTTTAGTGCAAGCTAGAGTTGGTGACATTTTCAAAGTTTACTTAATGAATAATTAATTGTCAGAAGGGATTTAAATTTTTGAACTTCATTTTTAAATGAGTGCATGGAAATACCAGGCAAATAAAAATATCATGTTTGTCCATCAAAAATTTTTCTAAATTTTAAAAGGGCAGAAGCTAACAAAATATATATTGAACTTCTTTGAAATTATCTATGTATAAATTAACCAAATTAAAAGGGGTGTGCATGTTGGCATTGAAGAACAACACTGATCTTAACTGCCATAAAATCCAAGCTGTCAAAAACTAAAAATCTAGTTTTCAAAATGTGTATTGTATTTTAAGACATAGATGGGCTGATTAATTTTTTTTTTTTTTTTTCGGGGAACTGGGAACCGAACTCAGGGCCTTGTGTTTGCAAGGCAAACACTCTACCAGCTGAGCTATCTCCCCAGCCCAAAATCTAGTTTTCAAATAGGATGATTTGAAAATTCTAATAGACTGAATTGGATACTGGATTGTGAAAACTATAACTGAAGATACAAACTAGTAGGAAGGAAGTTAGGAAGTTAACTTTTGTAGAGTCACTATATGCCAGGTATATTAGTGATTTTCTGTGGTTTGTTTGATTTAGAACTCATAACAAGTGAATTATGCTCCGCTACCTCTAATTCACAAATGACAAGGTCTTCCACCATCTCAAACAGTAGCTATGCCCGCTGTGACGATGGCTACCACACTCTCTGAGTGCTTGGGTGACTGAGCATGGTGAAACAACTTCCTAGGCCCACTGTTCAAGCAAGGTGTTCCCATGGTCTCTTCTCAAAAGTACTTTTACTTTTACACTCTTAAATCTTTAAAGGGGCTGCACTTGCCAGTTCCTGGGATGCCTTCAAACTATCTTTCCTATCATCTCTGTGTAAAGTACTTAGCATCATGGTAGTGGGGGCAAACTTTTCGTCATCCACCTCTTCCTGGGCTCCAGTTGACACACACTTTTCTGGCCAAATTGCAAGTTTTTCACATCTTTGTGCTCTGCTTTTTCCTCCTGATTGTCACAGTAAAGTTAGCTAAAAGCCACCAGAAATATTTATGCCACTGCTTTGAATGCTACACTGCCTTGAAATTTCCTCAGCCAATTTAATGAGTCCATTACCTTTATATTCAGCCTCACACAAATTTTTAGTACATGGACAAAATGTTGTAACCTTTTTTTGCCATAGTGTAACATTAATAGCCAAGAGTCCTTCTTCCCAATTGGAACCACATGAACCAAGTCTTTACTGTCTGTAATATGTCAGCACCCTGGTCATTTGAATTATCACCAGAAACACCCATATCACCCATTGAGCTCTGCTTACATTCTAAGGCTGCAACACCAAATTTTTCCAAACTTTTCTCATAAATTGATTCCAAATGCTTCTAAATGACACAGGTTAGTCACAGCAACAATCTAATTTCTGTTTTACTTAACTTTTCTTCACTGTGACCAAAAGATCTAACATGAACAACCTAGAGAAGGAAAAATTTGCTTTGGCTTATGTTTTCCGAGGTTCAGTTGGTAGTTGGCGGACATCATAGCTTTGGGCCCAAAGTGAGGCCCAGAAGACAGAAGGTTCATCATGGCAAAAGGACATGGCAGAGGAAAGCTGCCCAGTTTATGACAGGAGGAAGAGACAGCTCCTCTCACCAGGTGTAAAATATAAACCTCAAAGACATATCCTCAATGACATGCTTTCTCCAACTATACCCAATCTGTCTATACTACCACCCGGTTAACCCATTCAAGTGAATTAATCCATGGATTAGATTATGGCTCTCATAATATAATATTTTCACCGCTACACTTTCTTGCATTTTCTAACACATAAACTTTTGAGGAACATCTCATATCTAAACCATAACACCAACAAATAGTCTTAATATTCTCTGTAGATTAGTTGGTTAGACAACTAAATAGAGAAGCATTATAGAAAACAGGACATAAGGGCTTGGAGAGAAAACCAGAAATGCAAGGTGATATAAAGGCATAATCAGAGATTTGTTAATTCATTCCCCTCCCTCTTAAACACACACACACACACACACACACACACACACATACACACACGCAGTACTTGAAATTGTGAATTTCAAATGTGAATGCCCTGGGGTGTCAAACAGATATCTGAAACTTAGAACGATGGTAAGACAAGAGAATGGTTGTTGAGAATAAGAAACATGTTTAAAGTTCAGCATTCAGAAGTTAAAAAAAAAAAATGAAGCAGGAAATGTTGACACAAATGTTGTGGTTATATATATATATAATATAAGCAATTATATGATATTAATTATATATAATATAAGGGAAATGTAATTATGCATACATAATCACAATAAATGACAAAGAAAAGCATGACTGGACCATTTTACGTTGCATTTTCCATTTACATATTTAGGGTAACTGATTGCAAATTGTGCCTTCAAGTTGTAGTGTGTCAGAGTGGACATTTTTTTTTGTTTTGTTCTCCACCAGATTGAGATCAGAGACAGACAATTATCTCATAGTTCGTATGGCAAAAAACCCTTCAGACTGATGAGACAGGTGTTTGGGAGGCTTAATGCAATGGTCTCAAATTCTACTACGCACCCTACATTAGTCTTCAGGAGTCTAGATGGATGGTCTGATAAACCAAGTTGAAGAACTTTATGGTCATAGTGACAGGCTTCAATCTTGATAATGTTGTGTTTATGTGTGTCCTTGCTATTTTAGCTCTAGAAAAATTATTTGTATTCTTACTTCTTTAATGGTGATACATAAATAATTTACTTTTACTTCATTGACAGTTATACTACATTTTCATTTCTTCTCTTTCAAAATGATCCATGATGAAAATTTGAGAACTCTATGAATTAGAACTGGTATAGATGTTATAAATAGCACATATAGACATTAAAACAATTTTGACTGTATTCCACATGTCCAAAGAGTTAAGTAGAGGCAATAATGACATAAAAAGTAGACAGAAATAAAATTTTTAGAGATTAAAAACTACAGAATTTCATGTGAAAAGCACTAGATAGTTAAAGGCAGACTGGACATGGAAGAAGAAAAGTTGGTGCACTTGAGGCCATTGCAATAGAAAATATCCAAATGAAACACACAGAAAAAAAAGTCTGAAAAAAAATTTTAAAACTATGGTCAAACAGAACAAATTAGTAGTGAGTTGAGAGAGACAGAACAAATATTTGAATAAATAATGAATGAAAAAAGTACAAATTTGATTCAAATAGTAAACTCAGAGATCCAAGAAGCCAAGACAACATGATATAAAATGAATATGCATACATTTAAACAAGATGCATTATAGTCAAGTTATTCAAATCAAATAATAAATGTTTTAAAAACAAAGAAAAAATGCATTGTATCTTATAGCAGGATAGAGAAAAAGGAAAACAGCTTTCTCTTTGTAAATAAGGCAAATGACAAAAGAGCACAGCAACATTTTTGAAGCACCAGAAGAAATTGTCAATCTGGAATTCTGCTTCAGTGAAAATTGTTTTCAAAAAATAAGGTAATTTAAGCTCAAAAGAGCTGATGGTAGTACAACACCGTGAATGTATGAAATGCCACTAAATTGTACCTTTCAAAGTAGTTATTTTATAATATGTGAATTTTACCTGCATTTTTAAAAAGGAAAAAGTGGAGAAATTAAGTTAACCAAATTATAAATATACCACAATGCATTCCAATTTCATATATAACTATTACCCATTAATTTAAAAATAAATAGAAGGAAGACCAGTGGAGGAGTGGAAGGAGACCAGGATGAGTGAGGAAAAGAGGGAAGGAAGTGGTAGTAGGGATTAAAATGGAGAAAATTATGCTATATGCATTTATGAACCTGTCAAAATGAACCCCACTCTTTTATATAACTATAATGTACTAAAGAAAGTACTATTTAAAAAACTAAGACAAAATAAAAACTATTTTCAGACATGTAAGAGACGAAAGAATTCAGTTCTGGCAGGCTCAGAGTAAAATGAGTGTTAAAGGAATTTCCTCAGGTAGAAGGAAAATAAAACCAGATGGAAATACGTATCTACCCAAAAGAATAAGAAGGGTAATGATATTTTTGTTTTCTTATTTTTGCATCTCTTTCCAATACAATTGACAAACAGTATATATAAAAGAGTATATTTTTAGTTACATATTATACAACAACAATAAATTAAAATCCTTCAGAAAAAACTGGAACAATATTATTACGAGAAGCACAAATTGTGTAGACTTTAATATGTCAAAGATATATATTATAAAGTCTCAGCAGTCACTAAACTAGCCAAATAAGTGTAGCTTTAGACAATAGAGAAGATAAAAAAAAAAAAAATAGCCTGAAAGACTGAATCCAAAAGAAGGTAGGAAAAAGATACTAGGAGAAACAAAAGAAAAATTAGGACAAATAGGGAGAGGGAACGCATGAATATTCACTTGAACTCAACCATATTGAAAGTCACATTAAGTGTAAATGGTCTGAACATACCCAATTAAAAGAAACAGATGGTAACATTGGATAAAAAAGCAAGACACAGTCTACAAAGGGCTTACAAGAAATGTTTCTTATGTATAAAAACACAATTACTTTCAAAGTAAAGAACGAGAAAATATATACCATTTTGACATTAATATAAAGAAAGCTGGAATTGTTATATATAAATATCAGACAAAGTAAACTTCAGAGCAGAGAATAATCTGGGTGATAAAGATTACATGCTAAACAAATGGATTTACCAAGATCATATATAAATCTTAAATTTCTATGCATCTAATTACAGAACTTTAAAAGCTATAAACAAAAACTCTTGACATAATTTCAAAAGAGCTTACAATTTTAATTTCAAATATCAATATTCCATCCTCAATGATCCTTTGAACACTTAAACTAAAAAATTGGTAAAAGTAGAGATGACGTGAACAATATTTGCCACTAACTTGACTTAATTGTTGTTTATAGAATACTCCACCTAAAAAGAATGAATATACATGCTTTTCAAGTATACATGGCACGTTTACAAAATGTAAATGATGCCAAATGATGCCAAATGATGATGATCATATTTTGGTCTTCATCCTGAACTTCAAAGTGCTCAAGTCATCTAAAGTATATCTTCTGATCCAAACTGAATTAAGTTCAAAATGAATCAATAGCAGAATAACTGGAATATCTCCAAATATTGAATAGTAACACATGTCTAAATCACCTCTGGGCCCAAACTTAAGGCAAAAGGGAGGATGTGGAAGAACTCAAACCTTTATACACTATTAGTAGGAAGGTAAAATTCCATAAACACCTTGGAGAAGAATTTGATTTGTCAGTTTCTTTAAAAGTTAAACAGTTGGGTGCATTGTTGTACATCTGTAATCTCAGCTACCCAGGAGGCTGACACAGGAAGATTACAAGTGCAAAGCAGCCTGAATAACTTAGAGAGACTCAGGCTCAAAATAAAAAATAAAAAGTCCTGGGGAGTTAGTTCAGTGTTAGAGGATTCCTGGGTTCCATTCCCAAAAAAGAAAAAAATTCAACATGCTCATTTCTATGTGATCCAGTCATCCCACTCCTCACATTACCAAAGTGAAACAAAAGGTTATTTCCATTCATTACACAGTGCCAAAGTGATCTTTCAAAAACTGTACCAGGAATTCTCTGTATGTTCTGCAAACAGGGTCAGGACTTTTTTTTAATAGCCAAAATCTGTCAAAAGAACACTCTAATGTCCATTAACAGGTGAATTGATAAACATCTTTTGATACAGTAATATTATGTAAAATATAGAAATACATACAACAAGATAAATGAAACTCAAAAATAATTATGCTGAGTGAAGGAAATCAGATAAAAATGAACACAGACTATAACTATATGTTCCATTTATATAATCTCTAGAAAATTTATACAGATTTGAAGGTGCTTGCTGATAGTCCCTGCGAATCAGGAGGCTGAGGCCAATTGGAGGCCAGCCTTGACTACTTAGTAGAACCCTGACTCAAAATAAGAAGTAAACATATTCAGTGGTAGAGTGCCCCTGAGTTCAATCCCCAGTACTGAAAAAAATAAAATATATCTCTAGAAAATTTAAACAAATTTGTAGTGACATAAAGCAGATCAAAGGTTGTCTGAGGATGGAAGAGGCAGAGAGAGGTGAGAAGTTGTTATAAAGTGGCACAAAACATGTTAGGGGGTGATGGGAACAGTCACTGTCTTGACTACAGTGACAATTTCATGACTATGTCACACCTGATCAAGTTATACACCTTAAGTATGGAATTTGTTTATGTTATTATACGTCAAGAAAACTGTGGACATGTATAAAAGCTTAAAAAATAAAAGAGTGATTATGAGAAAATTGGAAGACATGCTATCATAGTGGTAGACATGAATCAGATGCTGTGGTGTACTTTGGGCCAATCTGAAATTCTGCTTTTTCATTCTATAAGATAAAGAAAGTTATGCACAGTTCCTCAGTAAGGTAGCTGCCTGATCTGGTGTACTTTTTTTAATAGGTCACTTTGGCATCATATGATGAATAACCTGGTGAGACAACAGGAACAAAAAAAAAAAAAATGGAACCATATTAGGAGATTATTTCAGCCCAATAGGCAATGTTGGGACAAACAGTAGCAAAGGAAGAATAAAAAGTGGGAGTATTTGGGATATGTATTTGAAGAAAGAATCTACAGGGAAGGCTGATGGATTAAAGGGATAAGGCGAGCAAATTAAGGAATAAAACGTGATGCTCCATTTTAGGTGTAAGCAACAAGGTTAACTTATATGTAAATAATTGAAATCAGACTGGAGGAGGACAAATAAGAGGAAAGAAAATACAGCTGAAGAGTGGATATGTTTCATATGCAATGCCTATTAAATATTAGAATGAATATCCCAGGAGGTATTTTAGTATAGTAGTTCTGAAAATCCAGACTTGGACCAGAATTGGCAATATAAAATGGCAGAATTGGCAATAAATATCATTATTTACCTTTACGAATTCTCTGTTCTCCCTCTATTTACTTTTGTTTTAGTCAGGGTAAAGTGACTAAACTGTCATAAAAACAAACCTTAATCACAGTAAATTTACACATGAAAAAAAAACCTTCCTTACTTAATCAATGTGTGATGAAGATTGCAGGATATTCTATGGGTCCTTCTAGCCATCAAGTGACCTAGAGAGCCAGTTCACCTCTAGTGGTTCAGCCATCTCAGCTCTAGATTGCCACTGTCATCAAGGTAAAGGAAGACATGCATCCAGAGAGATGCATGTCATGATGCTTTCTTACGTATGTCCCCTCTGCTCATGAACCATTGACAAGAAGTGGGTACATGAATCTACCTAATGTCAAGGAGCATGCAGAGTATATTGTGAGAAATAAGCTCACCTGCTCAAACCCAAAGCATGGACTGGGACTGGGAGACATAGGGTACAGTGAAAGAGACTTTAATGGTGGTCTTGCAAGATCGGTTGTCTGGTGAACAGGCACACCCAGCGTGGTTACATATTGATCAGTATTTTATCCCTGAGTGTACAAGGTCACTCCACTGGCTCCTCACTGGCTAAGTACAATGGGGTGCACAATCTTCCCAGACTTGCCTAAGATTTTACTGTCTTCTATTGTGTTATCCGAAGAAATGTATCTTTAATTGTCTCCACCTGCCTTTGTTCTCTCTTGGTGGGAATGTCTTCCTGGGGTGAGCATGTTTTGGCATATGTTCTTCTTCATTAAAGTTACTCTTTCTTAACAGAGGTATTTCTATCTGTGTTGGTCAGGTAACTGCTTCCCCCACGGCCTGTTTGTCAAAGGGCTGTTCAGGTACATGAACTTTGAATCTGTTACATCCACAGGCTATTAGTGCTGTTGTGTGAGTTAACTCTTGACAACCTTGCATTCTGCTCCATTTCCCCTCCCACTTCTTGTCATATAGCTTCAGTAATTTTACATTTGAAACTAAATACTGATTCTGAAAATGGGCCACTGAACTTTTTATTTCCCACAATAGGGAAAACACCTAGATATTTGGTGATCATTAACTGTCTAGGCCTCATCTAAAACATCACCATTTATTCAGAAAACAAAAAAATGGAAGCTTGAATTTATTGTAGATTTATCCCATGCCTTCTTATCCATATTTTTTTTTTTTAAGCAAGGGCATTCATTTGCTCCCTTAATTGTTTCTGAGATGAGCTTCCTTCTCTGCACAACTGCTTTTGCTTCATTGGACACTCTAAGCAGGCAAAACCAACATTTTCCTCTATACTCAAGGCTTCAGATACCAAGTATGTGGGAATTTTTCCCACACTGAACAAGTTTCCAAATATCTGGACATCAACCAGCATTCTTCAATTTAATTATAACTTAGATTAGCTGGAGTTAGTGCAGAAGCTACAGGTTAAGGACTCAGTTCTGATACTGCCATTTACCAGCGACAAGTTCTGCTCCCTCTAATGTTGAAGTCTGAACACTAGAGAAGCACGCCAAGGCATGCATATTAAGCAGTTTTATTTAAAAGTAGTAATAATACAGTCTTCTCCCGGGAGGGAGAAGGGGGCCATGGGTGATGTTCTAGAATCCCAAGAAGTGAGCACGCCTTACATCTTTTATAGGTTAAGGTCTCGTTTGTTCTCCAGTTCTCTCTACCCTTATTTCTTCTTCCTGTCTACATGACTAGGCTCCGTTTTGCAGGTGAGATGGGCAAGGGGAGGGCCAAAGTGATTCAGCCAGGGAAGGGCCCAGGAGTCATTAATAAGCAGCTCCTTGCCTGTAATCTCTAACAAGCACAGGTAAATTTGGAAATCAATGGGCTCCGAAGATCCTTGACATTTCATTCCCCAGTGGCAGTCTCCAACTTCCAGAGGCAGATGGCTTTCATGGCCTCCATTTCCTTGATTTGACCTGATCCCCTATTTCTACACTAACTGCCTGTCCCCAATCTGGCTTCAGTTCCTTAAAATTGCTCTGTTACTGGTAATCTTAGGTGAAGGCCCTGAACTCTGGTGGTCCCAACAGTTCATTCTTAGCCATCCACCCCAATATGCCAATCAGGGAGAGAAGCAGTGGTAAAGGAAAAGAAAGGAGCTTTTAATCAGAATGGCTATCCCAGGAAGAATAAGAGATAAGGGTAGAGTGACTAAAGACTTCAAGGGACTAACAGAAACTTTGAAGTCTCATCAAGGAGAACAAAGTCAAGGATTCGTGGTTTGTTTGGCTCTGTGTTTGCATAGCTGGTAAAGTAAATCATTCAGGTCAGGCCATTTTCATTTTGATCATTACCTCCGGGCCCATTATGTGAGGTTCTAGGAAGGTCCTCCTCACTTGAGGTGATTCAGTTTCCAAGATAAGATGGTTTTTCCTGCATAGGGGAGTAGCCTAGATTCCTTCATGACATAATTATTCCCACTTAGGGGAAAATTTCATCAGGGGTGATCCGTTCTGTAGCCTGCAGTTGCTTGGTGGTACTTTCAGTCCCTTGTCATAAAGATTCTTATCAACGAGGCCTGTTATTACTGGAATATAAAGTAACTGCAGAAAACAGCAGCTCAGGGAAAAAAATATGTTAAAAAGGCAAATGGAGTCAGAGAGAGATAAAATGGAGTTGATTAGTTCAGTAACTAGGCTCCTTCAGCTCCTGACTTGAGATGCTAGTCACAAGTGGAGAGCCCACTCTTCTGTCTGACTTGGCTATAAATTGGAAGTTCCAAAATTTCCTTCTCAAGTTTGATAACTTGCTAGGACAGCTTAAAAAACTCTGGAAAATCATTATTATATTTGTCCTTTTATTATAAAAGATAAAATCAAGGAGAATAGCCAGATGAAGGGGTATACCAGGTAAGGTGTGGAAGGGTGTCAAGCAGTGAGGTGGAATTGGAGTATGGTACCCTCTTGTCAAATGGATATGTTTGACAATCCAGAAGCTCTCTAAACTCCATTGATTAGAATTTTATGGCAGTTCCATTACCTAGTCATTGAGGATTGAATCACTGGTCATTGATGATTGAACTTGATTTACAAACTTGCTCCTAATCCCAGTTTGGGGAGTAGGGAAAAATGTTCAATCTTTTTATTATATGGATAATTCCTTTCACAACCAGCCCAACCAGAAGCTATGTAGAAGTTTTTAGCCACTAGTCATCTCAGAAACCTACAAAAGATACTCATCATTCCAGAGATTCCAAAGGTCTTAGTAGATTTTTTTTTTAGGAACCTAGGACAAAATATTAACAAAATATGTTACTATAACCTCTATCACTCAGGAAATTACAACTGTTTTAAATATTTAGTGTCAGAATCTAGGGTAAGGAACCAAAGAGATATTTCTTTTATATGTCATAACTCTTGCATCATATTCTATTTGGTCAGAGTCCTGGAGCTTGTGCTATGTATAATCTATCCCCCTCAGTGCTTCTAGATATGATAAAAAATATATGACTACGGGATTTCTTTTTACAAAATATTTATATTTATTAACTTTTATATAATTGGAGCAGTTACTTTCTTGATATTGGTGAATATGAATGAGGGAAAAGGAAAGACTGGACGGTTGTGTTAGTCAGCTTTGTGTTTCTGTAAACAAAATAACTTATTAGAACAAATTAGAGGAGGTAAAAATTATTTTAGCTTACAGTTCCAGTAGTTCAGTCCATGGTTGGTCAAGTTCATTGCTCTAAGCCAAAGGCGAGGCCTAACATCATGGCAGAAGGGCATGGCAGAGGATACTGATCCATTCATGGTGACAAGGAAGCAGAGAGAGAGAAAGAAGCTGGGAAGGGACCACAGGAAACATGAACCTTTCCAGGGCACACACCTGGTGACCCACCTCCTCCAGTTGTGCTCCACCTGCTACAGATACCACTTAGTCATTCAAATCGGGGTGGACAGATTAGGTTTTAGCTCTTAAAATACCATTATCTCACCTCTGAACATTTCTACATTAACACCAAAGCATTGGGGAAACACTGTAGAACCTGTACTTCCCAAGTTTAAGGGCATATTGAATTCAAGTGTTGGGTGTGCTGATTAGCTGCTGCCATACGCCCTTAAGACCAGAATGAAGAAGAAATGAATTATAGAGTGAGTGAACTATTTCAACTGTGCTAGAGAATTTAGAAAAGGAAAGTTCAAGTTTTAAAGTTTCACTTAAGACACTCATGTCCAAACCATAGCAATGATTTTTACCACCAGTTAAATGCTCTAGCCTGATTTCAACTCAAAACTTGTTGGTCAAAACTTCTTTAAAATGCCCTTAGCAATTTAAATCCACTAATTTTCCTGATCTCACATCTGTTCACTTTATCAACTCCACATCCTAGTTTTTGTTATTTATTTTAACAAAGATTTATACTCTTACTGTGGATCAAGGTTCATATACCCCTATCTGGATGAGTGTCCAGATGGCATATCTTACTCATGTTCTTGTGCCCTCAAATAATATATTTTCCTCCACTAAAGTCAGAAAAAATTCCTTTGAGACATGATTTAAATTTATTCATGTGGATATTCCCCAAATTTCTGTTCCATTTGCATCAGAAGCTAAATCAATCACATACCATATTGTTCTCTTCTTGATACACTGTTAAGACTTGATTTACAATGCCGTTGATTAGTGTATTCTACACTGAAGACTGAGATATCCTTAAGAGTTTGAGACTGATATAATTCATCTTTGTATCTACACAATTTGTCACAAATGAGGCACTTAGAGTTGTGAACTGAACTAAGTTTGGCAACAATTCTTTTGAGTTGATGCTTAATAGAACATTTCAAAATTGAAATGCTAATTCTAAAGGTTTTCTATAATTAAGATTTTGCCCCATAAATCATAAACATGTAAGTAATCATGATAGCTACATTGGCTCAGGCAGCTTAATATCAATCCCAACTTCTTTCTAACATGACTTCCCACAAAGCAGATGCTGAATTTCTAAAACAAAACAGAATAGAAACACAAGATTTTTATGCAAAATTTCTAGTTATGATTTAGATTTCTCAAATTATGCACATTTGAATGACATTTTCATTTAAAAAAATTTTTTTTTTAAGTCACAAGGGGAGTGAAGCAGAGCACAAGGCATCCATTTGTGAACATACCTGGGTGAGTGTGTTTGTTTCTGTGTGTGTATTTGTGCATTATTTTATAGGTGTTTCAGTTCTGAAGCATACAGTTGTGGTAATGGATTCCTAATTCAGTCAACAGTTTCCTTATCATGGCAAGAAAAGCAGCCCCCAGTTCTGGTGTTGGATTGGAAGTTATTCTTGGGATCTCAACCTAGAGTTTATTCCTAAAGCAATTATTCAGTAAGATAATAAAGATGCGATAATACAAAATTTTCTGCTTATAATAACCTAAGCACATCTGTCTTTGTTACTAAACCCTAACTGATAGAGTAATTGGTAACTGGTAAGAAGCCTCAAGGAAATGGACTTCTGGTATTTAGTATCTGACCTGATTATATTCAAAGAGAATGAGGAATCTGCTAAGATTGGACTACAGAATGTTATTGTTCCTGTATGCTATATCAAAACACTAAATTATAAGTGATTACCTATAGTTTCCTGAGAGGAAGTATCTATTGAATTCAAGTGTTTGGTGTGCTATTTAGCTTCTGCCACATGCCCTTATGACCAGAATAAAGAAGATGTGAATTCTAGCATGAGTGAACGGTTTCAACTGTGCTAGAGAATTTAGGAAAGGAAATCCCAAGTTTTAAAATACCACTTAAGACACTGTCAGAGGTCTGAAGAATTTCTGTGAGTTCCTAAAGAATTTTAGTGTTATCCAGTGTAGATGTAGGCATAACATCTATGATAATCAGTATATTAATAAGAATGAAATGAATTAAGCTATGTTGCATTGATAAACAATCCCCCAGATCTAAATAGCTCAAAACAAAACTACCTGTTTAAACTACTTGTCCATTTCTCATGAGTTGGAAGCTTCTTATCATAGACACTAGTGGATTCATACTGTTGAAGCAACTAGCAAAGGAAACATAGTGGTTCTAGAAAAAATATATGATTTTTTTTCTTTCTTTGTGATCGACCAAATGTTTTGTCTTTGAAATTGTACACAATTCTACTCACAGATAAGTAGGCATAACAAATACTGTGATTCTACTCAAACTCTGGGGGCAAAAGTACAATTCTAGGACAAATCTAGAAAAGAAAAACTATTTAAAAATATATTTAAAAAACTATTTAAAAATAGAAAAAATATTTGAGGAAAAGGGGTAATAATAACTCAGTTGATCAGGGAATCTGATGCTATGGATCTCTAACAAGCACAGGTAAATTGGAAACATTTAAAGCTTTGCCCAGTGTCTAATCAAAGCATTAGTATATACTTAGAAATAATTAGACCTCAAAATTAGAACAAGTACATTTGTGTGGAATTAGTTGATGCTCAATTCCCAAATTCCTACTCAATTTTCCTTATCCAGAAAAGTAGCTTTTTCTCCCCTGAGTGATGAGGTTATTTCCCATAAGACTTAGAATAATATCATCTACAGTGGTTTCCTTAAGGAGATAAATATAAAGACCTACCACTACCGCCTACTGCAGAGTACGCATATCTGAGGAGAGGAATCTTAGGATAAGCCGGAATAAAAATCATTCATTTTAGCTAATTAACAATTTTGCAAACATATAAGCGTGAAAATGAGGGAAATGTATGGTAATTAATTACATATTTGTTAGATGAAAAAGGGAGAAACAATTTTAGTTATGGATGAATTTCATTTTTCTAAGGCTGCACTCAGTATTCTTTCTGAGATAGCTGAGCTGTTCTGCTTCCTTGCTTGGTGTCTTAAACATGAATTTGAATCTGGCTTACGTTAAATTGCTGAAATGCTGAAATTTCTGTGATACGACAGAAAGTGTTATCCTAACATCTCAAAGAGTCAACAGGGTTGGAGTGACTTAGTGATCCATTCATACATTTCACACCTATGACTTCCAATTAAAGTTTTCATTGAGTCACTGAGAAATATATTGGTGAGGTTAGACACAGATATTATTTTCTGCTCAACATAACATTATAAAGAAGGTTGAATTAATATGACTTCTGATTTTAATGAGTATGAGATATCAGAATTTAGAAGCCAGATAGAAACATTTAGTGGCCAGAAGCAAAGGCATCATGGTATTTAAAGTAGTTAACAGCAAGAGTAATTATAATTTCTAATCAGTTATGAAATGCCAAAAATTGAAATACTTGAATGACCTTAGTTTAATCCTTATCTTTATAATGACAATCTTTGTAACTACAAATTTTATTGTTATATTTAATATAAAGATCATAACCTTTATAGCTAAAATATTAAAGAACATTAAAGAAAAGTAAAATTGCTTGTCTAAAAGTCTAAATTTAGTGCATCTACATTTATTGAACTGCCACCGCTCCTTAACTCTTCTTAGGCCCTCATGAAGAGTTCTCTAACTAATTGGTAGACAGAGAAAAAATAATACAGCATGATTTACAGATGGTTCTTAATTTTAGGCTGGAAATAGTTAAAAGTGTACCTGTAATGCAGTAACAGTTTCCTGGCTGGAAAGAAGAATTGGAGAGGCTCTGACATTTCAGTAGATATTTACATGATAAGTATGGTAGTAGCATTGCATGAAAGAATTGGCTACAAATATGGACCAATATTTATTAAACAACAGTAGTAAATGGTTTGTCCAAAGTTAGGGAATTAGAAAAGGTAAAGCAAAAATATAGCCAATCACGGGATGTATACCTCTAACTCCAGCTATTCAGTAGGCTAAGACAAAAGAATCACAAGTTTGAGGCCTAGCTCAACAAATTAGCAAAACCCTGTTTCAAAATAAAAAAATATAAAAGGATGGGAATTTAGCTCAGTAGTAGGGTTCCCATAGATCCAATCCCCAATGGTACCTCCTCAAAAATTAGGTAGCTTATAAAAAGGTTTGGAGAAAAGTCTGTGTTTATGGACATTTCAAAACAAACCATAAATGAGAGGATGTTTGTGCATTATGTGCTTCTCTTGGAGAAAAGTTTCTCAATCAGTTGAACAAAATGACACTTGTTATAGGTATTAATTGACTTCTTTTCCTATATATCCAACATTGCATTGAAGGTTGCTGTGATGTGGATACACAGTATCCCCCCAAATCTCCTGAGTTAATGTATTAAGTGAAATGATTAGATTTTTAGAGCCATAACCTAATCAGTGGATTAATCCATTTGATGGATTAATGATTTGAATGGATTACAGGGTGGTAACTATAGGTAATTGGGGATAGCTGGCAGAGGTGGGACACTGGGGATGTGGCTTGAGAATTGTATATCTTGTCCCCCTGGCTCTCTCCTCTTTCTTTGCTTCTTGGCTGCCATGACTTGAGAAGCTTCTCTTGACTTCTGCTGTCATGTCCTGCCTTTCTTTGTGCCTGAAACAATGGGGTGGTTGACCATGGACTGAACCTCTGAAGCTGAATCCAAATAAACTTTTCCTTTTCTAAGTTGTTCTTGTCAGGTATTTTCATCACAGTGAGGAAAAATTAACTAGCACAAAGTTTCAGAGCAAAAAGTGGTCATGCTCATGGGGAGAAGATTATGAATGAGTACTTTCTTAAGGTTTATCTTGTGACTGCCCCTTAGAGTACTAAATGTCACCATCAAAAAGCAACACTGAAGCTTCCAAATAGTGATCATATTCTTAGGAAACCAGTTAGTTAACTTGGAACCAGTCAACTATGAAAGGTTGTCTTACTTGAAGAAAATCAGGTTTGGTTTTATCTCCTCTGCCTACTGTACTTCTGCCAACAGTGTTACTAGAAACCTAATGGATAATTTTTGGAATCAGAATATCTTCTTTCTGAACAATAAACTCATTTTCTAGCCAAAGTGATACATTTTGTTTACAAATATAGACCTCACCAATTTCACTGTGTTATTTGGAAGTAACTGGTTAAATGGTCTCTTAAAGCTCTATTGTCCTAGTTAGGAAAAAATATAAAATCTACTATGGTTGGGAGGTTGAGTATTCCTGAAAGGTCCATGTGAGGTTTGATCCCCAGGGTGACTGAGAAATTCTGTGGACCATTAAGAGGTAGATCTAGTGGGAATTCTATAGGTCATTGAGGCTATGCCCTTGAGGCAGACTCTGGAACCTATGGTCTCTTCCCTTTCTCTTTAACTTCCTGTCTTGAGGTGTGACAGTTTGTTTCCTATACATACATAATCCTGATGTTCCATCCTTACCAGAAACCAATGGAAACATACAATACTGGACGTGAGTCTTCAAAACTGAGCTAAATAAACAATAAACTGTTCTCTATATAGAGTTACTTACTTTGGGTATTTTTTTGTATTAATGCAAGTTTGAATAATATAGCATCCTAGAGAAAACTGAATATTCTGTATAAATGTGACCAAGATACAAAGTTGGGCTAGTTTTCCCAAAGCCAAGCATTGCATATGGGACATAGACCTGAATGATGGGGTAAATTTAAAGTAGCATTTCTCATATCATATCTAATGACTGATTCACAATACATTTATTTCCCGTCCCTGCAGTGCAGAGCTCTATTAGTTTAGAATTCTTAAATTTTTCCCTCAGATGACACAATCATGATGACATTGAACTTGTCATTGAAACCACCACCTGGACATTTAGACTGCGCACACAGCTGAACCAACAAGCTAAAAGGGCAGATCATACTATGTTTTCTGGGTTGAATGGTCCTGGTTATCACTGGTGAGGTTGTTTAAATACATTAGGGGTAAGGAGGGTATCACACATACTATCATGTCCACTTATTTTAGTCATTGAAGACAAGTGCACAACACATACACAAGAAAATAAAATTTTAGACCCTTTAGAAATACAGATTTTGTCCTGCCTTGAGGATAAAGAATCATGCAGAGGTCATTGTGTGGACAAAGGTAATGTAGAATGGGTGGTAAAAAAACAAGTCATAGGTCGAATTATTTATTAGGCAGTTAAAAAGATGGAGTCTAAATCAGCTACTCATATAGTCTTCTCTATGCTTGTATATTAATTACATTTATATCCTTCTTCCTGTGTTTGGCTATCTTAACAGTATATATTAGTTTTCTATTTATCCCTATTTAAATGTAATGAGGATCATAATGAGATTTTAATTGAAGTAGAAGAGAAATGTACACCATGGATAGTGTGCCTTTTTAGTGATGTTTCAGTACCATTTCATTTGTATGAAGAATGTTAAAGCTTTTTAGGAAGGTACCCATTGTTACATACTATTAGTGTTTGGAAATTTAAGAATGAAAATAGTTTACTAAGTATCAAAATTGTCAGACTGTAATATACACACAGTATTGATTTGTTAATGACCCATTGTAACTCCCCTCTATGAAAATGTCTATTTAACACAAATGCAAAAAGTTGATTTTTAAAACTTCTTTGAACTTAAAATTTCAAATATTATCAGGTACTGCAAATTCAGTAGACCTGAGCAAAACTGACTTTTGTAATTTGTATATTGGAAAACAGGCAGGGCTTGAGGCATCTGTTTTGCATGAGGATTGTGGCAGAGGTCATTTGAAGTTGCAGTTTCATGATGATGAGATGATGAATAGAGTTTTCTTACCAATCACAAAAGGAACAACATGTTTCTTGGTGGCTCAGTTCTGGAGCATATTTTTGGTAATATTTCCTAAAAGATCAGACCAGAGAATGTTTCTTTAAGCCCTCCTCCTCTCAATTTCTGTAAGCATTTAATGCTCTCCAATAAAGCCCGTCTGCTAATACAAAACAGAGTGGATTTTCTCCTCTGTAACTGAACCCCCAATCATGTATCAACTGACTATTTAATACCAACTACAGTAATCTCAACTGAGAAAAAATGTATATAGAATTAATGATGCTGTTAATTACAATACATTTTAAGGAACCATGGTCTAACCTTCAATTGAACTTTAAAAATTGCTGACATTGTCTTTTCTGTGACTAACAGAAACCCTACTCTGAATAAAATAATGATATTCATAGAATAAGAGTTAAGATTTTTTTGAGTGCTGCTTTTGTGCCAAGCAGGAAACAAGACACATCAATAGTATAAGATAGAAATAATTACCCTTTTTATATAGATGAGAAATGCAAAGGCCAAAAAGCTTAAATGGTGTTCAAAAGTCACACAGCAAGAAAGACTTATTGCAACATAGGCCTATTTACTTTTAAGTCCATCATCTTCTTCTCTTGAATCACACACTTTTTTTTCTTCCTTCATTCCCCATGTATGCTATTACTGTATGTAAGGCTGTAGAAAAGAAATTGTGAACTCTTCAAAGAGATCTGCCAGAGAGTTAGGCTTTTACTTTCTACCAATCAACTTTCATATTCACCTCCACTTTAAAATTCCCCAATACAACCAGACAAAAGGAAAAGGAAACATATACATATATATTTTTATATATATATATATATATATATAAATATATATATATATTAAAAAGAAAACTTAACTTTTCTTCCTGACAATATTTACAAAGCTTTGGGGGTGCGCTGCACTTCCGAAAGTTTGTATAAATCTATACTTGCAGTGTTGAGTAGAATTTCAATGCTTCACATGAAAGACAACAGACATAATATACTTTTGTAAACTCCTAGAGATATATTTTTTCCTTGGTTTTGGAGAAACTAAACAAAGGAACTTCTGCTTCAGAGGGCTTTTCACAAGCAGGAGATACCTTTATTCGGTTCTTGCCTGGTTAAAGTCCATCCCCTGTTGCTATAAGTTTCAGACCCTTTGTGTCCAGCCACAGCCTGTGTCTTCTTCTCTGAGCTCACCTCTGCATCAGACTAAGTAGTATTATCATGTGTACTGATCTGGCTTTCATTTGCATGCTTTTCAGCTTTTGCTAAAGCTTTTCTTCTTTCTTGTATATCTTATTCATTTTTATTTCTCTTCTTGACAGCATCCACACTTAATGTGACTCCCCAGTCTGAACTTTTAAAGAAATTCCTTAGTTATTTCTTTGACAATGAAGTATATACAGTATCTTTGGGTGTGTCTTCACTTCTAAATTGATACAGTCCTTTTATTTTCAGATAACTTTTTAAACTACCTAAAAGTAGACATTGTTTTGATTCATCTTCTTAGGATAGCTTACAGGTAATAACTGACGAAGTTGAGAGACACGTAATATGTGTCCTAAAAAGAAAAAGAAAAAAATGATAATATGCCAATTTTAACTAAAAATTTTTTTAAAAAATCAAAGAAAGGAAAAGCAGATATTGCCTCAACTCAGTTCCTGCTAATCTGAGACTATTTCTTCCTCATAAGTACCTTAACTGAGATTTTTGTTTGAACACTATATGAGTACAGTGTAAATTGCATCACTCAAAAGACCATTGCTAACTGAGAGCATTCTATGCTTTCTATTCCTCTATGGGGAAAATGAATATATAACAGTATATTATAGAATAACATAATTTCAGGGAAGGAAAGAACATTAGGTGATATCTAATTCAGAAGCACATCAAAACTATATTTAAAATAAACATCATCAATATTTACTGAACACCTACCATCTTCCACTAGACTTTATGGGAAAATATAAAGGAAACACTAGATAAGAGTTTTGGCACTCCAGTAGCTACTTCCTGAAAAAGATTTAATTCATGATTAAATCTTTTATGTTTTATCTTGCTACATTTTTAGGTTGTAATAAAAATAACTCAAAAGTCATTTTCACACATAATCACTTAGAACTCAAAGGTTTTAACGTTATGAAAATTCCTAAATAATATAAGGTTGTATTTTAAAGTATGCTTCATGAAAATGGGCATTATTTTATCCTTCCCAATAACTTTAATAATGTTTGCATGTAGATGGAATAACAGATATGAAAGACATCTTTCTATATTACTTGCCAATCAGAAAAAAAATCCCTTTCTCATGCTTTATAAATGTGTAGTATTATTGAATTAATGAAAATACTTAGAATACATTCAAGAATTTAAAATAATACTTTTTAAAGTATTTAAAGTATTTAAAGTAAAATAATACTTTTTAAAAAGAATTTATCATCACTGCAATAGATATCAGTATTTAGCATACACATACATCATTATATTGAAGTCAACCTGATGTTTGACAAAAATGAAGTGATAAAATCAAAGTAGTCTTATTAATTTAAATTTATATGCACTTTTGTATGAACATATTTATATATACAGATATGTGTGCATTTATATCCCATTCCTTGATTCTTTACTATTATACTTATTATGTGACAATATCATATATAAGATAAATTGATAAATATAATAGATATGATACTTTAATAAATATATTATTTTTGTCTGTTTCCTTCTGTTATAAGTGTTTTCAGAATAAGAACCAAATTTGTCTTGTTCTATCACTATATTTATTGTATCACCATATTTAGCTCAGGTACTAGTATAAAACAGTGCTTGATATATGCCCATATTGTAATAATTTTTAATAACGTATTATGTGGCTACAACTTAAAAGGTGCTATCATAGTTCAAATGTTGAAATTGTTAATTCAATTTAACATGTTTATACTAAAGTTTTAAAATTAAAATACATCTTAATAAAATTATCATATGAATTTATTACTGAGATTATATAAGTATGTTGGTAAGATTATGTAGATAGTAAAAATTAATACAATAAAACCAAAGTTATGACATAAGTAAATAGGTGAACTGCAAAGAATGAAAGAAAATGAAAACAACAGCTTTATATGCATAGTAGTTTGAGGTACCATGAACAAATGACCAATAGATCTGCTATAAGCTAGATGTCTGTTTATCCCACAATTTACATGTTGAAACTTAGTCACCAATATCATGTGATTTAGAGGTGAGACAATTTCTAAAGTGACTAGGACACGAGGTGACCAGTGTCCTTATAAAAGAGACCAGAGAATGTGCTTCCCCTTTTTGCCATATGAACTTACAGGGAAAAAAATGACCATCTATGAGCCAGGAAGTAGATAGACATCAGATACTGCATCAGCCGTCATCTAAGTCTAGACAGCTTAACCTCCAGAACTGTGAAAAATTAGTATTAATTGCTTATATGCATCCAGTTTGTGATATTTTCTTATATAAGCATGAATAGACTGACAGATGTTTTGACTATAGACTTATTAAAAGAAGACTGAGAGAAAAATGAGACAGTGAAGTAGATTGGTCATGAGATTAAGAATAAAAACATAAAGGAAAGATTTTGGTCACTTTGAACTTAAGTAGAATTTTTGACCAAAGAATATAGTTAACATTAATCTTTTTTTAAAACAGGTAGAAGTTTTGAAAATAGCAATTTAAATTGGAAGATTAATGATAAAATCACTCAGACCACTCACATGTCTAAGGATAAGTAGAAGCTTAAACTAAGTAAGAAAGGAAATACAGACTGCATTTTGATTCATTATATACAAATGGGGGACATCATTTCATTCCTATGGTTGTACAAGACGTAGATTTATACATTTGTGTAATTACACATGCACAGAGGGTAATGATGTCTGTCTCATTCCACCATTTTTCATACCCCCTCCCTCTCATTTCCTTCTACATAATCTAAAATTCCTCCATTCTTCTCTCATTCCCCGCCCCCCCACCACCATTATATATCATCCTCCACCTAGGGAGGAATGAAAAGAAAGTTAGTTACAGAATTTAATAAGTACCTGGGATCTGCTAAACAAGTCAGCTGCTCTGATACTGTATGTACCCAGGAAAAAATGAATAGCATGGCCTTCATCTAGGAGACGGCCTTCATCTAGGAGACTGTCTTCAGAGAAAAATGGGCAGAATGGAAATAATATTCCAATTATTAGTTCAAATTTTGACAAATTTTTGTACACATTTGTTGTCTTCATTTGAAGTTTTAGCTATTAAAAAGTTATGTTAAATCATTAAAAAAAAAAAGGGAAATACATGTGCTCATCAGAATGTTAAGGTTTGAAGAGAGGGTGGGCGAGAGGGCGGAAATGATCGTGTGCATGTATGGAAATGTCAGTGAAACCCATTCATTTGTACAAGTAGCACAATAATATTTTAAAAGAATCTTAAGGGTTGGTTTGTCAGGATAAGATGCTGCTGTCATGTTCCTATTTCTGCTGCATCCCATGCATGGGCCTGCTATAAACTATCCATGTTAGAAAGCAGCAACCCATTTAGCAAAAACGGTTTCTCTTTCCGTGGACTATTCCCAAAGTTAAGGACTCTATAAACCTGAAAATTCATGATTTATCCATTTCAACTCTCTGACGTTAATTCAGGTCTGTTTTAACTCTCATTTGTGCTCTATAAGCACATTTAATAAAAAATAATCTCACTATGAATCTGTGTTTTTATTAGTTTATTATTTCACTCAACAAACATGTATTCATTATGTTCTCTGTGCCAGATGTGCTGGAGTAGCCATTTACTCCCTGAAGGATCCCCTTAGAGTTTTCCCTGTGAAAGAACTAAATGAGTTTACATCACTATGCATTATCTGTCGTTTGAAGATAGTTTGTTTTAAATTTTGCACAGTAGTTTAGATTTATAAGCATCACAACATAATTTGATGTTCTTAACCAAATTGAGGAATGGTTAAGCAGGTATTACTATGTCTGATTTTCACTACAAGTACCTGAGTTTCCATGATGAATTCATTATTTTCCCCTGTTAAGTTTTTCTTCCTGATGTTTTTTCCTGCTTCACATTGTCAGCATTATTTACTTTACTTTTCAAGAAAAACAAAGCAAATTTATGTTTGTTTAATTCATCATTCAGCCTTCAACTACTGGCAACACTTAATTGCCAGTAGTTCCTTTTCTTCTAGGTGACTGTTCACTGGTACTCATTGGTACTCAGCTAACAGTCTAGTCTCCTTGTTTCGTCAGAACTGCATCTTCTTACTTATCTTTGGAACATTCTCTTCAGTCCCGTACCTGCCATAGAGAAGGTGCTCTTTAATTAATTAATGCTTGGCTTTTGCCTTTTATACTTTTCCTCAGTGATATGATGATACCTTTATCCAATGGCCTTCTAACAAAGTGGTAATGACCACTAACAAAGTGTTCAGACAATCTGGATTCAAAATGTATCTCTGTTGTCACTTTTATACCAAGAATTAAAAACAAAACTGATGCAGGACAACTATTTGAAGCTTGAATGTGTTGATGTGCCTAAATTCTACCTCCATACATCACATATGTTAAATGAACAAAAACAGTCACAATCCTTATGTGGTATAAAATGAGATATTCGATCTTTGTCCCAGTTTCCTCATATAGAAACCCTTGGAATTTCCTGAGTGACAGGAGTACCTTTTGTTATTTTAATGTGCTCTTTATGGTCACTGATGAGTTCATGCTAAAACTGATTTGGGACACCTAGATAGCCTAAGAATGGGTCACCAGAAAGATCAAAGAATTAGAGGGTTGAAAATTTCAGCCCCAGCCACTGACTTCTGGGAAAGAAAGGTGTAGACAATAGGTTAAGCTTTATAAAAAACACCAACAACCATATTTGATGGACTTCTGGATTGCGGAACACATGAAGGGGCTTCTAGAGTGATGTGCCCCGAAAACTGATGAAAACAGAAGGTCAAGGAAGCTCTGCACCTTCTCCCACATACCATTTTCTGTGCATCTCTTCCAATTACTGTTCATCTGTCATCTATATCCTTTTTAATATCATTTACATTAAACTGGTCAATATAAGTAAAGTGTGAGCTGTTCTAGTGAATTAATCCAACCCCAGGGTGGGTGTCAGAACCCCAGTTTGAATGACCTCTGAAATGTGGTGAGTCTTGTTGGGACTGAGTCCTTAACTGTGGGATTGATGCTATCTTCCGGTAGATGGTGTCAGAATTGAATTGAATTGCATTACAGGCCGTATGGCTGGTATGCAGAGTTAGAGAATCAGTTGGTGTGGCAAAATCCACTTATCTGACATAGAAGAGTTCTGTGTTGTATGAATATAGGAGAGGAGCCCTGGGCTTTGCCAGACCTTACAATACTTTCTCCAATGTCCACTATGCTTTTTCAATCTGGAAAATGCCAGCTTATCCTTAAAGACTGAGCTTGATTG
Source organism: Sciurus carolinensis (assembly GCF_902686445.1). Classification (NCBI taxonomy): domain Eukaryota; kingdom Metazoa; phylum Chordata; class Mammalia; order Rodentia; family Sciuridae; genus Sciurus; species Sciurus carolinensis. The sequence goes on along the minus strand of NC_062222.1, from coordinate 59,335,781 downwards.
TTGCTCTCTTCATGAACCCTTTTCCAAACCTCTGTAATGTATCTGAATTTCGCCACTGTTCTTACTTTATTCAAATTCTGAGTTCAGACATCTATTTCCCTCATATAGTGTAAACATCTCTGAGAAGACCAATCTTGTCAATATCACTTTTGTACTCCTAAGGCCTAGGTTTTTGCAATTTAAAGGACATAGTTTGTATTTGTTAAATTAATAAATGAATAAACACCTGATAAAGTGGATTTTCTAATATGATTATACTAGTATATAGTGAAAAATTTCTTAGTTCTCACCAAATAAAATAGTAAACTTAATATAACAAAAGTTACCTTTTAAAAGAAAACCAACTTGCATTTCAACACTTATTAAAATGCCTCCTTAAACTCATCAAGCCCAGATGTCAGTGAGAACAGGATTTCAATGAGAACAATTTATTCTAAATTGTGAATAAACCCTTACTATTCTATCAGTCAAGGTGCATTCTGTCTTGAAAGCACTTCCCTTTGAAGGAAGCCTTTTCTATTCTCCACTGAATAGCTCGCATCTTCCTGCATTAGCTCTTGGCTTGCTCTGAAGTTGGTTACGCCAACATGCTCAGTCTTCCTTGCAACTGAATACACAGGTACTTGGATAATCAGAACAAGGAACCACCCACTACAGTTGCTGATTCTGCCAGACCTTGCCTCTTGGCTGCACCTGATTCAAACTGAAAATAAAAATAACAAGCACAAAAGTGGCAGCTCCATTTCCTTCTCTATTCTTCTAACTTTTCCTGTCTGAAGAAGAAAAATGCTATCCGAGAACTAGATAGAATGAACTATTTTCTGTTCTCTCTGTGTAACTCCAGTCTGCCTTCCAGCTCCTCTTGACTATTCAATGGTTCCATTTTGTACACAGTGTGGTTATTCATTGGTGATCTGGTTGTTTCACCGTTCTGAGGCCTAGCAAAGCATGACTTTCACAATTGAAGTATAGTCTGTGGAAGGACACAAGAAAATGTAATTATAATAATAGTTCTAATTTAAAATCACCTACTACATGTCACATTGTCAAGTGTATTGTCTTAGTAACTCTATCATAACCCTGTAAAGTTATTTTGACCAAATGAAAATCAGACATTAAGAGAAACTGGGCAAATTTCCTAAGGCATATTGATAGGATAGTGCAAAAGCAAGATGTGTACCCAAGTGAGTTTCAATCCTGTGTCATTACCATGTGATTTTCCTTTATTTTACTTTTCACATCCTCAAAACTCTAGCCTAAAAGATCCAGTTCCCTAAGACATTGAAAAAGCAACTCTAACCATTAAGTCAGAATATAGATGTATTGTCCAAAAGAGTTACAGCATCCTTGAATTATTTCAAGCCCTCCACAAAGTCAGGGATATTTGAGAATGGGTTACCTTGGAACTTTATAGAGTATGTTTTTTAAAAAAAAACTTTAAATAAGTTCTATTTCTCTGTACTAATAAAGCTCATTTTTAATCATTTTACATGATGTATTTTCTACTGGAATTTCAAATACATTATAAGCTTAAGCCATTAGAAATGTGGTTTGGATGTGAGGTGTCCTCCAAAAACTACTATGTTAATGCAGGAATGTTCAGAGGCAAAATGATTATATTATGAGAAATGTAACCTAATCAGTGCATCCTAGTTTAAATGAATGGTTTGGGTGGTAATTGTAGGCAGGTGGTAATGGTAGGTAGGTCACTGCGGGGTGGGGGTAGAGGGAGATGTGTCCACTAAGGGTGCGTATTCTCTGTGGCCCCTTCCTTCTCTCTCTTTGCTTCTTGATCCTACCATGAGCTGAATATCTTTGCTCTGCTGGTCCCTTCCCCTTTGATGTACTGCTTCATTTTGGTTCCAGGGTTATGGGGTTGGCAGTCCATGAAATGAACCTCTGAACTCTTGAGCAAAAATAACCTTTTCCTACTCTAAGTTGTTCTTGTCAGGTCTTTTGGTCACAGTGATGAAATGCTGAATTAAATGAAAGATAATTTGGTTGTTTGATTCATGTCAATTATGGTTATCAAAGCTACTTCAAACCAGTACCCTACAAGAACATGACCTTTTCTTGTCTGGATTATACTATGTAAATGTCTTTTCAATTTTCTGAGTCTGTTTATCTTTAGTATTTTTTATAATTCATCTCCTGAACTCAATGCATGTTTTCGGAATGTTTTTAAATTGTGCTGATTAGGGTTTAATAATTTCCGGAGTCTGGTTTAGAATATGCAAAGGGATTTTCTAGACTCTTCTGTCAAATAATTTATGTCTCTAGCCCAGATTAAGAGCATCTTTTTATTTTCATGTGGGACCCAAATGTTCTACACACTACTTAAGGGGAAAACAGAGGGTCCAGGAGAACCTGTCTGTCATCATTGGTTGTATTGCTCCATTGGAGTCTTTGAGGGAATGTGTCCCAAATATGGAACCAGGTAATGGTCCCAACTTCAGCTGGGGAGAAACTGGCTAATTGAAGAACATCAGCAATTCCCAATCCTTATATTTCTTCCCAACACGTGTTCCATCTCTAGTGAACTGTGATTAGGATATATCTTGTATTTCTACTTTTCCTATCTAGCCATTATTCCTAAACTATTCATTGTAATTGGTTATTTATTACAAAGTGTACTAACTGTAACTTGTCATAATTGAATCTGTTTTTAGAATTCAACTTATGGAACATTGAGTTTTAAAGCTGTATTTTTATTCATTTTAAAAGAATGCCTGTTTATTGTAAAATTTAAAGAATAGAGGTATTTTAGTTAAAATGCGTATGTGCTCCTATAATCTCCCACAAATGCATTCCCCAGTGTGACAATAATAATTGTTTAAATTCATTTAATATATTTAAATCATGAGTAATTGAACACATACTTATGTGTTCTATTATATGTGTGTGCATGTACACACATATACACATTTATTTTATACGAATATGATATCCACACTGTATTGAGTCCTTAAGATACACATGTCAGGAAATACATTGTATTAAAGTGGTTAAGACTCCAGGTGGTGAAATTTTACATATTGAACTCAAAACCTGATTCACCTTAGACTAGCCATGTGACTCTTGGCAAATTATTTAACTATTTTGTTCTATAGATTCCTCATCTGTAAAATAAAGGTAATAAGCACTTCAAGCTCTTAGGGCTGTATTGAAATTAAGATCCACAGAAAATATTTGAATGATACCTGCCACTTAATAAGCATTAATTATTATGGAGCTTCCCTCATTTAAACTAATTGAGTAGAAACCCCCAAAAGAAAGAAATGTTTTTGTATCAATATTGCATATGAGGAAATTGTAGCTTAGAAAGTTTAAAGGATTTTCCCAGTGTAACAATGGAGTAGACTAAGAAATCTGGCTATAATCCCATGCTTTAATTTCTATACAATTTAAATTGAATTACAGGGTGCTGCACCATACTCCAAATGCACTAAGTGAGTCATAATGTTCTGTTATTTAACATTTTCACTTAAAATATAATAATCAAAGAACAGCTTATTTACATTGACCATTAATTATGTGCTAAGTGCTTTGCATGTGATATCTTATTAAAATACAATTTTAAAAATGGACAAAATGAGATGTAGCTTTAGATAGGTTAAGTACCTTTCTCGCCACCATTTAGTAAATAAGAGCCTGCAAAAGAACTCAATTCTGCTGACATGAAAGTGCATGCACTTAAGCTCTTTGATTTATCTCCACCAAATGTTAGGCATATTTCTATGTTAGAGTAAATGAATGTACTCAATACTGTTTCATTGATATGGAAATTATGGATGCATTATGATTTATTTAACCCATCTCCCTACTGATGAATATACAGTATTTTTGCCATTCAAAACAAAGATATAGTAATTATTTATGTACTTATGTCTTTCAAATTTCACATGATTACTTCTTCAGGATAACTTCATTAGAAATGAAAAGTCAGAGTTAAGAAAGAGATTCAAATAATTTCTTCCTATATAGTTACAGAAGTTTTCTTGCACATCAATAATATGGGAATGTCTCAAATATATATTCTTGTACAAATCATGTTTTTCCATGTTTTTAGCTTGGGTTCTCCAGGTGCAGAAAGAAAAAAGTATGTGCAATAAACTGAAAGTGTGCTCTTTGGAGAAAGAAAGAAATCATTCAGAGCAGGGGAAGCAGCTAAGCAAGAATGGGGTCTCCGCTTGAGTTTAGCTTCAGTTTGGTCCCTAGGGGAACTCTGCATCTCAAATACCAATGAAAGGTTGAATGTTGAACATAAACTGCAACCCTATGAGCTTGGAGATATAAAGGGTATTCTTTAGTTAGTTTTTTTCTCTGGAGCACATGGAAACTCCAACTCCTAGCAACTGATACTCTACACAGATGGATAGTAGTGAAATTAGCTGGTAAAGGTAAATCAGGAGTTTGCCAAAACAATCTACTATAGTTTACACCTTACAATGCATAGACCTACTTATGTCTGACACTAAGACACAGACACACACTCCACATATGGTCAGTTCTCACCAGATTGAATCCTGGGCAGTAATTTCCAAAGTAGAAAGGTTCTAACATAATCAATTTACCACCAAATGGTTAGTTGGTCTCGGTGAAGGTTAATGTTGTATTACAGAAACAGCCTTGAATTCTGGTGTGGATGTGTTAGACACTTAACAGTGGGAGCGGCAAAACCAACCTTGATGAGAAAGTGCCATTTGTACAAAGTGTATATCCACAAGTATTTGATTACATTTATACACTCACAGTGATAATGGACCTAGACATGTATAACATTTTCATAGAGCAGGGAATATTAAATTAACCAATGAAATAATTTATTTTGTTCTTATCAATATTATATTGTATGCAGAAAAATATAGAATTGCAAATTAAAATCCTAAAAGTAATTTAAATTACAAAAAGTTTTATAAGATTAGGGTAAAAGATCACATTGCTTAGATGCTCAGGAACTTAAGTGTAACCAAAATAATGCCCACATTCCCTCTATTTTGGAAGAGAATGCAATGAAGCTTACTTTGGGACCAAGAAAATATCAGGCAACTCAATTGATACATTGAATTTTCCAGCACGGCCACATCACCCTATTGAACTATGGAGGTATGACCACTCTATACAGGCATAAGAAGGCAGTACCAAGATCAACAGAAGTTACTGCTTATGATATTGAAATTAGCCTTAGGCAGTGGTGATGTTTCACTGTGCTAGCCCTGCAGTGGTCCAGATAGCATTATGAATGCGAGCATTTTGATTGCTTTGACAAATGCATGAGAAAAATGATTTAGGGAAGGAAAGATTTATTTTGGCTCATGGTTTTGGAGGTGCCAGCCACCTCCATTGTTTTGGATTTTAATTAGGGCAGAACATCATTGCAGACAGTTATGGTGGAGGAAAGTTGCTCAACTTGGTGGCCAGGAAGGAGAAAGAAAGAAAAAAGCGGTGTGGGGAGGGACAAAAAATACCTTTTCAGGGCATTTCTCTAATGACCTAATTCCAACCATATCCCGTTTACTATTGTTTTTACCACCTTCCACTAGTCCACCGATGAATTCATTGATGCAGTCAGAGCCCTAATGATTCAATGACTTCCCAAAAGCCCCATCTCTGAACATTGCCACATTAGGGACCAAGCCTTCAATGTGAGCCTTTGCAGGATATTGTAGATCCAAACCATAAGAATGTGTTTGACACACCACCTGAATTGATCAGTCCTTTCCATAGTGGAAGGGGTTCTATGAAATCAACTTGTCACCAAATTATTGGTTGATCTCTAGTTTGACTTGTAGGTTGGCTGGCATCTCTTCCTGTGCCTCTCCAATTTATTCTCCCCATGGGAATTGGAAAGTACATATATTGACGCATTTATTGATAAGAAAAGTTCTCGATATCCTTAGATTAAAGTTAAAACACTCCTCTGTATAGCTCTCAGGTTTTCTGATTCAACCCTAGCTCCAGACTATGGAAAACAATTTATAATCCCCTGATTTACTACTTTCTTATTTCAATTTATTTCAGGCTATTTTGCATATGTTGTCTTTTTCTAGCTAGAAAGCTCTTTCCAGGAAGTTTCTTATAATGCTGGTGGACTATGGAATCAGGCAGACTTGAGTTTAGGAATGTGTAACACATATAAATGCATGCTACCTTTCACAGAAAATATGTTACTGACACCTCCTGTTCATATTTATAAAATAGAGGTACATTTCTTAAGCATTATAATAAAAATATTAATATAATCATATAATGATTACATAGGATAAATCAGATATTTACAACATTTTCTATAGAGATAAATATAAAATGATGATATTTTACATTTCTGGAATAGCTACTATATGACAATCATACTTGTTCTAAGATTCTACATGTATTCTCAAGTCTCAAAATAATAGTAAGAAGGCAATAAATGTTAATTTTTGTTTACTGTTACATACTCCTTTATATGACCACATATATTTATGTAACTGGTTTCTAATAAAATTTCAAATTAGACATCACTTTTTGTTCTGGTAGTTTCTCCTAACCACGGATATGGTTTTATTTTCCTCTTATGTGTATCTATAGTACTCCATTCTGCTCTTGGAATAGCTTTTCCATACTGTATTATCTGACTTTCCTCACCACTCTCGGTTGGTTTCTACTTCAGGACAAAAGTCAGAGCATATTTTATTTTTTTCCCAGTGCCACCTGCATCTCCTTACATATATTAAGAGATGGGGAGGGGGAATCTTTTTTCTTTCTATAATTCCCACAATTCTCATACTTCACTTTTGGTCATCCAAATATGTGTGGGTTTCCACCAACAGCAAGCAATTCTGTAGTGGACACCAAATAGGTATTCTAAAATTTAATTTAATTTTAATACTAACTGGAGGAGTTAGTGCAGAACCCAGAAGTCAAAGAGTCATTCCCCAAAGCCTGCTCCCCATTTCAGATGTCAATAGAAAGTCCCAGGTTGTGACCTATAATTCTGACCAACCAACTATAAATTAGCAAAGTTCAATGACCCCATCATTATTTTTCACAATTTGCTAAAATGCCTCACAGAACTGGAAAGTTTTAACCAGTTTTAACCAGTTAACCATAATGTTAAATAAAACATATGTTAAAGGATACAGATGAAGAAGTACATGGGAAAAAGTATGTGAGAAGGGAATTGGAAATTCCATGCCCTCTCTAGGTGCTATCCTTCCAGCATCTCCATGTATTTAGCAATCTAGGAGCTCTCTAAACCCTATGCTTTCAGGATGTTACGAAGTCTTCCTTATGTAGGATAACTGATTCATCTACTGTCAATTAGTAACTAACTCAATATTAATACACTCTCCCCTGCCCATGTGTGAGTGAAGAAAGGGGTATCTGACTAAACCATTCTACCAGCATGGTTGGTTTGCAGGTAAGCTGTCCTTTTACTGAGACTATAGGGGAACCCCCTCCATCATTCAGTCATAGCATTAACATTTGTTGATTTGGAAATTCCAAGGGTTTTAGGAGCCTATGTCAGGAAATGGAGATGAAGATTATATATATAATATATATAATATATATTATATATAATATAATATATTATATATATATTCTTTTTAAAGTTCATTTTTCAACATATATTATATATAAATTCTCATAATATCACGCTTCACTGAAATTATGACTATCTTTTTTTTTAAAGCTTGTCTTTAAATAAAGACACACTGTCACTAGGAGTAGGGTGACTCCAGCATACCTGATTAAAGACAGTGTAATCAGTATCTGGTTTCTCTTCATTAGATTGTTTTGCAGAAAATACATTCTTATATCAGCCAGAATAAAAGAGCAGAATTTAAATATTATATGATTTAATATAGAAGTTTTCTTAGCAAATATGAGACAGTGTCTTGGGATTGCCAAAAATTATTTGATGGAGATATTTTACAGATAATTTTGGTTGAGATAGACGCCTCCAAACTATTGCTTATTGTTGTTAATGTAATTCTACTGAAACTCCTGATATGTTCTAAAAATACAATAGATATCTTTATTTACTTACTTTGTTGGAAGCCATTAGGGTAAATTCAAACCAATTAATTTTCTCAGGAGGTAGATGCAAGCCTTACTCAAGTCACTACTCACATGGGGAAAGCAATGTATTTGAGTATTTTTCTTCAAATCATTTCAGACAAGAAGAAACACAAATTCTTTAAAATTCAGAACATTATCAGAAGTTACTCTGATACCTAATAATTACAGATATGAGCCACACATAAAGATACATGAGAAATAGAACAAGAGTTCAAATTATCATTATCCTAGGGAAAATTTGAAATATATTAACCAAAGAAACAGTAACTGTTCTTTGTTAAGCTACAGGACAGGGCCTGCCACGTGAGTTGAGGCAGCCATGGCCGTCCTTTCTCACCAGTTCTTGTGATCATTATGCTCACAAAAGAAAGATTTCAGGCATGTGGCTCAGAATAGCAGGCAAAAGTATGTTAGAAGGGATATGGAAAGGAAATAAAAGGGGGAATTCTCAAGGAAAAGAGTGAATCCCTTTCAGAGAGAACAGTGCACTCTTCCAATCCTCCAGTTTTATTGGAGATCCCAGGAAAGTTTTCAGAGAGTCACACCCCGTTCCACCTTTTGACTTTGACTGACAGCAGGATAACATTGGACTTAAATTCCCATTGTGTGTGAGAACTCTAGGTCACCTTGGTCCATGCTGATCAGTACTAATTCGAACATGTTTCCATCCTTTTCTCCCTGAGTTCTAGAATCTGGCCTATGTAAGTCACAAAATTCCACCCCCCACTTTCAGGATAACTCGTTATTTTTATTAGCATTTTGGATCTGGATTTCTTCTGCACATAAGAGATTGTTTGCTGAGGAGCACAATGTATCCTATTGACTCAATACAGGCAGGGCTGCAGGTAAATTGTTTTCTAAAAGAAAGCATGTGGAGGTCAGCATGGTGGACCCACTTTATAGAATTATTCCTTAACCTTATGTCCCCACCACTCAAGTCTGTGTTTTCCCTATCTGAGAGTACACATGTCATTTGGTAAAGGATAGATGTCACATGACAATTTAAATTTATTATTAACAGGTCAACATGTTTAATTTTATGATCTTATAATATTTATTTTTTGAGACATATACAAATTGTGATTTTTTTCTTACACAATGTAAAGATGACATAAATATTACTATGAATTAAAAACAGCAAAGAGGTTCTTAAAATGATCTGAGTAACAAATAAATTTTAAAAATGTGGATGTTTTTCACTATAGAAATCAAATTTCAGGTACATTAATATCATACTATTTACTTGATGTTAAAATACAATTCCCATGACTCTATTTAAGGAATGTTCTATTGACTTTTGCCAGAATATATGTAAAAGAATAGAAATAACAATATTCTCTAAGGACTGTATTACTACACTTTGTATCAGATAAATCATTTTAGTAATGCTAATTTAAAATATAAAAGCCTTTTTCACATTAAATACACAGGAGAATACAATGCAAATAAAATCTCACATTCTTTATCACACTTGTACTACAGAAAAGAAAAATGCTAGCAACCGTGCAAATAATAGATTGGAAAAGAGACTTTTTAGAAAATACTTTTAAGTCTTAGGTGAAAGATAATGAGAGAGTTCACTAGAAAAGAATCATATTGGAATATTTTAGAAGGTAAATCAATTTATCTACTATGTCAAATTTGCCATTTAGTGGTCCGTGGTAGAACATTGCATGTTTTGGACTTAATGCTAACTGTGGCTCATGTTTGTGGTACAACTTAATTAAGTTTCAAGTTCTAGGACTTCCCTTCATACACTGCTTAAAAAGCAAAAACTATAAGTGTGACATCATCATGTCACTTTGAAATGATTTTCACAGAGCATTCTGAAAGAAGGTTGACAGTAATGACTACATTTTGTGACTCAGATTTCATCTTGTTCTGTTGTGACTGCTCTATGAACTTGCTGATGTGCTGAACAAGAGTAATTTGGTGAGAACAAACATCCTGAAGACTGTACAAACCAAACTTTTTCCTAGAATGATAATATAGTCTAAGCCAGTCTGTGCTGAACCAATGAGTTGTAGAGGTAAAAATTAATTCTTCAATCATAATTCTTATCAGCCTATTTGATTCACTTAAATTTCTTCATTTTACTTTTAAAAGAATTTTCTAAACCCCTCAGTATCAGCACAGCTGGTTTCTACTAGAATCAGAGCTCTGGGAATTATGCTTCTAAGACCCCAAATAAATACCTTTTGTTTCACATATCTTCTCAGATTCTTTGAATAACAGACACATAAATCCTAACTAAAACCACATAACCCCTAATGTTGTGGGGTGTAATAGACTGATCATCACTGAGAAGACCACATCTGAGAGTCTTTATTAGCTGTCTAGCTGACTGTCTTACACATTGTCCGAAATGGCTATTGGGAGGACAGCACCGACCATAGGATTGTAGGGGTTTTTATACCATCAGTTAGTACATCAATCATAAGTGTCTGTTGCTATAATTCAAAACTACAAACTAACATGATGAAATCTAAAATCATAAGCAGAGGGGAAGTGGGTCAAAATAACCTTAGTTAGGTACAAGTTAAAGAATGGTTACTAACATCTAGACAATCACTGTTGACATGATACATTGTCTAAGAAAAATAGGAATCAAAAAGAGACTATTTTACATTATATAATAATTGCCATTTTGTGTTGCCAAACATGCTATGCTAAGCAACTGTTGATGGGTACAGAGATGGGGTGTTCCCACAGGAGAAGCATTTCCTACATAATATGGAGTCTCAGGGTAAAATGGAATCTATTTAGTCATTGCCCATATAGCCTGGCCTATAACATTTCCATGGAGTCAAATATGTCAACCCATCACACTAAGTAACTAAAATCTACTTATAGTCACTGGTCTGGGCCCTCACGCAGCAAGGACTATACTTAATATATACAGTATTAATATAGAAATACTGGAGTTGGTCCTAATTTTTTTTCAATACATAATTAACATTTTTTCTTACAACTGTGGAATTATTAAGATTTTGCTGAAACTATTTCTTCAAATTACTAATTTATTAGCAGATGGAATTTGTGTAAATATGTATATTTCTAAAATATGTATATATATATTATAAATATATTTATGAGCTTTGCATATTAACAATTAAAATAAAAATGGTTTGAAGAGGTAGCAATGATATTTTCCCCAGGTGTTTTATATATATATATGAAACAAGCCTAAGCAAATATTAATCTATCATATCTTTTTAAAACATATGTAAGTTATAATTATGATTTAGATATAACCAATTAAGATGATGTTAATGCTAATCTTTGAACAATTTTGAAGTATATTATTATGAACTAATTATGAAATGATAAAAGGAGATTTTTTCCCCCAACTCTAAATATAGCTATTTCAGTTGCTCCCAAGTTTCCTTGTTTTAGCTTTTTTACCACTGTGATCAAAGGACCTATAAAAACAATTTTAGAGCAGGAAAAGTTTATTTGGGGGCTTATGGTTTCAAAGATCTCAGTCCATAGATGGCCGACATCATTCCTCAAGGCCTGAGGTGAGGCAGGACATCATGGTGGAAGAGCTTGGCAGAGGAAAGCTGCTTAGGACATCACACCAAGAAGAAATGAGAGAGAGAGAAACTGTACCCCTTACAATGGGCAAAATATATACAACAAAGGCATATCCCCCAAAGTCCTACCTCTTCCAACCACACTCTACCTACCTACAGTTACCACTCAGTTAATCCTTATGAAGGGAATTAATGCACTGATTAGGTTAATGCCCTTATAACCCAATCATTTCACCTATGAACATTTTTTTGCATTGTCTCACACATGAGTCATCTCATGCATAAACTTATAACACTTGTGTATATTCTGTCTCTGGTCCCCAAAAGTTCATGCCAATCTCACAGTGCAAAATACATTTAGTCCATTTCCAAGAGTCCCCATAGTCTCAACAGTTCTAGGGTTTCCCAAAAGCACAAATCTGAAATCTCCTATGAGACTCAAGCAAGAGCCCCCATGAAAATCAAAAGCAAGTTACATATATCCATTATATAAAGGCACAGAGTAAACATTTCCATTCCAAAAGGATGAAAGAGGGGCACAGAAAGAAGGAATGAGACCAACACAAGAAAAAAAATCCAGCTGGGTAAACAAGTTCTATAGTTCCATGTCTGGCATCTGGGGCACATGGCATCCTGTTGTTCTCTCCAAAGGCTTTGTGTTACCAGTTGCTTTGCTGATAACAGACCACATGACCTCTTTCCTTCAGCTTGTCTCTGCTCCATTTCTGTGACTTTTCTTGGCAGACATTCCATGGTAATGGCAACTCTTAAATGTGGGGTTCTCCACTACAACTTTGGCTTCCTTCTCACATCTCCACATATCATTCTCTCAGGGGCAGCTCACAGGGACTCTGACCCTGCAGCACTTTGCCTAACCCCCCAGACCTTCCTTTGAAATCTCAGTGGAAGCCTCCATGATTCACCAACTCCATCTAGCACCAAGTGGTTGACACCAAGGTCTGCTGCCATCTTGAGTAGTAACCAAGCCTCCAGGGACCATGACTGCAGCAGCCTCTGAGTGTCTGGATGGCTGAGCATGATGAAACAAATTCCTTGGACTGCTGTACAAGCAGGATGCCCCTCTGGTATTCTATCAAATGAATTTTTACTTTACACCCTGAGTTGAAATGAGTGTGGTCTTGCCAATTCCTGAGATACCTTCAAGTTATTTTTCCTATTGTCTCCAAAGTCTTTAACATTTATTTAGGGGCCCTAAGGTCTTTAACAACCACACATTCCATAACCCAGTTTTGCTACAGCGTAAACTTGGCTAAAAGTCACCAAAAATACCCATACCACTGTCTGAATACTAGGCTGCCTAGAAATTTCTTCACCAGTTAAGAAGTTCAACATCTTTAAATTCAGCCTCACAGAAAGTTTCAGGACATGGGCAAAATGTAGACAACTTTTTAGCAAACACAAATAATAACACAAATGGTTTCTAGTGCAATTTCCCACAGAGTTCTCCTTCTCCTCTGAAACTTCATGAGCCTGGTCCACGGTCCTAACTGGCATTCCAGGCTTTTGACATCCTACCAGAATTGTCAATTAAGCTTCACTTAAAACAATCTAAATATTTTCCAGTTTGCATTGCTAAACTATTCAAAATTACTCCCACAAATTCCAAAAAGTTCCAAAAGCCTCAGAAATATATGGTCAGTTTAGTCATAGGAATGACTATACTTCTATACTAATTTCTGTTTGAGTCAGCTTTTTCCTTGCTGTGATCAAAAGACCTGACAAGAACAATTTTAGAGGAGGAAAGATTTATTTTGGGACTGATGGTTTCACATATCTCAGTTCGTAGATGACTGACTCCATTCCTCAGAGCCTAAGATACAGCAGAACATCGTGGCAGAAGGGTGTGTTGGAAGAAAACAGGTCAGGTCATGGCAGTAGAAAACAGAGAGAACTACACTAACCAAGAACAAAATATATACCCCAAAGGCACATCCCTCAGTGAGTCGCTTTCTCCGGTCACATCCTACCTATCTACAGTTATCACTCAGTTAATCCCTATTAAGAATTAATGCACTAATTAGATCAAACTCTTACAAGCCCACTGTTTCACCTCTAAACTTTATTGAATTGTGTCACACATGGGCTTTTGGGAGACATCTCATATATAGACTTTTAACTCTGGTGTATATTATACACAGATATCTTTTTAAATCATGGTTATCATGCACATTTCATTTTGTTTTTTTTGTTTCAATTAACACTGTACTTACATATTTAGTAGTGTATATTTTATATATGTGCTATCATAGATAGCAATCCTATATATATGTACATAAATGATACATGCTACTATAATTACCATTTGGTATTGTTACTAATTCAAAATAATTTACATAATTTACATAAATATTTTGATATTGAACATTTTGCTTATTACTAATTTTAACCATTTCACACATATATCTGTAATTGTGAATATTATTACTATTTCATCATTTTGAAAGAAATTTTAAGTTCCCAGAACACTTTTAGCCATTTATTCATTCATCTGTCTTGTCATGTGAAGAAAGATTCATTCCTTAGGAAATCTACCAATAAAGAAGACTCATTCAACCCTTAGAACTTAGATCATAATTGAATTTTCAAAATCATTGCAGTATTTCTCCATTAAATGACATTGTTTTCTCATGTGGGAAGAGCATTCCTCAAAGCACCAATCTAGGACTCCTTGATTCAGGGCCATTACAGATATCTGCTAAATAAAAATTCTTTGACTCCACTCTAGGTCTCCTAAAATTGAATTTATGGAGAAAGAATTTTTAAAAACTGCATTATTACCAAGTTTTCAGGTAACTTTTCTGACCATTACTAATTGAAAAATACAACTTTGCTGTATCTAAGTAACTGGAAATCTTCTCCTCTTGGTAAAATTTACCCCTCTTTACATAATTTGTCTCAGTATGATCCCTATCATCCATATGAACATTTCCCATTTTATTTAATCATTGATTAAATCCTTGATTATCTCCTTTTATTTAATTATTGTCAGTTACATAATTTGGTTATTATAGTTTGGATCTGAAATGTCCTCCCCAAACTCATGTAATGAATACTTGGTCCTCAATACAGCAATGACAAGAGGAGGAGCTTTTGGGAAGTGAGTGAATCATGAGGGTTCTGACCTACTTCATCAGTGGATTAATCCACGGATAGCTGAACAGAATACTGGGAGGTGGTGGAAACTAGATAGGTGGGGCATGGTTGGAGAAAGTTTGTCAGTGAAGTTCTCATCATGGGGACTATATTCTGCCCCTGGTCTCTCTCTATCTGTCTGTCTCTCTCTCTCTCTGTTTCTTTCTCTCTTTGCGCTTAATGGATGCCATGAGCTAATCAACTCGCCTTCATCATGCCCTTCCACTCACTTCTAGCCCAAAGCAATTAAGTCAGCCAAAACTGAACTGAAACCTCTAGGACAAAATAAATATTGCCCCATCTTAGTGTTTTTCTCAGTTATTTGTAACAGTGACAGAAAGTTGACAAATGGAAATTTGGTACTCAAAAGTGGGGTCATTTCTGTGACTATACTTTATAGTTCAGCAGCTAGTGGAACTGTTTTTGGGAAGGATTCAGGAAGAGTTTATAGATTCATGCTGGAGAAGCTTTATAATGTTGTAAGCAGAACTTAATGTATGATTCTCATGTGAACTCAGAGAACTCAGAAGGTCAGTAGGAATGCAGACAGGAAAGACTATACCCACGGGGTTTTGGTAGGCAATGAGATCAGTGATAAGGGTGGAGAAATTGAACTTTTACATTATTATTATTATTATTATTATTAGTGGGAGGAAGCGGCTTCCACACCTTCAGTGTCACTGGAATCTTCATCACCCTCTGTGGCATTGGCCTCTCCATCTCTTCCTTCCCTAAGGGGCTTATGGCCTTTTACCAGGGTAACTATACATTGAGGAAAAAACATCTTGACACATTAAGGTTCATCTCTTGCAGTGTTTCTAGTTGAATTCCCAAAAGCAGAAGATGGATGCAGTAGCTTTTTAGTGGAATTATTTGGGTAATTATTTGTGCAAAGAGAAAGTAGATTTTCCCAAAGCTTTCAGGAATGTTACACTGAAGGCATATGCCTCTAGTGTATACATTTATTTGGATATTTTAAATGTTATTTTTGTGATCAATATGAAATTTTATATTGAACAACTTTAATTTGTTTGCCTTAAGAATTCAATGATTTATGGTAGGACTCAAACTATCCGTTTACATTGATGGGTTTTATAACAAGCAAATTTAGAGGAATCAAAATTGTATTAATTATAAAAATGTATTTGAGGATGTACTATGGTAGTCTAGTGTTCTCTTTAGAAGAACTTTTGGAAAATATCTCTTCCCTTCATGCTGGTAACAAGAAAAATATTTCAATCAATAGTTTGTGTAAGGACATAATGAATAGTAAATGTAAATTTATCATTTCTTTTTTCACTTTCTTTGAGAAAAATATTTTGGCCACCTCTAGCCCAAATATAAGAAACTACTTGGTGCAATTTTGTGTTCCAATATTTTTATTGTTTCTTTTCTCTAACCCTTTTTACTGGTCTTGATCAATTTATTTTTTAGTATGTTATACACTTTTTTAAATATTCTTAAATACTTCTTGGAATAAGATTTAAAATAAACTATTTTAATAAAGTTTTAGTATTTTTGCAGCTTCAACAACATTGTCATTTAAATATATTTTATTTAATAGACAAGTATTTGCATATGTTCTAATTTGCATTTATTTGATAAACAGTTACGTAAAATATTATTCAGTTAGCTTTCTTTTCACATGAAATTTTCATTTATGTCTGTTTGTATGTTTTCTTTTGGCTATATTTACTAGGTAGGTAGGTAGGCAGTTAGAATTATATAAAGATAAGCTAATTCGATTATGATGCAAATATTTGTCTTATTTGATAAAGTGTTTCCTCACTGACATTTTTCATTTCTTTTATAATGCTAATTTTCTTTGAACAAAATGTTTGACTTCATATGCAAGAAAATATTTTTTGTTGTTTTCTGCAATTGTTGACTGCTTCAAAAATATTCTCAATGGAAGGCAAAATATTATAAGCATTTAAAAATACGAACCAAGGCAAAACCCCTGAAACTTATATTATTATGCTGCACCATGAATTCAAATTCTATGCATGGTCATAGAAACTGCTAGTAGACAACTGCTTTACCCTTTATAAATGGAATGCTGGTAGCAATCGTATAGGATTGAGAAAAATCAATATATTTGAATATATGAAGTTAAAATGGCTACTATTTCATAAATGTTAAAGTCAATAAAGTACTCATAAAAACTCCATGTTATATAAAGTGTATATAAATTTATGATGATGGATCTGCTGTGTCGTTGAAGGAAACATAAATGCACTACTTAAATGGAATGAGTCTCATGTACTTTAGTCTAGAATGTCTGTGGTTTCTTTGATTTGTTATTATAGGAGTAATCTTAATTAAGGCCCATAACAACATATGGGCATGAACTGGAAGATTTGTATGTCTGAGTGGTTCTAAATGCATGAGTAATACTTTTCCCATGACTTGAAATTAACTTCTTTACATAAAACCAACTTCACAGCCATGTTATCTGCAATTGGAAGAAATAATGCTTCTAACTTGAAAAGCTTATCTTTTTAAGAGTTCTACCAAACTGAACCAAACATTTTTCTAACGATGCTGGTTTTCCTCGCTACTATGTGCTTTTGCTAAGTCCATTTGTGGATTTTCGATGACATAAATTTTAACCTTCTCTGAATAAGCTAGTTAAATTAAACTCCCCAGCCTCAACTTATCCTCATAGTCACCATCTTCTTCCTTCTCTACTTTTCCTTCTGAACTGTATTATAACCGGATTATAAATTATTTGTTTGTAGGAAACCTCCCTTGTTCATTAAAATATAAACTCCATTAGGGTGGAGACTATGTTTTTGTTGTTCCTACTGTATCCCTAGCACATAAAAAAGTGCCTGGCACACAGTAATTGGTCTTTAAATATTTGTTGAATGAATAAATACATTCTGTTCAATTTTCCAAAGCACATCCAATTAATAGGTTGACTCTAAGTAACCAGAGACCTAGTTGAACACAAAAATACAACTCTAATTCGTATGTAATAAGAAAGGAGAGCACTCTAGCTGAGGATTTTCCTATCTCTCTATGTGGAGAAAATTTTATTGAAATGAAATGAAGACATACCATGGGTGCCATCCTGGGCTCAGACCCTCACACAGCTGTTTATTTACTCTGTGGTTCAGAGTAAGACTTTAATGTCTCTGATTCTTGTATTCACTTGTAAATTAAAAATGCCACCCTATGGGTTATTACAAGCAAGTAAAATATAATGTTTGCAAATACATAAAATATATAAGTTCTCATCAAATGTAAATTCTGTCCCTTTTCATCTGTGTATAAAATGCTACACATAACTCTTTAGGACAAGCTAAAAATAATTTCCTTATTATTCCATGAGGAATATCATGCACATAGTTTTCTCTAGGAGTTTGTAAAATTAATATTAAAATTATTATACATGGAAAATTGATATCACAACTTAAAATAAATTAAAAATATATTATTTTAATAACATTTTTACACTATAAGTAAAAAATATTTTCAAACTGGATGCAGTGGCGTACATCTGTAATCCCAGCAACTCAGGAGACCAAGGCAGGGGGTATTGCAAGTTCAAGGCCAGCCTTAGCAACTTACTTAGGCTCTGTGTCTCAAAATAAAAAAATAAAAAAACAAATGTAGTTCAGTGGTAATGCACTCTTGGATTCAATTCCCAGTATTAAAAAAAAAAAATCATTCTTGAGTACCTCTGAATGCTGAGTAATAGGAAAAGATATGCTCTTTCTGAAGAACTCATGGAAAACTCAACCCCATCAAGAGATTGAAAAATTAAGATCAACAGTTACAACTATGCACCTAGAAATTCAAACCAATACAAGTTGAAGCACATGATTTTGTTCTGTCTACTTCTGAGTTGTGAACACAGGACCTTTTCTCTGGACACTGTTACTTTTGGTTTTCTATGAGAAAGAACCTAACCCTCAGAGTTATAGGGAAAATCATCCAATTATCCCTTTGTTACAGTAATGGGGTTAATTCAGACCCAGTGTAGGTCTCATGTCCTTGAAACACATAAGTATTCTCCAGGGTGGGTGCTAATCATTATGAGACAAATTTGAGATTTTCTAGGGGAAGGAATTATAAATATCAACAGAGTAAAAGGAAATCTTCCTATGTAGCATATCTAGTGACCAAAAAGATGAAAAAACAAGTGAGAAAAGGGTAATAAAAAAAGAAAAAAAGGAAAAAAAACCTAACATGCAAATTAGTTAATCAATTACATCATTTTATCCAAAGAGAAATTTTTAAATTACTAAGATAATTCATACAGCAATAAGATAAAAGGGTAGTGATTTGCTTTGGAGTTTCTACAATATTGGCTTTCCATTAATTTTAACATCAACTAAAACACACCAATTACCAAACTATTATAGATTTAAACCAGGACTCAAATACAGTTATTCTTTGGGATATGACTAAATTTAAATATAATCTCCTCCATAATCTAAGAGGATTACTAAATATAAAATACAGGGCAAGTAGGCATCCTTAATATTAACTACTACATTGCCTAAATCTCCCTAGTGATAGCATCCATTTCTCTAAAAAATTCTCATGGTGGTCCCATTTGCTCTACTTAATGATTAATAAATTAAAATTAAATCTAGTCTAGCACTTACAAATTGACTTGACAACATGGAGCCCCATGGATAACCCCTTCCCCATTGAAAATACTTATGTAGCCCATTTTAAGTTAAAATAAGGCACTTAAGATTTGAAACTTATGTGACCTAATGTGTACAAAGGTGATTACCCTACTTCTCTAATTAACAGTTCATTTTGACCTGTTCATAATCTTAAAGTAAATGAATGACTACTCAAGGTAAATTACCAGAATGCTATGGTCTCACCTATTAAAACCTTCCCCCACTCATCCAATCAGTGATATTGGATATCACTGATAAAATATTTTGCTGTTAGAAATGTTCAAGAAGTCTATCAGTCACCATTTCCCTTCTCCCCTAATTTCACCACACTCCCTGAAGTATATCAGCATTACCTGCAACTTTCACAGGCAATATGTAATCTGCATTCACTTTCTTCTAGAATAGCAGGTATGACAGTTCATTCATGTCATTCTCCTTCGAGGTGATTAGTTTGACATATTCATTAAGGTCATACAACATCTTTTATTCCTTTCTGAGTTCTGGAGGTGACATATTTCTTATTTACAAATTTTACTTAATTTTACTGATGCTGATACTTACAAATTGTCCCAATTTCAATGGGAATACCTATAACTAAAGGATCTACAATTTCCCAAAATGAAATTAAGTGACAATCTGATTAGTACCCTCAGATATTCCTGCACTGTTGAATCTTAACAACACTTTATCATGTGTCTAGTCATCTCTGGTACACTTACGTAGACCATACATTGCCTATGAATCTTCTACTGCAACTGCTCTCCATTAGAGTAGCATACTGGGTTATACTGAAATTAGAGGTTTTCACAGACTCTGATCCTCTAATGCTCCATCCACCTTTCCATTGTGTCTTGGAAATTAGCACCTAGAAATTTGGCAGGGGTACCAAGACCTTGCTGTAGAATGGAACTAAGGAGTGTCCTCTGGCATAGCCTCCCTGCAGGAGGTATGGCTTCCTCTGTACTTAGTCCATTATCAGATGCCACAGTGCTGGAGAAGGACATTCCTCTCCCAGACCCCTTAGTTCCGGGATATGCCTGTGGAATTAATGGAATGAAGAGTTGTCGGAGTTCGTGAACTTTAAAGATGAGATTTTCAACATTATATGTGATGGAGATCATGGAGTCTTGCTTTTTTTTTTTTTCTTCTTAACAGGGTTGACCCTTATGAAGGAGGAGACCCAAAGGTCAGACAATTACATAAATATCAAGCAGTCATTGTAATACTGGATGTCCTGTTCAACAGTGTGTCCAATTTGCACATTTTTTGCCAAATTTGGGGCTAATTTTAATACTCTGATTGTATCCTTTGGTTGATGGCAACAGTTCTTACTTTAAAGTTTCCCTATTTGCATTAGAGAACTCTAGCAATATCTTGCTTCACAGATACCCCAAATAAAATTAAAGGTAAGATATACTAAGGCCATAATGCAAAACCTCACCAGGATACTCAATATTCCATTTGGAATTCTGTATACTACTAAAAGTAAATAAGGCATTCATTCCTTTTCTTAAAAATGCATGATACAGGGTTCTTAAAGAACACAATAAGTGGAATTTTTAAGGGTCACAGGTTTCAGGTAATTGGCTTAATGATGAGGTCTCTTCATAATCTATTAAGTTACAATATGGCAAATGGATCCCTCCTGAAAGTCACTACTGTCACAGGCATTCGTTAGTTTAAGTTCAGGCTCCATGTAGACAACACACTCCCTCTATCAATACATCAGTGGATACTCAATTGCCCCTTTGGCCATAAAAATTGACACCCCTGAAGTTCAATCTTCAACAACTATATCACCATTTAATTTTCCTTGTCAGTGTTTACTACACGTCCTGAGGAAGTACTTCTGCCTTCTAAACATAGCATCATTGATAATGTAGATATTTAATGAATGAGCATCAAAGGGTCAATTATGATAGATAACCTAATACTTCTTATTTTTCCTGACAACTTGGAGTCTTGAAAGGAATTCCAACCTCCTATTACCAAAAACACTGTTACTATAACCCTTGCTTGTTCAGTACCCTCCAGAATGCAATAACTGGAAAAAATTTAAATAACCATTTTGAATTCTTCAAGAGCTTAATGTATTCCAGCAATCTAGCCATCAATCTAGCTAGCTAACTTTTTTTTCCCTTAATTTCACAAGTCATCTTATTTTATATACAAGAAATTGGCTTTGAAAAAGAAAAATATTCATGTTTTTGCTCATTTACTCTAGTTATAAACCAGAATAATTTTTACATAGTGGAAGTCATAAGGGCTATGTGTGAATAAATTAGTGGGATATTTTTAGACAGTTTATAGTTTTAGGTAAGCAAATATTTATATTGGCTACTTCTGATAGAAATTAATGTTAGCCATACAAACAAGTATAATAATGGTAGACTGCAGGTCATAATAATAATTTTTCTTGAAAAATTTAAAGAGATTTCTAGTAAGGTATTTTAGCCTGAAGTTAACTCTACATGACTTTTTGCTCAGGGTCTTTGTTAAGTTTTTAATAACTGGGGCTTAATTACTATATATAATGGAGCCCTAGTAATATCTAGAATTACATTTATCCCATAGTTTATCATAGAACTCAATTTTTGTTTTGTTAGCCAGTTTCTAAAAGTGGTTTGTTACTGTTCTCAATTTGAGATACTACAAGGATACATATGCCTTCTTTAAGTTACATACTGATAACAAGAATACTTGTTGAAAAATCAAGGGTCAATCTTGCAAAACCATACTGTAGATGATGATGGAGCACAAGAATTTCATATCAAAACCTCAGTTGCTCCTGTTATTCTTTTCATGTAATTGAATTTCAATATTCTACTTTATTATGATAGAAATACAAATAAATATAGATCTGGGTCTATTATTTGAGTTTATAGATACTGTGATATTGAGGCAAGGAGAAGACAAATGCATAAGTAATGAAGAACAGTTAATTTAACAAAAAACAAAACCTTCAAAATAGTGTTGGGAATGTGGGTATGGAAGACAGGCCCTAAGAAGACCTTAGTTAGCTTTGTCTGTTATTTTTACCCTTGTGTAATCATCTCCATTTGAGTGTGGGCTTGTGAGTTGTTTATAACCAATTAAATACATTAAAAGTTGTCACTTCCAAAATAACATGACATGGTTATAATTTCTAGCTAGCTATCATACTCTGTCCCTTGCTACCTTTAGTGAAACTAACAGTGATATAGGAGAAACTCAGATGGCTAGTAATAGGGTGGTTTCCAGTCAACATGAAGAGGTGCTGAATGCAACAGCCCAAAAGGCATTGAAACGTACCAAAAACCACTTACACAAACTTGGGAGCAGATTCTTTCCAAGTCAAGTTTTTCATCCTCAACAATAACTTTAATCAGAGCTTGGTAGAGATCCATTTAATTGCCATATAAGTGCCAACTAAATTCTGTACCCACAGAAACTGTGATAAAACAAATATTAGGTTTTTTCAAGCTGGTAAGTTTTTGGTAATTTGTTACATAGAAAGAGGTATATTAATATAATGGGTCAACTTGCTTAAATTCTATGGGCTTCAGGTACTTTTCCTGAAAATTAGCAGCTATTATTATTTTCATATTCTATGAATATGGCATATAGAACTTACATAGAAATGTGTCAAAATGGGTCAGTTGATTAATGTGGGAACTTTAATGCTTGATCAAGGAGTTTCAACTCTATCACACAAGGAAATGAGAGGTATTAGAGTATATAAGCAGAAAAATTAGATGCCATTAAATTGATATTTTAAGATATAGTTATAAAATATAGTTCCAAATATATGTTAACCTGATTTTAAAATATATATTGATTAAGGTTGCTAATGTTTGTACAGATTCAATAGCAATTATAAGAAAATACCATTTAGAGAATTATTTATATTATTGTGATAGATGCATATTGATTTGAGATATAATTGACTGCTATAAAAATTGATAAACAAGTTAGTAGCCAACTTGCTTGCATCATTTAACAATAAAAAATTGTTTTCTGTTTCCTGAAAATTAGGAACCAGAGATGTATATTTTAGTTCCAGTTTTCTCCTTGCTCTCTGACCCTATGTAAAGCACTTTTAGTGCCTTTAAACTTCTGTTTTCTAATTTGTAAAATGATACTTCTCTATCCCCTATTGTCTGGTCCTATGATTTTTCTTCAAAGTTGGTGATATATTTTCTATGAGAAGACTGAATTACCAATCATGGTGAGAAGGAGGTAGCATTTCAATAAAGAAAATAGTCAAAAAATACAAGTGTATTAATCTAAGTCATAATCCAACATTTATTGTCAAGAATGGGGGAACTTTTGATTATGTAGAAGGAAATGAGAGGAAGGGGGGTATTAAAATGGTGGAATGAGACTGACATTATTACCCTATGTACATGTATGATTACACGAATGGTATGAATCTACATCGTGTACAACCATAGAAATGAAATGATGTACCCCATTTGTGTACAATGAATCAAAATGCAGTCTGTAAAAAAATTAAAAGATAAATAAAAAAATAATAAAAAAAGAAAAAAGAAAAGAAGGCAAGCAAAAAAAAAAAAAGAAAAGAAAAAGAAAAAAGAAAAAAGAAAATGTGTCTGGGGCTCCAAGTGAAAAGTCTTAAATGTTCCATGTTAATAATTGACAATAGGTAAAAATTTGGCACTTTTCATGTTTTCCTTAGTTACACATGAAGTGTCATTATTCATTATAGAAATAAACACACCTGACAGGTAATGTCCTGATTTGCTGTTATGTTAAAAACATGTGTTACTCACTCTTTTGACTTCAAGACAAAACAGTAGCAACAACAACAAAAAACAGCATTTTGATCATTCCTCAGCAAGTGTATTCTAGTGCTACCATTTTGGTAGATAACAATACTACCATTTTCCTCCACTAAAAAGCATTACTTAAACATTGAATATGAAAAACCAGAGAACAGTCTACCGCTGAAGAATCACCTGAAATCAATCACCAGGAAAGGATACACATTGAGAATATGGAGATAGGCATGGGTGGCTGTGTGATAAAATGGAAATGATAAGTTTCAGAGAACTCTTTAGAGTGCCAGATGAATCAGTCCTTCTTATTTCAGTAATCTCCCTTAATTGTGATACTGCTACTAATACTGCTATGCTGAAATGTCCTGGAAAACTCAAATTAGGTGGTACTTTGGATTAAATCTTGTTAAATTATCATTTTCAAGTTGAAAATTTTTGAATAGCAATGACTGCATGTGCTTCAGTTTAATATTTCAATTGCTTCTGAGTCTATCTCCAACAGAAGGGCAACTTAACTTTAATCGGATGGAAGTATTTCAGGAAAGAATCTCCCCATGTGCTAAGTGTAAATTTGAGAAACAGTTAAAAAATATGGAAATCTAGGATCTTTAAAATTAGCAAGATTATACTTTTTCTCTCTTTTCAGGGGATATATTGAATATGCATGTTACTGTCATTCTTTGTCAAGGTGACCCATGTTTTGTCTATCAGGAAAAAAATATTAATTGATGTAATAAGTCTTATTCAATGTTAAAATTTTTCTAACCAAGTTAATTTAAAATAATTTTACTTCTTTCATCATTGGTTAAATTTAATTTTACAATCACAGAAGTGAAACAAAGAGAATTCTACTGCAGGAAGGGAAAAACACATTTGTGTCTCCTGTCTTAATTTTCTATTGTTAAATGATGCAAGTTAGTTGACTACTAAGTAAAGCTTTATGGAGTCACATTTGAGACAATTTCTGTTACATTCTTCTTTTCACAGTGATAACTCTGTGTTTTACTTAATTTAGTTTGCTTATAATTAAAATACAAACCTTCTATACTTAATTACTTTTGTTTTGTTCTCAGATTCCTCCTCCTAAGTAATTGTGTAATCAGTGATCAAGTATACCAGGCTTATAGAACAGTTCATTGTTTATAGGGTATTTGTACCGCCTCATTTGGTGGACTGGTCTGAATAAAGATAATAAGGTTGGTATTAGTTGAATGCAGCTCTGGAACAATGCTTTCAATTTATTTTAAGGACTACAAGTACTGGTATTACATAAAATCCTCCACTCAAAGGAGGAAAGAACATACTACATTTAAAAGCACAAAATGGGATCCATTTATATATGAACACACTTTTCATGAAACAATGAAACATCATTCAAGAGCCAGATGCTTTAAGAGGCTTTTGTTTGTTTGTTTGACTGTGGTCATTTAAGAATGCAATTGGAAGCCAGGGAAGACTTTCCTTGCCCAATACATAGATCTCTCAAAATGAAGATGCAACAAACCAGGATAATTCCCAGCAATTGAACAGGTCACTAGGGTTACCTCCCAGTAAATGGGAAAAAAATCATTTAGATAAGCATTTGTAGATGGTAAATAGACAATTAAGGAAATATTTTACTGCTACAGTTTTAAATCACTCGTTTGTGATGAGCGTCAAAATGTCCTATTTGTTAAATTGGTGATGATATTTTTAAAGTGAGAAAAAGGAAAAAAACAAATGAAAGAAAATGGGAAGCAGCGATGAGTCTGTTTGCCAAATTCACCTCACAGTCAACAATTGAGACAAGCCGTGTAAACAGTGTCATAAATGTTTGTTCTGTTAGCACTTGAAAGCGCCTTGGTTTTGTATTTAGAAAGCAAACAGCAACATATTGACCCTTAATGTGAAAGCTCCTATGACATCTTATTAGAATCTTCAACTAAATTCCTGGCTCAGTGATTCTTACCACTAGCTTTCCCTGTGAGACCTGGTTAGCAGTACCAGTAGTGCTAGACATAAAGTAAATGTAGACAAGCAAACAAAACAAAAATATTTTGTAATATCACCAGATTTTGTTTTCAGTCAAAGAATCATTTCTCTTTTAGAATCTCTGAAGAAAGCCTCATCAGGGCATAGAAAGCCAGTATATTGCTCTTTACAATTAATTATTTTAATGCATGATTAGACCTTTGTATTTTTAAAGAATTTGTTCCTTTTTAAAAAAATACTATTTTAAATTTCTCTCTTCCTTTTAATAATCAAATTAACACACACACATACACACACAAAAAAACAGCAGGACATTTAAATCCACTTTCTAAAATTGCACCACATTCTATTAAGTGGCACTAATTGCATTTGGAATGGAAATTAATTGAGAAACCTTCGCTATCTTTGCATAGTTGCTTGAACATATACATTATCTTTGGAGTTCATTCTAAGTGAGCAGTTTTTTCATGCTGTCTTTATATGCCATGACCTAATATGAACAAATGCATGTGTAATTTGCCAGGGCATCACCACTGAAATGCTGTGATCCAATGTATCCAAAGTACATAAAATGACAATATAGTTATTTCCCAATTATCCCACAGTGGCAGGGTAACCAGTGTTTCAATGTAAAGTGTAATTGATTCCTAATTACTGTACTTTCACAGAAAGGCCACAGTCCATAACTTCATTAAATAGTGAAAACACAAATAACTATTCATAAGGAAAGAATTAGCATATACTATATGCTTATTTACTTTCTAATCTGTAAATGTTTTGGATTCCAGGCTGCAAAAAGACTGTGCAGTTTGTAATATGTCATTCAGATGTTCCTCAGGGAGCAGAAATTTTTTCTAGTGATGTTCACTTACGAGTGGGAAGTAAAATATTGACTATTTGATGTTTGATGTGCACTATAAGCTTGGTGCAGTTATTGGACCATTTCCAAATAAAAGGGGTGTACAAGAGCAAATATTCATCTTTGAACTGGGAGCACATTTACGATTACAAATAATAACACTGTTAGGGTACAGGTAAGATGAGAGAGAAGACATGGCAACATGACAGAGCAGAGGATCTGTTTACTACCTATTTGGAGAAATTAGAGTTTTTTTTTAACTTAAATATCTCTCAAACAATTTTTATTGTAGAGATGTCTGTGAGATAAAGGGAGGGGCAGCATATCTCTGTGCATTATGGAGAAATGAGAAAACAAACTAGAACACACAAACACAAAGTATATACTGAGACCAGTTACACAACACTTACCTGAAGGTACACGTGACAACTTTTTACAGTACTGGAGTTGATTTTCCTGCCTTCACATTGTCTTATTACAGAACTTTGCAAATGTTTTTAGTTGCCTATAACTGGCAAAAAGGTTCAGATGATCTTCAAATGTCAAACAGCAATATAATTTAAAATATTAATGTTTGAATTATTTTAATAATGGTAATTTAAAAGGAGATGCACTGGAAATGACCAGCATTTTAACTTGTGATTGTCATAATTTTTGTATACTCTTTGAAATTAGCTTGTCACAATTGATAAATGTGCCATTGATTAGAAAGATAGTTGCCATGCACTGGTCATCTTTTTGAGTTTCAGGCAAGGTGCACATCAGCTCACATAAAATTGTAGAAGGAAGTACAACTCTATAGCATCTGTTATATTGAATTAAATAAATGCCAGTCAAGGCACAGGCTCATCTAGTCCCACACTCTTTATCTGGCAAGACAATTTAGCAAAGGAGCATTAAGCTGATAGTAGAAATGCTTCATGTTCTGGACAAATCTCCTTTGCAGGTACTTGTATTCAGCTCCCAACCGCTAGGTATGTCAGATAATAAAAAATATCCAGTCACACTTTTTCTGGGTAACTTTCTTCTTTCAGTCAGATGGAAGTATAGGCCTGCCTATTTTTTTCCATCAGAACTTGGTGATACGATTTGAACCTTTAATGTCCCCCCGCAAAATGTATGTGTCAATGCACGAATCTTCTGAGATAAAATGATTAGATTATGAGAGCTATAACCTCATTGGTGGATTAATCCATTTTATGGATTAATAATTTGAATAGATTACTGAGTGGTAATTGTAGTCAGGTGGGGCATGACTAGAGGAAGTAGTCACTGGTAGTATGGCCTGGAGCATATATCTCATGGCCTTCCTCTCTCTTTCTCTCTCTCTCTCTCTCTCTCTCTCTCTCTCTCTCTCTCTCTCTCTCTCTTTCTTCCTGGTTGACTTGAGTTGAGCAGCTTTCTTCTGCTAAATTCTTCTGCCAAGTCCTTCTGCCATAATGTTTCTGCCTCACTAGGTGCAGAGCAATGCAACTGTGCAATCATGTGATTAGACCTCTGAAACTGTAAGTTCAAATGATCTTTTTGTGCTCTAAGTATTATTGTCAAATATTTTAGTCACTGATGAAAAGCTGACTAATGCACCTGGCCAATTATTGGTATCTTTGTATCTGTGCATCAAGTATCTATATCATACACACACACACACACACACACACACACACACACAAATTCACACATGCACACACACCAGATACACTCACTGCTCAAAAATGATTTAGGTTACCATGCACTGGAAAGGGGACTCACCAGTTCTTTTGAAACACATTCATGTTCTGCGTTCTTTTAGTTGATGGCTAGTCAGGTGTGTCTTCAAGATGATACAAGAAGAATACCAGAAAACAAAAGTTTACTCTATTCACAAATCATGGAGAGTGGATAACCACATGCCACAAAATTTAGGAGGTGAGGTGTCAAGTTTGTATCAGGACACCTGGCCCTGTGATAATAAATGCAGAGGAATATTACCTCCTGTGATATATAGGCTAGAGGAGGACTGTCTCTGGATTGGTTTTGAATAACAAAAGCTTGCTCCTGCTGAATTCTTTGCTATCTCTAAAAATTGGTCAGTTCATAGTTAAACTGATTTATGAGATAGAAGATTATGTAAGAAATGAAATCAGAGAGAAAATACAAGAAGTGAAAGATCACTTCAATAAGGAAATAGAAATTCTGAAGAAAAATCAATCAGAAATTCTCAAAATGAAGAAATCAATAAACCAAATTAAAAATTTAATGAAAAGCATCACCAATAGACTAGAACATTTGGAAGATAGATTTTCAGGCAATGAAGACAAAGTACATAATCTTGAAAATAAAGTTGATCATAGAGAAAAGATGTTAAGACATCATTAACAGAATTTTCAAGAATTATGGGATAACATTAAAAGACCAAATCTAAAATCCATAGGGGTAGATAGGGGCTCTGAAGTACAAGTTAAAGGAATGTACAATCTTTTCAATGAAACAATAACAGAAAATTTCCCAAAACTTGAGAATGAAATGGAAAATCAAACATAGGAAGCATAAAGAACTTCAAACATACAAAATTAGAATAGACCCACTCCTAGGCATATTATTATGAAAGTGCCTAACATGCAGAAAAAGATAAAATTTTAAAAGTGACTAGAGAAAAATGGACACATTTGGAGGTAAACCAATTTGGATATCAGCTGGTTTTTCAATCCAGACCTTAAAAACTAGGAGTTCCTGGAATAATACAAACCAAATTCTTTTTTTTTTTTTTTTTTTTTTTTTTTTTTTTACGTTTACATAGGGTAATGATGTTTATTATATTTTTCCCCTCCCCCCCACCCCTCCCACCCCTCCCACCCCTCCCACCCCTCTTTTCCCTCTACACAGTCCTTCTTTCCTTCATTCTTACTGCTCTCCTTAGCCTAACTCTAAACCTAACCCTAAACCTAATGCTAGCCCGTCCCACCCCCCATTATATGTCCTCATCCGCTTATCAGCGAGATCATTCGTCCTTTAGTTTTTTGAGATTGGCTTATCTCACTTAGCATGATATTCTCCAATTTCGACCATTTGCCTACAAATGCCATAATTTTATCATTCTTCATTGCGGAGTAATATTCCATTGTATAAATATGCCACAGTTTCTTTATCCATTCATCAACTGAAGGGCATCTAGGTTGGTTCCACAATCTGGCTATGGTGAATTGAGCAGCAATGAACATTGATGTGGCTGTATCTCTGTAGTATGCTGATTTTAAGTCCTTTGGGTATAGGCCAAGGAGTGGGATAGCTGGGTCAAATGGTGTTTCCATTCCAAGCTTTCTGAGGAATCTCCACACTGCTTTCCAGAGTGGTTGCACTAATTTGCAACCCCACCAGCAATGTATGAGTGTTCCTTTTTCACCACATCCTCGCCAACACCTATTGTTGCTTGTATTCTTGATAATCGCCATTCTAATTGGGGTGAGATGAAATCTTAGGGTAGTTTTGATTTGCATTTCCCTTATTACTAGGGATGTTGAACATTTTTTCATATATCTGGTGATTACTTGTACATCTTCTTCTGTGAAGTGTCTGTTCATTTCCTTAACCCATTTGTTGATTGGATTATTTGTATTCTTCGTGTAGAGTTTTTTGAGTTCTTTATAGATTCTGGAAATTAGCGCTCTATCTGAGGTATGGTTGGCAAAGATATTCTCCCACTCTGTAGGCTCTCTCTTCACATTTCTGATAGTTTCCTTTGCTGAGAGAAAGCTTTTTAGTTTGAATCTATCCCAGTTGTTTATTCTTGCTTTTATTTC
This sequence comes from Sciurus carolinensis, assembly GCF_902686445.1. NCBI lineage: Eukaryota > Metazoa > Chordata > Mammalia > Rodentia > Sciuridae > Sciurus > Sciurus carolinensis. The sequence goes on along the minus strand of NC_062222.1, from coordinate 59,304,998 downwards.
TTGTGCTATGGGAGTCCTGTTAAGGAAATCTGATCCTGAGCCAACAAGTTGAAGATTTGGACCTACTTTTTCTTCTATAAGATGCAGGGTCTCTGGTCTGATTCCGAGGTCCTTGATCCATTTTGAGTTGAGTTTTGTGTAGGGTGAGAGATAGGGGTTTAGTTTCATTCTATTGCATATAGTTTTCCAGTTTTCCCAGCACCATTTGTTGAAGAGGCTATCTTTTCTCCATTGCATATTGTTGGAACCTTTGTCTAGTATGAGAAAATTGTATTTATTTGGGTTTGTGTCCATGTCCTCTATTCTGTACCATTGATCTACCTGTCTATTTTGGTACCAATACCATGCCGTTTTTGTTACTATTGCTTTGTAGTAGAGTTGAAGATCTGGTATTGCGATACCCCCTGCTTCGCTCTTGCTACTGAGGATTGCTTTAGCTATTCTAGGTTTTTTATTCTTCCAGATGAATTTCATCATTGCTTGCTCTATTTCTGCGAGGTACATCATTGGGATTTTAATTGGAATTGCATTGAATCTGTATAGAACTTTAGGTAGTATAGCCATTTTGACGATATTAATTCTGCCTATCCAGGAACATGGGAGATCTTTCCATCTTCTAAGGTTTTCTTGAATTTCTTTAAATAAACCAATTTCAAGCAATGAAATAGAAGAGGTCATCAAAAGCCTACCAACAAAGAAAAGTCCAGGACCAGATGGGTTCTCAGCCGAGTTCTACAAAACCTTTAAAGAAGAGCTCATTCCAATACTCCTCAAACTATTCCATGAAATAGAAGAGGAGGGAACCCTACCAAACTCGTTCTATGAAGCCAATATCACCCTGATACCTAAACCAGACAGAGACACATCAAGGAAAGAAAATTTCAGACCAATATCCTTAATGAACATCGATGCAAAAATTCTCAACAAAATTTTAGCAAATCGCATACAAATATATATTAAAAAGATAGTGCACCACGATCAAGTGGGTTTTATCCCAGGGATGCAAGGTTGGTTCAACATTCGGAAATCAATAAATGTCATTCACCATATCAACAGACTTAAAGTTAAGAATCACATGATTATTTCAATAGATGCAGAAAAAGCATTTGATAAAATACAGCATCCCTTCATGCTCAAAACACTAGAAAAAATTGGGGTAATGGGAACATTCCTAAACATTATAAAGGCCATCTACGCTAAGCCCATGGCTAATATCATTCTAAATGGTGAAAAACTGAAAGCGTTCCCCCTAAAAACTGGAACAAGGCAGGGATGCCCTCTTTCACCGCTTCTATTCAACATCATCCTTGAGACTCTAGCCAGAGCAATCAGACAAACCAAAGAAATTAAAGGGATACGAATAGGAAAAGAAGAACTCAAACTATCCCTGTTCGCTGATGACATGATTATATATTTAGAGGAACCTGGAAATTCCACCAGAAAACTTTTAGAACTCATAAGTGAATTCAGTAAAGTAGCAGGTTACAAGATCAATGCCCATAAATCCAATGCATTTTTATACATAAGTGATGAATCTTCAGAAAGAGAAATTAGGAAAACTACCCCATTCACAATAGCATCGAAAAAAATAAAATACTTGGGAATCAATCTCACAAAAGAGGTGAAAGACCTCTACAATGAGAACTACACACCAAATTCTAAAAGAAAATGAATGACAACCTAGAACACTATATCCAGTAAGATTAAGCTTCAGATTTGAAGATGAGTTAAAAACCTTCCATGATAACAAAAGTTAGAAGCTTCAGATTTGAAGATGAGTTAAAAACCTTCCATGATAAACAAAAGTTAGAAGAATTCACAACTAGAAAGTTGACACAAAACATACTCAATAAAATACTTCATGAAGAAGAAATGGAGAATACAAATGAAAATGAGCATAGGGTAAAACTATACTAGAAGAATAGAATATCAAAAGATAATCTAATACAACTTAAAACTAGAAATAAATCAAAATGACAGGAAATAAAAATCATCTCTCAATAATAACACTGAATGTTAATGGACTCAACTCATCAATCAAAAGACATAGGCTGGCAGATTGGACTGAAAAATAAGACCCAACAATAGGCTGTCTCCAAGAGACTCACTTCATATGCAAAGACACAGATTGAAGTTGAAAGGATGGGAAAAAAAATTTTTAAAAACTATCATTCACATGGATCTTGAAAAGAAGCAGGGGTTTCTATTCTCATATGTGATAAAATAAACTTCAAAGCAAAATTAATCAGAAAAGACAAAGAAGGACATTTCATACATCTTAAAGATGTCATACAACAAGAAATATCAGTTATAAATATTTATGCCCCAAACAATGGAGCATCTATGTACATCAAGCAATCCTTCCTAAATATCAAGAATAAAATAGACCACAACACAATAATACTGGGTGACATTAACATATCTCTCTCATCACTAGACAGATTATCCAAGCAAAAACTAAATAATGAAGCTACAGAACTAAAAAATACAATCAATAATTTAGACTTAAGAGACATATATAGAACATTTCATCCATCAGCAACTGAAAATATCTTATTCTCAGCAGCAAATAAAAAATTTCTAAAATAGGCCATTTTTAGGATACAAAGGAACTCTTAGCAAATACAAAAAATAGAGATAATATTGTGCATTTTATCAGATCATAATTGAATTAAATTAGAAATCAATGAAAAGATAAAAACAGGAATTACTCTAACACCTGGAGACTAAATAATTTTCTACTGAATGATGAATGAATAGCAGAAGAAATCAGGGATGAAATTAAAAAATCCTTAAATTAAATAAGAATAATGATTTAATATATCAAAATCTCTGAGACACTATGAAGGTTGTTATAAGAGAAACTTTCATAGCTGTGAATTCATACATTAAAATAATAATAGCCAAAGTAATCCTTAGTGAGAAAGTTATGCAGGATACATCACAATACCAGGCCTTAAATTACACTACAAAGCTGTAGTGACAAAAATTGCATGTTATTGGCACCAAAACAGACATGAAGATCAATGGAAGAGAATAGAATGCACAGAGTCATACTAACATGAACATAGTTATTTTATACTAGACAAAGTTACATAAACATATTGGAAAAAAGATAACCTCTTCAACAAATGGTGCTCAGAAAACTAGAAATTCATATGTAGTAGAATGAAATTAAACCCATATCTCTCACCCTGAAGAAAACTCAAAGTGGATCAAGGATATAGGCATTAGACCAGAGACCCTGCACCTACTAGAAGAAAAAACAGGCCCAACTCTCCACCATGTTGCTTAGGAACCAACTTACTCAATAAGACTCCTAAAGTGCACTAATCAATATCAAAAATCAATAAACAGGATATTATCAGACTAAAAACTTTCTTTACTGTAAAGGAAACAATCAAGAATGTGAAGAGGAAAGCCTACAGAATGGGAAAAATCTTTGCCTCCAGCACCTCAGAGCATTAATCTCCAGGATATAGAAAGAACTCTAAAAACAACTTAACACTAAAATTAAAAAAACCCAAATAAATAATTCAATCAATAAATGGGCTAAGGAACTGAACAGGCACTTCACAGAAGGAGAAATATGAATGGTCAAAAAATATATGAAAAAATGTTTAACATCTCTAGAAATTAGAGAAATGCAAATCGAAACTACACTGAGATTGCATTTCACCCCTGTTAGAATGGCAATTATCAAGAATACATATAACAATAAATGTTGGTGAGGATGTGGGAGAAAAGGTTCATTTATACATTGCTGGTGGGACTGCAAATTGGTGCAACCATTCTGGAAAGCAATATGAAGATTTCTGAGAAAACTTGAAATGGGACTACCATTTATATACCATTCCTTGGTATATATATATACATCCAAGGGATTTAAAATCAGCATAGTATATTAATGTAGCTATCTCGATGTCTATGGCAGCTTAATTCATGATAACTAAGCTATAGAACTGACCGAGGTGCCTTTCAACAGGGAAAGGATAAAGAAAATGTGGTATACATACACCATAGAGTATTACTCAGCTATAAAGAAGAATGACACTATGATCTTTGACAGTAAATGGATGGATCTGGAGACTATTGTGCTAAATGAAATAAGCCAGTCCCAAAAAGTCAAAAGTCAAGTGTGTTCTCTGACATGTGGAAGATAACCCACAGTAAGGGAGCAGGGTTAGGGGAAGAACAGAAGTTCAGTAGATTAGACAATGGAGAATGGAGGGAGTGGAGGAGGGTAGAAAAAGGAATGACAGTGGAAGGAATCTGAAACAATATTTTAATGTACATATATGAAAACATCACAGTAAATCCCACCATTATATATATTCACAAGAATAGCATACTAACTAGAATAAAATATATTCCATGCTTCTATAATTATATCAGAATGGATTCTACTGCCACATATAACTAAAAAGAACCAATAAATAAATCTAAAAATGAATTTAAATAAATAAGCACTATTAAATTTGATGTTCTAACACGTGCATGTTTTCATTGTAATCCAAAGAATAAAAGTTTATATGTTTTATGTATTGTAGTTTATTTGAAATTCCTTTAAAAACTTGCCAGTGGGTTATAGCAAATTCTTTTAACTTTCTTAACAATAAAACAATACAAATGATACTTGTTTTCATTTGGTTTTTAAATACTTTGTTAACTAATAATGAAATTAGAAATTTTAAAGCATTGGTTTTCCTTATGATATTAGAATTTATAAAATCTTACTTTTAACAATGCTGATAGAGAAAATGAGTGGAGTCTTGTCTTGGTTTTTAATAGTTTTCACCAACTTTTCATAGCATTTATGTTGAGAAATTCAGAAATTTTCCTTTTTTAACAATAAGTTAGAATCATCTTCTGAATAAACAACAGACTATTTATCCTTGCAATGAAAAATTAACTATAAATATCTAAGCACAATCCTTATCAAGCTGGTTTGGGAATTCAAATTTCTCATGAGTTTATGAAAATTTCTTGTCATATTAATATTAGAAAATGCCTTACTAAATATATATGTGTATGTATACACATATATTTCAGTATAAATATATACATATATGTGTATATATATATACACATACACACATAAACATATTTCTAGAGGTCATCACAGGAGTATGTTTATTAAGACCCCCTATGTTTCACATTTTAAGAGGTAAAATAAAATGTTAAATGTCAGTGTACTTTAACTTCCATAGGGTTCTGAATGTGTGACTTACTTTTTACCCCTTAAAAATTATTTTATTTTATTTTTTCTAATTAGTTTTACATGACACTAGAATGCATTTATACATTTTGATAGATCACACATAAATAGAGTATAATCTGTCATTTTTGTGTTTATACATACTGCAGGATCACACTGGTTATGCAGTCATACATGTACATATGTTTTTGTTAAGCAATTAAAATATGTCAAATACTGGGGCATAGATTCTCTAATACTGGTCTAATGTAACATTTCACTACAAATATTTTAATACAATTCAAGCATAATACATTAGCTATTGGATATGCAAAAAAATAAAGTATTTTATTTTCTAAACAGGTTTTTAACTTTCTTATGAACTTCCTTCAGAATGAAGGTGGAGTATAAACTTCAACTTCTGAATGAAATATATTTCCTTCTGTTTAAAGAGTCTTCCAGTTAGCTAAGTTCCTGCTACTAAAGGTATGATCTCTATCTGTAGGGGAAGGGAGGTTGTGGTACTCTTAGCTCTATTGGAAAGTTTTTGTTAGTCTGCATTTCTATTAGTCTTTATGCCAAGTTGCCTTATTTTTTTCTTAATGTTATTACAGAATCCCCAAATAATTGTTTCTTTTACTATCTTTCCTTTGGCATGAGTGCCCATTTCAAAATGTCACTAGGGGGTTATTTTGTGCCCCCTACTGGAGGCAAAACTGCTGAATTTACAAACCTGCTTTGGAAGAATAGGGGCTGTGGATACTTATGGAGCAATGGGAGGCTCATGAGTGCCAGGTTCAGCTTTGTTAATGCCCAGAGGACAATTCAGTTTCTACAGCTTGGCAATATACAACCAACCACAGCGGATTAACTTCCGGGCTTCACACTCATTAGTTTAAAAATCATTACTCCTTAGTCTTCTTGTATACATGTGGAGTTACCATGATGGAGATTCTCCTTGGACAGTCACAACCGTGAATGAAAGGGGGATTCAGGATTTTTCATTATCCTGATGGCCCCTTCTAGATTAAAACTATGATTTGTCCCAGGGTGGTGATTTGGGATAGAAGTCTGATCATTTTGGTCTTTGATGTCTATTTCTCTTCTCATTTCTACACTAGGAAGGAATGAGTGAACTATATTTACTTCCATAGTGTTAGTAATAAGTATCTTCATCTCATTTGTTGTGAAAAAGTACCTCCATAATTTGAACATAGAAATTTATCTGTATGAATAACTACATAGGGTTCATGAATATCCTGTAATTTAAAAAATTCCAATCCTATTTAACTTGTTTTTGAAAATCTTCAAAATACTCTATATTCTTTTTGTCAACAGAATAGTTTTCTTGCATCAGTTGTTTCTGATACCAATTTTAATATCCATCATATTTGTTTCTCCAGAGAAATAAAACCATTAGACTACATATGTGTGTGTGTGTGCAAAGCAAAATGAAACTTCTTTATTTTCTAAATAGGCCTTTTATTTCTTATGAACTTTCATAATATTAAAGGTGCAATATAAATTTAAACATATATATATATATATATATATACATACATATATAGGTCACAAATCATCAATAGAAATATACTACATAGCACTATATTCTTTGAGTACTTTCAATTTCTTTGAAATAAAATATGCATATTTTCTGTGAAATCACATGTACTCATTAATATTTACTTATAAATTAATAAAATATAAAGAAATAAATCATTAAAATATAATTTATTCTGTTTACCATTATCATTTGATCTTTTCTTGTGCTATTTAAAAATAACACTAAGAGTAAATAATAGATATACAATGTAAGAATATGGAAAGCAGTGATCCGTTTGGAAAAAGTTCTGATATAGGAGATAAATGCTCTCAATTATTAAATTGTCTACATTTAAAAATTTTTTTTATTTGTTCTAACTAGTTATCCAAGACAGAATGCATTTTGATATATCATACATAAATGGTGTATAATTTCTCATTTTTCTGATTGTACCTATTATAGGATCACATTGGTCATGCAGTTATATATATACATGAGGTAATAATGTCTGTTTCACCCTACTCTCATTCCTATCCCCATACCCCTTCCCTTCACTTCACTTCTCTCTACATAATCTAAAGTAACTCTTCTTCCCTTAGCACTCGCCTCCTCTTATTGTGAATTAGCATCCACATATGAGAGGAAACATTCAGCCTTTAGTTTTCTGGGTTTGGCTTATTTCCCTTACCATGATACCATGATATTCTCTAACTCCATCCATTTACGAGCAAATGCCATAATTTCATTCTTTTTTAAAGCTGAGTAATATTGCATAGTATGTATGTGTATATATATATATATATACATACACCACATTTATACATATATACACCACACACACACACACGCACACACACACACACACATATATATATGTATACACCACATTTTCTTAAACTATGCATCTGTTGAAGGACACCTAGGTTGGTTCCATAGTTTTGTTATCATGAGTTGAGCTGCTATAAAATTGATATGGCCATGTCACTGCAGTATGCTCTTCATTTTGGTGACACAAAAAACAAACATGCTGAAGCATTTCTGTGCACTTTATTGTTTCTGTTTCACATGGGAAGGCTATTCTATGACATACTGAGTCACTAAAGCAAATGTACAATTACTAATTTCATTCTATATAGAAGTCTGATATTTCTTCTGAAATTAGAACTATTTAAAGTCAAAATTGTTCTCAGAAATCTAGCAGATACAGTTGCTGACATTCATAGCAGGAAAAGTGAGTACATGATTTACATTTGTGATGTGACCAAAAATAAAATAAAATAATAAAATCCCCTACAGTGTAATTATGACTACAATATATAGGTATGTTCTTTTTTTAATCTACTCAAAAGGATGTAAAAATTAGATTGTACTATGATAATTATATCAAGTATACACTGAAAATAAAAAGTCTTGAACATTAAAAGGGGGCATAAATAAAAATTAGAATGTTGGACAACAGAAACATTAAAGGAAAATTAAATTATTTATGATCGCATCTTCACTATAGTTGCCACAGCATTAAGCAACCACAGAAGTTGGAATATTGGAAAATAATAGTAAATCCAATTGCAACAATCTATTTTAATAAGAAGGAAAGATGCCCTCTTGAATGGATGAAGGATAACAGTCCCAGCAGCTGGTAAGAATAGGACATATTTAATAAGACAGACAACAGATTCAATCCAAGGTAAAATGAGCCCTAGTTGACTATATGTCCTTGCAAAATTATTTAGGGCAAATAAAAGGAGTTTCAACTCTTTTAGGGTAGCAATCATATCTGTTTAATTTGGTATTCATTATCAGTACTAGAAGAGTGCTCTTACATGAAAGTAGGTAAAATGGAACTTATATTCTAATGTCCTATATTATTTGTATTTTGATTATTGACCAGGTGAACAATTAGAATTAAAGCTTTGTAAGGGAAGATATTTCTTCTTTTTCTTCGTTTACTACTGAATCTGCAGTTCCTCTGATAAGGACAAACATATTGTAGGTTTATAGTAAATATGATTGAATGAATGAATGCACAAAATGCAATGAAATTTTAAAAGACAATGTTCAGCTCCTCGGAGTGTTGAGAAATTGTTTATTTTCCCTTAATTTTTTGGTGCTCTGTGAGCACGTGTTCTTTTTTTTTTTTTTAACAAATTTAATTGTACTAGGCAATGTGTTTGTCTTTTCTGCAGAAAATATGTTTTGTTTTGTTTTTTTACATAGGGCAATGATGTTTATTTTTTTCCCTTCCCCCCCACCCCTCCTACCCCTCTTTTCCCTCTATACAGTCCTTCTTTCCTTCATTCTTACCGCTCTCCTTATCCCTAACCCTAAACCTAACCCTAAACCTAATGCTAACCCCTCCCACCCCCCATTATATGTCCTCATCCGCTTATCAGCGAGATCATTTGTCCTTTAGTTTTTTGAGATTGGCTTATCTCACTTAGCATGATATTCTCCAATTTCGTCCATTTGCCTACAAATGCCATAATTTTATCATTCTTCATTGCGGACTAATATTCCATTGTATAAATATGCCACAGTTTCTTTATCCATTCATCAACTGAAGGGCATCTAGGTTGGTTCCACAATCTGGCTATGGTGAATTGAGCAGCAATGAACATTGATGTGGCTGTATCTCTGTAGTATGCTGATTTTAAGTCCTTTGGGTATAGGCCAAGGAGTGGGATAGCTGGGTCAAATGGTGTTTCCATTCCAAGCTTTCTGAGGAATCTCCACACTGCTTTCCAGAGTGGCTGCACTAATTTGCAACCCCACCAGCAATGTATGAGTGTTCCTTTTTCACCACATCCTCGCCAACACCTATTGTTGCTTGTATTCTTGATAATTGCCATTCTAATTGGGGTGAGATGAAATCTTAGGGTAGTTTTGATTTGCATTTCCCTTATTACTAGGGATGTTGAACATTTCTTCATATATCTGTTGATTACTTGTACATCTTCTTCTGTGAAGTGTCTGTTCATTTCCTTAGACCAAGTGTATTCGTTCTTTGTTGGATGGTATATTCTATATATGTCTGTTAAGTCTAAATTGTTGATTGTGTTGTTGAGATCTATAGTTTCTTTATTCAATTTTTGTTTGGACGATCTATCCAGTGGTGAGAGAGGTGTTTTAAAATCGCCTAGTATTATTGTGTTGTGGTCTAGTTGATTTCTGGAATTGAGAAGGATTTGTTTGACGTACGTGGATGAGCCAATGTTCGGGGCATAGATATTTATGATTGTTATGTCTTGCTGATTTATGCTTCCCTTAAGCAGCATGTAATGTCCTTCTTTATCCCTTCTGACTAGTTTTGGTTTGAAGTCCACATTATCTGAAATGAGGATGGATACTCCAGCTTTTTTGCTGTGTCCGTGTGCATGATATGTTTTTCCCCATCCTTTCACCTTTAGTCTATGGGTGTCTCTTTCAATGAGATGAGTCTCTTGCAGGCAGCGTATTGTTGGATTTTTCTTTTTAATCCAATCTGCCAGTCTGTGTCTTTTGATTGATGAACTCAGGCCATTAACATTGAGGGTTATTATTGTGATATGATTTGTATTCCCAGTCAATTGACTCATATTTGTTTTTGACATGATTTGGTTTCTCCTTTATTTGGCTATTCCTTTAGGCTAGCGCCTCCTGTTGCTGATTTGCATCGTTGTTTTTCATCTCTTCCTCATGGAATATTTTGCTGAGAATGTTCTGTAATGCTGGCTTTCTTTTTGTAAATTCCTTTAGCTTTTGTTTATCATGGAAGGATCTTATTTCATCGTCAAATTTGAAGGTAAGTTTTGCTGGGTATAAGATTCTTGCCTGGCATCCGTTTTCTTTCAGGGCTTGGTATATGTTGTTCCAGGCCCTTCTAGCGCTTAGGGTCTGGATTGAAAAATCTGCTGATATTCTTATTGGTTTCCCCCTGAATGTAATTTGATTCTTTTCTCTCGCGGCCTTTAAAATTCTGTCTTTATTTTGTATGTTAGGTATTTTCATAATAATGTGCCTTGGTGTGGTTCTGTTGTAATTTTGTATGTTTGGAGTTCTATAAGCCTCTTGTACTTGGTTTTCCATTTCGTTCTTCAGATTTGGGAAATTTTCTGTTATTATTTCATTGAATAGATTGTTCATTCCTTTGGTGTGTTTCTCTAAGCCTTCCTCAATCCCAATAATTCTTAAATTTGGCCTTTTCATGATATCCCATAATTCTTGTAGATTCTGTTCATGATTTCTTACCATCTTTTCTGTTTGGCCAACTTTGCTTTCAAGATTAAATAATTTGTCTTCAATGTCTGAGGTTCTGTCTTCCAGGTGTTCTATCCTATTGGTTATGCTTTCTATGGAGTTTTTAACTTGTTTTATTGTTTCCTACATTTCAAGGATTTCAGTTTGTTTTTTTTTCAGTATCTCTAACTCTTTATTGAAATGATCTCTTGCTTTCCGTATTTGGTCTTTTAACTGTTGATTGGTGCGATCATTTAATGCCTGCATTTGCTCTTTCATCTCCTCCTTCAATGCCTGCATTTGCTCTTTCATCTCCTCATTAGCTTCCCTGATCGTTTTAATTACGTACATTCTGAACTCCCTTTCTGACATTTCTTCTGCTGTGCTGACATTGGGTTTTATTGATGTAGTATCTAGGTTTGTTTGGGACATTTTCTTCCCTTGTTTTCTCATATTGGTCAGCTGTCAGTGGGACCCTGAGATACTGCAGATTTCCGCTATTGGCTTATAGTGTCCCGGTAGATTTCCAGTGTATCACCTCCCAGCCTTCAGTAGCCTGATGTCTTGGAGGAATCTGATAAAGCAGCGTATCCGAAGAAAGCTGCCCCTAGCCTGCTACCGGTTCCACGGTTTGGAACTGGCTCTGTGCGGAAATGCTCTCACTGTGGGCCTGCACCGTGCAGCTGGCCGTGTGGGAGGAGCCCACTGCCAGAGTGTGGAAGGCTACCTTGGGAAGACTCTAGCTGCCCTGCCCGGCTCCGATAAGCCACCTTTATCTGGGCCTGCCACCCGGGCCGAGCTTTACCCAGTGGGCAGACTCACCCATGGCTCTATTTCAGTCCGAGTCTCTCAATGCCTCCCCTTCTTAACTCCTGGGTTCTGGAGCGACTGAGGGTGCAGTCTCCCTCTAGGCCACCATCTTGGATCGCCGAGCACGTGTTCTAAAGAAATCTTGATTTAAAAACCTCTACCATATTTTCTTAGATATATTTTAATATGCTACAGAGTATAACATACTGTAGGCAGAGTGAAGTCTGCTTCTGAAAGAAGTAAAATAAAATGTGAAACACTATACATTTCCTCTCATGTTTCCTGTGGAATTATTTACAAATTATTTTCTCTTTACTAGGAATACTGAGTTAAAAAAATAATTGGCATGAATCCAGTCAGTGATTTGTAGGAGAGTTGATTTAGTGTCCACTCCTGACCTCTATAGATTATGGGTAGTGTATAAGTTGTGCATCATGTTACCAGGATGTAATCTTGAGGTTCTTTTAAATACCAAACAGTAATTTTTATTTGGACTCAGACCACTCTGTGTCACCAGTAGAAATTTACAGCACTTTATATAAATTAGAGATTTAAGCAATAATTATATTATCACACACAAAGTTGTAATAGGAAAAAATAAATGGAGATCTAAATTAATTACTTAAAATAGTAATTTCTACATTTTTTATGTTTCCAAAATTTTGTCACGTATATTAGAAGGTATACATAAAGCATAATAAGCTGGTCACAATTTTGACAAAATGATGAAACAAATTAAGGAATAAGTGACATGCTTTTAAATAGTGTTCAAATTAAATTTTTGAAATTGACTGATAATAAAAGGAATATACATAGTTAACATTTTAAATGAAAAGTGGCTAAGCTATTAAAAGCTATGAATTACTGACTGATATGTCATTGGTACAAGAACTCACATATAGAATATGTTTAGTGATTTGAAGACCTCCAAGTGACTTATAAGTTAAAGAAAATGTCAATCATGTCAGCTAAAAGATGAGAGAGAAGTTGTACAATATCTAGACATACGAAGAAAAATCACTTGGATTCTTCTTCCAGCCGTGATAGAAAATAATGGAAATCCAATATGTCCTCCTGATTTAAACAATTAGAAAATTGAAAAGAACTTCTGAAATCTGTTGTCAGCCACTGGACTAAGGCTAAACCAAGAAAATAATTTGTGATAAAAATTAAGGAAATTGAGTCCTTGGATTATTCCAGAACATGGAGTAGACACAGTGCTGATGGGGACCACCTAGGCAAAGGCTGGTTGGTGTCTGAGTATGTTGAATAGACAAAGTTCAGTGTTTGGACAGGGCATGGTAGCTTAGGATTCGTGGAACAAAGTACTAGAATGAGATAACTGGAGTTTTGTGGAAAAACTGCCTCAAGTTTTAGCGGAAAAAAAATTATTGGCAAATGGGAAGAACCTATTAGAAACTGTTAAAAATAAAACCCATAGTGAGTGAAAAAACAAAAAAAAAGCACTGAATAAAGTGAAGAGACCACCAATGAGCTTTGAGGGAAAAATCAAACAGAATAACACAAAAGCAACTGGAACTCGATAAAGAGAAGTAAAGATATAGGGCACAAACAGCATGATGTATCTCTATCTATGTATAGATATGTATTGATATATGTATATATAAAATCAGACTTTATCAAACTATATAATTTTTTTCTGGAAAAGACTCACGAGAATTAAAAGACAAACCACAAACTGAGAGAAAATATTTGAAAAATTTATGCATGATGAAGGACTTGCACATAAAACATAAAAGGACAAAAACTTAAGACTATATAGAAAATGTAGGGAAGTAATTAGGCAAAATGGTGGCCTGACATAGTGCTTTTGATAGTTGTACTGAGGGTTAGGGATATGGCTCAGTTGGTAGAGTGCTTGCCTCATAAACCTAAGACCCTGGGTTCAATCCCCAGCACCACAAAAAAAAAAAAAAAATAGTTGTACTGATGTTTTTACAATGCTATATTCTGGACTAAGCCATCTCTTCTCTTCAACACCTCAGTGACACCCTTTGTTTTTCCTTCCATCCTCTTGAAGAAAGATCCCCTTGTCCATGGCAGAGATAGCTGCGAACTTTGTAGGATAGTCCTGCTAGATACTGCAAAATGCCACTGCCCAGCTGGCCCAAACTCCTCTCTGTGGTTTGGGTAGTGAGACAGTAGCTCCTTGACTAGGCCCGTCCAGCAGTCCTGCCTCTTCCTCCTTCAAGCATTGTAGCTCTTAGACTTACAGGAAATAAATGAAGACAAATCAAATGAGAACATACAGAGGCTATGTGCTCAGAAATTGATGTAGACAGGAGATTGGCCCATCAGCACTTGCATCTGCAGAGGCTTAAAGGTAGGCAGTGAACAGCAGGAAGCCTTGTAGGGGAAAATGGAAAAGCTTCAGGTATAATCTGATTGTAGTTGGGCAGCATAGGGAAGGTAAAGAATGGTTAACTAGAAGCAGAGTTTCTCATGCAGTTGATTTGGGAAATATATTTGACTTTTCCTGTTGGATCTGAGTTTGAGGTTGGTTCAAAAAATAGGGAGGCTAGAATTCACAACCAAGTCCAGAGCTGGTATAGTAGAGGTTGTAGGTCAGCGTGCTATTGCAATATATGGTTTAGCCATTGTGTGTTTTATATATTCTTTCTCTCACAATAAAGTGTTTTCATCTTTGGACAACTCCTTGGAAATTCAGAATGATTTTTTAAAGTTTGATAACAGATGATTAGTCAGTTATGAAATGACTGTACTGTATTCCAATGGCTGCCTCTAAGCAGATACACACTTTATTGAACAAAGAAAGGACAAAAAGAAGTGTTTTAAGACCCTCCACCTAAATTAAGTTTCCAATATCAGAGCAGTAAGCAACTCGACCTCAACAGAAAATGGAGGAGAGCTGACCATAGGCATTTCTGATGTCCTTTCGTGGGGATATTTGTTTTACCTGGCAAGCAGCTGAATGCCTAGTGTCTAACCTAAAAACCTCACAAGAGAAATTTGTTTACAATGGCAGATGTCCTTGTGACTCTTTACCATGTTCATGTTAGCCCTGCCTGACCATCAATCTGGCATGAGGATCCTGACTTTGTGTTCTCTTCTGCATCCTGGGGCAAAGCCCACCTGGAATAGCACCTAGTTCTTTGGAAGTAAGGTGTACATTCAATACACAACCCACAGTAGGAAATGAGTTCAAATATTTTATTTCCAGATCCTGGACAAGGAAGGTATAATGAGTTGGGAGATCAATCCTGGGTCAAATGAAGCAGGGATGCAGAAGCAGGGAAGGCAGGGGCAGGGAGAGGGAGAGAAAGAGTGCATAGCAACTCTCAGTGCATAGTGGGCCCTACACATCCAGGGGTTCCACATCCACAGATTCAAATATTGAAAATAGTTTTAAAAATGACAACTGTACCAAATATATATAGACTTATTTTCTTGTTATTCCCCAAACAACATTATAACAGATACTTATAGAGCATTTACATTATATTAGGAACTATAAGTAATCTAGACAGGATTTTTAAAATATAGGAGAATGTGCATAGTTATATGAAAATACTATGCATTTTCATATAAGAAACTAGAGTATAGGTGGATTTTGGTATTCTCAGGGGTCCTGCAACCAATTTTTAGTAGATACTGAAGAAAAATTTATGGGAGTGGAGTGAAAACTGTGTCAAGGGTAATTGGGCCTTGCTTCTGATGTAAGAAAGTTAAGCTTGTATTGAAATAAATTCTGAGGCAACATGAAAGCATAAGAGTTCACTGCAGGGGGTTGTAAATATATCTGTAATTATCTATGGGAATATAAGTTATCTTTTATCTTCTAATCCTTAAAGAAAAATGTACAGGGAATATCTTTAATGTGCATATGTTTTTAAGTTTAAAAATCACTTCAATTCATTTCGGTGAGGTAGAAATAATCAAATCTGAGATAAAAGTATGGTTTCTCATTTGAGAGGTAAGAGGGGAGCACCTTTGAAAATAATCCATGTCAAAACACGAGGACTGCTGATGTATTCTGTGCTAGATTTGGAAATTAAAGAGAAAACAGGAGAAGTAGAGATATCATGAACTAGACTATAGTTCTGTGATCACAGACTAGGTGCAGATGGGTCAGAGGAATATTTGTATTATTTAAAGTTCAAAACATTACAAGCCTTTTGGAAAGAAATTAGAAAACAGCAAAAGTTTCAAAATGCTGTATTTCAGCCTGGAATTGATGACTGTAAAAGAGGAAGCAGAAAATCAGCCTACTACACACAGAAACAAGAATCAATCACAAGTTCCTCCTGGTTCTCATTTGAGTGCTTTGCTCCTAGTGTGTAATTACATGTGGAACTTCTAACATATCAGAGGAAGAATACTGCTTCTCATTTATAAAACTAACATTGAATCTTAGCTAAATCATATGTAACAGAAATTAAATAAGCCACATTAGAAAACAATTTGGCAATATACACCATGAATTTTACCTCTTTTCCCTTATTCTCATCAAATTCATTTTGGAAAAATACATTAAAGCTATTCCAAAATATTGGAGAAAAAAAAGGGGATCCCAAACATTCTGCTCATCATTAGTCTATCCCTTAAACTAGTGCTACTAGAAAGACAGATTTTGAAAAGAAATTTAAAAATTTAAAGTGTTTAAGTTGAACTGAAAAAGAAGAATTTCCAATTGTTTATGTGATCTGGCTTAAAAAGCAAACTAATACTTTAGAGTTAAAAGAAACATACCACTCAAAATTAACAAGGTAGTAGATCTGGGAGTATAAATTTTATTTTCATACTTTTTCATTTTAATTTTGTATATAATGTGAAACAATGCCTTTATGCTCAAGATGAATGTATTTAATTATTAAAATAAAATAAAAGGATGATCAATAGCAACTCTGATCCAATTCATAAACAAACATGCTATAGGATTCTTAGAATAATCAGCTATTTTTTGATGAGTTCAAGCATCCTAAAATTATTTCTGGAATATGACGCAGGTAATGTTAATTCAGAGCACACTGAAATACACATATATTTTAATATATCTATGCCCCATGTTAGGTGTTAATATAAAACTGCTAGGGAAGGCATTGTTTTAGAGTAACTAATAAAATAGATGACATTAGACAGTTAACTATTCATATCTACCCTATCTGTATAATAGTCTTTTTAAGATATTTTCCATTTATATTCACAAAGTATTATCAAGTCTTTGATGATAGCAAAGTTAAAAGATGGTTTGTTAAAATGTTATGAGTTTACTTTTAAGGTTATGTCAAAAATGTTGAGTCATTTAGGAGATGGTAGATTTTAACACATGCAGATCTGGATTTAGTACAAGATGTGCCATATCTCTGCATGGCAATTTTTCAGCTTTCTTTAAGCTTCAACTTTTGCATATTTAAAAATGGCATAATGACTATCTCACCATAATTCAGGATTTCAATTATGCATATAAAAACATGTAACACCTGCAACTTTTAAATTCCTGTTCCACATCATCTCAATTGTGTTAATTTGTCCATTTGTGCTATTGTGCTATTTTCCCAAATAACCATTGTCAACTTAGTCTGGACCATTTTAATGTCATAAACTGGCCTTTCCCATTCCAATTTCTTCTCCAAATGGCAGTCAAAATAATCATTTTCAACCTTTGCATGTAATTTGCCCTTGCAATCTTTCAGTGGTTAACTTTTTTAAAAGTATTGTCTAAAACTATTTACAAAGACTACAAAACCCTGCACAGTCCAGCCCAGCATACCCTATTCTTTACAATCCAGTGATATTGGACTCTTTGTTCAAAAGAACTCTTTTTTCTATCTCCTGGTGATCACTCTTCTTATTCCTAAAGTTGACATTCTTCTTCCTCCATCTTCATGGCTAACTCTTCCTCAATCTTCAGAGTTAGATGTATCTTTTACCTCTCCAAAGAGCTTCCAAGACTCCTGAGAGCAGCATTAATGCCTCCACTATTTTACAAAACACCATACAACATATACTTCTCAAAATTGATCATACTCTGAGCATTGTTTGAGCTAACTTGCCCTTTGTAGATTCTTTCTTTTGCCCAACAGTATCAAATTTAGTAAATATTCACTAACAAATAATAACTGACATTTTAAATCATCAGCTTATCAGGTCCTATTATTTTTAAAAAGAGATTACATGCAACTAGAAATATCTAAGTCACTGATGCCTTCAATTTTTGTACATTTGTTTTTATGTATAAGACTACCACAATAAGTAGGTATGTGTGTATTTTGGTTTTGATTATAACATGAGAATAGCCTTCTGAAAGACTTTATTTTTACACTGCTACAAAATAGACAATGAAAAAAATGACATGAGTTCTCATTTTTTAGACTTCTGCATAAAAGCCTTTAAATTCATTGACAGAAGCAATATCTTTTATTTTCCCTATCAAAGAGCAAAGCACCATTTCTCAGTAAACAAAGCCTTCAGAGAACTCATATGTCTAAGCATATTTGATAGATCAATGAATAACATCAAAACTAATGCTCTACTTAATGGATGTACAACTTTTCTAGCATCCATTCATTTGTGTGTGAATGCAGCATAAGCGTAGGTGGTCTTCCAGTCAATTATATTTCAGCTGAACATGTCACAAGAAATATGCAACAAAACAGCCTCCTTGAGGAAGCAGTAATGGAGAACAACAGGACAGATAATCATGAGGGATTAGAACATCGCCTCATAAATCTGCAGTGCTGCTGACAAGTCTTCAGCTTTGAGAATGACAAACCTTTCCTCTTACCCAGGCTGTGGCATGAAACATTCTAGGCTAATGGACTCATTCTGCCAAAGTCATCATCTTATCAGCATATAATTTTAAGAAGAAATATTTATATATTCTCATATATTCTTTGATAAGATGGAAATGCTTGATTCTTAATGCAATTTACCCAAACTATTTTCATTGGATCTGGATATGTTATAAAATAACACTTTTAGCTAATGATTGGCTGACATCATTAATGATACACTGACAATTCACACCACTGTTTATAAAAGGTTACAATTATGCTGATTTTTCAGTTCAGGGAAAACTTATCAATATACTTGTAATCCAATGAACATATAAAAATAACTGGATTTGTATTCAGAGTAAACCTACTTTTAACTAACTGCAAATATATAGGAATCTAATCTTGAATCAGAGTTTCTGAGGTGAGGACAATTTGATGAGAAACCAACATTTTCAATTATGCTATAAATTTTATGCATTTATTTGGCTAATTTATATGAATATGGTGATTAGCTAGTAGTCCTGCTAGCTTTGATCAATTATATAGTAAAATGTATAAGAATAAAAAAAAAGTCAAACTATGTAATGATGAGTTTTGAAAGTACCCCTGTATTTCAGACTGTATTGAGAAGGTATTAGACAAATTAAGACATAAAATTATTTCATTTTAACAGTTTAACTGAAGAATATTTAAACTTTTAGTTGCCTGAAAACATATCTAAACTCAAGTTATGCCTAAAGAGTTAACTAGAAAACTTATAGAAACAAAACCAGTGGTTATGTAGGGCTAGGGGTGGGAAAAGAGAATTACTGTAAATGGGTAGAGCATGTCGTTTTTAGGGTGCTTGAAATATCTAAAATTATATTTCATTGATATTTGCACAACTCTCAATACAGTAAAAATATTATTTAATTGTATGCTTAAATAGGTCATTTATATCTCAATAATGTTAATAAAATCACATTTTAATAAAGGACTTGATTTATAAAGGGAGTTCGTGGGCCATGAGCTTTTCTAATCAGCATTACTTTTCAGTCTCATGCTTAGTGAAAGTTTTCTCTGTATCTATGGGCATTGACAAGTTAATAAAAGGGAAGTTAAATGAGAATGCTTATTCTTCAGTACATTTGAATAACAGTGAGCAACATGTCCTCACCTTCCAAAAAATGACTGAAAAGATTTTTAATGATCTGATGTTGAAATATAATGCCAAAATATTGAGATTAAAGAATTTCATGCTAATTTAAACCAGTCAGTACTAAAAGCACCCACTATGCGTATCACAAAAGCATACCACATTTGCAACATGAAAGCACGTGAGACAGTGTTTATTATTATTGAACATCAACCCTTAATAAGTAACTTAAAATACAATTTGAATTTTCAAAATCTTTATAAGAAATTTTTAAACAATTGCTCTCTATAATGGAGAACAGTATTAACATAAGTTTTGAGGTGGTCAAGGGAGTTTAAATGTCTGATTTGTAATTCCCAGTTTAAATTAAATAGCAAATTCAGGAATATGTGGAATTCTCAGTGTATAATGCAAGTATTTTTCTCTTAATAATGTTAAATTTTATCAAATCTCACACACACATTCACACATGCACACACACACAGCTTAAAAGTCTAATGGTGCACAAGGATAGTAAAAGTTTCATTGCTTGAACTGCACTCTAACTCAACCCACAACTTTTAATAGAAACAACTTTCTGACCTTGTCATTCTGTTGATTACTTTCACATCTCCATATTATATAATTATAACATTATATATTAATTCATGAACTGTGGATACTATGTGCTGACTTTTGCCATAGTAAGTGAGGATTTGGCATTTCGAAATGATAGCATTAACTCTGTTCATTTTTAACCTTATTGTTTGCATCATTACTTATGACCATTTTTAACAGGTTCTTTGGAGGAAGAGGAAATTTTACCGGTTTTCATTCTGCTTGAAATGGAACCTGAAGTTAAAGTATTTTTTTCATAAAGGATCATTCACTTCCTTAAGCCCCTACTAAACGCACCCTCCCTGTTCAGTGACACATCATGGTGTTCTTGGGTGTTCTTCAGTTAAGGGTAACACACCAGTCTTTTCTCTAACATACCTACACATAACTATCCTTAAAACTTACAGAATTTTCCTCCTTTTAGACCCATAAGTCCCTTAGACTGCCATTTTTCAGATTCATTTCATCTATCCAGTTCAGATGTGTAAAATTTTTATGTAATGATGTTAAAAATTAAACTAAATTATTTTTCCCAAACATTTCTAATAATGCCTGGTAAAATATGAGTAGATCCTTCACACTACACTACTCATCGACTGACTTTAACTGAATAAATAGTTGAAAACAAACAAGTGTAAATCATGTGTGTGGAGGAGTCAGAATGATACTGCATCTATTATCCTAAAAAGGGACACAACAATTATAATTTATAGTTGTTTTTATAGTTGTTTACTTTTCAAACCCGCAGTAAATATCTTTGTCCCTTTTTTTTGTTGTTGTTATAATGAGACGGCCCCTTCTACCTTGGCAAGTGTGTGGACTTAGCTATATTGTGGTCTGTACTTTCTGACTAGAATGCATTAAAATAGCATAGGAATAAAGGAAGTCACAACTAAAGTCTTCAGAAAAATTTGGACTGTGTTTTAAATTCCACCCATGATCATATGAAATAAACTTGCAAAATTACACTTGCCTTTTTTTTTTTTTAACATATACAATCAGTTATCAAAACACTTTTGTGAGGGCACCAATAAATATCACTTGGTATATAAATGAAGCTGGGAACAAAGAGAATAGTCAGTGAAAGTAGGCAGATTAGCTTGAAACTGCATTCTTATTTCTGTTACATTTGCATACAAATTGATCCAGAAATCCATCAGCTAACTCCATTAATGAGGTCAAGAACAACATGCAGACTTAATCAAACCCTGCTATAGCTTTTGTTGGTTAACTGTCTCTGAATATGAAAATTCCAAAATATGAAATCTTGATTTCTATTGCATTTCCCTCTTTTCTAGAGTAATTTCTACCATAAGATCATAATTAAATGTCATTTAGAAGTTCCCTCACTTTTCATTTTTACTCCAAAATTATTGATGTGTGTCATCCTTGTCACTTTAATTGAACTTTGAGATATAACTGGCAAGTGGTGGAATTTGGAATGACAGTATAACATGAATGCATTATTTCAGAAATTGGTGAAAAAAATCTGAGTCTTTCAATTGAATTTCTTGCTAAGGAAATAGAGAAGAAATATGAATACATTAAACTTTTCTCTTGTTTCTCTATCTCTATTTCTATGCATTCACATCACAGAGACTCTTTATTTGAAGATATTATGTCAAATCATATTCTGCAATATGACAATTAATTTAAAAAATCCTATTCTACAATTTTCATATTAAGCAAGTTTTTAAAATATTGCATTTTGTAGTTCAAATAGTATTTAAGTATCTTTGCACATATTTACATAATGTGTAGTGGAACTGAGTGAACAAAAAACTTTGGTAAATATTTTCCACTGTGTATCCTAATTTTCCCCTCGGACCCTAACTCTAGCAAGTTTTTTCCATATATTTGATAATGCAACTTGTTCCATTCTATAAAAAGATTTTTTGCTGTGTACATTATGGTGAATATGCAATAAAAGATAATCCATTTTTAGCAGTCATGATTATTCTCTAAACAAAAATGATATTGTTGAATAAGATATGGAAGAACAACAAATCATTAGGAAATTTCACGGAATAGTACTTTGCTCAGATGCTGCTTTAAGAGACTATTAATTTAAGGTTTAAATTCTAGACATTATTTTAGGATGATGATTATGATGATCATGATGATCATGCTGGGATCAAGTCAAAGGCCTCACACAAGTTCTGCAAGCACTCTACCTCTGAAATTTATCCCCAGCACACTTAGTGGATTTTAACAATCAGAAAGATGTTATCTGGTTACCCATAAATAGTTAAGTACTATGAATGCTTTGGAAACCTCGAAATTCGTATCAAGGTAGCTGGAGATGTGGCTCAATGGTAGAGCGCTTGCCTAGCTATGTGTGAGGCACTGGGTTCGATTCTCAGCACCACATATAAGTAAAAAGAGTAAAAAAAATAAAAGCCTATCAACATGTAAAAAATATTTTTAAAAATTTATTTTAAATTAGTATCAAAGTTTCTTCAACCTAAACGCATTCAAGTCATGTTGCTAAATTTGTATCCTTAGGCAAGGACACAACTTCATTTCTGAATTTTTATTTTTTGTTAACTAAACTTCTTATGGTTGAGCTACTAAAAAAAATAAGTGTTACATTATTAGTAATGATTTTATTAGAAACAATTAAATTCATTTGGAGGAGATTGTCTAACTACACTGATGAAGATCTCACTAATACATTTTGCAGCAACACCTATGTTTTTCATTCAGTACTCTTTCAAGTTTCCCTTAGACTTCTCAAAGTTAGAGCTGCATTAAGAATGTCTGTGGTCTGTTTCATGTTTCATTTTTAGAAAGTAAGATATTGATTGTTGTGGTGAGAGTCTCAGTTGGGAAATATGTGAAATTATGTGTTACTAAGATGTAAATAAACAGAAAAGAAATAGGCACCTGTATCAGGCTATCCTGTGCAAAACCTGTGTCCCAATTAATGAAAATGAACAATCCATTAAAACTCAGTTTGTGACAGAAAATGTTATTCAATGCAATAAGAGCCATGACTCCTCCTTTGATTTGAATTTTAATATTATAAGATTAAAGACAAATTGGAATCTGTTTAAGATTTCAAAGGATGATCAAACAAGCCATCATTGCAAGAGTGGCAGAATGGATATACAAAATGTGCTTGGTACTGCTGCCCATGTGGATGGCGCATTGCGGCACCACCAAACGTGGCAGCCTGGCGCATGATGACAGCATACTTCTTGGCCCTTCCAGATCATTCTCGGCCTTAGGAGGAAGCTGTCATTGAGGAAATTGATGCAGTCCTTCACTCAGGGTTCCATGCTCTCTTAACTTCCAAAGAGAGGCACTTGTAAGAAGATAGAGGTCCGTGGTAGAGAAAGGTCAAGGTGCTTACTTCTCCAACTTTCATCCTGTTGGACCTGTTCATCAACCATTTGGTCTTTCTGTTGCCATAGCTAGAGTCATGCAGTCCAATTTTCTGGGTTTTGGGAAAGCTTCCCCTTTGCCTTGCCCCTTCAAGACTAAGAGCATTAACACTCTCTCTAATTACAAGTCATTGGATACTTTAATGTCTCTTTGTGCTGTTTCCTGCTACCTCTTTGACTTGGTGTGTATTGTATTAAACGCAATATCTTGGTGAAATAACTTTTACAGAGACATTCTATAGGAGAGCAAGTGATCAAAAGATTTGTTACTAAATATTTTATTACAACAATAGCTACTTCTATGTCAGGAATGATTACCAGATTAAATATGATCATAGATTAACACACGCAGTTAAATGTTCTTACTGTGTCCTTGATAGAGACATCCATCAGATCACACTGTAACTTCTTGCTAAGTTAGGGTATGGCTTTAGACTCAGAAAAGTGCTCTAGGTAGTCTCTGACAATCAAAAGTCAGAGGTCTGGAATTTCTGAAACTGCCTTCAACCCAGTAATGTGACATGAATCCTTCTGCTTTTGAATTGAAAATCTACCCTCTTCAAAGGGGATATTGAGGTCTCTTTTCATCAGTTGCTGCACAAAGTCTAACCAACTCCAGGCTTCCATCCTGCACACTATCCTTTCTCAAAGCACATTATGCTTCCTGCATTGTTCTCAAACCCTCTTCACTCACCCTTAAATTTCAACAGATCTTACTGAATATTTCTTCTTAACAAACACATTACCTGCATCTTCTACCTCATTTGTTACTGCTGCACGTTTATGCTTTAAGATAGTATCCTTCATTTAAAAAATACCTTAAATGCTTATTTTATGTGTATATATGTTCTTTTCTTCACCATCATAATGTCAAGGAGAAGAGATTTCTCTGAAGAAGGGTCTGTCTGCAAAGTTCCCAGAGAGAAGTGAGAACCTAAATCAGAACTAGCATGGTTCTTGGTATCCATGACAGAAAAGAATTTCATCAAACATTGGAGGCATAGACAGAGTTTATTAAGTAAAGAGATATTTAAGGGAAAATTTGAATTGTTAGAAGCCCCTCCTTGAGTTTGGGCTCCAATATTCACAGAGGAGAAGTAGTCGAGGGCTGAACTTGAGGTTGAGCCAGAGTGGATCTGCAAAATTTCACTTCAGTTTTCCTTGCTCTTGTGTATTTCCCCTGTTTTACAGGAGCATGGGTCAAGGGCATATTGCTTAGGAGTCAAAATTGTTCCTGGGTGCTTTATGCATCCCAGTGACTCATGGGCATTTATTTTGAGACTCAGTATATCTCTTTCTTTATCCTAAATCCCTATCTCTATAATGCAGAGTGTTGAGGATATGACCCCTTAGATCCATATGGTCTCTTCCAGATCTTTCCGATTATTCCTTTGGTCAGTCCCAACTAAGGCAGCTCATGCTGTATAACTCAGTCACCTCTTCCCCTCTTGCTTATTATCATTTGACTTTCACTCCTTGAAAGCTCAGTACTCAGTCTATAGTCCTCTCTTCTATCCTGATCATCAACAATGTAGGTGATTTAAACTTCCAGTGAGAAATCTATCCAAAAAGAGGCATTTTCAAGAGAGAATACAGGTCAGAGCTATAGAAGTGGACAGTGTAGTCTGCTTGCATATTTTCTGAATCAGACAGCTCCAATCACAAGTCCCGAGGCAAGGTACTAAAATGCTGCCTTAATTTTCTCATCTGTGAAATGAGAGGAATTATAATGACTTAATTAGGATTGTTGAGGAAATAATTAGACAAATTGTGCCCAAAATGGTGCCTGGGTCATAATAAATTGTCAACAAATATATGTGCTCTTTATAACAATCATTCATTTTTTCATCATTATTAACATCACCACAACATTGGGTACTCCGAGCTGCATCTTGGACTTTTTCATCAATGAAATCTGATGTAACCATAAAAATCCCCAACTCCAGAACTGCAATCTCTGATTATGACCTCCTTCCTTATAACTATAAGTATAGTTTGATACTGTCCCTACGGCTCCATTCACTGTTATGGAGATGTTCAGTCACCAATATTATTTCTCCTGAACTTGCAGGAGTCTTTAATTCTAACCACACATGGATTAAATTCCTAGGGGCCTCACTTCAAGAACACTCTATACTGTGTTCCAATTCACCTTAACCTTTCATCGTTATTTCATTATATGTTATAATAAAGTTTTAAAGTTTCAAAAACATAGTACTTCTTTAAAAATACACGGTTTTTACTGCAAAGGCAGAATACTCTAAAATGATACATCAATAAGGAAAGAATTTGGGATTTATCCTTTCAAAAATGAGCACAGAAAGCAGTGGACTCAAGAAGTGTTTGTTCCAAGAGGGATTCAAAGATCATAAAGTGGATGTTTATTATATTCCAAAGCAGTGGTAAATGCACTTGCCTGAGTTATTTCACTTGACTTCTTAAACAGTCAACTATTCCTTTTAAGCTTTATTTTTGCTACAAATACAAAGGAGAATCACCAAGAAACAGACAAAAGTGATGACTACTTACTGCGTATTTTTTGGTTCACTGAAACAAAGCAAGCATTAGGGAGATGGGTAGAAGATAAAAGTGCAATGACTAATTCACAGGAGTGTGTGCTTGCTGAAGACCAGGTTTCAGGTAGATGGAGAAAGGTTAGATTCTCCCTTCTACACACAGTGCACTCTAATGTTTTTAAGTAAAAAATGTGACCTATAAAGATAATACAAGTAGCTATAATTTTTATTTGTCTGTAGGATTGTGTTTGAGAACAGAGAATATAGCACGGTATTTCTATCCTATAAAGGTTGTTCTTTTATTTGTAGTTGCCATCCATCCCATCTACTGGAAGAGCTGAATTTGGCTTATTATTCTTCCCTTTGTAGATTCTTGTCTTCTTGTATCTAAAAGGATCCGATCATTTCCTTTGCCCAGGTTCAGTCTAATTTTGGCCTTCAACCCACACCTGCAACAAATGGCTTAAAAAAAAAACAAATCTGTAAGTAGCTTAATCGAATCACCACAAAGAAATCTCTGCTGTCTTCCCCTCTGCCTACACAGACAGCCCTACTCTTCTTCAGTGTTGATAACCTTCCATTCAGTTCACTCTAGCTGCTGAAAAGTTCCACAAACAGGCCACTTTCTCCAAAGCCCTGTTGTGCCCTGTTTAATCTTTCCAGTGAAAGGAGCTAATCTGAGAAAACTTCTTTGAACTTCTAGAAGTGGTTATTGATCACACACACACACACACACACACACACACTTACACAGAGAAATAAACCTCTAACTACCATCTCTGTTATTGTCTCTGACCACTTGACCACCTTTCTCAGACAGGTTTAGGTACTTTAATATATGCTCCAATAGGAAACCCTCACAGTTATGCTATCAAAAAATCACATTGACAGGAAAAATTGTGTCTATTGCCCTACTTAGAACTGCAAAGTCCATAACTCAAAAAACTCTGCTAACTTCTTTACCTTTGAATCACCAGTGCCTACTCAGTTCATATATTTGAGTAAATATTTGAATCTCAGAGGGAGGAAAAGTAATAAAAGAAAAAAGATGAGAGAATAATTTCAATAAGAAATACAAGGTTGCTTATTTGGTATAAAATAGCCCTTTTATCTTTTTTGGCTCAGTTTATTATCATTAATATCATTGCTAATAGTACTTACAATGCAGTGAATATAATGTAAATATTAGGCTAAAATTCCAAATATCCAAGACCTGAGCAACACTGCAGTGTTAATACCAATGAGTTGATTTTGTGTTCCTGACTGATTCTCTCATTCTTCTGGACCTCAATTTCCCCACTGAAACATTGAATAAAGTTGGATTCAACTGGTGCTTATGACTGGTGTTGAATCAGTTTCCTGAGACTGCTGTACAAATTACCAAAAGCAAGGTGACTTAAAAGAACAGAAATGCATTTTCTTACTAAAGGTCAGAATTCTTAAATCTGAACTAAAGTCAAGGTTTCAGCAGGGGTGCTTCCTGGGGAGAATTCACTCCTTGCCCCTCCCGGCTTCTGGTGGGTGCTGACACTCCTTGAATGCATTACGCCAGACTTCATGACAAACCCCTTCAAAACTTTGTACTCCATCTACAAGTCTCCTCCTCTGAGTCAAGTCTCCCTTTACCTCTTATAAGGACACAAGTGTTGGTATTTGAGACACACCTGGAAACTCTGGGAAAGTCTGCAAAGAACCTTTTTCAAAATAAGGCAGCATTTACAGATTCCAGGGAGTAAGACCCATTATCCTTGGGGATAGTGGACTTATCACAGTGGGTCATTTATTACTGATGCAGCTTCTGCTACTACCATTGTTACTACTTGGAGTATTGGAAAACCTTCTCTAAATAAAGTACAATAAAGAAAACTTGTATATTAAGTATGTACAAAGGCAGAACAACTCTGTTTGAAGCAAAGATAGTTATGGTCAGTTGTTCTCAATCCTTCTTCCTCTGTTCTGTTTTACCTTCTCTTGAACCCCTGTGGTCCTCAAGTAAGTTTGGAAATTATTGAATTGGACTATCTTTAAATTCTTTATAGGTACTGAAATTACATAATGTTTCAGTTAGCATAATCATTTAATTTATAAGGAAGCAGTTAAAAAAATTCTGGCAATGGGCAGTAATACTTCACTGAAGTTTTCTAAGAAACCTATCTATTCAAATATAAATGAATCAACTTAGAAGAATATCATTCTACTATCTATTACTTGGGTTATTTAATTTATAATAACACCATATAAGCTATGGAACAAGAAGAATATTAAATGGATGTAAATTACCTAGTTGATATTCAACTTGTTAGTAGGAAAATGTATATGAACACATACAAATATTTTATTTATCACATAATTTATAAATTCCCCTTGGTTTGATATTAGGACTTAAATTTATTTTTGAAGACTATTACTAAAATTTTATATGATCAACTATAATGTTTTGCCTATTATTTTGCCCTTGATATTAATCCTAGGTAGGTCCTCAATTGCCAACACCCAGCTTTCTTTTTTTTTATTTATACAAAATGATAATGATGAATAACAAACATAAAAAGTTCTAAATTCTTAAAAACTTGAAGGATAATCAACCTAACAGATTTTTCTTTAAAAATGGATTTTTTTAGTGGTAATTTAAAATTTTTTTTTATTTTTTACAGACTGCATTTTGATTCATTGTACACAAATAGGTTACATCATTTCATTTCTATGGTTGTACACAATGTTGATTCATACCATTTGTGTAATCCTGCATGTATGTAGGGTAATGATGTCTGTCTCATTCCACCATTTTTCATACCCTCCCTCCCTCTCATTTCCCTCTATGTAATATAACACCCAGCTTTCTGCCTTTCAATAACAGACATTCAAAAACCAATGGCTAAATTAATGATTTCATTTAAAGATAATCATTATTATTTTCTGGTACATATATGGCTTAATTTTAATACATTTGGCATTTTAATGCTACTAAACTTTTTTCAAATAGAAAATATTTCCAAAATCATTTTCTAACTGATCATTGAAATCTCTGCTGTTGGATAATTCCCATTGTATCATAGTCTACATGTTTATATATAATTAAATGTGTTTCTTGATGTTGTGAACTTTCTACACTACCTTATTTGTTTTATATGGATTTATATCACACAAACCATCTAAAAATTAAATAGTAATACTAATTGCAATTGTGGAGATTCGAAGAAAATCTTAACACACAAAGATTTTCAACTTTTTATGTCTTACTTTTCATGATATCCTGGTGATATAGACAGGTATTTGAAAAGATTTTTGACTAATTTCTTTCCTCAACTTATAAAATTGCTTTTGTTGGCTTTTAAGCCTTCACTTTACTTATAGTGTATTTGTTTTAAGCACAAAGCATATAAAGTATTAAATGAGCTAAATCTTTAATATTTATCAAAAATCCAAAGAAAATGCATGATAATTAACTCAGAAAAATTTTGTACTTTATAAACAGAACAACTTACAGAGATAAATAATGAGTGTCCTGGTTATATTTGTAAAATAAATTAATACTAAAGTTTAAAATTTGTTGTATAATCATGTACTTTTTGATAGCATATATCTTACCACTTTTCTATCTGTATTTTTTTATTTCAGTAATGCCTGGTATATATTAAGAGCTATATAAAGGTGAAACACATGAATCTCTACAAAGATTGCATTAACAGGTTAAATAGAAATCTACAGCCAAAGTAAGATTAGCTATGTGTTGAGGAAATCACAGGAAGTTCAGGAGCCATAGGCTTTTGCATAATAAAATAAAAAGCCATGGACTTTTCCAAGGTAGAGTGAAAAGAAAAAAAGAATTATCTTCCAATGTACATGCAATTTATTCTTATTGTACATTGTAGTTACAGGAAATGCATTAATGTCACCTAATGAGTAATTACAGTAAACAGCTTTAAAGATTACATTCTAGAAGAAGTGAAATTTTTTTTTAAATATTAAAGAAAAGTTTTCAAAATTTTTTACTTAGCATAAACTAAAAGTGGGAACTTTTCATAAAAAGAAGGTTAAGATAATTATATGTTAAATTATGAAAAATAGATCAAGTATTACTATTCCCTGCAACTATTTCTGTCTGGTATACATTGACACCTGGAACTATTTCTGTCTGGTATACACTTGACACCTGGAAATAACATGAGAGAATGACAGGATTTCTCTATCATCATGAATTTCATATAAGTTAAATTATTAAGTCAACACAGATTGGTAGAGTCTAACAAGATAAAAGGCATTGCCTATTCAAGGAGAGAAGAAAGTATGACTATAGTTGAGATGATTTCAATAAAATATTGAAAGCAGAATATTTGCTATCAGGAATGGAAATGGTAAGTCAGAAAAATTATTATTGGCAGTAACTCTCTGCCATTTTTTATGAAGTGGGTGGGTGTGGTCCTGACACTCACGGTCCTTGAGACAAGCAGAAATTTACATTATAGTTGATATACCCAGATATAATAGCCTGAAGTCCTTAAACATTGGTATTATCCAACTAATTTCTGTATTTCAAATTTTTTCATTACAAAGTAATTTTCTAAAAATCATCTGACTTCCCTTGTAAATTCTTCTTCAAGGATATAATGCACATGATATGACATTTTCTTTGTAGAGTTTCTTTGCAAATTAATGTTGTCAATATAATTTACACATTCATTTTTACTTTTTAATATTATGTTAGATTTTCTTTTTCTTTTTAATACATGTCCTGACAAGAGTAAGATAAATTCTAAAACAGAGTAACAACAATTTTGTTGGTTTCAAAGAACCCCAGGTTGTATTAAATTCAGAAATGTAATGCAACTCTGTGACCATTGCATAATGACATCACTCTACATTTTTTCAAATATCACCATTATACATTTAAATTAATTTTTATAGAGTAGTTCATGTTTATCAACACTTTCTTTCATACAATAATCTCAAAAAATTGGTGGTCATTGATACTGATGGAAAATCTTGATAAATAAAGGCTGTATAAATTGTTAAATAAAAATCATGTACAGAACTTATGATGAGGCAGTTTGAAAATATGTGAAAATTCCTTGACACTTCTTCCATTAAGAAAGAACAACATATCCTCTTCTTACCAATCTGAGAAGGATAGCCACCCATACAGTAAAAACAGAAATAACACCCTGTGATTTCCAAGACTAGGTCAGAGGACACCTTGGAGCATTCCCAGAGACTTTCTGGAAAGGGAAATCAGGGCAGAAGTTGCAAGGTGTCCTCTGACCTAGTCTTGGGAATCACAGGGTATTATTTCTTAGTGTTTCATGACCTTTAAATAATATTAATTCTATAGTTAAGAGAATTCTATGTGTAATGATTTCTTTGCATTCAAGAAGTAAAAGCTTTATTGACACAAAATAATTATACATATAAACAGTGTATGTTTGATAATTTCATAATGTATAAATTTGTAGTGATAAAACCAGGGTAATTAGCATTTCCATCCAAACATTTTTTTTTTTTTTGGTGTTGGCATCTTTAAATCATAGCTCAGACTATACAATGAAGTTCTAATTCATAAAAAAGGATGAAATTATGTCTTTTGCTGGTAAATAAATGGAACTGGAGAACATCATGATAAATGAAGTAAGTCAAACTCAGAAAGGCAAGGGTCAAATATTTTCTCATATGCAGAAGCTCGAGAAAAAAAAAAAAGGAGTAAAACCTGGGGATCTCCTGAAAATAAGGAAATCCTTAGGGTACAAGCAAAGCAAGGGACTAAGAGGGAGGGAAGAGAGAAAGAAAGAGGAAGAACTGGGGAATGAATTTTGTCAAATTATGCAATGTGCATGTATGAATATATCATAGATTATTCCAATTATATATGTATAGAGAACTATAATCCACAGAATAATAAAAATAACTAGAAATAAGACCAATAAAATAGAGGAAGGGGATTAGAGGGAGAGATAGAGGAAATACTGAAGATTGAAATGAAGAAAATTATTTTATATGCATTTATGAATATGTCAAAATGAACCACTCTATATTGTATAACTATAATGCACTAATAAATAAATAAATTTTGAAAATTGTACACCTAATAAATGGAGTAATTTGCTTATTAGGGACATATTTTGAGTGTAATATTGCTATACATTTGTTTTACTCTTCAAATATACCAGCATTATTTTACACATGGTACTAAACTACTGGTTTGCATCTGATTAAAGATGTTTTAGAAGTGTAATTCTACATTACTTGCTATTTTTTTTTAACTGTGTCTTGTTGGAATTGTATAGTTATAGATTATAAGTAACAATGGATTTTCAAAATATACACTAAATGCAGTTTTTATGTTTTTTCATATTTTTATTGATGTATTATAATTATGCATAATGATGGAATTTGTTGTTATGCATTGGTACATAAACAGTGTAACAATAAAATCTGGTCAATATCATTCATGGTATTTTTCCTTTCCTGCCCCTCACACCTCCCCCTGGTTCCTTTCTTCTGTGATACTGATCTCCTTTAAATTTCTATGAGATACCTCACCCAAATTTCTTTTCCTTTTTTTTCTCTAGATTCCATGTGAGAGAAAATGTACCTTTGACTTTCTGAGTTTGGCTTCTTTCACATAACATAACATTCTCAAGTTTCATCCATTTTCCTGCAAATGACATGATTTCATGCTTCTTCACGGCTGAATAAAAATCCATGACCACATTTCTTTATCCATTCATCTGCTAAAGCATATCTAGGCTTGGTTCCATTGTTTGACTACTGTGAATTGTATGGCAATAAACAGGAATACCAGTATCACTATAGTATGCTGATTTTAAATATTTAGGATAAATTCAAGAAGTAGTGTAACTGGGTCACATGGTGATTCTCTTCTTACTCTGATGAGGAAACTCCATGCTGATTTCCATAATGGTTGTACTATTCTACAATCCCACCAAGAATGTAAAGGTGTTCCTTTTCTCCCACATCCCTAGTATTTATTATTGTTTGTATCATTGAAGACTCCCATTCTCATCCAGTGAGATGAAATCTCAGTGAACTTTTGATTTACACTTTCTTAATGCTAAAGGTGTTGAATATTTTTAAATATATTCATTTACCATTCTTATTTCATCTTTTGAAAAATGTCTATTTAGTTCACAATTTATTTATCTTTTTCATCACTGTGACCAAAATACCAGGGAACAACTGAGGGGAGGAAAAGTTTATTTGGAGTTCATGGTTTTAGAGGTCTCAGTTCATAGAAAGCTGACTCCATTGCTCAGGCCCAAAGTGAGGCAGCGCACCAAGGGGAAAGGACTCAGTGGAGAAAAGCTCCTCATCTCATGGAGGGTCAGGAAGAGAGAGCAAAGGAAAGGGACCATCGGGAAGATGCACCCTTTCAGGGCATGTCTCCGGTGATTCACCTCTTCCAGCCATACCCCACGAGCCTATGGTTACCACCCAGTCAGTTCACTCAAACAAGAGTGGATTTATTAGACTACAGTTCTTAGAATCCAATAATTTCACCTATAAAATTTCCTTCATCAGCAGAATTTTTTTGGGAAACACCTCATATCCAAAACATAACAGTTTATTTGGTCATTTATTAATTGGGTTATTTAATGTTTTGGCATTTTCTTGAGTTCTTTATATATGCTGGATATTAACCCTCCATCAGAAGAGTAGCTAGCAAACATTTTCTCTCATTCTGTAGGTTCTTTCTTCATGTTTTTGTTTACCTTTCTGAACAGAAGCTTTATTAATTTGATGTTATTCTACTTATTAATAATCAGTATTATTTCCTTACCTTTAAGAATCTGATTGAGAAAGTCATTTTGGGCATCTATATGTTTTCTTCTAGGATTTGCATAGTTTCTGATCTAATTCTTGGGTCTTAGATTCATTTTGTATTGATTTTTTGTGTGGGGTGAGAAATAAATATCTAATTTCATCCTTCTACATATGGAAAACTAGTTTTCCAAGCACCATTTGTTCAAAAGTTTCTCTTCTCCATGTTTGCTTTTGACACCTTTGCCAACAATCAAATGACTTTCCTGAGTGGGTTTGTCTTGATGTCTTATATTCTGTTTCATGGGTTTATGTATCTGTTTTTATGCCAATACCATTCTGCTTTTGTTGCTATATCTCTGTATAATTTGAAGTCAGGTATTGTGATGCCTCCAGCATTACTTTTTGTCAATGTATATTTAGAATTGTTTTGACCATTCTGTTTTTTTTTTTTAATATATTTCCAAATACATTTTAGAGCTATTTTTTTAATTCTGTGACAAATGTCATTAATAATTTGATGGGAATCATATTAAATTTATCAATTTCTTTTGGTAATAAAATAATTTTAATGATATTAATTTTACCTATCCATGAACATGGTAATCTTTCCATCTTCTAAGATCTTCTTTAATTTATTTCTACAATGTTTTATCATTTTCATTGAAGAGGTCTTTCATTTTCTTAGATTTATTCTGAAATTTGTTGTTTTTGGTTTTGAGGTTATTATAAATGGAGTAGTTTTTTTCATTTCTTTCTTGGAAGATTCATTATTGGAGTCTAAGAAATCTATTGATTTTTGGATGTTGGTATAATATTCTGTTAGTTTGATGAATTTGTTTTTCAGATCTAGAAGTCCTCTCGTGGAGTTTTTTGAGTCCTGTAACAAAAAAATCATGTCACCAGCAGACAGCAATAATTAATCTTTTTCTCTTCCTATTTGTATCTGTTTAATTTCCTTCTCTTATCTAATTGCTCTGGCTAGCATTTCAAAGTCTACACCAAATAAGCGTGGTGAGAGTGGACATCATTGTCTTTCTTCTTACTGTAGAGGAAATGCTTTAAGTTTTTTTTTTTTTTTCCATTCAGTATGATGTTGAACTTGGGTTTTTCATAAATAGACTTTATGATGTTGAGGAAGCTTTCTTTTATTCTTAGTTTCTTCAATGTTTTTGAATGAATGGGGATGAATTTTGTGAAAGACTTTTTCTGCATCTACTGAGATAATCATTTGTTTTTTTTCCCCCTGAATCCTATTTATATGGTGAATTATGTTTATTGGTTTTATTACTGTGAACCAATCTTGAATGGAAACAATTCGATTGTGGTATACAATCTTCTTAATGTGTTTTGAATGTAAATTTAAGATATTTTATTAGAGATTTTTGCATCTATGTTCATCAGGGATATTGCTTTTAGTTTTCTTTCCTTGTTGTGTCTTTAAATGGTTTTGGTATTATGGTAATACTGGCTTCCATGGAATGAGTTTGAGTATTCCCTCCCTTTCTAGTTTATAAAATAATTTGAAAGTTGACGTTAATTATTCTTTGAAGGTCCCACAGAGCTCAGTTAAGAATCTATCTGGTCCTGGACTTTTCTTTGTTGAAAGGCTTTCTTTACTGCTTCAACTTCATTACTTGATATAGGTCTGTTTAGTTTTCCTATATTCCCTTTGCTTAATTTGAGTAAATCACCTGTGTATAGAAATTTGTCAAGGTCTTCTAGATGTTTCAATTCCTTAGAATACAAGTTCTTGCAAGATTTCCCAATGACTCTCTGGATTTCAGAAATTTCTTTTATGATATCACTTTTTTATCTGTAATTTTGTTGATTTGGATCTTCTCTCATTCTTTTTAATAGTTTGATTAAGGTTTTAACAATCTTGCTTGTCTTTTCAAAGAACCAACTCTCTTTGCATTGATTCTTTGTAATTTTTCATTTTCTCTTTTGCTAATTTCAGTTCTGATTTAATTATTTGTTATCTTCTGTTTTTAAAATAAATTTGCTCCTTCTTTTTCAGCATCACATGGTATAACTTTGAATTTTTTATTTGGGATCTGTCTGGATTATTTTTGTTTTGTTTTGGTTTGGTTTATGTTTGTAATGTGGGCACTTCATATTATAAACTTTCCTCTTAGTATCACTTCAGAGTGTCTGAGAGATTTTGGTATGCTGTTTCACTCTTATTGTTTGATTCTAGGAATTTTCTTATTTTCTGTCATTTCTTCAATGATCCATACTCCATTTAAAAGAGTATTTTTTAATCTTCCTTTGTTTATGTTTTCATGCTGTTGGTTTTTAAATTTAATTTTAATGTATTATTATCTGACAAGATGCAAGAAATAATATTATATTTTTGTATTTATTAAGATTTGCTTTTCTTTTTCTTGAGGCTATTGTGAATGGGGTAGTGTTCCTAATTTCTTTTTCAGAGGATTCATCACTTATTAATAGAAATGTATTTGATTTATGAGTATTGATTTTATATCCTGCTACTTTGCTGAATTCATTTATTAGTTCTAGAAGTTTTCTGGTGGAATTTTTTGAATCCTGTAAATTTAGAATCATGTCATAAGCAAATAGTGATAGTTTGAGTTCTTCTTTTCCTATTTGTATCCCTTTAATTTCTTTGGTCTATCTAATTGCTTTGGCTAGACCTTCAAGGACTATGTTTAATAGAAGTGGTAAAAGAGGGCATCCCTATCTTGTTCCACTTTTTTGAGGGAATTATTTCAATTGTTCTCCATTTTGAATGACGTTAACCTTGGGCTTAGCATAGATAGCCTTTAAAATGTTGAGGTATGTTCCTACTATCCCTATTTTTTCTAGTGTTTTGAACATGAAGGGCTACCATATTTTATCAAATGCTTTTTTCTGCATCTATTAAAATGATCCTATGATTCTTAATTTTAAATCTATTGATGTGATAAATTACATTTATTGATTTCTGGATGCTGAAATAAACTTGCATCCCTGTGATGAACCCCACTTGATCATGGTGCACTATCTTTTTAACATGTTTTTATATGCCATTTTCCATAAATTTATGAAGAATTTTTGTGTCTATATTCTCAGGGATATTGGGCTGGGTTTTCTTTCCTTGATGTGCCTTTATCTGGTTTTGGTGTCAGGGTGATACTAACTTCATAGAATGAGTTTTCAAGGGTTCCCTCCTTTTCTATTTCATGGAATACTAAGAGAGTATTGGTATTAGTTCTTCTTTGAAGGTCTTGTAGAACTCATCTGAGAATCCATGTAGTCCTTGGCTTCATGGTTGGTTGGTTTTTGATGTCATCTTTTATTTCTTTGTTTGAAATTGATCTGTTTAAATTGTATGTCTTTCTCATTCAGTTTGGGTGGATCATATGTCTCTAGAAATTTTTTGATGTCTTTGAGATTTTCTAGTGTTTTGGAGTATAGGTTTTCAATATAGGTATTTTGATATCAAAATACATCTTGTATTTCAATAGTGTCCATTGTGATATTTCCTTTTTCATCACAAATTTTAGTAATTTGAGTTTTCTCTCTCCTTCTCTTCATTAATGTGGCTAAGGGTTTATCAATTTTGTTTATTTTTTCAAAGAATCAACTCTTTGTTTTGTCACTTTTTTCAATTGTCTCTTTTGATTCAATTTCATTGATTTCAGCTCAATTTTAATTATTTCCTGTCTTCTACTACTTTTGATATCGATCTGTTATTTTTCTCAGTCTTTGGGTATAATGTTAGGTCATTTATTTGCTGATTTTTTATTCTTTTAATGAATGAGCTCAATGCAATGAACTTTCCTCTTAGTACTGCTTTCATGGTGTCCCAGAGATTGTGATATATTTTATTAGTGTTCTCATTTACCTCTAAGAATTTTTTTTAATCTCCTCCCTGATGTCATCTGTTATCCATGCATCATTCAATAGCATATCATTTAGTCTCCAGGTGTTGGAGTAATTTCTATTTTTATTTTATCATTGATTTCTAGTTTCATTTCATTATGATCTGTTAGAATGCAGGGTAGTATCTCTAGCTTTTTGTATTTGTTAATAATTGCTTTGTGGCATAGCATGTGATCTATTTTAGAGAATGATTCATGTACTGCTGAGAAAAAAGTGTATTCTCTTGTTGATGGATGGAACATTCTATATATGTCTGTTAAGTCTAAATTATTGATTGTATTATTGAGTTCTATGGTTTCTTTGTTCAGTTTTTGTTTGGAAGATGTATCCAGTGATGAGAGAGGTGTGTTAAATTCACCCAGTATTATTGCTCTTTGGTCTATTTGATTCCTGAAATTGAGAAGGGTTTATTTGATGTACATACATTCCCCATTGTTTGGGGCATAAATATGTATGATTGCTATGTCTCATTGAGGTATAATTCCCTTAAGCAATAGGGAATGTACTTTTTATCCCCTCTGACTAACTTAGACTTGAAGTCCACTTTATCTGAGATGAGGATGGAAACCCTGCATTTTTTTTTTTTTTTTTGGAGTCCATATGCATGACATGCTTTTTCTCATCCTTTCACCTTCAGTCTGTAGATGTCTTTTCTCATGAGATGAGTCTCTCGAAGGCAGCATATGGTTGGGCTCTTTTTATAATGCAACCTACCAGTCTATGTCTTTCGATTAAAGAGTTTAGACCTTTAACATTCAGGGTTATTACTGAGATCTGATTTGAGGTCATTTTGACATATTTTTTTTTTTTTTTTTTTAATTTTTTTTTACGTTTACATAGGGTAATGATGTTTATTATATTTTTTCCCCTCCCCCCACCCCTCCCACCCCTCCCACCCCTCTTTTCCCTCTACACAGTCCTTCTTTCCTTCATTCTTACTGCTCTCCATAGCCTAACTCTAAACCTAACCCTAAACCTAATGCTAGCCCGTCCCACCCCCCATTATATGTCCTCATCCGCTTATCAGCGAGATCATTCGTCCTTTAGTTTTTTGAGATTGGCTTATCTCACTTAGCATGATATTCTCCAATTTCGACCATTTGCCTACAAATGCCATAATTTTATCATTCTTCATTGCGGAGTAATATTCCATTGTATAAATATGCCACAGTTTCTTTATCCATTCATCAACTGAAGGGCATCTAGGTTGGTTCCACAATCTGGCTATGGTGAATTGAGCAGCAATGAACATTGATGTGGCTGTATCTCTGTAGTATGCTGATTTTAAGTCCTTTGGGTATAGGCCAAGGAGTGGGATAGCTGGGTCAAATGGTGTTTCCATTCCAAGCTTTCTGAGGAATCTCCACACTGCTTTCCAGAGTGGTTGCACTAATTTGCAACCCCACCAGCAATGTATGAGTGTTCCTTTTTCACCACATCCTCGCCAACACCTATTTTTTAACTTGACTTAGTTTCTCCTTTGATTGGCTTTTCCTTTAGTGTAGGAAGCAACTACCTTTGCTGACTTTCATTATTGTTTTTCATTTCAATCCCATGGAATATTTTGCTGAAAATGTGCTATAGTACATGCTTTCTATTTGTACATTCTTTAAATTTTTTTTAATCATGGAAGATTTTTATTTCATCATCAAATATGAAACTTGGTTTTGCTGGATATAAGATTCTTGGTTGGCATCCATTTCTTTCAGAACTTTGTGTATATTGTTCCAGGACCTCATAGCTTTTAGGATATAGGTTGAGAAATCTGTTCATATCTGAATTGGTTTTCCCCTCAATGTAATCTGATTCTTTTCTCTTGAGACCTTTAAAATTCTATACTTATTTTGTATGCTGGGCATTTTCATTAAATGTGGCTTGGTGTGGATCTGTTGTAATTTTGTACATTTGGTATCCTGTAAGTTCCTTGAACTTGATTTTCCATTTCATTGTTCAG
This sequence comes from Sciurus carolinensis, assembly GCF_902686445.1. NCBI lineage: Eukaryota > Metazoa > Chordata > Mammalia > Rodentia > Sciuridae > Sciurus > Sciurus carolinensis. The sequence goes on along the minus strand of NC_062222.1, from coordinate 59,265,226 downwards.
ATTTGGGAAAGTTTCTGATATTATTTCATTGAATAGATTGTTCATTCCTTTGGTTTGTATCTCTGTGCCTTCCTCTCTCTCAATAATGATTAAATTTGGTCTTTTCATGTTATCCCATAATTTTTGAACTTTCTGTTCATGATTTCTTACCCTGTTTTCTGTGTGGTCAGCTTTGTTTTCAAGATTAAATGTTTTTTTTTTTTTTTTCTTCATGGTCTGAGGTTCTTATTCCAAGTGATCTAGTCTACAGGTGATGCTTTCTATTGAGTTTTTTTTTTTTTTTTAGCTTTTAATTTTTTACAGACTACATTTTGATTCATTGTACACAAATGGGGTACATAATTTCATTTCATTTCTATGGTTGTACACAATGCAAATTCATACCATTCATGTAATCATACATGTACATAGGGCAATGATGTCTGTCTCATTCCAGCATTTTTCATACTCCCCGCCCTTTCATTTTCTTCTACATATTCTAAAGTTTCCCCATTATTCTCTCATTTGCCACCGCCACCCCTCTTACATATCATCCACCACTTATCAGGGAAAACATTTGGCCTTTGGTTTTTTGGGCTTGGCTTACTTCACTTAGCATGATATTCTCCAAAGCCATCCATTTATTTGCAAATGACATAATATTATTCTTCTTTATGGCTGAATAGTATTCCATTGTGTATATATGCCAGAATTTCTTTATCCATTCATCTGTTGAAGGGCTTCTAGGTTTGTTCCACAATCTAGCTATTGTGAACCGAGCTGCTGTAAACATTGATGTGGCTGTGTTACTGTAGTTTGCTGATTTTAGGTCCTTTGAGTATAAACTGAGGAGTGGGATAACTGGGTCAAAAGGTGGGTCCATTCCAAGTTTTCTTAGGATTCTCCATACTGCTTTCCAGAGTAGCTGCACCAATTTGCAACTCCACCAGCAATGTAAAAGTGTGCCTTTTTCCCCACATCCATGCCAACATCTATTATTGTTTGTGTTCTTGATAAAAGTCATTCTAATTGGAGTAAGATGAAATCTTAGAGTTGTTTTAATTTGCATTTCTCTAATGACTAGAGATGTTGAACACTTTTTTATATATTTATTAATTACCTGTGTGCCTTCTTCTGCAAAATGTCTGTCCAGGTCCTTGGCCCATTTATTGATTGGGTTCTTTGTATTTTTGTTGTAAAGTTTTGTAAGTTCTTCATAAATTTTTGAGATAAGTGCTCTATCTGAAGTGTGTGTGGAAAAGATTTTCTTCTGCTCTGTAGGCTCTCTCTTCACATTCTTGATTGTATTGGAATCAATTCTATTGAGTTTTTAATTTGATTCATTGTTTCCTTCATTTCAAGAATTTTTTTTCAGAATCTGTCTTTTTATTGAAGTAATCTTTTGCTTCCTGCATTTACTTTTTTAACTCTTCATTGAAGCAATATTTTGTTGCCTGCATTTGTGCTCTTATATCATTTGCAGCTCATTTTATTTATGCATATTCTGAACTCCTTTTCTGGCATTTCTTCTACTGTGCTGCCTATGAATTCTGTTAATATAGTATCTTGGTTTGTTTTGGGTGCTTTCTTTCCTTTTTTTTCCCATGTTGTTCATATGTCTTCCCTTCTAGTAGTGTTGATTCGAGTTACTACAGTTTCCAACTCATAGGTATATAGTATCCCCACAGGTTTCTTGCCTTTAAGGGGGATATCAATATTAATAGCACCCAATGCAAAAAATATGCAGCCTTAAACCAAATAGCCCCTATTAAGATATTAACAGTTTTGCTGCAATAAACAGAAATTATGTGTTGGATTATTATCTTCAACATAAACAATAGGTTTGCAATAAGATCCACAGTCTCTAATGATGTACAAAGAGAATAGGGGAGGGGTGTAGAATGTGATGTTAATGAGATAGGAGGTGAGAATATACAGATAATAGATCATAGGAAGAGTGAAAGAGGAATGAAAAGAAGTTGGTTGTTATCAGGAGAAGAGATAAAGCAACTCTGAGGAAACAGACAAATAAGAGGAGAATAGAGACAAGGAGAAAAAAGAAAAAGAAAAAAGTAAGAATTTACAAAAAAATAAAAACTGTAATATACTATTCAAACCTCCTAGTCCTTAATAGTCTGATGCATGAAAAGTAACTGATTACAAAGATGTTGGGAATGTGAGAGCAGGAAAATGAAAAAAGAAAAAAGGAAAAAATAGGGGGAAAAAAGAGTCTTGAAGGGAAATTGAATAACTGTTTCTGTTGAAGTTCAATATCTTCTCTGCTTCCCTTCTAATAGACTGGGTTGTCTTGAGTTTGCTGGTAATTCTGCCCTCAGGATGATGAAAGCTACAGAGGTGGGAGCATTAGACTTGGAGGCAGGACTCCTGGAGGTAGGGTATAGCAATTGCCAGTCCTTCTGGAAGACTGCAACCTGGGTCTTTCCTTTGGGGTACACTCATATGACACAGGAGCCTGATCTTAGCCCATTCTGTTACTTCTGGACCCCAGAATTCCTGGTATTTAATTTAGTCTCTAAATTATATCTTTCCTGCCCCTGCCATTTTGACTTCCCAATCAGGAACCTCTCTCGCTGGAGGTCCTGAGTGCTGGGACCTGTGCTCTGTCTCTGAAAGCCATTCTGTATGGGGCAAATCAGGATCAAGCATTGAGAGGTGTAGGCCAACCACATATCTGCAAGCACTGGGCAAGGTTGATGACTAGTGGGTGGTTGGGAGACTGGGGATTGAGGAGCTGGAGGGACCTGTTCATTGCCAAACTGGCGGGACCAGGTGATCAGTGGGTGCTGTGTTGAGGAGGGAGTCATGGACCAGACCGATGTTGGGTTCCTGCAAGCACTGCCTGAGTTGTTGCTGGGATCCTGGTGGGTGCTGGGCTGGTTGCCTGGACAAGCTAGGATCAAGATGCCCTCACACCCTTTTCTACACTACCAACCCCTTGCAAGGCTCTCTCCTGTCTCTGCAGCAAGATGTTAGCTATTATCACTTAGCAGGGATATCTCAGATGTAACCAAGTCTGTAGGGTCCTTGGTGATGATCTTTCAGGTCCTGGCTATTATCCCTAGATGGAAAGGACCACGTCCTTAGTTGGTGGCGGCAGCAGCAGATAACCCTATGTAACTTGATGATGGGCTTCTGGTTTCTGGCAGGTGTCCCAAGATGGAAGCTGTCCCAATTAAAGATGGTGGCAGCAGCAGTGGAGATAATAGAAGATGGTGGTGGAGGTGTCCCAAGATGAAGACTGCCCTGATGGGGAGCCATCATAGATGGGGAGCCACAATGCAGCACTTCCATGCAGCACTGGATCCTCAGGGGCAGGCACCCAGCTGGATCCACCAGGATAGACTTCAATGTTATTTTCATTGACATTTTTCTTTTATTTTCACAAGAAATAAAACCAGAAGATAGAAAAATGTCAAATATTTTTTTTCTAAACTACTAAAAGATAATGTAATTGTTGAACTAATATGTTTACAGTAGACTGGTTAATTATTAATTATAAAAATACATAACCTGGAAGGTAAAATCAAGAAAATTTACTGAAATTCACAGATATGAAGAGTTCATACTTAGGATGGAGAAATTAAGAAATATGATAAATTAAGTTGAGAAACCAAAAAAATTAGAACTCCTATTGGAATTCCAAAAGCAGATCCATGAAGAACTAGAGAATGACAATACTTGAAGTAAACTAGGTTGAGGAAGTAGTAAAATAGGTACATATATGTATATGTATATGTATATGTAAATGTATATATATATATATATATATATATATATATAAAATTTTTCAAGACTTAGGTGAACTTAGGACTTAGAAATGGGAGTAGATGTACTCACAAAAGAAAGATACACTGAGAATCATATGAAGAACAAAAAGTACCTGGAATTCTTTGGAGTTTATTTGGGATGTCTTTGCTGGATAAAAAAAATACATGTATATATATTAAAAAAAATGTGTGTGTGTGTATATATATATATATATATGTATATAAGTATATATATATGTATATAAGTGTATATATATATGACATAAGTGAACTATTCACTGTTGTCCAATGCAGGTCTAAGCAGATAGTGGTGGACATGCAGAACAGAGTGGACTGTTTTGTGGTTATAGACTCCTGCTGACTATGGTAGGAGTGCTGGATGAAGACTGCTTACACTGAGTTTTTCAAATTCTGCAATGGAGGCAGAACACTAGCAAAGGGCTCTCTTTTTACCCAGATGGGTGAGGACCAGGAATTCTTCTTTAACCTCAGTAGTGGAAGCAACTAGCAAGACTTATATAATTACCCTAAGATAGTGTGGAAATAGCACAAAGTTGAAAAAATAGAAAAATGAAAGAACAAAATCTCGAGGAGACCAATGTAGATAGTCATTAAACATATGAGCAACCCAAATCAGTGAGGAAAGAATGGCTGAGCTAAACATGTATATAAAGAAAAATGATTAAGATTTCTAGAGACACTGTATGCCAGATGATAAATTTCAGATGAATTGAAAATATTAATGTGGGAAAAAAAGAAATGTTTTAAAAAGTAAGTAAAAGATAATATTACAGCAGCGTATGGAATATTCCTTAAGCGGGGCCCAAAAAAGCACAAAGAAATTAGTGAAAAAAATGTTGCAAATCCATAAGCAAATGAAACATCAGAAAAAATAGGTAAAGAATACAAAGAGATTTTCTTAGTAAAAACAGGGGGCAATAAAAATTGGAACAATTAGATGCTATTTTGCATTCAACATATTGATGAAAATTAGTATCTGATAATGCTTGGTGCTATTTCGTAAAACTAAGATGAAATGGGACCTTTTATAGCTTTGCTGATGAGAGTTAAATTGCTATACTTTGAAAATTAATTTGATAATATGAAGAAAAGTTGATTATGCACATATCCTTTGACCCAGCAAATCAACTTTGTGCATCTTCCTGTGAATAAAAAGGCAAAGAGAATGATAATTATTACAGCCTCATTTAAAATAGAAAACCATGAAAGTGATTTTACTCTTCTTTGCTACCAAAAGTGTATTGAATAATTTATTTGTTTGATATAAAGTTACAAAGTACTGCAAATAAATGAGTCATGTATCACTATGAAAATATTTATAAGTCTAAGGTCATATGAGTAAGAATATATACAATAAGAAATGTATGAATGTTAAAATGTATATTTAAGTGTATATTTAGAAATACATACATTAAATATATATTTAAAATATTAATGAATGTACTATAATTTATCATGTAACTGTAAGTGGAATGTATCAATATTGTTGTCTTTCTTACCTCTAAAGAATGAAAAGTAAGAGAAATGACCAGTTTCACTTAAATCTATCACTTTTGTTTCTTTTTAATAAAAATTTTAGGAATAAATATTTTAGCAGTTACTTAATCTGGATGATGCTCTGTATGCTTCCTTTCTCTACATGTGATGTCCTTTAATATTTTAAATGAATTCATCTTTAGAGGAAACATTAAATCATTCAATTAGGAAAAAACTCCAGTTCAGTGATGATTTGCAATTTTGAGTGAACTTCATTTTAAATTATTTAAATTGAATATTAACATAAAATTACTAACATTTCTAAAAAAGGTTCAACTGTGGTACAGTTAAAGAATAAACAGGATGTGTTGACTGTGCTTTAAGACAGTTCAACTCTGTGCAGTGTGGGGCTCAACTAAGCAGAGTGTCTTCTCTTCTATCAATAACTAAACAGGTTAGTCAGATCCTGCTGGAGAACAGGATATATCCTGCCGTTCCTAAGAGGCAGGTTTATCTTGCTGGTCCCAAGGTTTAGATTCAAAAAGAAAGTTTAACACAATACTAGGATTCTGGTGAAACCATGAATTCCACTCAGTGTCTGACAACAAACTGCTTTGCTGTTGTTTTGGATGGACCCAAATAATCATAAAATATACTTTGAAGATAATAAAATATACTTTGATCCCTGTTCATCTGTGCACAAGACGCCCCTAGGTGAAAAGGATGACTGACAGAGAAATACTGGATATTCCTCTCAAGAAATTATTTTAATATCATTAAAATATTGCCAATATTTTGATAGACCCTATATGAGTAAACTCCTAGTACCTATTCAGAAAAAGTGTGATTACTACAAATTTTAACCTAGACACCTAAGTGCTTCATATGAAAATCCCCTAAAAACAGTCTTTAGAAATACTTACATATGGGCTGGGGAGGTAGCTCGGTCGGTAGAGTGCTTGCTTTGCAAACACAAGTCCCTGAGTTCGATCCCCAGCACCACAAAAAAAAAAAAAAGAAAGAAAAAAAAGTGCTTACATATATATTAACAATAAATTTACATGCATTGAGTTATCTTTAGTAGTTGACAAAACAGTGTTACTTGTATGTTTAATTTTTTATTGTTTTCCTTCTTTTTTTCTCTCAGGAAGTCCAACTATCTTCAGTAGAAACTATTTTCAATTGGGGACATTTATTATTTGTATAGTTATACTTCCATTTAATTAGAATAATATGATCTGCTAATTAAATTCCCTTGGAAAACAAGGCTTACATTATTAGGAGATATATTTCCATAAATAGTTTTGCCATCTCTATCACTTAGCTAAATACTAAAGTTTTTCAAAGCTCATCAGCAGTCCTGGGAAGTGTTAGGCTTTGTATATATGCAAATTCTCTGGAGAATATTTGAAATGGTAAATAGGTTTGTGTTTGTTTCTTTGTTTTCTGTGTAGCATGTAGCAAATCTAAAACCAATGAATATTTAAGGAGATGTTTTCTTATAGGTATAAAAAGAGTTGTGTAAATATTTTGTCTAAATATTTGTGTAAATATTTTTGGATCAGCAAAAAGGACAGCACATTAATTGGGATCTGGCTTGTAGGGCCAGATTGAAGAATCTTCCCTGGGGTAGGATACACACAGGGGCAGACACTGCAGAAAGTGCCAGAAGTAAATCTGGTCAACAGTAAAACAAATACATGCAAAACTTTGCACATGAAAATTTCAACACGTTATGCAACATTAGGTTAAGAGGCAAGCAGAGGATAGCAATATGGAACTTGGGGACAATGACATGTGGAAGATCAGACTAGTGATCAAGAGCCCAACACTAAGCCTTCAGAAGTGGGAAAAGAGGGAACTAATCCATATGGGGTGTGTCAGGCACTAGAGTGGAGAGTATACATACATTGATTTATTTAATTCTTATCTGAAATAGTTTCCATTTTATGAAACAGGACACTATATCATACAGGTTAATTATAGCTGGTATTTGGTATTCAAACCCTGGTGTGATTCTTTCTGTCTTCAACCAACTCCAAATAAAATTCATGTTACATTTAATTAGCATATGAATTAATAAATTACCCTCAGGCTATGCAATTGAGAATGAATAAACATGAATAGTTTCAAATGATACAAGTTTAAAATTGGTGGTTTCACTGTTATTCTGTCCTCATTAATTTCTATTCCTTATAACTACAAAGGTGATATTAAACATTTGCCATAAGTTCATGAGGAAAAAGAAGTATTAGTAAGTTTCTGGGCAGTGTCTGAAGTCTACCCAGTACCTTTGGACATTCAGAAAGAGTCCTTTGTGAAAAGGGTCCTCGTTTAAGCCTCTTGATAAGTATTCTTCACTTTAAAAAAAATTATTTGATATGATAGAGAAAATACTGTATTCACCAAAACTCTTTTCATATACCACCTTCCTGAACACATGGAAAACTGTATTGCCCACTCCCCTTGCCATTAAGTATGGTCATATGACAAACTGAAGATAGTAGACATGAATAAGTTGAGATTAAGGCAGAGGGCAGAAGAGGAAGAGGGTGATAATAATGGTAGAGGAAACTTCATCCAGGGAAGAATCTGACAAGAAGAAAAGAGAATTAGAGTCCTATAAAAACTGAGATTTTAATAAATGATTCAAAAACAGTTCCAAAGAAAAATAAATTGATGTTTCAAAACAGACATAAATATATCTGAATTGGAGAAGTGACAGAAGTGTTGGGTACAGAGTGTTATCTTACCATTGCTTAAATGTTCTTGGCCTGAGATTGAGGTATTCTAGTATCTGGGGAGACAATCAATATGCAAGTATTAATGTACAGATATGTGTAATGGTTACAAATGGCTGTAGGTTCAGAAATAAGAATAATACACATTATCAAAATCAACTGAGATTAAAGACATATTCAAGATAAAAACACAGTAGTATCCCCTTATCCATGGTCTGGATTTCTGTGATTTCAGTTACACCAGTCAACCATGGCCCAAAAACATTAAATGGGAAATTAAAGGGAAAAAAGTCATTCATAATTTTTAAATGGTACACCATTCTGAGTAGTAAGATGAAATATTTAGCCTCAATTCTTTCCATCTAGGTTGCGAATAACCCCTTTGCCCAGGGTAGCCACAATGAATAGGCGACCTTCCCTACAGTCACCTAGGATCCATCTTGGTTATTAGACCAACTGTCACTGATTTTCAATGCTTGTGTTCAAGTCATCTTACTTAATAACAGCCACTCAATTCAAGGGTACCAATGTTGACAATTTGTATAAACTAGAGAAACTGTAAAGTACAAGTGAAAAGGTAAAAATACAATAAGATCTTTCGAGTGATAGAACACATTCACACAATTTTTATAAAAGTATATAGTTATAGTTGTTCTGATTTATTAATAATTATTATCTTTAATCTCCTCCTGTGCCTCTTTTATAAATTATGATTTATCACAAATATAGATATAGGGAAAGCAAAGTACATATAGGATTTGGTAATTTCTGGAGTTTGAGGAATCCATTGAGGGGTCTGGAATGTATTCCCCCACAGATAGCAAATGTCTACTGAACTCTAAGTTTTTATTCTGGATCAAAATATGAGAGAATTTAGCTGCATAAAAATGGAAGACTGATAGGTTAGGTGGATAAATGGGATTCTTGAAAAGAAAGAAGCACATCTGCTGTGCAGGTGTAGACAGGCTTGTGAGAAAAATGCATACCATATAAATAAAGCAATCAATCTGCTAATTGTATGTTTTTTTTTGCTACTAAAATTTGGAAACATTTGACAATTTACTCTCCAGAAGTATACATAAATATGGTCCCTTAGAATAATTCTTAAATACCCAAGCCCATGGAAAAAATAGATCATGTGAAATAAAGTAAGAAGTTTCAAGACAACACTTTTGGGTTCACTGTTTAGTTCTCATTCCCAGTAATTTTGTAACATTATTTCCATTTATTATGAATATCACAAGGTTATTCTCCTAACTTGCACACTTACTGAGGCAGTAAATCAGTGACTAATTGCACTTCACATTCTTCATGGAAGTGTAGCTTGTGGTGATTTATATTATTTAGAACTATAAAAGTGAGATTAAAAATTGCTGTGAATGATTACAGGAAAAGGCATAAAAAGCAATGGTAACATTTTATTGAAAGGGTGTCTTCTGCTTGGAGGCACTATCACTGCTCTCTGACTGTCCTGGTGTTTCTAACATTTTTACCTTTAGGGTCAGAGCAATTACTGCAACTCTCTGTGGAACCAATGTTTTGCCATGTTTTATCATCTCAATATAGATACATTTAAAATGGTGCAATGTCACCCTCAGTACCACAACAGAAGATAAGCCTTCAGGTAAAAGCTAACATTATCCTGCAAGATAGGTTTTTTATAACATTTTCAATTTGAAATTTGTCATGTGTACTTTGCAATGTCACCCTAAGTATTGGGAAGGCAAGATAGATATTTTTAAAAATTAGAAAATAATGTCTCATTTCCTTTCTACCAAGAAATATGTTTCAAACTAATAAGTTGATGGAATTGATAAAATCATGATTATCCTCATATAGAGTGATATGTTTCCCACATCTTCTCTACCTGCCATAAGCATAGATAAAATGATTCCTATTTTAAAACATTACCTTTCACATTGCCTTTAGATAAAGTGATGTTGCATAAACTTCTCTATAGTTCAGCATTGTATAAACTGCTGTAGAAAGAAGATGTGACAATGAAAACTGATAGAATTAAGGTTTACATTATATAGTTTAAATTATTTCTCAGAACCCACATCTATAATCTTTAATGAATGAAAATCAAAAGAAAATGAGGAATATTGTCTTGGCCCGTGGGCAAAAGACAATCTGTGACCTTGCATCAAATGAAATAAGCAACAGGTACAAAAGCACTATAAGACTAAGAAATCTCTTTTATGTCTCAGCTCTCTCCACCTGAGGTTGCACATCACAGAGCTGTTTTCCTGAAGAGATGATGAAACTCCTAGAAAAAAATCTTACCCTAACAGAAAACCTTTTCAGGTAGCATTTTCTTTTGTTCATAGATAATATGTCTGTCTGGGAGAAAGGAGTGGTTGAGTGATCAATGCCTCTCTTAAATTGTCTGAACTGGGAGCCTCTTCCTTAGAAGAGAAACTCTCAATGTAAGGCTCTAGAATAAGTATCAAGTCAAACATGAGATATAGCATGTGCACTTGGCAGTTCACTTTGAAGTACCTGTGAGGGAGCATAGCACAGAGATGAGAAGGAAAGGTGATGGTTGATTTGCTCTTGAGGAGTCTATTGGGCCACCATGGAGTACCAGCCTGAAACATTGACTTGGAAGAGAAAAGAACATAATCAGTTACCCAGAATCTCCTCATGGCCCCATCTAGTCCTATCTACCTCCACACAAAACGGTAGCCACTATTCTAACTTCTGACCTATGACTGTTCATCTCTAGGATTTATCTTTAAATATATGGTAATAATGTCATATTGTTAGCTTATGTAAGAGACACAAGCCATCTCTCAAAGGAGAAGCTAAGAAATATCTCCTACCTTGCCTCTCATATTCTGTTTTAGATTAGGTAGATTTTCACTTTTGAAAACTAATATAAATTCTGAAAAATAAACCTGGATATTTGACAGCAAATCAGACTAAGCAATTATAAGAAATCCTTAGTCGTTTGTTTTTGGAATTACCTCTTCATAGAAGTCTGATCTATAGATTCAAAGGAAATTGATATAACAAAAAATAGGCATGAAAATAGAACAATGGACAAAGGTAGAGAGAAAAGGAAAAGGAGATAGGAAGATGAAAGAGGGGTAATATCAGCCTGATTAGAATGTTGTTTTCATTTTTCCATTTAATGTATATTAAATGACCTTAATAACCCCAAATTTTAACACTTGTTGATATTAAAAATCATATTCTGCTTTTTTTTCAATTTTAATTTATATTCTTTTACAGGAATCCTTTGCCTTTATGCTACTCTGCAAAAAAAAAAAATACTCTTGTAAATTTAAAAACAAGGAATAAAACCCAGTGTCATCATGATAAGCACAATATAAAATCTACAATAGGAATGCACTTTCTCCATACGTTATCAAGCTTTAAAACAGATATTTCAGAAATATATCAGGAAAAGACTACACTTTCATTATAGAAGAACAACCAAAATAACAGAAGCCATCAGATTGGAATTACCTCATCATCCCACCAACATACCTAATAACCAGCTTGTATATACTTCCATAAAATTTGCCTGCTCTCATATCACCATATATTGTTTAGGGAATCCAATTCCACTCGCCTCCCAAGAATTTTGCCACTGAAATTGTTCTCTCTCATCTGCACAGTAAATTTTCTCCACTCTACTAGATTGCTTTCCTTCACTCACAGACACAATTTGTAATACTTGTCAACTTAAAACCAAACCAAAGCAACAAAAAACCAACAACCTTGTTTGATCTCACTTTGTCCTAGTTACAGAAAAGAATTTATAATACTGTAATGAAAGGGTGGCTTCTGCTTAGAGACACTGTCACTGCTCCATGGCTCTCCTGGTGTTCCTAACATTTTTCCTTGAGGCTCAGGACAATCACTACAACTCTCTGCAGAATCAACATTTTTGTAGAACCAGTCTTTCTCCTGTGGTAACAGGTAAGTCCCTTAATTAAGGGCAAGACTTTAAATAATGACTGTCAATATTTGCTAAATGAGTTAAGGTGTAGATTCACTGCCCAGTACCACAGAGAAGCCTCAAATAATACCACCGACTATGAACCAGCTGCTAATCTGTGCTACTAAAATGTGTACCATCATGAACATCCCCACTGCTGGGTGAGTTCACACAAAGAACACAAAGATAACCTTTTCAAGTATCTAACTATGTGTTTTCTTTGCCTTTTATCTTTGTCCCTTGCAAGTTTTAAATTTGAAAGAGTTTTGAAAAATAAAAATTTAGTATACACCTATCTCCATTAATTTATTTAGAGTTGTGAAGTTAATATTTTTAAGCTTGCTGCATGTAAAAAAAAGTTTTAGAAAAGAAAAGAAGCATTTTGAAATCACATGTAAAGATTTTTATTCCTGGCATATTTGGATAGGTGTCAGAACACTGTACTGCCTGAGAATCCTGCTATTTCTTCACTCTGTGCACAGTCTATCTCCCACTGGGCATAGCTTTAGTGAGATCCTTTTTGATTAAAAGTTTTCTTTCATTCTGGCAAGATGAATGTTTAAGGATACATAAAAGTATACTTGATCAGCTGAAGAAATTCTTTTTAAAAAGAGTTAATGCTACACCTTTATCTTAATGAGTAAGATAAAATTTCAAAATAAGCATGCTCTCTAAAATCATTCACTTTCCTGCTATTTTCTGAGGGTGAGCCAAGGTCATCTTTACATTGGTTGATAAAGGTTTAGGTTTTTTTTTTAAAAATCAGTAAAATGAATGTAAACAATAATTAGATAAATCTAAGAGCAGACCAACAAATTTCCTCAGGTCCTCTCTGTATGTGGAGAGGGAGGGTAGAGATGAAAATATATAAAGTTGCAAATTATTATATATTGTTGTAAGTTATAAATATATAGTCATAAATTATATAGATAGTTGTAAATTACTAAAAAAGGTTTTGGGTAGTATAGCATAATTATAAATCAGAGTTCTTTGTGGCTGATAGGTGTCATGTTTTGGTTTAGGAGATTCAGTTACCCATCTACTTGATTAAAAACTTACTGAACCTCAGATTGAAAAGCATGCCCAATGCTAGGCACTGAAGACTTACAGGGTGAAGTATTTACAGTCTTGTTAGTAAAAAACTCAGAAGCTGCTCAAAGAGATGACCTTGAAATAATTCATTTCAGTCTAATGTAATAATAATGATAAGAATAGTAAATACATACTTGTTGCTTGTGGAGGATTTTCCCACAGTTTATAGATGCAGTTAGGGTGAGAGTGAACTTCAGAGAAAGCACTGAGATAGCCAGGGGATACTTTGCAGAGGAAGTGAAATTTGTGTTGTGTTTTGAATAATGAATAAGAATGCTCAGAAATAGAATGAAAGTTGATCTCACTAACACAAAAAGCACCTCTCTGTAAAAATTATAGAATCAAAAAATAATTGAATTGCCATCTGGGATATATGACATTGAGGGCTATTGAAACAAAAGCTTTTGGAGAAAATAGGAGTGATTACACTGGGTATGAAATCAAAGAGATTAATAGATGCTAAAAAGTGTGAGAGTTTACATGCATTTTATACATAAAATGGTGTTTGATTTTATAATGAAGGCAATGGTGAACCAACAGACATTTTTAGTTGGAAAAATATGGTTAAACATTCTTCAGAAGATCATACTTTGGAATAGTTATATATACAACTATACATATACATATATATTATTCTATCATCTATCTATTACATATACACACACATATAAATGGATAAAAAGCATGTGGACAAGAACATTAACTAGGTTATCACAGTTGAAAGACATTGAGGACCTGGACCAAAACAGGTAGCCACGATGGGTGGATCAAAAGAAATGGTTAAATTTGGAAAATATTTCTCATACACAGATTTGGTGTGTTATTGGAAGACAAAGTTTTAGATAAAAGACTTAATGGTTTCCATAATATTTTTGACTTGGAAATATAGATGGAGTTATAGTTTGGTAGAAGGGCTAGAAAGTTGAGTTAGGTAAATATCCTTGAGAAGGAAGACAATGGGTTGTTTAGGGGATGTGCTTGACTTGAAGTGACTAGGTAACCTGTAGGGGTACACTCCTTTATAGCTATATACCCCCATTGAAAATGTCACATAATATGGAAAAAGAGTAGGAAGACCTCAGCTAATACAATTATAAGTAGCCCATAACAGTTCTGGCTATAAGGTGCTTTGAATTTAAACATTGCATAAATGATAAACATTATTATTCTGAGCAACTTTGAACTACTCAAATTTCTAGTTCAGCATGTCATTTCTTAAATTTTAGTTGGATTTCTTGGTCACTTATAACTTTTCTGAATAAAGAATTTCATATAATTGATTTTATATAATGAGGCCATATAGCTTGAACATTAAGAGTGGTGCTTCTTGATTCAGACAAAATCAGGATATTAATTCTATCCCTACCTAACTATGTAATTTTGGACACATTGTTTAAGGGGAATAGTAACTACAACTAGCCCAAGTAGTTTCTAGGAATAAATCAACCAGTGTAGATAAATAACTTTAGATAATGAACTTTATATAAAGTGCAATGCTTGGCCTACTATAAGTCCTTATATATAACAAATTATGTAACAGTTGTGAGGAGGTAAAGTTAGTGTTATTTTCCACTTTTGAAAGCTTTCTGTCTCACAAGATTTATTTGTTGGGGGATATACTAAATATCATAATAAGTTTGAAAATTTTTTCTTAAGAAAATTTTAGTCAGATGAAAAAAAATCTCCAAAGAAGACAGAGATGTAAGAATTTCTGGGGAAAATTGAACTGTTTAGTATTTTTTGCATAAGCACTTCTTTCAGAAGAAACATTTTCCTTTCCTAATGGTTCTGGTGAGCTTGGTAATCCAAAGTCAGTCTCCATTCTCATAGATAAGACTGATCATACTATTTAGGAGGAATAAGAACATGCAGAGAATCCCAAATTCTCAAATATCTCAAGAATGTTCTGCACTGTACTTTATCTTACCAAAGATAATGTGATTTTTCTATAGAGGAAAGTTAATCCTCCTTATACTGTGTTCTTTATAGTATTATTTACATGGTAACATGCATTCAAATTTAAGGAAACTTGGAATCTGTAAAATGTCATTAAAATTTTAGTTTTATCCAGAAGGATTTGAAAGCAGTTTGAGGAAAAGATCCCGATTTATCACTGACTTTTAAAGGAGACTGCAGACTATTCCTGGTCCAGCAGGTGACCCTGTAATCTAGATTGCAACATGAACCCTGCCTTATTTCACTCATCTGTCTGAAAAATAAGAATGCTTGACACTCTGGTATCAGGTTGACCTGGTACATGTAAAAGAGGCCTGAGTAGCCTCAGAAGAAAAACAAAAGTTGCATCAGCAGGTTCATATTTCTTGAGTACCATTCATTTATACTACTTTCCTACTGCCAACAACAGAAATCAAGGGACTGCCTTCGATCAATTAACTAAGAAATAGGAAAAGCTTTTGCCCAAAGTACATATGACTCTTAAAATATGCAGACAACAGCAATAAGAGACCAACCAGACTATTATAGCCTCATTAATAGCAAGTCCTTAAGGAGAAAAAAAATCTCTGATTAGGCAAAAACTTCAACCATTACAGTTTTCTCTTCTACTCTACTTAAAAGGAGTGATGGGGTCAGGCTCTACACTCATTTGTGAGTTGTGACTAATGGACTAGAAAATTAAGGCTTCAGACTAGAGGGTTGGACAAGAAGTTTAGTATGTCCTCTTTATTTACATCACATGTGATTTGGGGGGATAATTTTGTTTTAACACTGAGCTCTCCATCAGTCCATAAGACTCAAAAGATACTGAATTTGGAGAAAAGAAGGCTGTTGGCCTTATAGGATTAAACTGGACATTGTTTTAGATTGTCTGTTTTTGACAAGTCGTTGAGATTGCTTGCCATTGTTAAGTGGGTCAGTTTTATAGACTAAAAGTGTTTTGAAGTGAATGTATAGGGAAAGGTTATTGGTGTGGTAGTGTGTGTGTGTAATGTGTATCAATACGATGACACATGATAAATAATAAAACTAGATGTTTGTATGTTGATCATTTGTCTGGCTCAAGTATCTTGAGATGACTTCTGCCCTATGTGATACTGGCTCCACTATACACAGGGTGGGCAGATGACTATGAATAGGTCAATTTCTTTCCTAGGACTTTAAATGGAATAGATGTACTCAGGTACAGAGGTCTTTATAGTTATAATTAAAACAATATAGCTTCTTAGGAGGCCGAGACCAGAGAATCGTGAGTTCAAAGCCAACCTCAGCAACTTAGCAAGACCCTAAGGAATTAAAGGAGACCCTGTCTCTAAATAAAATATAAATAAAGAACTGGAGATGTACCTCAGGGGTTAAGCATTCCTGGATTCAAACTCAGGGTTCTAAAAAAAATGTATTTCTACCTAGAGAAAATTTTTGATTGCTGTAATTCCTGGAGTTAACATGATTTTTGCCTTTTGACCCCTTTTTATTTTTATGTTTTTAATCTCTCTTCTTAATCTCTTCTTTTGTTCTAATTTAATGGGAAGAGTTAAGTCCATGAAAACCCATAGGAGTCTTTATAAAAAACATTGCATATTTTCTCATGAATACAGTAATACACATATTGTAAAATACATACATATTTTATTATGATGTAGTTTTGAGAAAAGAAGATTAAATTCTTTTAATTCAAATGTAAATAATAGAATGGTCACTGTGTTTACATATTGAACAGATACGTATTTCGGCTGTATGTGTCAGAGAAAATACATTCACTGAGTTTCATTTGCCTCTTCAAAAGGATAAGCATTGAGAACTTCTAGAAGAAGCTAAGAGCTTTTGCATCTAATATTTGTGATAGAAGCAGCTCAGGTGGATGATTACATTAATCTACTATTTACTTAATCAACTAAAATATCTACCCCTATTTGACATAATTTAACTAGGATGATGGAAGAGAATTTTTGAAAAAATGTTACTTGAACATTCCTTTATCTATGCTATCAGGATAGAACATGGTCCAATTTTTCAAGCTGTCCCTGGATACACAAAACTAATTTAGTTAGAAGTTCCCAAGTTAAGAATGAACTGAGGTGGCAGAGTGACTCACTTTAGCCCCAAAATATCTATCTATAAATGCACCCTTATTCTGCAAAGTTATAGCCCCTGGCTTCACATGGCATGTAAGTCAATAAATATAACAAGTTTCTTGACAATCATTAACTGGACTGCATAGAAAAGGACTTGCCATCAGTGGTGTTCTCCAAACAGCCAACCCACTTGACTGTTACCATGGTGATATGGGAAAAATGTATTAGGAAGAAATGCGAATCACCTCATCTGTGATATGTATTTGGCTTTTCTAAATTCATCCTGGAAAATTCCTTCTTTTAATTGGAAAAATTGAAACATTAAAGACAAAACATATAAAGAACTACATTAAAATAGTGGATCTACATTTGAAAAATCAAATATGCTATGGATCTGCTGTATCTTAAAATACTTTTTATTTAAATCATTTCTGGGATGTGAGGAATTGAATACATTATAATACAGAAAATGGTTTATTTAAGAGAGTACAAAATTGATAATCATGTAGCAAAATTCCAATATTATTTAAATATTCACACTTTTACATTTGTCCCAGAAAAGATGCATCTCAATAGGTAAAATTTTACTGAAAATATCATTAGCATGTCTATTTTATGAATCAAAAGCCTGTTCTCTGAATATTGTTTAAGAAATAATCTTTATTTATAAAGGGATATTAGTGATAATACATATGACTAATGAGTATAAAATACTAGAAAGATTTCCATATGAGAAAATCAGTCTCATAGGGTTTATATCATGTTTCTTCATAAGTTAAGTAGCCTCATAAATTAATTGAAGACATATGAAACTTAAAGTACTTCTGGAATTCTATTCTTTAACCAATGACGTAACAGAGCTTTTCACAACTTCAACATTACAACATTTCATGATTATCTTTACAACTAGCCCTGTATAGTAGTCTCTGTGCATGTATCTTAGTAAATGCAGCCTACACAAAATTTGCTATCCACCATTCTTTACATTCTTGAAACTCCTGACCAGTGCCTATAATTTACTGTTTCCTGTTCTCCTTCCAATATACATTGACAATGCTTTCTTTTTTCTTATTCTTTATCCCAAACATTTCCACTGTGAATTCTGAAACTCCCATTCCATGATTCAACTTCACTACAGACTCTTCTCCCTTTAAACACATAACCTGGTAGATGTAGATTTCTTCGCAGAATATTCAACGGGAATCTATTTTTCTCCTACACTGCACCACCATGTGAGTTTCAAGTGGGACTGGTGTATTTTTGGCTCCCCACTGTTAGTTCCATCCCATTGCTATTAATTGCTCATGTAAAAACCAGTCCAGAGGCTCTTTGGGGCTTGTGGAGCTGGCTGTGTAAACCCTTTTTCATGCATTCATCAATGGTTCTTGTCATTTTTCTCTCTCACTATTAACTGTTGCCTGTTTTCCCTTGTCTTACTCTCCATCCAAGTTCTTACCATTGTCTTCAGTGACAAAATGTCCATACTAAAACTCTCCTCAACATATGGTACTCCTTGCCCTAGACACCCCTAATGACTAATTTTTCTCTAATTTGTTCTACTTGATGCAGCCATTCTCCCGGTCATATTCTGAACTCAGTTATTACTCAAGCTACTTAAAATATTCAATAGTAATGTCATACATCTCTCTATTTGATAATTCCTTCTTCAATTGCTTTTATCTCCTTCATGACCCTTGAATTTCCATGAAGACAAGGGCACATCTATCCTCTTCCTAGCTGTCACCATAGCTAACAGTATCTGGCATAACAAATGTTTATTTGAGGATACAATAATAGATTATTAAGTAAATAAAATTATGAACCATATAGCTGGAAATTTTCATCTAAATCCTTATGTGTTGTGATTATCTGATGAACAACCATAATCCAATCATCAGTAGAATATATAAATGCCAAACTCTACAAAATAAAAGGGGAACTGTGCAGATCTGAGATGGAAGATAGTCCAATTCTGTTCGGTGTAGTGCTATCATGAAAATAAGAACTGAAATTTCAAAGGCAGGGTATGGATTCTACTGCTGAGGAAAGTTGGTATTGTTTGAAGTTCACTGTACATGGACAAAATATTACAAATTAATATTTTGTAACATTAGACCTCCTACTATTGCTATTTTAGGTGATTCTTGAAGGCTAAAGAAACTTCTAGAATCTTCTACTCTCTCAATATTAAACTTAAATATTTAATAGATATTCAATTGCTATTATGAAAAAAAAATAGCAAAATTTTGTTTAAACAGTCCATTGTTTACTCAACATGGAAGTTGTTCTGCATCAATAATATCTTTCCCCTCCTCCATTCCTTTGGATTTTGCTCTCTTACTATAACTTGCTCCTAAATCTTCAGCACCTCCATATGTACTGTTTCATAGTCTGCAACTTATAGACATCCCATAGATTTTGTCCCCCATGACTTAAAAGCTTACCTTCATCTTCCAACCTTAACTCCCAGCTATCACTTATCTGCTCCCTGCTAAGCTTCTAAGTAAAAAAACTATATTTCGCATTTCCATATATATTATTGGTTCTTTATAGAACATTGAACCATTCATATCATTTATTTTTGTTTTTTTCCTTTAAATTGATACTTCTGCTTTTCCATTTAACTTACCACTTTTAGCTTTCTTTGATATTATTAACAATTCATTCTCCTCCTACCTTGTGAGACAGTCTTCCTCCACCTCCTAAATATAATTTAAATATTGGTATTTCTATATTTCTGTATTTTGTTCCCTAATCTTTCTACAATTCTCCACTTTTCTTTGAGGGTTAGCAAGCAACCATATGTGGGGGATAGCAAAATCATTATCTTTTCCCCTGGGTTTTCTCTTGAGCCTCAGACTTGTCCACATGTCCACACTGAAGTGGTCCCTTCCTGACAAGATGATTGAATGAGCTGAACTTTACAGGGAACAATCAGAAAGAGATTCTCCTTTTTCAATTTTTTCTTATCAAATTAACTCTCTTATAAATATTTTCCTTTTCCTCCAAGGCTGGTCCATCAATTCTTTGGTTCTTTTCGGATGCAAAAGAAAATCTCAACTTGACTTACATAAAATTCATATCCTATCATAAAGTCCTCTTTATTAGTTTAAGGACTTGTTTATTTCTATAGCAAAGGTCTGCAGTGGACAAGGGTGGCATGATGTGATACTTTTCATTTTGATTCTCTTACACTGGGTATCAGACTTTAGCATGAATCAGAACCATCAGAGGACTTGTTTTAAAAAGTTGTTGTGCCTTACCCTGTTTCTCATTCAGTAGGTCTTTTAAGGTGTAAAATTTGTTTTCTAGAAAGTTCCCTGGTGATTCTTCTACTACAACTCTGGGACTATACTGGGGGGAAAAAACACAGTTTTTAAGCATCTTCTTCACTTTTTGGCTTTAAAAAAGCTACTGTAGGTAAATAAAAGATGAGAAATACTGAAGTCCTCTCTCCAACCACCAACCACCCTCAGCCCAGAGTCTGCAGGTAAGCATCTCCCTGCATTCCCCTTGTCTCCTTCAGGGCTATTGCTTTAGTGACCTAGGACAACTACCTTCTCCAATTTTGTTTGCCTTAGAGAAATGCAACTCTTCCATCACAGCTCTTTCTTGTTTTGCCCTGATGTTTCAGACATAAATGATCAAAGGGTTTTGCCTTCTTCCTTATCCTGGAAGACTGGAGGAGTTAAGTATGGACCTCATCATCCCTCTAACTTCAGATTCCTATCAGACACTCTGAGCTAATTCTTGAAACGCCACTCACTTGACTAGAAGTGATACAAAAACACTCCATTTTCCTCCTCCACCAGGAGGGGAGAGCAAATGCCAGAGCATCTCAACAATGACTCCTAAGCAATAATTCCACCCAAAACTTTGGCTTAAAATTTTCACCCCTGTCCTATACAATAACAATTTCTCCTCTACAACAACTGTAACAGCAAAGAGTAGAGACAAGTTAATCCTGGCAAAATCTCACTACAATCTCTTAATATCTGACAAAATGTCTGAACCTTGTTTTAGGGTGTAGAATACTTGGAAACAATAGTTCTTGGTCTTTGAGACTGTGAAAATTCTGAGAAGGAAACACCCCATTTTGACACTCTCTTACACCTACCGTGTGCCCATGTGCTAGATTCCTTCTAACCTAAGAGATAAAGTAATCCCTGCTTTTGTGGATTTAAATCAATCTAAGTGAAGTAAAATGTGATTCAACGTTGATGGCAATTTAGGGAACATCTGAACATAAAGAAAATAGAGGGAAGTTGTGTTGAGGATTTATGACAAATTGGGACAATCACAAATACCTTGAACTCACTGGGTCAAAACTGAATACACTTTTCTTCTGCTCAGATCTGCTAGTACTCCTGAGTTCTTTACCTCTGACAATGACCTCACCACATACTCCATCACCCATGACAAAGACTATTCTGTATTCATTCCTCTTATTCTTTAACCTTCAACAAATAATTAATATATCTTTAAAGATAAAAGAATGCATTTAATCTGTCCTCTCTTCTACTTCCTTAAAATCACCACATATATCTGTCACATTGAGATTGCCTCTGTCCATTATGAAATTTGGGTAAATCTAGTGTCCCTGAGATCCAATTAACTTTCCTGTTAGAGCCAGAATACCATATCAACTATGTTCTTGTCTCCTCGTCACTTATATAACAAGTTCAAAGTCTGGACTTTGTGTGACATAAACACATTACTGCTACTGCCTTTCCACCTTCGTCTTCACTAATGCCCTCCTCACGTGTGCCTTCTCATCACATGCTATTATGTTGCTTCTAGTCTACATAGTTCCAGTCTTAGTATTTCTTCTTTATGGAAAGTCTCTTTACATATTATTACTTTTTAATCTATTTTACAGCTAAAACATAGTGACTAAGCCAGCATTTCCTACAGGTATATCTTATGAGTTGATATTCTGGATAAACCGACTGCTTATGCCCCCCTCAGCCCATGGCAGAGTATGTAGTTTACAACATCAAACTTACCTCTACCTACGTCAATGTGAAAATCAACAAGCTCATTCTTTCAGTTTTTTAGATTATTTTAATTTTTTTTTAAATTTTGAGACAGTTGTAGATTCATAAGCATTTGTAAGAAGTACATCAAGATCCTGTGCACTGATTACATGATTTCTTCATTAGTAACATCTTGCAGAATTAGAGTACAACATCACAATCCATGGATCTTGTCAGATTTCCCCAGAATTACTGTTGCGAGTAGTGTGTGTGTGTGTGTGTGTGTGTGTGTATTTAGTTCTAAGTCATTTTATCCAATGTTTAAGTTATGTTCTGTTTGATCACAGTGCAGATGTAGAACAGTTCCACCACCACAAGGATCTCTTTTGTTGCCTATCACATCCGAGATCCTTGGATCCAAGAGATCTCTTGCGTTGTAATAGCATTCATATATCTCATCCTTCTCTCTACCCCTGGGGTCATTGTTTTGATATGAGGAGTTTTCCAAAAGCTCTTTTTTTTTTTATTGTAAACAAATGGGATACATGTTGTTTCTCTGTCTGTACATGGCGTAAAGGCATACCATTTGTGTAATCATAAATTTACATAGGGTAATGTTGTTTGATTCATTCTGCCATTTTTTCCCTTCCCCCCCTCCCCTCCCACCCTTCCCCTCCATCTATACAGTCCTTCCTTCCTCCATTCCTGCCCCCCTCCCTAAACCCAACTCCACCCCAACACTAACCCTTCCCACCCCCCATTATGTGTCATCATCCACTTATTAGCAATATCATTCTTCCTTTGGTTTTTTGAGATTGGCTTATCTCACTTAGCATGATATTCTCCAGTTTCATCCATTTGCCTGCAAATGCCATAATTTTATCATTCTTTATGGCTGAGTAATATTCCATTGTATATATATACCACATTTTCTTTATCCATTCATCAATTGAAGGACATCTAGGTTGGTTCCAAAATCTGGCTATTGTGAACTGAGCAGCTATGAACATTGATGTGGCTGTATCTCTGTAATATGCTGATTTTAAGTCCTTTGGGTATAGGCCAAGGAGTGGGATAGCTGGGTCAAATGGTGTTTCCATTCCAAGTTTTCCAAGGAGTCTCCACACTGCTTTCCAGAGTGGCTGCACTAATTTGCAGCCCCACCAGCAATGTAAGAGTGTACCTTTCTCCCCACCTCCTCGCCAACACCTGTTGTTGCTTGTATTCTTGATAATTGCCATTCTAATTGGGGTGAGATGGAATCTTAGGGTGGTTTTGATTTGCATTTCTCTTATTACTAGAGATGTTGAACATTTTTCCATATGTTTGTTGATTGCTTGTATATCTTCTTCTGTGAAGTGTCTATTCATTTCCTTAGCCCACTTGTCAGTTGGATTATTTACATTCTTGGTGTAGAGTTTTTTGAGTTCTTTATAGATTCTGGAGATTAGCGCTCTATCTGAAGTATGAGTGGCAAAGATTTTCTCCCACTCTGTAGGCTCTTTCTTTGCATTGCTGATAGTTTCCTTTGCTGAGAGAAAGCTTTTTAGTTTGAATCTATCCCAGTTATTAATTCTTGCTTTTATTTCTTGTGCTATGGGAGTCCTGTTGAGGAAGTCTGGTCCTAAGCCGACATGTTGAAGCTCTGGACCTACTTTTTCTTCTATAAGATGCAAGGTCTATGGTCTGATTCCGAGATCCTTAATCCATTTTGAGTTTAGTTTTGTGCATGGTGAGAGATATGGGTTTAGTTTCATTCTGTTGCATATGGATTTCCAATTCTCCCAGCACCATTTGTTGAAGACGCTATCTTTTCTCCATTGCATATTTTTGGCCCCTTTGTCTAGTATGAGAAAATTGTATTTATTTGGGTTTGTGTCCGTGTCCTCTATTCTGTACCATTGATCCACCTTTCTATTTTGGTACCAATACCATGCCGTTTTTGTTACTATTGCTTTGTAGTAGAGTTGAAGATCTGGTATTGCGATACCCCCTGCTTCACTCTTTCTGCCAAGGATGGCTTTAGCTATTCTGGGTTTTTTATTCTTCCAGATGAATTTCATAATTGCTTGCTCTTTTTCTGTAAGGTACATCATTGGGATTTTAATTGGAATTGCATTGAATCTGTATAGCACTTTTGGTAGTATGGCCATTTTGACAATATTAATTCTTCCTATCCAAGAACATGGGAGATCTTTCCATCTTCTAAGGTTTTCTTTAATTTCTTTCTTTAGTGTTCTGTAGTTCTCATTGTAGAGGACTTTCACCTCTTTTGTGAGATTGATTCCCAAATACTTTATTTTTTTCGAAGCTATTGTGAATGGGGTAGTTTTCCTAATTTCTCTTTCTGAAGATTCATCACTTATATATAAAAATGCCTTAGATTTATGTGCATTGATCTTATATCCCACTACTTTACTGAATTCACTTATGAGATCTAAAAGTTTTCTGGTGGAATTTCCTGGTTCCTCTAAGTATACCATCATATCATCAGCAAATAGGGATAGTTTGAGTTCTTCTTTTCCTATTCATATCCCTTTAATTTCTTTGGTTTGTCTGATTGCTCTGGCTAGAGTTTCAAGGACGATATTGAATAGAAGTGGTGAAAGAGGGCATCCCTGCCTAGTTCCAGTTTTTAGAGGGAACACTTTCAGTTTTTCACCATTTAGAATGATATTAGCCATGGGTTTAGCGTAGATGGCCTTTACAATGTTAAGGAATGTTCCCACTATCCCTATTTTTTCTAGTGTTTTGAGCATGAAGGGGTGCTGTATTTTATCAAATGCTTTTTCTGCATCTATCGAAATAATCATGTGATTCTTGACTTTAAGTCTATTGATATGGTGAATGACATTTATTGATTTCCTGATGTTGAACCAACCTTGCATCCCTGGGATGAAACCCACTTGATCATGGTGCACTATCTTTTTAATATGTTTTTGTATGCGATTTGCTAAAATTTTGTTTAGAATTTTTGCGTCGATGTTAAAATTGACAAAATAAATAGTTGGTTCTTCGAAAAAATAAACAAAATTGATAAACCTTTAGCCACACTAACAAAGAGAAGACGAGAGAAAACCCAAATCACTAAAATTCGGAATGAACAAGGAAATATCACAACAGACACGACTGAAATACAAAACATAATTAGAAGCTATTTTGAAAATCTATACTCCAACAAAACAGAAAACCTCGAAGACATCAACAAATTTCTAGAGACATATGAATTGCCTAAACTGAACGAGGAGGACATACACAATTTAAATAGACCAATTTCAAGTAATGAAATAGAAGAAGTCATCAAAAGCCTTCCAACAAAGAAAAGTCCAGGACCAGATGGGTTCTCAGCTGAGTTCTACAAAACTTTTAAAGAAGAACTCATTCCAATACTTCTCAAAGTATTCCAGAAAATAGAAGAGGAGGGAACTCTCCCAAACTCATTCTATGAAGCCAATATTACCCTGATTCCTAAACCAGACAGAGACACATCGAGGAAAGAAAATTTCAGACCAATATCCAAAAGCTCTTGTGTTGATGAAGGAGGTGAAATGATTTGATTATGATAACTGTAACCTAATCAGTGTATTACTCCTTCGGATGAATTCCTTTGAATGGATTACTGAGTGGTAACTACAGGCAAGTGGGTATCATATATTTTGTCCCTATCTCCTTGTACACTCTGCTTCTTGGCTGCCTGAACTACCGACTTACCTCCAGCACCTCTTTCCAGCATGATATTCTGCCTCACTTTGGGCCCAGAGCAATGGAATTAACCAACCCAGGTCTGAGACCTTGGAAACCATGAGCCCATAATAAACTTTCACTTCTCTAAATTATTCTTGTCAGTTAATTTGTTCACAACAGCAAAAAGCTGACTAACATACCTGCTGACCATTAACATGTTCTCCATTTCTAAACTTTTTTAAATGAAAAAAATATATATATCAATGAAAATGTACAGTAAGTAACATTTGGGATTGACGTTTTTCCTTCATCCCAAACTTAAGATTCATCCAAGATGTGTGGCTACCAATTTTTTTTTTTTTTTTAATTTTACTGCCTAGTATTCTTTGCAGATATGCCATTGTTTGTTTAACCACTCACCAGTGAGGAACAGGTCTGCCCATTTGAGACCCATAACTGACTCAGTGACTGACTAAAAAGGCTCAATATTTGAGAATATGATTTTCTCTGCCACCCTATGTATTGAATTTCCAAAACACTTGAGAATTTATAATGTGTGAAAAATTAAAAAATTTGAAATAAACTATTTCACTGGCATTGTACTACAGAAAAACAACGTTGGAAAAGAAAAAGTGTATAGAGTTGTACATAAAACGTGATTCTGATGTTTTAAACAATTTTTTATACAAAGAAAAACCTTTTTGTTTTTGTTTTTTTGTTTTTTTGTACCAGGGATTGAACCTGGAGGCACTTGACTACTGAACCACATCTCCAGTTCTTTTAATTTTTTTAATTTTGAGACAGGATCTTGCTAAGTTGCTTAGGGTCTTACTAAATGGCTGAAGCTGTCCTTGAACTTGCAATCCTTCTAGCTCAGCCTCCCAAGCTGTTGGGATTACAGGTGTGTGCCACTCCTGACCAAAAAAAAAAAAAAAAAAAAAATGAAATTGATAACCCAAGAACCCAAGAGCTCCCGGAATTTGAGATACCCCACATAAATATTTTGGAAATTTTTTTCATATATTTTCTCTGTTCCAAACTATACTTAATTTTTTTTTTTTCATTTAAGAGTTAAAAACACTTTAGGGATATTTTTCTCTTTAGTTTAACCGAAAGACTAGCTAATATTTTATTTGTCTTTAATCTGGTGGCATGATTATTATTTGTATGACACTAAGCAAGGTAATATCTTTTCTGGATGTTTAGTATAGAGATCCATAAAAACTACCCACTTTATATTATTGTGAGGGTGAAATGAATTGGTATGTGTAAGGTTTAGCACGGTGCCTGAAAGGAAGAAAGCAATCAATGAAGGTTAGGTATTAAATCAGGTATCTTGGGGGCGATCCAAGATGGTGGCCTAGAGGGAGACTGCACCCCCAGTCACTCCAGAACCCAGGAGTTAAGAAGGGGAGGCATTGAGAGACTCAGACTGAAATAGAGCCACAGGTGAGTCTGCCCACTGGGTAAAGCTCGGCCCGGGTGGCAGGCCCAGATAGAGGTGGCTTATTGGAGCCGGGCAGGGCAGCTAGAGTCATCCACAGGCAGCCCTGCGCACTCCGGCGGTGGGCCCCGCCACACAGCCAGCTTCTCCAGGTTCTCTGAACGGAACTGGCCCGCTAGTGAGAGCCTTTCTGACCAGAACAAGCTCCGAGTCCCGGAGCCACTGCAGCGCAACGTACTCCGGCACACAAGCAGCTTCAGGGACCAGGATAGGGCAACCAGAGACCTCCCTAAGTAGCCTGGACCCCTGCGGTGGGAGGTGCCTTTCAAGGCTAGCTTCTCAGACCAGACCGCCCAGTGAGAGGTTTTCTACATAGAACCAGCCACGAACCCCGAACCAACGGAGAGTTTCGATCTGCAAGCAGCCTCTGGGATCAGGGCAGGGCAGACAGAGACCTCTTCAGGTGGCTCTGCCCACTCCGGCTGCAGGCTCTCTTCACAGGGCGATCCAAGATGGCGGCCTAGAGGGTGACTGCACCCCCAGTCCCTCCAGAACCCAGGAGTTAAGAAGGGGAGGCATTGAGAGACTCGGACTGAAATAGAGCCACAGGTGAGTCTGCCCACTGGGTAAAACTCGGCCCGGGTGGCAGGCCCAGATAGAGGTGGCTTATCGGAGCCAGGCAGGGCAGCTAGAGTCTTCCCAAGGTAGCCTTCCACACTCCGGCAGTGGGCTCCTCCCACACGGCCAGCTGCACGGTGCAGGCCCACAGTGAGAGCATTTCCGCACAGAACCAGTTCCAAACCGTGGAACCAGTAGGGGCTAGGGGCAGATTTTTGGATGCGCTGCTTTATCAGATTCCTCCAAGACATCAGGCTACTGAAGGCTGGGAGGTGATACACTGGAAATCTACCGGGACACTATAAGCCAATAGCAGAAAACTGCAATATCTCAGGGTCCCACTGACAGCTGACCAATATGAGAAAACAAGGGAAGAAAATGTCCCAAACAAATCTAGATACTACATCAATAAAACCCAATGGCAGCACAGCAGAAGAAATGTCAGAAAGGGAGTTCAGAATGTACGTAATTAAAACGATCAGGGAAGCTAATGAGGAGATGAAAGAGCAAATGCAGGCATTGAAGGAGGAGATGAAAGAGCAAATGCAGGCATTAAATGATTGCACCAATCAACAGTTAAAAGACCAAATACGGGAAGCAAGAGATCATTTCAATAAAGAGTTAGAGATACTGAAAAAAAAAAACAAACTGAAATCCTTGAAATGAAGGAAACAATAAACCAAGTTAAAAACTCCATAGAAAGCATAACCAATAGGATAGAACACCTGGAAGACAGAACCTCAGACATTGAAGACAAATTATTTAATCTTGAAAGCAAAGTTGGCCAAACAGAAAAGATGGTAAGAAATCATGAACAGAATCTACAAGAATTATGGGATATCATGAAAAGGCCAAATTTAAGAATTATTGGGATTGAGGAAGGCTTAGAGAAACACATCAAAGGAATGAACAATCTATTCAATGAAATAATAACAGAAAATTTCCCAAATCTGAAGAATGAAATGGAAAACCAAGTACAAGAGGCTTATAGGACTCCAAACATACAAAATTACAACAGACCCACACCAAGGCACATTATTATGAAAATACCTAACATACAAAATAAAGACAGAATTTTAAAGGCCGCGAGAGAAAAGAATCAAATTACATTCAGGGGGGACCAATACGAATATCAGCAGATTTTTCAATCCAGACCCTAAAAGCTAGGAGGGCCTGGAACAACATATACCAAGCCCTGAAAGAAAACGGATGCCAGGCAAGAATTTTATACCCAGCAAAACTTACCTTCAAATTTGACGATGAAATAAGATCCTTCCATGATAAACAAAAGCTAAAGGAATTTACAAAAAGAAAGCCAGCATTACAGAACATTCTCAGCAAAATATTCCAAGAGGAAGAGATGAAAAACAACGATGCAAATCAGCAACAGGAGGCGCTAGCCTAAAGGAATAGCCAAATAAAGGAGAAACCAAATCATGTCAAAAACAAATATGAGTCAATTGACTGGGAATACAAATCATATCACAATAATAACCCTGAATGTTAATGGCCTGAGTTCATCAATCAAAAGACACAGACTGGCAGATTGGATTAAAAAGAAAAATCCAACAATACGCTGCCTGCAAGAGACTCATCTCATAGAAAGAGACACCCATAGACTAAAGGTGAAAGGATGGGGAAAAACATACCATGCACACGGACACAGCAAAAAAGCTGGAGTATCCATCCTCATTTCAGATAATGTGGACTTCAAACCAAAACTAGTCAGAAGGGATAAAGAAGGACATTACATGCTGCTTAAGGGAAGCATAAATCAGCAAGACATAACAATCATAAATATCTATGCCCCGAACATTGGCTCATCCACGTATGTCAAACAAATCCTTCTCAATTCCAGAAATCAACTAGACCACAACACAATAATACTAGGCGATTTTAAAACACCTCTCTCACCACTGGATAGATCGTCCAAACAAAAATTGAATAAAGAAACTATAGATCTCAACAACACAATCAACAATTTAGACTTAACAGACATATATAGAATATACCATCCAACAAAGAACGAATACACTTTCTTCTCAGCAGCACATGGATCCTTCTCTAAAATAGACCATATTTTATGCCACAAAGCTACTGTTAGCAAATACAAGAAGATAGAGATACTACCTTGTACTCTATCAGATCATAATGGATTGAAATTAGAAATAAATGACAGAATAAAAAACAGAAACTTCTCCAATACCTGGAGATTAAATAATACACTATTATATGATGAATGGATAACAGAAGACATCAGGAGGGAAATAAAAAAATTCTTAGAAGTAAACGAGAACAAGGACACATCATATCAAAATCTCTGGGACACTATGAAAGCAGTACTTAGAGGAAGATTTATTTCATGGGGTGCATTCAAAAAAAGAAGTAGAAATCAACAAATAAACGACTTAACACTACAGCTCAAAGCATTAGAAAAAGAAGAGCAGACCAATACCAAAAGTAGTAGAAGACAGGAAATAGTTAAAATCAGAGCCGAAATCAACGAAATTGAAACCAAAGAAACAATCGGAAAAATTAACAAAATAAATAGTTGGTTCTTTGAAAAAATAAACAAAATTGATAAACCCTTAGCCACACTAACAAAGAGAAAGAGGGAGAAAACTCAAATTACTAAAATTCGGAATGAACAAGGAAACATCACAACAGACACGAGTGAAATACAAAACATAATTAGAAGCTATTTTGAAAATCTATACTCCAACAAAACAGAAAACCTCGAAGACATCAACAAATTTCTAGAGACATATGAACTACCTAAACTGAACGAGGAGGACATACACAACTTAAATAAACCAATTTCAAGCAATGAAATAGAAGAGGTCATCAAAAGCCTACCAACAAAGAAAAGTCCAGGACCAGATGGGTTCTCAGCCGAGTTCTACAAAACCTTTAAAGAAGAGCTCATTCCAATACTCCTCAAACTATTCCATGAAATAGAAGAGGAGGGAACCCTCCCAAACTCGTTCTATGAAGCCAATATCACCCTGATACCTAAACCAGACAGAGACACATCAAGGAAAGAAAATTTCAGACCAATATCCTTAATGAACATCGACGCAAAAATTCTCAACAAAATTTTAGCAAATCGCATACAAATATATACTAAAAAGATAGTGCACCACGATCAAGTGGGTTTTATCCCAGGGATGTAAGGTTGGTTCAACATTCAGAAATCAATAAATGTCATTCACCATATCAACAGACTTAAAGTTAAGAATCACATGATTATTTCAATAGATGCAGAAAAAGCATTCGATAAAATACAGCATCCCTTCATGCTCAAAACACTAGAAAAAATTGGGGTAGTGGGAACATTCCTTAACATTATAAAGGCAATCTACGCTAAGCCCATGGCTAATATCATTCTAAATGGTGAAAAACTGAAAGCGTTCCCCCTAAAAACTGGAACAAGGCAGGGATGCCCTCTTTCACCGCTTCTATTCAACATCATCCTTGAGACTCTAGCCAGAGCAATCAGACAAACCAAAGAAATTAAAGGGATACGAATAGGAAAAGAAGAACTCAAACTATCCCTGTTCGCTGATGACATGATTATATATTTAGAGGAACCTGGAAATTCCACCAGAAAACTTTTAGAACTCATAAGTGAATTCAGTAAAGTAGCGGGATATAAGATCAATGCACATAAATCCAATGCATTTTTATACATGAGTGATGAATCTTCAGAAAGAGAAATTAGGAAAACTACCCCATTCACAATAGCCTCAAAAAAAATAAAATACTTGGGAATCAATCTCACAAAAGAGGTGAAAGACCTCTACAATGAGAACTACAGAACACTAAAGAAAGTAATTCAAGAAAACCTTAGAAAATGGAAAGATCTCCCATGTTCCTGGATAGGCAGAATTAATATTGTCAAAATGGCTATACTACCTAAAGTGCTATACAGATTCAATTCAATTCCAATTAAAATTCCAATGATGTACCTTGCAGAAATAGAGCAAGCAATGGTGAAATTCATCTGGAAGAATAAAAAACCTAGAATAGCTAAAGCAATCCTCAGTAGCAAGAGCGAAGCAGGGGGTATTGCAATACCAGATCTTCAACTCTACTACAAAGCAATAGTAACAAAAACGGCATGGTATTGGTACCAAAATAGACAGGTAGATCAATGGTACAGAATAGAGGACATGGACACAAACCCAAATAAATACAATTTTCTCATACTAGACAAAGGTTACAAAAATATGCAATGTAGGAAAGATAGTCTCTTCAACAAATGGTGCTGGGAAAACTGCAAAATCATATGCAATAGAATGAAAATAAACCCCTATCTCTCACCCTACACAAAACTCAACTCAAAATGGATCAAGGACCTCGGAATCAGACCAGAGACCTTGCATCTTATAGAAGAAAAAGTAGGTCCAAATCTTCAACTTGTTGGCTTAGGATCAGACTTCCTTAACAGGACTCCCATAGCACAAGAAATAAAAGCAAGAATCAACAACTGGGATAGATTCAAACTTAAAAGCTTTCTCTCAGCAAAGGAAACTATCAGAAATGTGAAGAGAGAGCCTACAGAGTGGGAGAATATCTTTGCCAACCATACCTCAGATAGAGCGCTAATTTCCAGAATCTATAAAGAACTCAAAAAACTCTACACCAAGAATACAAATAATCCAATCAACAAATGGTCTAAGGAAATGAACAGACACTTCACAGAAGAAGATGTACAAGTAATCAACAGATATATGAAGAAATGTTCAACATCCCTAGTAATAAGGGAAATGCAAATCAAAACTACCCTAAGATTTCATCTCACCCCAATTAGAATGGCAATTATCAAGAATACAAGCAACAATAGGTGTTGGCGAGGATGTGGTGAAAAAGGAACACTCATACATTGCTGGTGGGGTTGCAAATTAGTGCAGCCACTCTGGAAAGCAGTGTGGAGATTCCTCAGAAAGCTTGGAATGGAAACACCATTTGACCCAGCTATCCCACTCCTTGGCCTATACCCAAAGGACTTAAAATCAGCATACTACAGAGATACAGCCACATCAATGTTCATTGCTGCTCAATTCACCATAGCCAGATTGTGGAACCAACCTAGATGCCCTTCAGTTGATGAATGGATAAAGAAACTGTGGCATATTTATACAATGGAATATTACTCCGCAATGAAGAATGATAAAATTATGGCATTTGTAGGCAAATGGACGAAATTGGAGAATATCATGCTAAGTGAGATAAGCCATTCTCAAAAAACTAAAGGACGAATGATCTCGCTGATCAGCGGATGAGGACATATAATGGGGGGTGGGAGGGGTTAGCATTAGGTTTAGGGTTAGGTTTAGGGTTAGGGATAAGGAGAGCGGTAAGAATGAAGGAAAGAAGGACTGTATAGAGGGAAAAGAGGGGTGGGAGGGGTGGGGGGGAAGGGAAAAAATATAAACATCATTGCCCTATGTAAACGTATGATTACACAAATGGTATGCCTTGACTCTATGTACAAATAGAGAAACAACATGTATCCCATTTGTATACAATTAAAAAAAATAAATAAATATAAAAAAAAAAGAAGGAAAGGGAGACAAAAAAATCAGGTATCTTTCAAAAATAAATGAATACACTTATGATTTTAGAATATTTTTCAAATTATAGAAAAGTTGCAAAGATTATAAAGAGTTTCAACATATCCCTAACCAAGTTTCCCGTATTGTTAATGCCTTTCATGGTTTATTTATAAAATCTAAGAAAACAGCACTGATGTATTATAGTGAGTGTTCTATTTTCATTTTTCTATTCCAGGATCCTAGCCAGGAAATCACTTTACATTTAATTATCATGTCTCTTTCAGTTCCTCTGGCCTGGGACATTTTCTCAGTTTTTCCTTATGTTTCTTACCATGACAGTTTCATAGGATGGTTCCTCAAATTTAAAAAATAAAAAACTAAAAAATGAAAAGTTGATGGTTACACATAGAATAGAGGTTTTAGGGAAGAACATCAGAAGGCTTGATTGTTTTTCTCAACAGATGATATCAGGGCACATGTTATTAACATGATATTTTATGTCTGGTAATATTAACTGTGATATCTTGATTAAGGTAGTTATTTACCAAGATTCCCTAATGTAAAGTTATTTCCCCTCCCCACTTTGGCTATTCCAAAGTTTAAAATAAATTAAATGTGGTTCATACCCAAGCGAGAGGAGTATTTACATAAATTATTTAGAATTATTTTTGTCACAGATTTGTCTGTTTTCCAATTTGCTTATTTATTTAATCACATATTTTTGTATCAGTATGGAGTGATAGATGTATCTTTGTATACTTTTAGTTATGATTCAATATTAGGTTCTTTATTTTGTTGCTCAACTGTTTCAGTTTGGACCATTGGAAGCTCTTTTAATTCTGCTCTGCTATTTCTTTGATGTGCCCTGAGCCTGTGTTTGTTTTTTGTTTTGCTTTAAACTTCCTTGCTATATGTCACTGTAAGATGCCACAGATTCCTTTTGTATTTTCCCTGCCTTACTCGAAAACTCAGACATTTCTCCAAATTGCCATTAATCCATTGAATTTCCTTTGTACATCTGTAGAAAAAAAATCACTGAATTATATTTACATTTCTCAATTCTGTTCCATTAATCTAGTTGGTGTATCATATTATCTTTCCAGCAAGTGGAAATAAAATAATTTGACTCCACATTTGTTCTTTTATTCTCAGAATTTTTTTATTTACTCTGATAGTGCCTTTCAATATAAATTTTAGAATCAGCTTGCCCTTTGCCAAAAACTACATTTTCTTTCTTTTTTTTTTTTTTTTTGAAGTTCAGAAAGAAGTAAAAGAAGGAAATAAAGAGAGAAATGGAAGAGGGTGCTCAAAGGAAAACAGGTTTACTTATGAGAAACCTGCAGAGATGGGTCCCAGCAGAGGCTGGAACTCATCTTTTGCTTACAGCCTAGGGAAGTTATAGGGAAATGAACAGGCTGGGGGAATTCTTTGTGTTTTGGCTGTTGCTAGATGGTTGTCAGGAAAGGCTTCTTGTGGGCATCACCATCATTCTTGTGTTGAACAAGGTGTTTCTCAAGATTTCAGTCCCAGATAACAATTTCGTTACAGGGTATTGTCTGGGGTTTAGGTCAGGCTGACTGTTGTTCTGGGTCAGAGTGACCATGGAGTGACAATTGTTTTTAGATGGAGAATATGTTTCAAAATTGTGCTGCCTATGTCTATGTTGCTGGGGGGCGGTGGGTCTATTTTTTACATAGAAAAGCTTGCAACACATGGTGGTTTAAGAGTACTATATATTTTGTTCAAAGTTCTGTTTTATGCACTTCAGGTGGGGCTCAGCTGGACTGCCTCATGTTTGCGGTGAGTTGCAGCTCACAGTGTAGCTCTATCCTTATTGATTAGGTAGGTGGTAACGGAGGATGGAGGAAGACTGACGACTTGGCCACGTTCTTTCATTTTTCAGCAGCCTTCTTTGGGCTCATGCACATGACAAAAAAGCCCTTGTGACAAGCTGGAAGGTGCCCATTGTAATTTTCATTTCATTCTATTAATTCCAATTGCATGGTATGTGACCTATCCAGAGTCAAGGAGTAGGCAAATAGATTCTACCACAAGATGGGAGAAACTGGAAATTATAGTGCAATCTTTGACATTTATTACTAGCTAAGGTTAATAGCAATGTGTATTTTGGAATCATCAGAACCACTGTGAAAATTAAGATAAACAAATCCATAGGTTTTATGAGTGGGAGTACTTAAGATCAAAATGTAGAAGTTTTTGTTAATGTAGAACTGTAAAAATTGTGTTTATGTCACCAGTTAATAGTAGTTTAATTAAGGAGACCTGCTCATCTCTTAGTTTAAATCTTTTAATTTTTTTTATTTGTAGGTGGACATAATACCTTTATTATATTTATTTATTTTTATGTGGTGCTGAGGATTGAACCCAGTGCCTAACCTGTGCTAGGTGAGCACTCTATAGCTGAATCACAACTCAAGTCCCTTACAATTTTATAGATATAGTTGTAACTATTAACATAGAAAGAAGTTTAATTTTAAATACATTAAAGTTCTGATTAGTCTAATATGTGTAATTGGCCTAATAGCTGACTATTAACAAGTAAGAAATGTTCTCTAACTCCTAGTTCAAAGGAATATTCTCCTTTTATGGCAGAATATTTGTAGGAAGCTTTCCTATTACTATGTTGACCCTTTGAATGAGGAGACAATATAAGTTCATAATTTTTTTGACTATGAGTGGTGAGGGATAAAATTGTCAAATTATGTTAATATGGAGTTTTAAAAATAGAAGTGTTGGATAATGCTTTACAGCTAAAAATACTATTTTTAGATTTTTAGTTCATTTTACATGCTAGTGATTATGAAGAAAAGAAAGAAACTTCTTATTCCCATTTTGCAGATGTGAAAATTGAGACTCAGAAAAAAATGGCATTTGAACAAAATCCATAACTAGTAATTGAATGTGTCTGAAAATGAGCTTATTATGCAGTGTCTTTTATTTCTTGATTTAAAATGCATGTAATTTGAGGAAAATAATTTGATTAATATTTTGATGAATAAAAGAATAAGAGGATAAAAAAGTAATATTTCAGACCCCAATCATATGATTATATCAAGGTTTATTTGCATATGAGAGGTATAAAGTTTCAGGAAACCTTTTCATTGAAGCACCAGGGGTTATTATAAAGGCAAATTCTTAATCCCTATTTCTTAAGTATCTAGTGACCTAGAATTTTTTTATGCATTCCCAGATTCTTATTATGCATATTTAAGTTTGAAAAGAGCTACTAATGGAACCCTGAAAGTTGGAAATATTTGAGCTTCTGTATTTGGTGTGTGTATACGTGCATATGTAAAAGAAAGAGTGTGTATTGGGTGACACAACTCTGTGTGCAGGTCCACATCTGAGTACATTCAAATACATGAGGGTTTGTGTGTTTGTGTGTCTTTGTGTTTTTCATTTTGGTAAGGTTGATGTTTGAGAAGCACTCCTTATGGGTATAGATAAAATTATATGAGTGAGTATTCTAGAAATACATTTTTCTTGGATTTTCACTAGTCAATTTTTAGAAATTATATCCACTTACACCTCCTATCCCTTACATTTTGTAAGATCAATACTTTCACATCAACTATATCTTTTATGAATGTAGTACATTCCCTTAACCATCTTAAACATGGGTGCATATGTTATATGAAGATAGACATCTTACTATAATGGTACTTGAAATGGACCTGTGAGTTCACATTGATTTTTTTTCACATTAGTTGTTTAAAATGGTTTTTCTAAAGCAGGTGCATAATAGCACATTTGTCCCTTGCCAAAATATCAAAGAAGAAAATATTTAAAAAGAAATGATAGGAGCACTTGGAAAGAAAAGCTCGTATTCATCCTCCTCTAAGTGGCCTTTGGGACATTTTTGCTTAAAATGTTAATGTATTTTATGAGTTTTGATTTATAGATATTTTTAACATTATGCCTTTAAGGTGTCAGCTTTTAGTAAACTAATCGTGTCCCTTCCCCTCTCTAAGAGCATGGCGGCTGCTGGTTATACCTTAAGGGAACTAACAATGAAATGAGTAGGAATCAGGTGTGTTAATAAGATTTGATCTGAAACAGAAAAGAGAGAACTATAATACTGATTTGAATTTGAATAACATGTTAACTAACAGCAATAAAAAGAAACATCAATTCAAACAGAAATAGGAAACAGCTAAAATACCATTATTCAGTAGGAATCACAGAAGAGTCCTGGGATGGCAATGACAGCACTCACTTTGTGGAGCATCTGACATAAACTGTATTGTCACCCCCCCCCCGCCCCCCGTCACTTCCTGTCCTTACAATCACTGTCACTTCAAGAGAAGGGTAAAAGTAATTCGAAAACTTGAACGTAAACACAAACGTAAAAGAGTATCTGAAGCAACAAACAGAGAAAAACGCATTCTTCTTTTCTGCATTTGTCTACAAACATAGATCTTGTACTTGGGTAGCAAACATCGCCTCTGTAAATGTTAGGAACAGTGATTTTAGAGGACTTGTTCTCAGATGTTAATGCAATAAATTAAGAAAGTCAGCAACAAAAATAAGCTTGAAATTAAACAATTTAAAATGCAAATCATCTCTGAATAAAAAGAGATTTTAAAAGACAACATATGAAAGATTCTTAGAAACAAAGAATTGTATTTGCTTACATATTTTCTTTTGTCAGAAATAATAGAAAATATGTGCTATTATTTAGTTTATAAAAGTAGAAAAATAATAAACTAAAAATGTTAAGAATTCAAATGAATAATGATAAAAGTTCAGTATAACTTTAAATAGAATATAAATTTGTGTAACATTCTGAATAGAGTCAACCTCTGTTTCCTCAAAAAGATCAAGTCTTGTT
The DNA here is from genome assembly GCF_902686445.1 of Sciurus carolinensis. Taxonomy (NCBI): domain Eukaryota; kingdom Metazoa; phylum Chordata; class Mammalia; order Rodentia; family Sciuridae; genus Sciurus; species Sciurus carolinensis. The sequence goes on along the minus strand of NC_062222.1, from coordinate 59,227,017 downwards.
TTTAAAAAAAAAAGGAGTGAGGAAGTGGGTAGAAGTATAGATGGAAAAGTGATTTCAATTATTTTGAGTGATAATTCCAACATATGCATGACATCTTTGATGATTTTATAGAAAAACATGTATCATAATAACTGGTTAAAAGGAAAGAAAAGATTTAGCATTCCAAAACTTTATGTGAAAAGTTTCCAGAGATGCCAGTTACAGATCATTTTACTTATGAATAACATATGCCCGAGGGATGGCTATATCCTTTACACTTTAGAAAAGACTATTACAGGACATCATGAATAATATCCCAGCTTATTTTTTAGTATTAGCATAATCCTATTACCAAAAATTTTATTTTAAAAATTGTGCACAGACACACTCATTGATGATATATGAAGTGCAATTTTGAACATAGGTACCTGAAAAAAATCAACACAATGAAAGAAAAACGTAAGATTATAAGAATTATCGTCAGTCATATAAACTTATAAATTTAATTTGATTTCATACAGAATTATGAAGGACCTTTTCAAAAACTATATCAAATGATTCTAAAATTTATATGGATTGTATAAGAGTAAAAGATTGCCAAACAAATATTTTAAAAGAATAATAAAAAGTCACCAGTGTTTTGATAATTTCATCAGAATATCATGGTCTTTGTGTGGCAAAAGCTTAGGAGAGCAGTGGAAAGGATAGAAAGTGAAGAAATTGATCAAAGGAGCATTATAGAAATAATTATAATAAGTAGTAATAATAATATGACATAACCTGCATAAGAGTATTCCAAAAATGATTCTAGGAAGCCTAATATTCTGTTTAGGAGAAAATAATTATAAGTGTTTATTTTGTTATATATAAAAAATTAAATTTTAGATGTATTATTATTCTAAATTTGAATTTAAATGCATGTTGGAAGAATGAACCAGAATATTTCTGTAATTTGGAGATAGAAGAGATCTAAGCAATTTAGGTAAGCTCAAATCTCAAATGAAAATTCTCACAGAATAATATGAAAAATATTATTTGGCAAAGGATAGCATAAGCAAAGATAAAAAGCTAATTCTAATCCAAATTTGACTTTACTCTCAATATCATCCACATTTATGTTAAAATTCCAAGTCCATAGCAGGTTCACCAAGGCCCTATGTAATCTGCTCATGACTATCAATCAGCATTCCTAATATATAAAACATTGCTACTGATTGCTTCATAATTGGAAGAAAATACAGTCACTTTCTCTGATAAACTACAGTTTGCCAAATAAATTATATTATTATATTATGTGCACATAAAAATCTGTAACAATGAATTCCACTATTATGTATAATAATAACTAAAAAAAACCAGAAAAGAGCTATCTAGAGGCAGATTATAGGTTATAAAAGCAGATGACTGTTAAGAATTTTGAAGATAAGTTAATACCATGGTTTTGTGTTTAAAGTTATTGTTTTGAAACATTTTTATACTAAGCAGCAATAATTTCAAAGTATAATCACAAGTTTCTTCTTCCAAAATAGAGTTTTAAGATTGCACTTTTTATTTAGTATGTAGGATTCACAGGCAGATGTTAGGAATAATACACTTACTACCCAGTCTCCCCAGTGGTTACATCTTTCCATTCTAAAATTCTCATTTGTCTCTTCTTTGTACTTTCTATTTATTTACTGAAACTCCATTTTTTCATTTGTTCTCTACTTAGTCTTTGCTAATGTTGGTTAGGGTGGAACAGGACATGTATCCAGTAGCACTTCCGGGAGGAAAACCATGTGACATATTTAAAAAGAGGTTATTGGAAGAGTTAAAAGATGATTTACAACAGGGTAGACACCTTTATGGGAGATCAAGAAGGAATATGAAGCATTTGATGGATTAGCAGCAACTGATGACCCCTGGATTTTCTAGGATTGAACACAACAGGACTTCCATCTCCAAAAGGGAGTTGCCCAACCAGAGCTATGGTCTTTACCAAAAGAACCAGACATTATTAACCAGAGAATAATGAAGAGGGAGGTAGAGATTAAATACAATGGCAACTTCCTCTTCATGCCCACCAATCTCTCACTGGACTTTTCTACTGGACACATAAAAGACGATGAATGAGTCTAGCTGATGCAGCACAGAAAGTAAAAAACTTATGCCCAGAGTAGGGTCAAGAAGGGGACAGAGTAAATTTTTAGAGCAAAGTAAAGAGGAGACCAAATTAAACACATTTGAACATTATGAAGAAAGTTTCTCTGTTAAAAAAATTCAAGTGGGAGCAGATATATGTAAAATAAGATCATGGAACTCTCTAAAGGTAGGATAGGCACTTGCATTAAGACATGTAATGAAATTTAAATAATTCCTTTGTAATAACTATACTATAAAATGGTTAACACACAAAGGTAGTAAAAGAGATGTCAGTGCTTAAAATATTCACTATTCAGTTATATTTATAATGAAGAACATAAATTTTACAAGTTGATAAAACAAAGGTAAACATAGTTAGCATCACAAAATATGGTAATTTTTACTGAAAAGGAGTTCAATTAAGACAGAAAGATAGTGGAAAGTTTAGAAAGATTGGACATTTTGAAGAGCTAAATTCATTGTGGGTAAGATAAACTCCAGGTTCCGTGTGTGTATTATTTTATTCTAAGGATTTGTGGCATTTTTCTCTTTACATTAACATCCTGTACTGAAAATAAGTCTCATCCAGAAATCTGCCTTCGGAGGAGAGACAATAACTACCTAATCGCAACCTTTTTCCTCTAGACAATCAAGGTCATCAGAACCACATCTTCTAAGAGGGAAAGAAACACTTAATAACATCTTGGCAGGTGCTGCATAATCATGTTTCAAATGACTTTCTGGAGATAAAAGGAAAGTAGCGTTTTCTTGCATAACTGAACATATCTGCCTGAGTTGTTTTCCTATAGATGTTATCCTGGGAATAGAATCAAAATTGTTCATTCACTAGCAGCCTTCAAGGAACACTGTGATGCAGGGCAGGAAGGAGCCAGCTATAAAAGACTGCGGCATTCTCGATTCTGTATGAAAACACTAGAGTGGAAAATATATAAAATGACTCTTTGGTCTCACGTCTGCCTGAATTATTATCCTCCTATGCTGAGTGTTCTAATTCTAGTGTCTCATAGAACTGCAAGTGGGTATATCTGCTGACCTATAGATATGTAGATAACACTGTCAAATGTCAGTTTCATTAATAATGTTTGTATTAGACTTTCTACACTTTCTTGGGCTGGCAGTATTTGTGGCCTAGAGCATCTACCAAATGATAAATCCTTCAGAGCAAGTATTTCTTATTTAAGTTTGTATTCCCAACTTGAGCCTGGTACAAATGCAAAAACATAAATGCTTTTGACATTAAAGTTCTTTTATATTCAAGCTATATTTATCACTCAAAGCCACTGAAGAGTAGAGATTTATTTTAAATTAACAATATCCAATATTTTTATACTTAGGCATGGTTTAATTTTATTTCTAAAATAAATTCAATCAAAGAAATAAATTTTTATAAGGCTATCTATCCATTTGTATATTTACCTGATATTTCTTGAATCCAACTATTTTTCCCAAATACTTAAGAGAGCTAATACACAGTTTCAGTGTAATATAGAACAGGCCTACACTATGCACAATCTACCTTTATCTTCCAAGCTCCACATCATGGCAGATATACTGACACTTGAGCTTGAAACTTTTCTATTGAGTCCAAACTAAGGATCATAATCTTTTTCAAAGCACCCCTTCAAACATTCCCTCCCAATAAATAAGTTGTTAAGTAATCAGAAATCTGTTTGTTGTCCTGGGTTCAGAGTTACATATCATGTAGTGAAAGCACAGACACACAGACAGACAGATACAGACAGATAGACACACATATATACATCTATGTGTTTTTTTTACTCTTAATAACTATTCTCTATCTAAATTCTAGTGTACTCTAATTAAACTATATGGCATGACTAACTAAACTATAATATTCAAGGGCTATACTCTAACTAAATGAACTACTTTTTAAACCAGGAGAAGGGAATCCACATACATTCCATTATCAGCATACTGTGCTTTTGAAAACTAATATTGTATTTTGGATTTTGATTCAGAAGCAGCTATTCAAATATTATATGAGCCTGTCCTGCTTTATTTCTGCTTCTAATTTCTGTTTGCTAATAATTTCTGGCATAGAGAAATAGACTTACCTTGCTACAAATATTTATGTACTATATAGTATGGGATAAAACATATGCTAGACTATGAAGTTGTTCAAAAGGTACATGATCTCTGGATAAATGTCAGATTCCAGATTGCACTTAGTCAGTTTGATTTTCGTTACTATCACAAGTAAGAATATATCCATGTGTATGTTTTATAATATTACAATAGATGACAAATCCATGTGCTATATTTCTATTTACTGTTTTATATTAATTTGCTTATATGCACGTTAAGTTTCAAGAGAAGTTGTTCAATAGTTTGACTGATAGAACATTACTTACTTTCCTGCGGTGATACTATTAAACGGTTGTGATGACTTAGATTCTGAATTGATAGCAACTTCAATGTAGTCCAACTGAAATGAGATCTCAAGATATGACAAAATGAAGTTAGGCAGGTAATATCATGGTACTTATTTCCTTAGTGTGGAGATACATTCTTGACAACATCTAGAAATGAGTATGGGATAGAGTCTGGGCTTACAAAGAAAGGGTTGATAATTTTAAACAATGACAACTCTGCCTGAGATTGAAAGCTGAACACAAGGGCTGAAGTGTAATGGGTGCATAGTCAACAGTGGAAGGAAGTCACACCTCTCTAGAAGGTACTCAAAACTGATTTTGTGTACGGGTTCAAATTTGCAGCTAGGGTCTCTCTCAGATGAAAAGAATCTGGATGATTTTCAATCCCCACTCAAGTGGGAATTTCCTTTCAAAATGCTCTTCATGTCACAGGTGATCGGCTATGGTACTGTGCTAATACAAGTCAGGAGATCTGAGCTCTGGTGGAGAAGTCAAAGAATAGAGAGGCTTTTCAGAATCTGTGGCTAGAAAAATAAAAGGTGAGATACTTTATATTCTAAATACATTTTCAACATTTTCCTGCTCTTCAGTGTTCTTCACTGGTTCTCAATTGCTTTTCAGAACAATATTACAGCAATATTCCCTCCTACACTTTGCATATTTAAACATATATTTTGTTTCACTTTGTGATTTCATTTCAATACATTGTTCAATTTGTGTCTAGTCTATTTTCCTTCAAGGTATTTTCATTTCTCAGCATGGTCAAAAATAACCAATAATATACTCAACAAAATATTATATTTCCCTATTTTAGTATCCTTCACAATATGCTTTTATTGACCATTACTTCCAGTCATTTTAGACTCCTCTAAGATATAAAAATAGTTAATCTGATACTAATGTATATTCATAAAATTTGCTCCAGGCTGGGAGATCTGTGGAATTCATTACATGAACTTTGAAGACAGGTGCAATGTCTCTCAATCTGAGTTCTGTTTGGTTCGCTCTTTGTTTCCAACAGATCTTTCTGTGTATTATGAGAATTACAATGATTAGATGTGTGACTATTTTATATTTATTAAACATAGTCTCTCCTCTACAGAAATAGATCATCTTAAAAAGAAGATAAAGTTCATGTGCAAATAACTATGGCAGAAGGGAAAATAAGATAAGTACCACATAAGGTGCACAAACAGCATGTTACAGAAGTATAGAAAAGAGACACCTGGTTGAACAAAAAAAGCTTTATTTAATAGATTACATTTTATTTGGCTCTCAAAGCACAGAGATGATGTGTATTTGGAATGTTTTTAGTCCTTGAATTTTAAGAGATACCATTGTCATATTTTTGGTCATTATGACCAAAAAAAAATGTTTTTAAAAATAAAAATGCGTAATTTAAGGGTGAAAAATAAATGCCTCTGGGCATCCTTCCCAAAATTGCACAAATAATATTTTTTTTCTGAAAAGGTATGACATACCACAAATAAAATTTCTTAAACATATTTGTGGACACGTTCACTGATGTGTAAAACTTGATCTGCTATTTCCTGGGTTCCAAGCCACTTAAAAACATCACAGTCCTTTTTTTCACAAAAATGCGTCTAAATGGTCATTCTTACAGAGAACCTTTGGGATTATTTATCTTCACTTTGGATGGTGGAATTTCAGTAGCAAGCTTTCATAATACTTCTTTTAGACAAAATAAAAATTTTATCATGATGTGGAAGCAAATCAAATGCTAAGTTCCAGCACTTAGGATCACTGTAAACACATTGTTTGGATTTGGTTCAAATCATATATCAAAGCTCCTGTTACCCAGAATTTGTGGGAAATTGTTCCTACATATTTTAGGTAGACTTTTTCTAATATTTCTTTTTCCTGCCCACGAATAACATATCATTTTTTCCTCTCTCCATTCTGGAACTCTTGACTTTCCTTTTTCTGAAAACTCACATTAAAAATGATTTTGTTTTTCCTCCTTTTTATTCCTCATTCTCTTCTTGTAGCTCTTTCTCTAACTGCAAACCAACCCTGTATCTCCTGTCTTCTTGTTCAGTGGTTACATCCATAGTTGACATTTTATATGCATGCTGTTCTTCTCTGCTGGAAAGGCCCAGGCACAGGTGAAGTTGGCTATAACTATCAACAGGTTTCTTTCAATCCTAGCCTTCTTCTTGTTTCCACAGTTTGTATAGGCTGTTCTTAGGAAATGTTCTGTACTTGTGGATCAGCTACCTAATGGGCAAGACTTCTACGCTCCCTCTCCTTTGGGGACGGTCTTTCCAACTTGAATCATTCTCACAAATGCACATAGAATCAGGTACAATTTTATTTAATCTTCATAACTATTCTTGACTGAGTTCTAACTTATGAATAAGAAATGGGGACCAGAAGAGTTGAACCTTTCACGTTCTCCAACAAATTAGTAACAAAATTACAATGGAAACTAGATTCCATACGGGAAATCAGGCCCTCTTGCCACTGTCAGCCAGTATAATATGTGATACTTGAACAAATTACAAACAAAAGTAACTTTTACATCTTCTCCCTCCTCCAAGTCTCCATTGAGGAAAATATGATTTTTCAAGAAAAAAATAACACTAAAATACCCTTTCATAAATGAATAGTCATTTAAAAATGAAAGGAAATATGGAAGAAGAATCTCACAGAGAATTCAGCAAATCTTTAGAGCCTGTATTTGGTGGAGAATTTGATATATAATTTTTTTTTGTTTTATTTCTTAGAGAATGTTGATATTTCTTCTAATGTTAACACATTCCTTTAAAGTAATATAATTATGTGAATACTCCACATTTCTTGATATTTAATGCAAAATGACATGCTATTTCAACCATAGAGCCAAACTCACTGTGTAAGACTCACATGGCAAGTTTCTTAGTTATGAGAATTCCTGGACCTAAACCTAGAAGTTTTTATTCAATAAGTTGTGGTAGATTCTAAAAGTCTGTATGTTTATTGTCCATGTGATTCTGATGTGCAGCCCATGAAAGAATGATGAATTCATACTATGTATTTTCAAAATTCAGTAAAACCATGGTATTTGTAAGAGGATGATTTACTGAATTTTAAGACAATGATCATTTCTTGTTTTCTTCTTGATTATGTCTATCACTTGCAAAACTATTCTTTTATCATTTTTGAGAAAAAGTGATACTAAGAGGAAAAAAGAATGGGCAATGTATATCAATGTCATCAATTCACTTATCCAATCCACAGGAAATATTCGTGTGGAGTCAATTACAGGAGTGGAGAGGAGGAAAGAATTAAAATCTAATGAAAGTTAATCAAAGAGAAGAACTTCCTTCAGGCTGGCCATGCATGTCTGTGGTTTGTCTGTCATTTATAACACTGCAGCTTCTGGTTCATAGTCAAGCTGTAATTCTGTCAGTTAATGTATCCAATTAACCCCACTAATGAGCTAATCAACAGTGTAAAATCTGTGTAAAATCACTGAGGGTGTATGATGAATGGGAAATGCACTGAACTCTCCCAATATAAAAAGTGCTTTATTGCACTTGTTAAAGTGGCACTGTCTTATCCCTCTCTAAAGGGTAATTTATCACCAGGGCCCGTAACAGTGCCATGCCCTGATAAGGCAGAGGTGGCAATAAACCCATCAGAAAATGATTACTCAGGAATGTGGAGCAATTACAATGTCTCTGTGTATCAGAGTCATAGGCTGGAGAGCAAATGTGTGTTTCTGTTGATTCAGGGTTCAAACAAAGGACCAGCAGTAAACTTGAAGGTGATCCATAACTTTTAAATGGATGGTATTTTTATATACTTTCATATTCATTTAAAATTCTCTGAAGCAAATATTTCTGGTGTCCCAAACCTGGTAATACTATTCCATTGTAAATGAGGGGAGTAATTCTTTCCAGAAACTCCTTATCAGGAGGATGGGGTAGTGAAAAGTTGATTGCCCTATAGGAATTACCCATTTCCTCCAAAATCAGTAGTTAATTATGAAACAACTTTCCAGCAAATTAATAGTCCTTCATTTCTATTCACATACCAAGGTGAGACTCTAAAAAGCTATTTCCAGAAAGAAAATCGAGGCTTCTCTTGTGGTGTGGAAGCCAGATTCCTCCTCTTCAAAATATAGATCCAAAGCCAATTCCAGTATTTTCTCTCTCCCTAAACATAGTATACCTCTTATGGTTCAGTCCCTGGGTGTTTTATATGTTTGAAATCAGTTGAAAACCGAAGGTAGACTTCAAGGAGAGAAGCACATAGCATCTAATATTCATTTCTGGATAATTCTCTTATTTGCTGCCTTGGCAGACCTAAAACCTTGTCATTGTTTTCATGTTTCTATATCTGGTCCCTTTTCCCTTATTTGTGGTCTTTGTAAGAGAGTCACGTCCCACTATTTTCTTTTTAACACAATATATCTCTCTAACTTTCCAAGAACTCATGACCTTTGCTCTATCAGGTATTGGTTTGCATCTTCAACCTCTCCTCCCCTTTTCTTCTATTTTTATCAAGAAATATGCTCAAGCACCACTATTTAAGATCCTTTCCTTCTACCCTGAGTCCTCTCTCTAGGTAGCATTTTTCACATAAAAATGTACCTTTTGTTTACTGTTTCTCTTTAGTGATTCATGTACTAATTTAACCCAATAATCCCATTTCTTTACTTTCACTTACTAGTTAAACTAAGAATGTTTTCTCTAAAGTCATGAATCTATCAAATATCAAACCCAGTGATTTCGTGATAGTGATCATCATAGTTAATTTAATTTAAAAAAAACTCCAATGTAATTGACTACCTTTACTCCACCCAAATGCTCAGCATCTTACTTTCTATGACACTGTATTTTTGATCTCTTTACTTCTTTGATTTGTTTTCTTAATATCTTTTGTGAATTTTGGTAAAATGAATTTTATTCAATCACTATATTTAAAATGAATATTTTTCTATATTTTATTTAAATTATGTCTGCCACACATAATACACAATTTAAACCACACCTAATACACAATTTAACCCTTCTTTTGAACTACAGTCCAAAGGGTAAGACTGCAGTTCCAAACTCATCCATGAATTCACATCTGAATTTCCAAAATTTGCTAGACATTTTAAAGTATTTGCAAAATTTGGATGTTTTACTGCTCAATAGCACATCCTCTTTAGGTAACAGAGAAATGCCACTTTAATAAACTTATGCTAAAGAGATTTTAGTAGTACACCAGGGAGTGACAGACCAATCAGTCACATGTCTGTATATTTGTTCTTCAAGTTTCTAAGTGCTTGCTTATTAAGAATGATAAAACCCCACTCCCTTCAAAGGGTAGTGAAGATAGTTATAAACAGTTTCTGATGTTCATTATCTTAGTCTGCTCTGGCAGACATCAGTCTATGTAACAAACCCCACAGACTGGGTGGATAAAGCAAGAGAAAATTATTTCAAACTTTGTGGCGGCTGGAAGACCCAAGATCAGGACATCAACTGATTTGATTACTGATGATTGCAGACAACCTCCCTCCTGCTATATCCTCACATGATGGAGAGGAGAAGGGAGATTATTTCTTCTGTGTCTCTTCCTATGAGGGCACAGATCCTATTCATGAAGCCTTTACTTTCATGACCTAATTTTCTTTCAAAGATGCCATATCCAAATGCCATCACAATGGAGATTAGAGATTCAAAACATGAATGGGAAGGAGTATTGTTTTAGTCTGGGCTACTATAACAAAATACCTGAGAATGGGAAACTTATGAAAATAGAAATTTATTTCTCACAATTCCGGAGACTTGTAAGCTCAGAATCAAGATACTAGAAGTTTCTATTGTCTGTGGAAGGCAGCTCTCTTCTAGCAAAATGGTTCCTTGATGCTGCATCCTCTTGAGGAGAGGAACACAGTTCTCACACGGCAAGAAAGTATAAGTGCAGGTGACCTGAATACCGAGGGAAGCATCTTTTAAAAGCATCCTTACCTCACTCACAGGTATGAGCCTTTGTAGCCTAATTGCTCCTTAAAGGATTTCACTGTCAATACTCTCACATGACTGACATAAACATTCAATCCATACAGCATTCTGCCACTGGACCCACCAAATTTATATCCTTCTCACATACAAAATACATTTATTTCATCCCAACAGCTGCAAAAGTATTTTCTTTTTCTTAGTTTTAGCTTTCTTGTTTCAGCATCATTTCCAAAGTTCAAAATCTCATCTAAATCAGATATGATTTATACAGGAATATATGATTGATTCTGAGATGAAAGTCTTCTTCAGCTGTGAACCTGTGAAATCAAACATATTAGTTACTTCCAAAATATAATGGTGGAACAGGCCTTGGCACTCATCCCCATCCCAAAAGGGAGGAATAAAAATAAATGAGGGGGCAATAGATTCCAAGCAAGTCCAAACTCTAGCAAGGCAAACTTCATGTGATCAAACATAATTATGCCTCAAACATAATTCTTTTTAACTTTTCATACCCACTGGGTACTGGTCTCAATTTTGGACCTACTAGGGTAAAGGCCTTGTTTTCCAGACACACTGGAGTTCTCTCATCATTGCTCTGCCAGTTGTAGGTCACAGCCCCAGGGGCCTAGGCTAGCCATATGGTCTACTGTTACTCAGGCAATCACCCCCCCTTGCTTTGTAGACTGGGTATGCAGCCCTGAGGACTTCAGAATTTCCTTTAGGAACATGCTCCTCTTGCAATGAAGAATCTCACAAGTTTGAAGAAAAATAGCTCAATGGCCCCATCCTATAAAGTTCAAGAAATCTTTAGATTCATTTCATCATTGCCTTCATTGCCTTTCATCTCCATCCTATTCAGTTCTACCCTTTTCAGTTCAAACTGGCAGTGTTCCTGCTAGGTCACTGATTAGGTCCCTCACTTATACCCACATTATTCTCCCTTATCAAATAGTTGGTCTGTCACTCTCTTAGCACTTTTTTTCCAAACACCTGTTCTCATATTTTGCAATATGGATAGTTTGAGAATCTTCCATATCTTCAAAATTTTGATCCTTTTTTATTAACAATTCTATCCTCGATTTCTTTCTTACATTTTACTATGGGCAACCAAGAGAAGACAAGCAGCTCAGCACTTTGCATAGAAATGTCCTCAGCTGAACGTTCAGTTCTACCTTCCAGACAATACTAGGACACAAATACAATTAAGCCCAGTTCTTGACCACTTTATCATAAGGATTGCTTTTCCTTTGAAAGTACATTCTTCATTTTTGTCTGAGATCTCATCAGAATGACCTTTTACCATTCGTATTTTTACTAACATGTTATTCATAATTATTTATATATTATCTGGGAATACATAAATATTCCCAGAAGATGGAAGTTTTCTCTAGAGTTCTCTCTTCTTTCTGAGCTCTTATCAGAATCATTTTTAGCAGTATCTTCTCAGAAATATTGACTTTTTCTTGCATGCAAACCAAAACTCTTCTGGTCTCTACCCATTACCAAGTTCCCAAACTGCTTTTCACATTTTAGTATTTGTCATAGGCCTCCAGTCTCAGTGTCAATTTCTTTCTTCATCTACTCAGGATGCTATAACAAAATACCATAGACTGGGTGGCTTAGACAACATACATTTCTGGGAATCCAACATCAAGGTGTTGATCAATTTGATTCCCTAGTTCCAGTTTGAAAATCATGGAGAATTCCTTTATTTGTTCAATTTAGGCCAGCCAAGAGGTACCTGACCATTTTAAGCTTACCTAGGTAGAATGAGGTTGATCTTTGAGATTGTAAGATTGTACTGAACCAGGCATGTACTCCAAATGACACTCAATACGACCTACCTTGTGTGTTCTGTATGTGAAGTATAGTATACAACAATCACACGAGCTAAATACCACAGCATATTTACCACTTCTCTCTAAAACCAATCTCCAAACCATCCTCACTCTATCTGTATACTGTCTTACTAGGGTTCTTTCCCTCCATCTCCAATGCTGCTACAATGTTCAGTTCCAATATCACATCTATCCTAGACCTTTGCTAATTGATCTCTGACTTGAAGTTCTAACATTATTAATGCATTCTTCTCAGTCTAGTCAAAGATGGAGACTATTATCCTCAGCATATATGCATGCTCTAATTTCTCTCTTTCCTCCATTTACAGTCACCTTTCTGTGCTATTCTTAGAATAAAAGGATATAACTCAACTTTAAAATAAATTTTCTTGAAAAGGTTTTAATATTTCCTGTCTTTAATTCTTCTACTTTCCTCTCTGCAGAAATGGTAGAGGTTTTTACCCATACCAACCAATTAAACCAATCTTTTCAAATTACCAGTGATATCCATCTTGCTAAATTCACCCTCAGTACCTGTCTCCTTCTTACTTGTCTTGTAAGAGACATTACTTAATAGCAATTGATATAAATGAACAAGTTCTATTCTTGAATTACTCTCTTCTTTTCTCTTTAAGTTTCTACATTCTACTTCTTTATTTTTTACTTCATAAACGTCATCTTTTCATTGTTCATTCATAAATCTATTCTTTTTCTCAGATTTTGAATGTTGAGTATGCCCCAGGGCTCATTCTTAAGACTTCATTTGTTTTCCTTACATAAATGTTCTCCCTAGTTTACCTGTGCAGATTTCTTTGCATTTTGCCCCACACGAACTTCAATTATATTCACAAACCATACCCCTCTGGTATATGCATTACTTCTTTAATACTTTTTTATTTCTATAAAATTTCTTGTGCTTTCACATAATTGACATTGATCAAGTTCACCCCCATTCTCTGCCTCTGATACCTTTATTGTCATCTAATAAGATCCAACACAGTGCTACCTCTTCTGTTTAACCTTTTCTTATCACCCCTTGTCTGTGCTTTGAGCCTCTTTAAACCAGTTATTTTATCTTATGTTCTTACCTAATTTGCAGTCAAATGTTTGATTACCCTTCTTAGACTCAAGTTTAAAGAAAGAATGCTATAATCTGGCATATCATCAAGGCACTCTTGCAGCTAACCTGTGTGTGAATGCATAAGTTAACAGACAACCTGGACTTTTGATTCCTACCAAACTTAACTGATATGATTTATTTCCTGTCAGGAAGTTTTTCACAGTTTTTAAAATTACAATTTGCTTCCTAGAACTGGCTCAATTCAGTTCTCGTTTCCAATCCTAAGAGACTAGGCAATGAATTTAAAATAGTACTCTTATTCATTCTATTTATTTTTCTTAACTGTAATTTTTATTGTTGTTGATTTATTGGACATTAGAAAGTAATTTTTTATATTTAACATTAGTTTTATATAAATCTCTTTAGTCTTATATAATGAGAAAAATAACTATAGAAAAGTTGTTAAGAGTCCACAGGTTAATGAGGGAGCTTAACATCTTCAGGCCCATATTATTTAACTCAAAAAATCAGAATTTCAGACTCTGGCTCCTTACTTCACCAGTCCCTTCCTTACCCTTTCCTCTTCCCCTCCTAGCTTTGGCAAAGTGTCCTTCCGCCCTGCAACCCCACCACTAGGAGTTCTGCAAATATTTGTTGAATCGACTATTACTTCTGTGGAAGTTAGTGGTTTGCCATGAAAATGCTGGGAGGCAGGAAGGTTAATTGAATATGAGTCTCAAGGTGTCTTTGTTATTTCTCTCCACAGTACTAGCTGGCAGAATGCATTTTTCTCTTTTTCTACTGCCTGTTACAAACGGCCACAGGAGGCCTGCAAAGCTCAGGGCAAAGTCAAATAACTCAGTTAACAGGTTGTAGTTGGGTTCTGCCAGAAATCTACAGTACCAGTGCTCTCAGAAAAAGATCATAGAATTGGAGAAAAGAAAACTGACTTAAAACACAGAAACACAAAGTGCGGTGCTTGATGGTAAGAACACAACCTCCAGTACTGTCCAGCATAGGATTATCTACAGTGTGAGGGAAATGTATGGGTTTTCTAACATACTTATCAAAATCAAGCAATACTGAAGCCAAGCCAGGTGTGGTACCATACACTTGTAATCCCAATGGCTCAGGAGGCTGTGGTAGGAGGATTGCAAGTTCAAAGCCAGCCTCAGCAACTTAGTGAGGCCCTAAGCAACTTAGCAAGACCCTATCTCAAAGAATAAAAAGGACATGTTGCTCAGTGGTTTAGCACCCCTGGGTTCAATCCCCAGTTACCCCCTGCTCAAAAAAAAAAAAAAAAATTGTTGAAAATAAAATAAGAAATATCACTGTGGTAGAAAGGTAACTCTATGTCTCATTACTGTACAATCTTATTAAATGTAACCAATGATGCTGAAATTAACAATCAAATTGTGAAAATGGTTTTGAGTAAGAAAAAACCTGCAAATTCTTTACAGCCAGATTTAAAACCATGTTACAGAGAATCCTGCCCTTTTTCCTTAATCAGGATATTCATAACTGATCTTTTTTTATTTCAAAACTCCCTATATTTAAAAAGTGTTTATGTCAGATTTATATTTCATAAAGATGAATAATATCTTCCATTTTGAAAGAAATCTTATGGTCTGTAACTATTTACATGCTTATTTTCTCTGTAGTTATATTGACCAACGTAACACCAAAGAAAAAGAGTAGAAAGATTTCTTATGTCTGAGACCATGAAGTAGAAGAAAGCTCAGGTCATGGTCACCAAGTCACCACTGCACTTTCACATTAGGTGAACTGTAAACTAGCTCTATGCCTGCTTATCTTTGATTTGCCCAATCCGGTTTCCTAGAAAGAGTTGTTTTGATTTTACTTCTCCTGGAGCACATTATCTCACTTTAATACACATTCCCTTCTTCTACTCTATCCAAATTACCCTGCTCAAATCCTTAGATTCACACACCTAAAGCAATTAATTCAAAGAAACTTCCAAAAGATCCACAGTAAAACTCCACCATTAAGGAAAAAAAAAAAAAAAATTTTTAAATTATCTTGCCATCCTTTAGCTACAATTTTATATCTTCAAGAAATGCTATAGGTTTGCTACATGTTGTTTTAAAAAAGGATATCACTCATTACGGATGTATCTAATGATTTCCTGAGGCTTACATTCAGATTAAATATTTGTGTCAGAAATATTGTGTAAGTGATGCTCTGTTCTTCTCTGTGGAGACTATCAGGACATATGTAGTACATAAATATCCATTATTTAAAATAAAATATTTAATCACTAAGGCATGTTCATATCTCCATTTCTCCAACATGAAGGCATTTTTTCCATTGTGTAGTGAAAACCCATGTGAAGTGACTCTTAACTAGCTGAACATTTTCTATTGTTCTTTTCTTAAATAAATTTGCATTATAAAAGAGTTTTAGGTTTATAGAACTATTTCTAAGATGATACGGAGAATTCTTTTATTATTAGTTGCCCTGTTATTAACATCTTAGCATTATAAGATGTATTTATCACACTTAATTACTGAATATGAACACTAAATAAAATCTATGTATGTCATTTAGGTTATTTACTTTCTAGTCTAATGTTCTTTGAATGTTTTTGTATTCCAACCTGGATATCATATTGTACTTAGTCATCAGGTCTAAATGGTAATAGTTTGTTGAATTTTCCTTGTTTGTCATGATCTCGGTAGTTTTGAGCAGTACCAGTCAGGTACTTTGAAGAATGTTCATCACATTGAGTTTGACTAATGTTTACCTCATGATTACCATGCTTAACTGGAATTGAAGGGTTTGGGAAGTCAGACCACAGATGCAAAGTGCCACTTGTATCACATTATACTAATGTGACTTTTCACTGTTGATGTCAACTTCAGTCACATAACCAAAGCAATGTTTGTCAGCTTACTCCACTGTGAAGTTACTCCTTTTCCTTCCTTTTATACTTTACTTTTTGTAAGGATGTCACTTCACACAGCCCACACTAAACAAGCAGGATGTTGTGTTTCACCTTGTATTATGGAATCATATATACTTAAGTTATTTTTATTTCTTCTCTGTAGATATTTGTCTGTTTTCCCAAATGCATTTGTTCAATCAGCTATCTCAGTGTGTGCCCATAGATATTTCCTTTTATTTTAGGTTAGAGTTCAGTTCTACATTTTGTTTATTTTACTCTCAAATATTCTAGCTCTTTTGTTGTTGTTGTTGTTGTGTTTATTAATTAAAAACAATTTCAGTTGGCTCCTGTATTTCTATTTTTTTTTTTTTTTTTTGGTACTGGAGATTGAACCTTGGGTTACTTAACCACTGAGCTAGATCCCCAGCACCTTTTATCCTTTTTTTTATTTTGAACTTCCCAAGTCACTGAAACAGACATGCACCAATATGCCAAACATAGCTCCTGTATTTTTTTGACTTACTGCACTGGTTTGTTTTTAAGCATTTTATTATGTTCTTGTATATTTCCAACCCTATGCTTATAATCATTCATTTTTCCAAAGAATGCTCTTTACTACTATTAGAAACTAAATATGAGTTTGAGATATTCTCATCACTACTGGAATATCATATCTTCTAAGCTTTCTCAGCACACACAGCTTGGAAATACAACTTTTTTTTACAATTTGTGTGTAAAGACAGATCTGTAATCATTTTTATATCTATGAATCTGCAGCAATATTAAGCTTCATATGAGTTTATAGTGATGTTTAAGACTTAATTCAATATTAAATTATTTGTTCTGTGATCTCTTAATTATAATTTCTCAAATAGGAAGAAACCTAGCTCTTTAAATCCAAAATTGATTTGTGTATCTTTTAGTATTATTGCATGAATAGCAGTTCCAGAATTGCTAATTCATAGATAGGTGATAAATAACTTCTTCAACTAGAGTATAGTCTTAAACACAGTTCCATTTGTCTTCAGTCTTATATTCTCCATTATTTCCAAAATCACTAGATTTAGTATCTTTCCCCCCACCTCACGGTGCTATCATACATTTGCAATACAGCTACATTATTTTATCATACTTTGCATTCCATCCTGGAACTCTTTGACTTCCTAATTTAAATTTGCATGCACTAAATTTCACTTTTTGAAAACAAACTTCTCTGTGCTTCTCCTAGTCAACCCTCCATAAGCCTCTGGCAACCACTGATTTTTTTTTTTTTTTTTTTGTCTTTATAGATTTTCCTCCTCTAAAATGTCATATAAATCAAGTTATATGTGATCTTTTCTTACTGGCTTTGTTAACTTAGCAATGAACATTTAAGATTTATTCATGTTGTCATATTCATTATTTTTTATCATTACACAGTATTTCATTGTGTGGAAGGATGGTAAGGAGTTTCATCCACTCATCTTTAGAGGGGCATTTGGTTGGTTCCATTTTTGGTGATAACTACTGTAAATATTCAAAAGTAAAATTTTGGTGGACATCAATTTTCAAATCAGTTGGATACATGGCTATAAGTGAAATTGCTGGATTGAATAAGATATTTAGTTTTATACAAAACTATCAAATCATCTCCCAAAGTGACTATCAGTTTGTATTCCCATCAGAAATGGGTGACATATCTTGCTGCTCAAAATCCTTTTCAGTAGTAGTTGCAGCTAAAACAATTGTTAATCATTCTATCAAGGCAAAAGGATAGCTGAGTATTTTAACTCCATAATGACTTTTTCATTCATTGACAATGTTTTTGTAAATCATTTATTTAAATTAGTAGTTACAAATGATCAATATTTTAATTCTACCATTTATATAGAGTATACAGTATTTATGTATTAAGTTTGCTAAAGTGAGCCTTCCCCTTTACCCTAGTATCTTCCATGGACTTATCATTTTCTTTCATTTTAATTACATTATTGCAATCACATTACTTATTTTGATGCTCAAATTATCTAAAATTTGGCTAGTGGCAACCCATTTAAGTTTATTCTCTTGCTGTTGACATATGTAGTACTAACGAGTATCTAAACCAATCACAAATAATTCAAGTATCAGCAAAGTAATATGCAGATGGGAAAGGCAAACTCCATAGTTTCTATAATGCGTTTCATAAAATGCTCAATTTTTTTTTTTTTTTTTTTTTTTTTTTTTTTTTTTTTTTTTTTTTTGCTGGGGATTGAACCCAGGGCCTTGTGTTTGCAAGGCAAGCACTCTACCCACTGAGCTATATCCCCAGTCCCAAAATGCTCAATTTTTAACAAGATATGTAAAAACAACAACAGCAAAGTATTATTAGTATTTATTTAAAAAAAAAATCACTATCTATAAGGAGGCCCCGGGTGTTTGATTTAGGAGAAAAACACTTCTGAGGAACTATTATAACTATATTTAAAGAACTGAAATAAACAATGTTTAGGGAATTAAAATATGAGGTCAATAACTTGGCAAATAGAAAATCCTAATAAATGGAAATTATGAAAGCAACAACTAGAATTTCCACACTTGAAATGTAAAATAAATGAAATGAAAAATAGACTAGATCAACAGCATATCTCAAATGACAGAAAAACAAATCAATAAATTTTTAATTGATCAATGGAAATTGTTCAATCAAGATTAATAAGAAAAAATATTTTTAAAAAATAGTGAGATACCTGTAAGAAAATATCATGCATACCAACATGATGGTAATGTGACTGCCAGATAGAGAAAAGAGAAAGAACAGGAAAAAACATTTGAACAACTAAGATCAAAAAGTTCCCACATTATCTGTAAATATTAATTGTAGCTGCAAGAAATTCAACAAACTTTATGTAGCATAATGATAAAAATATGAAAACCTAGATACATCGAAGTCAAATTTCTGGAAGACAAAGAGAAAAATCCTAAAATATCAAGAGATAAAAACAGAACAAAAGCTACATATACAGAACAACAATACAATTAAGCAATTGCTTCTCTTAGAAACAATGAAGTAAAGAAGACAATGGAATTCACACATTTCCTGCAGCCTATTTCATAGATGCTTGCACAAGAAATTTCACTTTTTCATGAAAGTTTTATGTATTTTGTGATGCCTTTTCTTGTATTTTCAGGTGTTTGTAAAGGATATCACTCTATCCATCTACATCTATCTATATAAATATCAATCAGACCAAATACAATATTCAGCATGCTGAAATTTTTATCTTGTGTATTTGCTTTTGAGTCTTGATGGTTTTCATTCACTTCAGGGAATTCTGGATATCCCTCTTCACTGTGAGAGAAGAATTGGAAGTAAACATTAATATACATTCTTTAGTGTAATAAATTGTTCCATATGCTGATTAACTTAGAAGGAAATGCACTTTATAAAATGTTGGGTTCTAAAGCATAGAACACATATTAATTGATTTGAGCTGTCCAGTATTTCAATAGTTTTATGATTCTGATATTATTTTGTTACATACGAGGGAAAAAAAAGCAAACAAACTTCATCATACAAAAGTCCAACTCACCTGTTTCACCATTACCTCAGTAAAATAGGTGGCAGAATCCCTCTCACCGTCTCAAATGTCAAAAAATCATTGTGAGATGATTCATTCCTTGAACACTAGCCTCAATATTAGTTTTAACTAAATTTGCATACATTTCAATGTTTATGAAGGAATTGAGAGTATAATTATAATTTATTTTTGTATCCTATTCTTTAGAAAGGGCTGCAAAATATTGACAATAAGTAGGAAATTTACCCCCATTTTACTGGGGTAGTTGTGGTGTGGGATGGGCAGGACTCTATCTGATGAAGTTTTATTCACATGGAATAAAACGATCTCAACATCATGAAACTCTTAGAATATTGGACACCAAAAATCAATCCATACATGCTCTGTGCTTTAGAACTCAACATTTTAAAAAGTGCACTTTCCTTCTGAAGTCATTTCCTATTTATTATCAACATTTTTCCTCTTTGTTGTCATCTAGTTCTAAGTACTAGGTGTCACGACCAAGGTTTCAACAGGACCCTTTGCTGTGTCAATTGCTGTCTGACAACATTCTTCAACCCCTCCAGGTCCACAGCTTTTAGGCATTTCTTCCTCCTACACTCTTTCTTCTATATCTCAGACCACAAAACTTCTCTTTAAGGCTGACTGAGGTATGAATCCCACACTGACTAGAGTCAGTAAATCTCTATTTGCTTTGTTACCCAGAACTCACCTCTGCTCTCTCAGAGCAATAAGAAAGCCTTTTCAGATGTTATGACTTTACAAGTAAAAGCTAAAGATGGAGCCAGGATTTAGTTTTGTGATTTTTATCTTTTAATAACAGTGCATTTGAACAGCAAGTACATTTTGAAAGCCTAGGAATCAAATAAGCTAACATTATGGTGATGATTTTGAAATATGGATTTTAGTCTACATGGCAATTTAATTGCTAGTTAGAAGCGAATTCTGTCTTGTGGCAAGAGGGTTAGTCAGTATTTCTCTAAATTCAATACCGAACTATTGATTCATGGCTGCTATGATATGAGGGCTTGTTGAAAGAGCAAGGGTTTGCAGATAAGGTAATTTTGAACAATAAAATTATTTGAAGAAAAAAACTGTTAAGAGAACAAATTCATTTCATACAAACTGAACTAGTCTCATGGGAATTTTGAAAACTGCAAACTTGATTAATAATGGTTGTTTGTTTGGATTTGAAAAGAGGGGAAGTCATGTTGTTAAAATAATCTCTTCAGTACTGTTTCCAAAAGCATCTAAGGTATTTGCTGCAATATGTCCATTGGTAATATGCCTCTGAACAAGATAATATGTCTCATATATAATAAGATGGAGAGTCTTAATTATGATGAAGAAGCTATGAAAAAAAGGTACATTAGTTCAGGCTGAAACTATTTTTTGTGCTTTTCCACATGGATTTATGGATATATCTGCCCACTACTAACATCTAAATCAATTCTCTGGTGTATGGTACATTATCAGTTAGGTAAAAATTACCTTCAATACTTCAAATTCATCACATGGATTTCAGTTTTCCTTCACACTGTCTACTCACTCTATTTATTTTCATCCCTTCTCTGCTGTCAATTTTTCTAAAATGTTTCTTTTAAAAAAATAAGTATAGAAAGTTCAAAATAACAGATATGCTGAACTGTCATTCTTCATCATAGCATTTACATTTTCACCATTAACTACATTTTAAGCAGAGGTCCTGAACTAAAAAGGAAATTTGCATTGAAGATTTTCAATGCTTCTCAGTCAGAGAGGTATTTAACACAAAATTTCCAGGACATTTGTATCAGGTTGTATGGGGATTAGGAGAAGGGATTGGTCAAGCAGAGCATCATTTCTTCGATGATTATGACAGTTTTTCCCTTTATGACTAAGATATTCATCTGCATTTTTGCCTCCTCCAACCATCCATAAAACCAACATGAAGCAACACCATCTTTTTTCAACTTGTTACCTGTTACCTCTGTCTCTTCACCTCCTATTCTTAGTTTTCAACCTGGATCATTCTGAATCTTTGCCAGAAACTAAACTATGATGGGATATTGAATCAAATAATAAGCACTGTCACTGGCTCTTTGCGGTACCAAATCCATGGATATTTGTCACCGCCTGCAGCAACAATTTGCACGGGTCTTTATGGGTGATGGACTGGAAACTGAGCTACTTCTATTTCTGAGCTACTTCCTTACTTGCTTGCTTGTTTATAGAGGATAGAGGAAATAAGGGTTACTTACTTTGAGAGGAGAGAGAGAGAGAGAGGCTTTGCATAAGAGAGAAAGAGAGACTTTGCTTAAGAGAGAGAGACTACACTTTCAGGGATCTATATCTTCTTAGTTCTGCTGCTTCTTCTTAAAGGTGCGTCCTGCATCCTGTGAACTAAGGGTGCGTCTATCTGAGGTGCTTCTTAGTGATGTGTCCTGCGTACTGCAATCTGTGATCTGCAACCTAAAGATGTGTTCTTAGTTCTCCGCTCTGCAATCTGCCTTCCGCCGCTGCCCCTACTCGCTGCTTCTATCTGCTTGCCGCTTCTTCTTCTTCCTTTCTGCTAATGGCTTCTCTGCTTCTTTCTGCTAGCTGCTGCTCTTCTTCCTTTCTACTGCCTGCTTATATTCCCTCCAGGAAGCAGAGGGCGGGGCCACGCCGGTTGAGATCAGGTGAGGAGACAGCTGCCCAATCACGAGCAGGTGCGAGCAGGAGCACTCAGGAACACCTGTGCACACACCCCCGCTGTGATCAAAACAACTTCTGTCTGGCTGCCAGGCACCATCTTGGCGAGTCCGCATGGCATAACCCCCAACAAAGCACTAGAAGAGAAAAGACGTGCTTCCTTATCAGACACAATACATTCCTTTACAACAATTCTAACTGGGCTCAGAAGGCTGAATTCTTGCCGTTCAGATGTGGTCTACAACAGTGCTTCTCAACCTTCAGTGTACAGTGGGAACATCTTGAGAATTTTTGCAAATATCAATGTCTGGCCTTGATCCAAGAATCTTCGTTTAATTGGTTTAGGGAGAGTTCTGGACATTGATTTTGATGTTTCCAGAATGGTTGTAATGTACAGCTAAAACCTAGAATGTTGAGATGCAAAAGAAAGTCATATAAAAAAGACCATGTTGTTTGATTATAGTTTAAAAAACAGTGTGTAATTATGTTGGTGTATTTTTCTTGAGGAGTATTCATATACAATGTGGTTTCTTTAATCCACAAAAATGTACTGTGTGAAAGTTATTTGACATTTTAAAAAATAGAAAAGGGTTAATTGAACAAATGAGGTTCTAATGGTAGCTATGGCAATACAATGAAGTACAGCACTGCTATGGACTACTATCCCATGGTTATTTCTAAAGTAACATGTTTTTCTATAGAGATTTATATTGAATACTGATCCTATGTCATCTGAAAGGGTATATTGGTCAAATAAACTTGAAAAACTCTTGATAATGTATTAGAACTTTGGATATTTTCAGTAAAGTTGAATATTTTTTAAATGCTATTTGAAGATTTTCATTGAAGGAAAACATTTTCCCAACTCATTTGACTATAAATGTTTTGTGATAACATATAATAATATCTAGAAAAATCTCAACTTTCTCTAAATATACAATGAAAATCACTGTTGTATATATACATATATAACAAGTGATTTTAAAGAGTCTTTATAAAATCTCACAAATTGATGTTTCCTGAAATTCAGAATGATAAACAAGTTCTAATTCTCTTACTATATGATGCCTTGCTATAAATTCTACAGTAACACTCTAATAATATTTTTTAGCTAGTGGAAATGGCTGCAAATCTATTGAGTGTGTTTAGTGTTAATAAATTAATTTAAAATATAATTATAATAAGAAGAAAAATTAAATTTTGTATGTTAGATGATTATACAAATATTTATTTTTTATTTCATGGATTGTACATGGAAAATAATATATTTAACTATTTCTATTAAGGACAGTTAAAGTTTATGTCCATTTTCTGGCATTTCAGTGTTTTCTGCCACACTCAATTCTAACATACTACATTGCAGCTTCAAGCATTACTCTACAAAGGAATTTGTCAATCATCAAACTAGGCAGCGAGAGTACTTGCCTTTTCTTTTTGCAATGGAAGCATTCATAGTGATTATTGCATATGGTCTTTGCCTAATAGAAGAATTTTTTAAATCATGTTTGCTAAATTTACTTTAAAAACAATCAGTTACAGGGTATTTTGATTTATTCATTCTGTAATTTAACATTTTAAATATGAGTTTCTCTTAGCAGTGTTATATTCATATAAACAACAAAAAGTTTAAAACATGTTGACAAAGAGAAATTTTGTGGGAAAAATGTAGGAGGTAAATACATAAATAATATGTAAAAGCTATTGGTAATTCATGTCATGTTATCTCCTGTTTTTAGGACCCTAAAGTAAACTCACTGAAATGAAACAATGAGATACAATGTCATGTTTCTTTTCCTTGGACATTTTAAACAGCAGGAGGTATCCAGTGATTGTCAGGTGGTTTCTGTTGGTGCTGAAAACTAAAAAAGTAAAGAATTGTAATTTAAGGTAAATTTGCTTTGTAGAGGATGCTCTAAAAGTTCTGAAGCCATCTATTTTCTTTTGTAATCCATCTACCTCACTACCTTCTTCAGTTGCCTCTGTTTTTCTTTTCAGGCCTGAAAGACACAGTAGTATCAGATACCAATGGTACTAACCTGAGAATGTCCTCAGTGGGACGTGGATCAGGTGTTCTCAGATTCTTTCTTTCGTAGGTTAGCATAATGCCTTAAAAGATTGCCAAGCACTTGAAAGCTTATAACATTATCCCCACTGCAGAGATAAATCCAACCTCTGCAGAGTGACTTATTTTGTTTTTATTTACTTCAATTATCACCTTGAAAATATTAATTAGACCTCTCAAGAGAAAATGTGCAGGTACTAAAATGTGTTCTTCACTTAAGACCTTTCTAAAATTAATGTACCTAATGACATATAGGAAGCTTTCCTCCTGAAAGTTAGATTAGCTGAATATTTTAAAATTGAAAATTCCAATATCTATTTGCCAAGAATGATAATTTTAGTCTTCTGGGAGTAAGTTCCTTCCTTTATAAAGTGATCTACTTTAATTTGATAATTTCTGAGGTTCCTTTCTAAAAGGCATTTCAACTCAGCATTCAATAAAATTTACGCAGAGATTCAAGATGGTGGATTAAAGGAAGGCTATTTCCAGTTGCTACATAACTCAAGATTCAAGTATTGAAAATATAGTTTGTCAAAGAAATGGGTGTAAAATGGACTTCACTGAAATTCATTATCAGACATTCAGAGTCTCTTAAAGACTTAGAAATTTGGGTGCATTGAATAAAGGACAAGAAAGAGTACATTGGAGCCAAGTTAGGTGCTCCAGCAGCACAGATATGGTTCACAGCATCAGGTAAATAACACAGAGAACTACAGTGGACAAATTAGGCATGGAAAAATGTGTAGAACAGAAAAGCAGCTTGAATTTAGCTGATCTAGAGACTGCAAGGCAAATTGGTATTTCAAAAGTGCTGAGTTTCTCAACTGGCAAGTGGACAGCTGAGGCAGGAGCCATCTTGAGGAGGCCGCAATGCAACTTGCTGCTTCAGGAGTTTTAGAGATCTTAGAAAATATTACCATACCGTCCCAGCAAATGCCTACCATGTGGTCTGGGTGTACCTAGCAGAACTTGAGTGAAATAAGCACAGAGAAGATTGCACCCAGGGGCATTCAAGTCATAGAAATGAAGCAATGGAGTGCATCACCCTTTCTCCTTGAATCTGGGGGCTCAAGTTACCACCTGAAGAAGGGGACTGAAGAGGTGAGTATGACTATACTCAGGGACTGAACCTGGCAAGGCTGTATTCATGGTTAGCAGAGTGTGAGATACCTGTATCAGGTCACCTCTGCTCTAGCAATAGAATTCTCAGAAGGCTTCTGACATCCAGGATCCCAGAAGAGTTTGGAAACTGCACGGGCCTTCCTTCAAATTTATAGATCTAATCTCTCCACAGCAGATAACACTAAAAAGTCCCAAAGAACTGTTTAAAGCTAAGCCCCATCTACAGGAATGCTCCACTTAGAACTCCGCTGCAGCCCCATCCTGGGAGTACATCTGGACAAAATTCCAATCATGAGTGCTTCTCATTCTGTCCTACCTTATACTGGTGGGAAGGGAAGCTGAAAGATATTTTAACCAGCTTCAGTTTTAGGTCACACCAACTGGCAGCTTTGGAAACAACACACATACAAAAAGAAGGGGTTAACTACCCCTAGACCTTGTTCAATCTAAGGGGTACATAGCTCAAGAAGAGTAGGAAAGGAGAGTCAAAAGTTTTGACCATCTCAGTAGAGACAATTCTTTCATCGTTCGTTAAGAATCTTTTTGCCTTTTTTCTTTTCTGTTTTTGTTCTTTCTTTTTCTTTCTTTCTTTCTTTCTTTCTTTCTTTCTTTCTTTCTTTCTTTCTTTCTTTCTTTCTTTCTTTCTTTCTTCTTTCTTTCTTTCTTTCTTTCATTCTTTCCCTTCCTTCCTTCCTTCCTTCCTTCCTTCCTTCCTTCCTTCCTTCCTTCCTTCCTTTCTATTTATTTATTTTTGTTGGTGTTCTCTCTGTGTTGATTGGTTTATGAATAATTATATACAAATATATATAATAATTATATATAAATATATATATTTATTTTTTATCACTTTTGTCTTTATGATTGTTAATTTCCTTGTCTTTAAAGGGTTAGGATTTCGTTTGTTTCATTTTTGTTGTTGTTTGTTTCTATTTGTTTCTCTTGTTTCTCTTTCCTTTCTTCGTTCTCTAATAGCCAAATCTCTTTTGGTCCTACTTCTCAGAACCAAACTCAACATTGGAAATAAATCAAATGACAGGGATTAAAAGATATTTCTCTGTAATAATATTGAGTATAAATTGTCTCTCAACTCTCCAATTAAAAGAAGAAATATTCTATCAGAATAGATTAAAAAACAAGACCCAACTATATGGTCTTTGCAAGAAACTCATCTCACAGGCAAAGATAGTCTTATCCTGAAAATGAAAGACTGGAAATTGATATACCATGAAAATTAAACATGAAAATAAGCAGAATCAACAATCAATACATTTATGGGTTTGAACTAAAAAGCTTCTCTTTGGCAAAGAAACAATCAATAATGTGAAGAGAGAGCCTACAGAGTGGGAGAAAATCTTTGCTACACTTACTTCAGATAGAGCACTAAACTCCAAACATATAAAGAACTCAAAAAACGTAACACCAAAAATACAAATAACCCAATCAATAAAGGGCTGAGGAACTGAGCAGACCCTTCACAGAATAAGATATATAATTGAAAAAATGTTCAACATCTCTAGTAATAAAAGAAATGAAAATCAAAACTACTCTGAGATTTCATTTCACTCCAGTCAGAATGGCAATTCTCAAGAATACAAGTAACAATAAGTGTTGGCGAGGATGTGGGGAAAATGTACACTCATCCATTTCTGGTTGGACTGCCAACTGGTGCAATCACTCTGGAAAGCAGTATGGATATTCCTTAGAAAACTTGAACCACCATTTGACCCAGCTATCCCTCTCCTTGGCCTATACCCAAAGGACTTAAAATTTGCATACCACAGTGATGCAGCCACATCAATGTTTATAGCAGCTCAATTCACAATAGCTAAACTGTGGAACCACCCTGGATGCCCTTCAATAGATGAATGGATAAAGAAATTGTGGTATATTACACAGTCTTAAAGAAGAATAAAAATTATGGCATTTTCAGGTAAGTGGATGGAGTTGGAGACTATCATGCTAAGGGAGAAAATCAATCCCAAAAAACAAAAGGCTAAACGTTTTAACTGATACATGTATGCTGATCCATAATGGGGTGGGGGAAGGGAAGAATGGAAGAACTTTGGATTGTGCAGAGGGGAGTGAGAAGAGGGGAAGGGATATGGGAGGTGGAAAAGATGGTAGAAAGAGACATACATCATTACCCTATGTACATGTATGATTGCATAAATGGTGTAACTCTACATGGTGTAGAACCAGACACAAGAAAAGTTGTGCTCCATTTGTGTACAATGAATCAAAATGCATTCTACTCTCATGTATAACTAATTAGAACAATTTTTTTTAAATTAAGTTCTTGAACAACAAAGGAAATTATTTAAAATGTGAAAAGAGAAGCTACGAAATTGGAGAAAATCTTTGTTAGGTAATCTTCTGGCAGAAAAATAATATCCAGCATAAAGGACACAAAAAATGTAATACTATACACACACACACACACACACACACACAATCCAATTAATAAATGGTTAAATGAACAGCTCTGACTCAGATAGGAGGTTCCCCCTCAAAAAAGCTCCTATTAATGCAGCAATATTCAGAAGAGAAATAATTGGATACTCAGAGCTATAACCCAACTAATTCACCCTAGGTTGAATACACTCAATAGTAACTGTAGGCCAGTCAATCATGGGTGGAAGAGGTGGGTCAGTGGGGATGTGTCCTGGAAGAATACAAATTTCCTGTGACCCCTTCCCCTGTCCCCTCACAGCTTTCTGACCTCACCATAAACTGAGCAGTTTTCCTTCTGTGAGCCCTTCCCCCATGATGCATTGCCTCATCTCAGGCTCCAGCAATAAGTCAGCTGTCTATGAACTAAGACTTCTGAAACTGTGAGTCCCAAATAAACTTTTCCTCTTCTAAGTTGTTTTTGTTGTGTGTTTCAGTCACAGTAACAAAAAAGTTAATTAAATCATGAACTAAAGAGACTATTCTCAAAAGAAATATGAATGACCAACAGATATATGAAAAATATTCAATATGTTTAGCAATTAAGGAAATGTAAGTCAAAACTACAGAGAATTCATCTAACTCCAGTAAACATAATGGCAGCCATCAAGAATACAAACAACAATAAATGCTGGAGAGGATCTGGAGAGAAAGGAACATTTTACATAGTTAATGGGATTCTAAATTAGTAAAACACTTATGGAAGTCATAGAGGTTTCTCAAAATAAATGGAACCACCTAATGACACAGCTCTACCATTTTTTGGTATTTATCCTAAAAATTAAAGTCAACATACTATAGATATACATGCATACCCATGTTTACAGAAGCACAATTTACAAAATCTAAATAAAATGTGGTACCAACCTAGGTGTCCATCAATAGATGAATCAATAAAGAAAATGTGTTATGCATACATCATAGGGTTCTATTCAAACAAAGAAAAATTAAATTACACCATTTTTGGTAAAATGAAACATTATTTTAAGTGAATTAAACTACATTATTATGTGGAAGCCAGAAAGAAAAAAGAAAAAGAAATTTTGAGGAATCTATGAAAATTGATGGTATGTCAGTGCAGTTGAAGAAAGAAACCAGGGTCAGGAATGTGGGAGGGCAAAGAAAAAATACTGGGAAATGACATTGATCAAATTATATCATTATATTGTGTATGTGTACAAATATGTAACAATGAATATGTAAAAATAAAACATAAAAACATACTTTTAAAATATATTTTAAAAATCTCTTTTTACTTAGAATTTGAAACTAAACAATTCCAGTAAGAAGTACTTATCAGAAAATGGCAAAAATGCATGGTTACATTTCTAAGATATCCTTACCCAGATGTATACCTGTAGTGTTGCACTATGTAGAATATAATGTTTACATAATGCTCATGTGTTTGAAAAGTAAAACAAATATATAGCAATTCTCTATTCAAAATATATTTCTAATAACTGAAACATCCTGTTTATTGGAAATAGTCTTTTAAATTTTTATTTATTTATTTATGCTTATAGTCATTAGTGCACATAATGTCATTTTCTTCATTTCAGCCCCTAGTATTTCCTCTATCATTCCCCTGATCCCTTACTCTATTTTATTGGTCTCATTTCTAAGCATAATTTGGTCAGCTTTATTCCCCAATTCTTCCTCTTTCTCTCCTCTTCTCCCTCCTGCTTGGTCTCCTGCTTCTACTCTACTGATCTCTCTTCTATTTTCATGAGATTCCCCCTTTTTTTTACAACCTTTTTTCTCTTCAGTGTCCACATATAAGTGGAAATATTTGACCCCCGATTTTCTAATCTTATTTGGCTTAGTATGATGCTTTCCATTTCCATTCATTTATCAGCAAATGACATAACTTCATTTTTTCATGTCTGAGTAGAACTTCACATTGTGTGTGTGTGTGTGTGTGTGTACTATTTTTTCTTTATCAATTCATCCACTGGTGGACACCTAGACTGGTTCCCTTAGCTTTTGTGAATGGTGCTTCTGTAAGCACTGTTATGTACGTATCACTATAGTAGGCTAATTTCAGGTCTATAGGATAAATACCACAAAATGGGATTCTGGTCTTTTGAGAAACCTTTACATTGCTGTCCAAAGTGCTTGTACTAATTTGCAGTTTCACCAGAAATGTGTAAGTGTACCCTGTCCCCATATCCTCACCAGAAAACATCTTTCTTGTATTCTTGATGATTGTCATTCTAACTGGGGTGAGATGATATCTCAGTGTAGTTTGAATTTTCATCTCCAGGATCGCTAAGCATATGGTAATTTTTTTCATAAATTTGTCATTTTTATTTCTTTTTTCAAGAAATGTCTCTTAAGCTCTTTTGCATATTAATCATGTGGGTATTTAGTTTTGGATTTGTTTTGTTTTCATTTGGTTTAGTTTTAAAGTTCTTAAACTCTTTATATATTCTGGTTATTAATCCTTTGTCAGAAGAGTAGCTAGCAAAGTTTTTCTTCCTTTCTGTAGGCTGTCTCTTCATGCTTTTGTTTCTTTTGCTGTACATAACCTTTCAAATTTAATGTTGTCACATTTATTTGTTTTTGGTTTTATTTCTTGATCTTTAAGAATCTTAGTAAGAAAGTTGATGCCTGTGCCAGTATGTTGGAGTTTTGCTCCTATGATTTCTTCTAACAGTTTCACTGTTTCTGTTTCTGTTTCAATCCCTAGATATTTATCCACTTTGAGCTGATTTTTGTGCAAGGTCAGAGATAAAGATCTAGTTTCATTCTTCTACATATGAAAAACTAGTTTTCAGATTGCTCACTGTCAGGCGTCTATCATCAGTCATTTGCCTGCCTCCTGCCTGTCCATCGCCTGCCTTACTCCTATCCATCACCCAACGCAGGAGGTTCACCTCCTGATCATCCGACAACAGTCAGCAAACTGATTGCCAACCACCAGTGGGGCACCAGCTGCCTGCTGCTGCCTGGAAGTTCACTGTTACAGTACCTGCAGGTTTGATTACATGTGGCTGCCGCCATTTTGAGACAACAGCCAGGCCCTGTAGGACCCCTGGCCAGACTTACTGAGCCCTGTCTCCAGGATCCCTCAGCCCGACCGATCACTCCCTGCCTCTGGGGCCCTCACATCCACTGACTGATCCCTGCCACCAGGAACCCCAGACCAACTGACTGCGCCCTATCACCGGGACCCCAGACTGACTGATTGCACCCGGCCTCCAGGATCCCGCAACCACACCAAACACAATGGACCTCCAGGACCCCTGCCAGACCAACTGCATCCCGTCTCCAGGACCTCCACCTGACCACGTCCACTGAGCTGCAGCTCCCCATTTGCCCACACATTTTGAAGCCAGAGCGGCCATCTTGGATAATCCTGGAAGCCATAGCTCCAATCTTTGGGTGGGGCAAATCCCATCCTGCTACACCTGCTGGACGCTGGAAGCTCATTGTCAGGTACCTCTCATGCATCAGGCTACTGAACACTGGGAGGTTTCATTAGTATATGACTGTTATACAGTAGATTTTCTTTTTTCTCCTTTTTAAAAAAAATTTAAGTTTTTATTTCTTTACTTTTCTTGCTTTCTTTTCCTTTTGTTTACCTGTTCCCTCAGAGTCTCTTTCTCCCTTTTTTGCATGCTAACATCTGATTTCATTTGATTACACTCTCACCCTTTCTGTTTTCTAGAACTTCTGTATATTCTTTTCTTATCCCATTAACAGCCACATTCTACATCCCTCTGCATCCTCTTTGTCTTCCATTAGAAACTGCAGACCTTATTTGTTTTACTTATTTGTTTTGCAAACCTGTTTGTTTTACTGAAGATAATATTTGAACTCTTTTTGTTTATTATGACAATTTTGTGATTGTTCCCATAGGGGCTATTTGGTCTAGGATTGCATAGTGTCTGATTTGGGCACTGCTAATACTGATCTCCCCTTAAAGAAAGGGTTTTGGAAACCTATAGGGCCACTATAAGCCTATAGGGGGATATCTGCAATACCCCAGATCTGCACTGCTAGAAGAGAAGATACATGAACAACATGAAAAAACAAGGGAAGAAAATGATCCAAACAAATCTAGATTCTATAGTAATAGAATCCAATGACAGTATGTTAGAAGAAATGTCAGAAAAGGACTTCAGATTATACATGATTAAGATGATTCGCGAAACAAAGGATGAGATAGGAGAGCAAATGCAGGAAATGAATGAAAATACCAATAAGCTGAAAGAGAACCTGCAGGAAGCAAAAGAACATTTCAACAAAGAGATAGAGATTCTCAAAAATAAACCAAACGGAAATACTTGAAATGAAGGAGACAATAAACCAAATAAAAAACTCAATGGAAAGCATCACTAACAGACTAGACCACTTGGAAGACAGAACCTCAGACAAAAATGCCTAACATTCAAAATAAAGATAGGATTTTGAAGGCCATGAGAGAAAAGCATGAGATTACATATAGCAGGAGACCAATACAGATAGCAGCCCACTTCTCAACCCAGACTCTAAAAACTGGAAGGGCCTGGACCAACATATTTCAAGCTCTGAAAGAACATGGTTGCCAAAAAAGAATCCTGTACCCAGCAAAACTAACCTTCAGATTTGAAGATGAAATAAAATCCTTCCATGATAAACAAAAGTTAAAAGAATTTACAAATAGAAAGCCTGCACTACAGAATGTTCTCAACAAAATATTCCATGAGGAGGAAATGAAAAACAACAATGGAGGTCAGCAAAGGGAGGAACTACCTTAGAGAAAAACCACTCAAAGGAGAAACCAAGCCAACTTAAAAACCCAAAATAAGCCAAATGACTGAGAATACAAATCATTTCTCAATAATAACCCTGAATGTTAATGGCCTAAATTCATCAATCAAAAGACATAGACTGGCAGAATGGATTAAAAAGAAAGACCCAACATTATGCTGCCTGCAAGAGACTCATCTCATAGAAAAAGACATCCACAGACTAAAGGTGAAAGGATGGGAAAAAACCTACCATGCACATGGACTCAGTAAAAAAGCAGGGGTTTCCATCCTTATATCAGATAAAGTGGACTTCAAACCAAAGTTAGTCAGAAGGGATAAAGAAGGACATTTCATACTGCTTAAGGGAACCATAAATCAGGAAGACATAATGATAGTAAATATTTATGCCCCAAACAATGGTGCATCCCTGTACATCAAACAAATTCTTCTCAATTTCAAGAATCACATAGACCACAACACAATAATTCTGGGCGACTTTAATGCAACGCTATCACCACTAGATAGATCTTCCAAACAAAATCCAACCAAAGAAACCATAGAACTCAATAACACAATCAATAACCTAGACTTAATAGACATCTATAGAATATTCCATCCATCAATGAGCAGATACACTTTCTTCTCAGCAGAACATGGAACCTTCTCGAAAATAGGCCATGTGTTATGCCACAAAGCAGCCTTAGGAAATGCAAAAAAAAATAGAGATACTGCCTTGTGTTCTAACAGATCATAATGGACTGAGAGTAGAAATCAATGACAAAATAAAAAAGGGAAATTACTGCAACATTTGGAGACTAAATAATATGCTATTGAATGAAACATGGATAACAAAAAACATCAGGGAGGAGATTAAAAAATTCTTAGAGGTCAATGAGAACGATGATACAACATATCAAAATCTCTGGGACATTATGAAAGCGGTACTAAGAGGAAAATTCATTGCATGGAATGCATTCCAGAAAAGAATGAAAAGTCAACAACTAAATGACCTAACATTACAGCTCAAAGCCCTAGAAAAAGAACAGAATAACAGCAAAAGTAGTAGAAGACAGGAAATAATTAAAATCAGAGCTAAAATCAATGAAATTGAAACAAAAGAAACTATTCAAAAAATTGACAAAACAAAAAGCTGGTTATTTGAGAAAGTAAACAAAATAGACAAACCCTTAGCCACACTAACAAAGAGAAGGAGAGAGAAGACTCAAATTACTAAAATACATGATGCAAAAGGAAATATCACAACAGACACCACTGAGATACAGAACATAATCAGAAGCTACTTTGAAAATCTGTATTCCAACAAAATAGAAACTACCGAAGACATTGACAAATTTCTAGAGACATATGCTCCTCCCAAACTGAACCAGGAGGACATACACGATTTAAACAGAACAATATCAAGCAATGAAATAGAAGAAGTCATTAAAAATCTACCATCCAAGAAAAGTCCAGGACCAGATGGATTCTCAGCCAAGTTCTACAAGACCTTCAAAGAAGTAACTCATTCCAATACTTCTCAAAGTATTCCAGGAAATTGAAAAGGAGGGTACCCTACCGAATTCATTCTATGAAGTTAATATCACCCTC
Source organism: Sciurus carolinensis (assembly GCF_902686445.1). Taxonomy (NCBI): domain Eukaryota; kingdom Metazoa; phylum Chordata; class Mammalia; order Rodentia; family Sciuridae; genus Sciurus; species Sciurus carolinensis. Next base: position 59,192,549 of record NC_062222.1, on the reverse strand, counting down.
ATACCCAAACCAGGAAAAGACACATCAAGGAAAGAAAACTTTAGACCAATATCCTTGATGAATATAGATGCAAAGATCCTTAACAAAATATTGGCAAACCATATCCAAAAACATATTAAGAAAATTGTGCACGACAATCAAGTGGGGTTCATCCCTGGAATGCAAGGATGGTTCAACATTCATAAATCAATAAACGTAATCCATCATGTCAATAGACTTAAGGAAAAGAATCATATGGTTATTTTAATTGATTCAGAAAAAGCGTTCAACAAAATACAACACCCCTTCATACTCAAAACACTAGAAAAAATAGGGATAGTAGGAACATTCCTGAACATTGTAAAGGCTATTTATGCTAAGCCCATGGCCAACATCATTCTTAATGGAGAAAAACTGAAACTATTCCCTTTAAAAATGGGAACAAGACAGGTATGTCCTCTTTAACCACTTCTATTCAACATTGTCCTCGAAACTCTTCCAGAGCAATTAGGCAGACTAAAGAAATTAAAGGGCTACTAATAGGAAAGGAGGAACTTAAGCTGTCACTATTTGCAGATGACATGATTCTATATTTAAAGGATCCAAAAATCTCCTCCAGAAAACTTCTAGACCTCATCAATGAATTCAGGAAAATAGAAGGCTATAAAATCAACACACATAAATATAAAACATTTTTACATGCAAGCAACAAAACAGCTGAAAGGGAAATGAGGAAAACAACTACATTTGCAATAGCCTCAAAAAAAAAAAAAAAATAAAATGCTTGGGCATCAATCTAACCAAAGAGGTAAAAGATCTCTACAATGAAAACTACAAAACATTGAAGAAAGAAATTGAGGAAGACCTTAGAAGATGGAAAGATCTCCCATGTTCTTGGATAGGCAGAATTAATATTGTCAAAATGGCCATACTACCAAAAGTGCTATACAGATTCAATGCAAATCCAATTAAAATCCCAATGATGTACCTTACAGAAATAGAGCAAGCAATCATGAAATTCATCTGGAAGAATAAGAAACCCAGAATAGCTAAAGCAATCCTTAGCAGGAAGAATGAAACAGGGGGCATCGTAATACCAGAACTTCAACTCTACTACAAAGCAATAGTAACAAAAACACAATGGTATTGGCACCAAAATAGACAGGTAAATCAATGGTACAGAATAGAGGACACGGACACAAACCCAAATAAATACAATTTTCTCATACTAGACAAAAGTGCCAAAAATATGCAATGGAGAAAAGATAGCCTCTTCAACAAATGGTGCTGGGAAAACTGGAAGTCCATATGCAACAGAATGAAACTAAATCCCTAACTCTCACCCTGCACAAAAATCAACTCACAATGGATCAAGGACCTTGAAATCAGACCAGAGACCCTGCATCTTATAGAAGAAAAAGTAGGTCCAAATCTTCACCTTGTTGGCTTAGGATCAGACTTCCTTAACAGGACTCTCATAGCACAAGAAATAAAAGCAAGAATCAATAGCTGGGATAGATTCAAACTAAATAGCTTTCTCTCAGCGAAGGAAACTATCAGCAATGCGAAGAGAGAGCCTACAGAACGGGAGAATATCTTTGCCACTCAAACTTCAGATAGAGCACTAATTTCCAGAATATATAAAGAACTCAAAAAACTCTACACCAAGAATACAAATAACCCAATCAACAAATGGGCTAAGGATATGAACAGACACTTCACAGAAGAAGATCTACAAGCAATCACCAAACATATGAAAAAATGTTCACCATCTTTAGTAATAAGAGAAATTAAAATCAAAAGTACCCTAAGATTCCATCTCACCCCAATTAGAATGGCGATTATCAAGAATACAAGCAACAATAGGTGTTGGCGAGGATGTGGGGGAAAAGGTACACTCATACACTGCTGATGGGACTGCAAATTAGTGCAGCCACTCTGGAAAGCAGTGTGGAGAATCCTTAGAAAACTTGGAATGGAAACACCATTTGACCCAGCTATCCCACTCCTTGGTCTATACCCAAAGGACTTAAAATCAGCATACTACAGAGATACAGCCACATCAATGTTCATTGCTGCTCAATTCACCATAGCCAGATTGTGGAACCAACCTAGATGCCCTTCAATTGATGAATGGATAAAGAAACTGTGGTATATATATACAATGGAATATTACTCAGTTATAAAGAATAATAAAATTATGGCATTTGCAGCAAATGGATGAAATTGGAGAATATCATGTTAAGTGAGATAAGCCAGTCTCAGAAATCCAAAAGACAAATGATCTCACTGATAGGCAGATGATGACACATAATGGGGGGTGGGAGGGTGGCAAGAATGGAAGAAGGAGGGACTGTATAGAGGGAAAAGAGAGGTGAGAGGGGTCAGGGGGAAGGAAAAAAAATAACGGAATGAATCAAACATCATTACTCTATGTAATTTTATGAATATGCAAATGGTATGCTGTTACTCCATGTACAAACAGAAACAACATGTATCCCATTTGTTTACAATAAAAATAAATTAAAAAAAAAACTAGTTTTCACAGCACCATTTTTTAAAAAGGCTATCTTTTCTCTGATTATGCTTTTGGCAACTTTTCCAAGATCAGAGGGCTGCATTTATATGGATTTTTCTCTGTACCTTAAAGTCTATTCCTTTGGTCTTCATGTCTATTTTCATGCCAATGTTGTACGGTTTTTGTTACTATAGCTCTGTTGTATAATTTGAGATCAGGTATTGTGATGCTTCCAGTTTTACTTTTATTGCTCAGGATTACTTTGTTTTGAGTTTTTAAATATTCTATATAAATTTTAGAACTTTCTTTTTTCTTAGTTCTTTTTTTAAATTTTTTTTTTATTTTTACAGACTGCATTTTGATTCATTGTACACAAACAGGATACATCTTTTCATTTCTATGGGTGTGCACAATGTAGATTCATTTCAACTGTGTAATCATACATGTACATAGCATAATGATGTCTGTCTCATTCCACTGGGATGTCAAAGGTGTTTTCATGGGAATTGCCTTAAAGCTGTTGATTGATTTTGATTACATGGCCATTTTGATATTATTTCTACCTATTAATGCACATGATAGATCTTTTCATCTTCTAAGATCTTAAGATTCTTTCTTCAGTTCTATCTTTTTTTTTTTTTTTTTAATTGTAGAGATAGTTTACCTTCTTGGTTGGATTTATTCCCAAGTTTTTGTTTGTTTGTTTGTTTGTTTGTTTGGGGGGGTATTTTGAATGGGATACTAGAAGGACTCTATATCTCACAACAGTCACATGCAAGGGCAGTCAACTAATGCTTGTTGTGAATTCCTAGCTCCTGAAGTACAAAACTGCATTATGGCTGCTTCAAGATAGAGTCCCATGTCAGCTCCTCATTCTGCAGCTGAGTTCTGTGTACTTCTCATACCAGCTTGCCACACTACCTCTGGTTCACTCACTTGGTCCACTGAAATAACTCCTTTGTTCCACAGGTTCCCCAAAGCCAAATTTTCTTCAGAGATTCAGTCTTTGTTTCTGCTTGACTTGCCCCTCCCCGCCATGGTAAACTGGCTCCAGAGTATTATCAGCTGGATTCTCAAAGTATTATTTTCTGCCTTAGGTTCATAACATCTAAATTTCTGTGTCTCCATGATTTTGATATTAAATTTCAATGTATTCTCTGTTTCACCTACCTCACTGGGAAGCAATATTCCTGCTACTTGAATTCTGAACCATGAAGCAATTGAAAATCTCACCCTCTGTCTAATCTGCCATCTTTTTCTCTTCATTTAGTGATATATTTTTGAACAGATTATTAAGTTTCTAGCTAGAATTATGGGGGATCTATCAAAATTTGTAAAATTTTTATTTGTTTGCTAGAAACCACAGTTTTATATATTGTATTTTTTGTATAAGAAATAGAAGATTAATGCTAGTGGAATAGACTCATAGGGCAAAATTGAGTGAGTAAGCACTTTATAAACACAGGGATTTAATTATATTTTAATATATGTTGATATTATAATTCAATGAAACTTTTTCACAAATTAATAGTTTGGCAGGAAGAACACTCATGCATACACCTGCTATATATTCCTAATTTGTTTACATGTAGTGAAAAAAAATCTCAAATTCAAAGGAGCTACAGTGATCATATGGAAGAAATTTATTGAAATGACACTTTTATTTTGTGCCTTGTTCCATAGGGAGTAGAGCCTGGCAGTGACACATTCTACCCGCTGGTGTCTTATTCTTATACAAGAATTGAGAAACAAGCTAAATATTGCACCACTTAACTTTGGTCCTGGGTTTTCCAGCAATGGTCTAGAAGAAATTACTTGAACAATCTACATGTTAATCCTAAACATTAGGTTTCCCTAATTCTTAAAATCAAGACCAATAAAATCAGAAAATATGTTTTCACAAGTGTTTCATTGGATTTCAAGACCCTGGAATTTCACAATCAGAATAGAACAAAAGCTAATTCTATCCATCCTCATCATTAAATTATTACAGTGTGGATATGAAGCCTTATCAGTCTATCAGGTTACTTAATTTTCATATTTAATTTAATGAACCCTAATGGACTGTTGAAACTAAAATATATCAAATGAAGTTGAAAAATAACTTGGAGGCATGGTAGGGCCCCTTTCTCTTCTTGGCTCCCACATAAATAAAGATGTGCTTTGTGATTCCATTTAAAAAGAAGCAGTTAATTAATTATATTGATATTAAGAATATTTGCATATTAATGTTTAGGATATTAGCTGCTATATGAGTAGCTTAATCAAATATATTTGAAGACAAAGTGTGAAGAATAAAAAATGTTCAAAACTGGATTTGACTCTAGTTTCTGACATAATGTAGCAATAGCCTTAGAAAGGTCACTTAATCACATTGGCCCAGTTTTTGACTTTTTAAAATGGTATTTTCACACACTGAACAGTAATGTGTAGCTGTTATTAGTTAAATGAAGCAAAATATAAAGCATTCCATTAAACTTCTTAACTTTTGACTACCACCCACTGCACGAAGGAAAATAAAAGCAGGGGAAAAAAAAAAGGGGAAACAAAATGAAAAAAAAAAAAAAATGTCTGGATACCTATTGTATGTCTTCCAGTTTTCTAAGTATTTTTATTTATTGCTCAATTTAATTCTTAAAATTACTCCTTGTGATAAACGTTGTCTGAATTATATGGTTGGGGATTTTGTAGTTGGAACATATAATTTAACTAGTGCTTAATGGGTTTGTAGCAGGTGTCATTCACATTCATATTGAATGATACCAAATGTGAACAAGCTCCACCTTTATTCTTCTCATGGCCGCCTTCTCTCTTCCTCAATATGCTCACGTAAATTCTGTGCAAACAGCACACTTTTAATATCAGAACTGTATATTAAACACATCCCAGCATACCAGCATCTTTTTTATGTCCTCAAGGATTTCACACAAGGTGAAATCTTTAAAAGTCTGTAGTTAGACCCAGCTGCTAGTATTTATACCTCTGACTCAGATTTTCTGATTCTACCATTTTATAAAATCTCCTTAGTGTTGTACAAATTAAAAACAAAACAAAACAAAACAAAACTATTCTTATTCAGTGGAGAGAAGGGGAAAGTATTTCTATCTTCTATTAAGGTGAATGGAGATATTCATAGCAAGATATTTGTTTGCATTTATTCTCATTGAAAATGCACTTAAAGGCATTTGACTGTGATTTCATTGAATTTCATTACTACTTATTTAACACTATCTCTCTCCAAAATCCAGGGTTATTTTAACCCTTCCCTTGAGTTAGGTGAAAACGAATAGGCTTCATTCCAATCTAGTTAATATATTTCACCCAAATTACAATTTATCATACATCTGCTGGTATAACTTAGCAAACTAATTTAAGTTTTGAAAAAATGAAATTGATCCATTTCTACAGAGTTTTATTTTGCTATTGGTTAGTACATGAGAACAGGAGATATGAGGAAAAATTGTAGACAAAAAAAAACTAATATAGCACTAAAATAGTTAATTCTATTCCTGAACAATATGAGAACAAGCATAAATGACCAAAATAACAAATCAATGACTCATTTTATATTATATTACATATAATAAAAATGACTGGTGGCTTACAAATCAATGCTTTCAGTATTCAATTTATTTCTATATTTTCAGTATTTGATGTGATAAATTGCAATACATCATGAACACAAATAAAGGACTACATATAAACACATATTTAATGCAGTTGACATATGTTTTCTAAAATACAAGTTGCTGCATGTTGATGAAAAACATTAGAAATTTCTTAGAAAGTCAATGTGGTGTGATATCTAGAATAATTATAGATATTTATATATCAAAGACTAGTTTCTGTAGTCATTCTAATCTCTCAACGATCATGATAAAAAAGCAAAACTAATAACATCATTTTGAGGGGGAACACACTAAAAATCATGTAATTATTGTGTACATGTTTGAATTTTCAAAGAATGCCTTTCTTATAAAATATTAGGGTAGCATCTTTTTTCATAAAATGAGGATAATTCTATGATAAACTCATATTCACAATTTTCCTCACAAATAATATAAATTTATCTCTTCCTCACTAAACAAACTAGAAAAAAAAAATGAAACAAGAAAAAAATCAGTTTGTAACTGAGTGAATTGGTTAATATTTTCTCAGATATATTTGAATGTTTAAAATTAAAATAGTTCTTTGTTACCTATAAAATATCTATATTGAAAAAACTTAATTTAATATATCTGAAACTAAGCAATTTCAGAGTTAAACAAAGTTTAATGAGAGGATATAACATTTATGGCTAAACTTAAAACTTTTTTAAGAATAGAGCTGCACTAAATACTCAAATATTATTTTCTTAGAAAAAAGTAAATTATTATTGTACAACTACAACATTAGAAATAAACCAGTGATTCTAATGTATAGCATATTAAGGTAATATTCTGCATTTAAATTTAAAAATTATAAGAAGAGCATGTTGCTATAGTGAGAATTAAACTTGTTCTTTTGAATTAAGCTAATGAACAAAAAGTCATAGATTGGCACAACTTCAATGCATGATGAGACTAAAATAAGAACAAAAATAATTTAGTGAAGACATTAAAATAAAAATTAAATTCCCATCTGAGTAAAAATGAAAGCAGCCTCTGTGCATCTTTGGTAATGTATGTGATCCTCATTTTACATACATTTTTTTAATGGAGTTTTTTTTTAAATGGAGAGTTGGAGAGCCACTACATCACATTCTGGAGTAACTAGGGCTTAATTTTACATTGCACTTCAGCCATATCTTACATGATAAATGCCCAGACAAAAGAAACAGAAGATAAATAGAAGTATTCAAATTACAAATATCAAGTTAGGAAATGCCTAGTAGTAAATGTAGCAGGACTTAAACACAACATTTAGCATGATATAGATCATTATTTTTATACTTTTTTCACAAGTCCCTGAGAGAATAAAACTTAATTCAAAATACCTAGTGCATAACCCTCTTGCAAAGCAGGAGCTACCTATCTCAACTCTTTGATATTACTAATATTTCTTCACGATATATTATTATTAAAATTAATCTCACAGACTTTTATATCAGATTCATTTCTGATTTTGTGGAGCCTTTTTCTGATTTAGATTTTACACTGCATTTCTTTAGTCAAGAGTTGAAGGTCTGGTAGGAAAGGAACATAATACAATAATATATACCATAGAGTATAAGCTATTTCTGTATTGGGTTGTTATCTTCAGTATCAATATGTTACTTAAAAGTAGCACCATGGAAATCTCTTGTTACTTCCTAACTACATACAGCAAGCAATTAAATGCTGTGATTCTATTAATGGGATTAATATTAAATAACTTTAATACTGTTTCATAGGGCAAACAAATATGGCAAAAGAATACACAGATGGCAAATAAACACATGAAAAGATATTTCACATAATTTGACATTGTAAATTGAAACCACAATGAGACATGAGATAATACTTCTTATCTATTTGAATGACTAAAATGGAAAAAATAAGTAACAATAGCAAAAGCTGGAAAAGATAAGGTATAACAGAAACTCTGTATAAAATCTATATGAAGCCAATATGACCTTCACATATATAAAACCGATATGGACTTCAGGAGGTAAATTGACAATAAACAGTAAATGGAGTCATATACTGGAGTAATATTTTAAAATAAAAGGCATGAGCTGTATCCAACTACATGAATGAATGTAAATGCATCTTGCTATTGGACAAAAGATATACCCCAAAATGTACATTTTGCATGTTTCCATTTACATGACAATTTGTAAAATGGCAAAAAAATTAAATTACAAGTAAAATAATAGAAAATAAGGAGTTGGAAGGAGGAAGAGCTGTCAGTTACAAGAGAATGTAGAGGAGAAATGACTTATCCTTGTTAATTGTTTGTGGTTAGACAATTCCAGCTGTATATGGTATTGAGAAGAGATTAACTGGTTCTCAGGATAGGGAACCATGAAATCAAAGGCAGTCTGAAGCAACAATATCACTAAATGATAGAAATATTCTTTCAGACATTTGATATATTTCAAATAACTTTGTTTTAGAAAGTCATATCATTATTGTGAAAATTTCAGAAGCAAGGAAAAAATAGCATGACTACAAGGAGGAATAATATATGCTGAAAAATGTGACAAAGAGATATGTATTGTTTGTGACCCTTTATTAGAAAAGAGCTTAGAAAAAGTAACTATATGAAAAAGAATATGTTAAAATAAAATTATCAAAAATATGGATAGCTGCTTAATCAGAAGAAAAACTATATTGCAATTGCACCTTATTTCCATCTGTTAGAGTAAAGGGGGGAAAATGTCATAGCAATTACAGGATTTCCCAGCAATGAAAGGATGATGCAGAGTTAGAAAGTCTATCAGTAAAACTCATTACATAGAAGTACAGAGGAGGAAATAGAAGACTATTTTAATTGCTGCCAGGAAGAACAAAGTGTGAATAGAAGAAAACTTTCTTAATTTAGGAAAATTAGTAAATCTGGCACTTAAAAGATGAAATCAAATAGCAGCTCCATTAAAATGCAAAGTCAAGCAATGCCTACTATGTCCATTTCTCTTTTTCCTTATAGTAGAAATTTTAGCCAGGACACTAAGATGAGAAAATAAAAATAAGAATGAAAACATTTGCAAATAGCACATAAAATTTATTATTGCAAAAAATTTGATTTCCTACCTACAAAACCTAAGATAATGAAAACAAACAAACAAGCAACAAACAATAAACCTAAAAAGAAAGTCCAGGAAAGGTTGGATGTAAGATCTTAAATACAAAACTCAATATACACTATAGTCAAGAAATAGAATATTTAATAGAAAAATTCTATCTTATAGTTAAAGTGGTTAAACATAAATAATAAGAAGGCCAAAAAACTTTTATGAGAAGTACACTTTGATAAACAGAAAGCATTATTGAAGACCATAAATAAATGGAAAGCTATATAATGTTCATACATGAGAAGAATCAATATTATAAAACTCAGTTCCATTCCAATCATGTGACTTAAAAATACATAAAGTAATATTTTATATAATTTGACATGTGACTTCTAAAATACAAATGGAATAATAATTTGCAAAAAAGAGGACTTTATGGGGTTTCAAGATGGCGGACTAGAGGGCGGCTGCATTTCATGTTGCTCCAGGACTCAAGATTCAAAAGAGGAGATAGTGAGTGACTTTGGACCAACTCAAAGCCACCGGGTGAGTCTCTCCCATTGGGGAGGCGTCCTGGATGGGGCGGTAGCCTCAGAACGCAGGGAACTTTGTGAAATACAGTTGCTCTGCGAGACGCCCCTCCCCCCCCACTGGAGCGGTAAACACGGACAGCGGGGAACTTTGCAGAGAGGGCCACGCAGCACAGCACTTGGTTCCAGAGCAACCTGCCTGGGCTTCGGAGGCTGCCAGAGGAAGAGCTGGGCGGCGAGCTATTTGGACTCAGCAACCGCCTGAACAACGGGGGAGGGGGCTGTCCTGAGGAGGTGGAGGTGTGCAGTGAGTTGCTTGGTCTCCAAGCACCCACACAGAACACCTGGTGGCTGCCTGGAGGAAGAGGTGAGCGGCGGATCACTGGGGCTTGGAGCATATGTACAAGGCTCCAAGTGGCTGCTCAGAGGACGGGTCGCATAGCCAGGCGATTAGGTGCAAAGCACGGTCCAGTCCAGGCACCTAGGCGCCTTTTGTTGAAAGAGCTACACAGAGACAAGCTGAGGGGCAGAGCGAAGGTTTCAGGACTGCGGGCAGCTTCTCTGAGGAGGGACAACCTAAGGAGACTCGTCTGCGAAGGGTGAGGCTCCCAGTCCCAGGAGGTAGGTCCGGGCCCCTGGGAATGTTGCCTGGGAAGGCTGCCCTGCCCAGGCAGTAGTTGTGGACTGAGGGGAACCTCTAGGAGGGGAAATGACCAGCGAGACCTCCCATCAGGTGAGTCTTCACCGCCGGGTGAGGTTTTCCCACAAGGACGGTAAAACCAGAGACACAGGCCCAAACAGGCCTTGCCTCAGCCTGCAGCCTAATTCCCCTTTGGATGACCATTGGTCAACAAGTAGAGGCACCTCTGCCCACTAGCAGGGAATATACCCCACCTGAATACCACCACCCCTAGAGAGGCAGCTTCTGTGGGGAGCACCGCAGTATCAACTTCCTCTAAGACTTCAGGCTACTGAAGGATAAAAGGAGATACACTAGCAATCTTCAGGGATATTATAAGTCAATAGAGGAAATCTGCAACATCTCAGCAGTCTACTGATACCTGAACGACATGAGAAAACAAGGGAAGAAAATGCCTCAAACAAATCTGGATGTTACATCAATAAAATCCAATGACAGCATGGCAGAAGAAATGTCAGAAAGGGAGTTCAGAATGTACATAATTAAAATGATAAGGGAAGCAAACAATGAAATGAAAGAGCAAATGCAGGCATTGAATGAACGCACCAATAGACAGTTAAAAGAGCAAATACAGGAAGCAAAAGACCATTTCAATGAAGAGTTAGAGATATTGAAAAAAAACCAAACAGAAATCCTTGAAATGAAGGAAACAATAAACCAAATTAAGAACTCCATAGAAAGCACAACCAATAGGATAGAACACCTGGAAGACAGAACCTCAGATATTGAAGACAAAATATTTAACCTCGAAAACAAAGTGGAACAAACAGAGAAGATGGTAAGAAATCATGAACAGAATCTCCAAGAACTATGGGATATCATGAAAAGGCCAAATTTGAGAATTATTGGGATTGAGGAAGGCTTAGAGAAACAAACCAAAGGAATGAACAACCTATTCAATGAAATAATTTCAGAAAATTTCCCAAATCTGAAGAATGAAATGGAAAATCAAGTTCAAGAGGCTTATAGGACTCCAAATACACAAAATTACAACAGACACACACCAAGGCACATTATAATGAAAATACCTAACATACAAAATAAAGACAGAATCTTAAAGGCTGTGAGAGAAAAGAACCAAATTACATTCAGGGGGAAACCAATACGGATATCAGCAGATTTTTCAATCCAGACCTTAAAAGCTAGAAGGGCCTGGAATAACATTTTTCAAGCCCTAAAAGAAAATGGATGCCAACCAAGAATCTTATACCCAGCAAAAGTTACCTTCAGATTTGACGATGAAATAAAATCATTCCATGATAAACAAAAGCTAAAAGAATATACAAAAAGAAAGCCAGCATTACAGAACATTCTCAGCAAAATATTCCATGAAGAAGAGATGAAAAACAAAGAAGCAAATCAGCAAAGGGAGGAGCTATCCTAAAGGAACTCTCAAATAAAGAGGAACCAAGTTGTGTCAAAAATAAACAAATAAATGAATAAAATGAGTCAAATGACCGGGAATACAAATCATATCTCAATAATAACCCTGAATATTAATGGCCTGAATTCATCAATCAAAAGACATGGACTGGCAGATTGGATTAAAAAGAAAGATCCAACAATATGTTGCCTGCAAGAGACTCATCTCTTAGAAAGAGATACCCACAGACTAAAGGTGAAAGGATGGGAACAAACTTACCATGCACATGGACCCAGCAAAAAAGCTGGGGTATCCATCCTAATTTCAGATAAAGTGGACTTCAAGTCAAAGATAGTCAGAAGGGATAAAGAAGGACATTTCATACTGCTTAAGGGAACCATAAATCAGTAAGACATAACAATCATAAACATCTATGCCCCAAACAGTGGCTCATCCATGTATGTCAAACAAATCCTTCTCAATCTCAGAAACCAAATAGACCATAATACAATAATACTAGGTGGTTTTAACACACCTCTCTCACCATTGAACAGATCTTCCAAACAAAAATTGAACAAAGAAACCATAGATCTCAATAACACAATCAATAATTTAGACTTAACAGACATTTGTAGAATATACCATCCAAGGAAGAGTGAATACACTTTCTTCTCAGCAGCACATGGATCCTTCTCTAAAATAGACCATATATTATGCCACAAAGCTAATGTTAGCAAATATAAGAAGATAGAGACACTTCCTTGTATTTTATCCGATCATAATGAATTGAAATTAGGAATAAATGAAAGAGTAAAAAACAGAAATTACTCCAACACCTGGAGATTAAACAATATGCTATTATATGATGAATGGATAACAGAAGATATTAGAAGGGAAATTAAAAAATTCTTAGAGGTAAATGAGAACAAAGAAACATCATATCAAAATCGCTGGGACACTATGAAAGCAATACTTAGAGGAAAATTTATTTCATGGAGCGCATTCAATAAAAGAAGCAAAACTCAACAAATAAACGACCTAACACTACAGCTCAAAGCCCTAGAAAAAGAAGAACAGACCAACACCAAAAGTAGTAGAAGACAGGAAATAGTTAAACTCAGAGCTGAAATCAACGAAATTGAAACAAAAGAAACAATACAAAAAATTGACAAAAGAGTTGGTTCTTCGAAAAAATAAACAAAATTGATAAACCTTTAGCCACACTAACAAAGAGAAGACGAGAGAAAACCCAAATCACTAAAATTCGGAATTAACAAGGAAATATCACAACAGACACGACTGAAATACAAAACATAATTAGAAGCTATTTTGAAAATCTATACTCCAACAAAATAGAAAATTTTGAAGATATCAACAAGTTTCTAGAGACGTATGAATTGCCTAAAATAAACAAGGAAGACATACACAATTTAAATAGACCAATTTCAAGTAATGAAATAGAAGAAGTCATCAAAAGCCTACCAACAAAGAAAAGTCCAGGACCAGATGGGTTCTCAGCCGAGTTCTACAAAACCTTTAAAGAAGAGCTCATTCCAATACTTTTCAAAGTATTCCATGAAATAGAAGAGGAGGGAACTCTCCCAAACTCATTCTACGAAGCCAATAAAACCCTGATACCTAAACTAGACAGAGACACATCGAAGAAAGAAAATTTCAGACCAATATCCTTAATGAATATCGACGCAAAAATTCTGAACAAAATTTTAGTAAATTGCATACAAAAACATATTAAAAAGATAGTGTACCATGATCAAGTGGGTTTCATCCCAGGGATGCAAGGTTGGTTCAACATCAGGAAATCAATAAATGTAATTCACCATATCAACAGACTTAAAGTCAAGAATCACATGATTATTTCAATAGATGCAGAAAAAGCATTTGATAAAATACAGCACCCCTTCATGCTCAAAACACTAGAAAAAATAGGGATAGTGGGAACATTCCTTAACATTGTAAAGGTCATCTAGGCTAAGCCCAAGGCTAATATTATTCTTAATGGTGAAAAACTGAAAGCATTCCCCCTAAAATCTGAACAAGGCAGGGATGCCCTCTCTCACCACTCCTATTCAATACCGTCCTTGAAACTCTAGCCAGAGCAATTAGACAGACCAAAGAAATTAAAGGGATACGAATAGGAAAAGAAGAACTCAAACTATCCCTATTTGCTGATGATATGATTATATACTTAGAGGAACCAGGAAATTCCACCAGAAAACTCTTAGAACTCATAAGTGAATTTAGTACAGTAGCGGGATATAAGATCAATGCTCATAAATCTAATGCATTTTTATACATAAGTGATGAATCTTCAGAAAGAGAAGTTAGGAAAACTACCCCATTCACAATGCCTCGAAAAAAATAAAATACTTGGGAATCAATCTCACAAAAGAGGTGAAAGACCTCTACAATGAGAACTACAGAACACTAAAGGAAGAAATTAAAGAACACCTTAGAAGATGGAAAGATCTCCCATGTTCCTGGATAGGCAGAATTGATATTGTCAAAATGGCCATACTACCATAAGTGCTATACAGATTCAATGCAATTCCAATTAAAATCCCAACGATGTACCTTACAGAAATAGAACAAGCAATCATGAAATTCATCTGGAAGAATAAGAAACCCAGAATTGCTAAAGCAATCCTTCACAGGAAAAATGAAGCAGGGGGTATTGCAATACCAGAACTGCAACTGTACTACAAAGCAATAGTAACAAAAACGGCATGCTATTGGTACCAAAATAGACAGGTAGATCAATGGTACAGAATAGAGGACACGGACACAAACCCAAATAAATATAATTTTCTCATAGTAGACAAAGGGGCCAAAAACATGCAATGGAGAAAAGATAGCCTCTTCAACAAATGGTGCTGGGAAAATTGGAAATCCATATGCAACAGAATGAAACTAAACCCATATCTCTCACCGTGCACGAAACTAAACTCAAAATGGATTAAGGACCTCAGAATCAGACCAGAGTCCCTGCATCTTATAGAAGAAAAAGTAGGTCCAGATCTTCAACATGTCGGCTTAGGACCAGACTTCCTCAACAGGACTCCCATAGCACAAGAAATAAAAGCAAGAATCAACAACTGGGATAGATTCAAACTGAAAAGCTTTCTCTCAGCAAGGAAACTATCAGCAATGCAAAGAAAGAGCCTACAGAGTGGGAGAAAATCTTTGCCACTCATACTTCAGATAGAGCACTAATCTCCAGAATCTATAAAGAACTCAAAAAACTCAACACCAAGACTACAAATAACCCATTCGACAAGTGGTCTAAGAAAATGAACAGACAATTCACAGAAGAAGACCTACAAACAATCAACAAACATATGGAAAAATGTTCAACATCTCTAGTAATAAGAGAAATGCAAATCAAAACCACCCTAAGATTCCATCTCACCCCAATCAGAATGGCGATTATCAAGAATACAAGCAACAACAGGTGTTGGCGAGGATGTGGGGAAAAAAGTACACTCATACATTGCTGGTGGGGTTGCAAATTAGTGCAGCCACTCTGGAAGGCAGTATGGAGATTCCTTAGAAAACTTGGAATGGAACTACCATTTGACCCAGCTATCCCACTCTTTGGCCTATACCCAAAGGACTTAAAATCAGCATACTACAGAGATACAGTCACATCAATGTTCATTGCTGCTCAATTCACCATAGCCAGATTGTGGAACCAACCTAGATGCCCTTCAGTTGATGAATGGATAAAGAAACTGTGGCATATATATACAATGGAATATTACTCAGCCATAAAGAATGATAAAATTATGGCATTTGCAGGCAAATGGACGAAATTGGAGAATATCATGCTAATTGAGATAAGCCAATCTCAAAAAACCAAAGGAAGAATGATCTCGCTAATAAGTGGATGATGATACATAATGGGGCGTGGGAGGGGTTAGTTTTAGGGTTAGAGTGAGGGTTAGGGAGGGGAGCAAGAATGGGGGAAGGAAGGACTGTATAGAGGGAAAAGAGGGATGGGAGGGGTGGGGGGAAGGGGAAAAATAACAGAATGAATCAACCAACATCACCCTATGTAAATTTATGATTACACAAGTGGTATGCCTTTACTCTATGTACAAACAGAGAAACAACATGTATCCCATTTGTTTACAATAAAAAAGAGGACTTTATGACATTATTTTAATTTTTATAAACTTTACTAAATAAAATAGTGTGTCTTTTGAAAGCAATGAGTACCTAAGTAGAATATATTGAAAATTTGAAATGTGGAAATGAATATCTCATAAATAATAAAAGTTATTTAAAGTTACTAGAGAAAGGACACATTACTTTAAATTTGATTTTTAAATGGTGCTCTATTTGGAAAAACATACAAGAAAATTTTATGTATTTTTTATAAAAATCAACTTCAAGTGAAATAAATGTGTAAATATTTTAAATACCTGGGAGATTATTGAAAGTATAAATATTATCTTTGGAGTTAGAAATATTTTCATAACAGAAAAAATATAAAAGACTATATTTTCAATTTTATCATCAGTATTTCAAATGACACTATGAAATCTTTAAATCATAAAAAAGATACTTTGTTTCCAGAATATAGAGATGATTAATAACTCAATGAAAAAGATAAAATGGGAAATTAAGAAAATGAGTCAAATTATAACAGTCACAGAAACAATTATAAATGGCTAATAAACCTATAAATATGTAGTCATGAATTGCTTAGCATACATTTTGAGAAATTTGTTGTTAGTGAATTTCATCATTGTTCAAACATCACAGAGCATCAGAGTGTACAAAGATGACACCAACGTCACTAGGTAAAAAAAATCTCAAGGACTCTCTATTGTGTGCATATTCTATCATTGACTGAAACACAGCTAGGCAGCATATCACTGTATTCTAACATTCTGTATAAGCATAAGCACATTATTCACCTGGAACTTGGATCATAGGTACCTTTCTCTCTATTGTTGTTGCTGCTTTTATTTCTTCAGTATTATTCTCAACTACAGAAATGAGGGATCGTTGGAAATATGGCTGATATTGCACCTGAGGCAGGAAAAGTACAAGATGATCGTGAAACATCTTATGGGACCAGAAAGTAAAGTACCCAAAGAATGATAAGGACATAACAGCAGAAAGTTCAAATGCATTATTAATTTAATTTCAAATGTTATAGCAATGACTTTTTTCTGGGATAAATTTCATTCAATTATATTATATCATCCTTTGAAAAAAATTGCTGGATTCAATTTACTGATATTTTTCTAAGAAAGAATGCACTAACTTTAAAAAATAAAAGAAAGCCCAAATATAGGTAATTTTAGCTTTAAGTATTATTGAAAATAAGTTAACATGCAATGAATAAAATTTAAATCTAGGAGTCCAGACTAATAAAAATGAAAGAATATATAAATAAATTAGGGAGAAGAGAGAACTGTTCCTAAAGAAAATGTCAGCTAATAAATTTAGAAGGAATGATGGAGGTAGAAAAACATCATTTGGCAACTCTCATTTTGGTGGTTGATTTAGGAAGAAGTCACGAATTTGGGCTGAAACCGGTGGGTGGAGATTTGATGAGAACCAGACGTTGTATTTGAAAAACATAATAGTATTTTCTTAGGATTATCTCCCCACACTGCAATTACTAAAAGGTAGTGAAAAATAAAATATGAAAAGAACCATATTCTCTATAACTCTCATATTCTGGATAGACAAAAGGATTGAAAACCTAGCATATTCAAGAGGACTAAATATACGTGAAAACCTGTCCTTTCTGAGATCCTAGACCCAAGAGAAAAGTACAGATTGTTGGAAAAGTTTACAAAATTGAACGAAGGGATAAGAATTGAGCAGTAGTGTTGTATACTTTTCTGCTTTGAATGCTTGAATTATGGTTGCTTTGTGGTTGGGAGGTAGAATGTCTTTGTTTCACTGGCATGCAGATGGGAGCATCTAGGAAAGATGAGAAATTATGTCCACACCACTCTCCCAAGTAAGAGAAATAGGGTAGTTGTTATGGTTTGGATGTGCGGTGTCCCCCGAAAGCTTGCATGTGAGATAATGCAAACAAGTTTGGAGGAGAAATAATGGGGTCATAGCCTTAAGTTCGTCAGTGAATTTATCCCTGATAGGATTAATTAAGTGGTAATTAGAGGCAGATGGGATGTGGCTGGAGGAAGTGGATCATTGTGGGAGTGGCAATGGGTATATATCTTGTATCTGGAGACTGTAGTCTTTCTTTTTCTGCTTACTGATCATCATGTGAACTGTTTTCCTTTGTCATACTCTCCCACCACTATGTTCTGCCCTCACTGAGCCCAGAGGAATGGAGCCGGCATCTATGGACTAAGATCTCTGAAACTGAGAGTTCTCAAGTCAACTTTTCCTTCTCTGCAATCCTCAAATAAACTTTTCCTCCTCTGCAATTTTTCTGGTGGGTCTTTTAGTCACAGCAGCGAAAAAGCTGACTAACACAGTAGTGGAGCAAATATGGTAAAATCTTAACAATTGGGAAATCTGAATAAATGAAAATTTGTGAATGCCTGAACTCTTTGAAACAGTTTTAAAGTTTTCCTTTGTGGAAGTTATTTTAAAATAAAATATAAGGTATATATTTAAAAGGTAGTAGAATTGGTAAAAAAATGTTAGAGAAAATAAATGGTGCAAATTTAATAGAGATGAGTGATATGATCCAGATAATAAACTGAATACTTTGTGTTTAAGATTATGTTAAGAGCTATATGATAGTTAGAAGATCACAGTATATAGTCTTTTGCTAAAATCTCCTTCTCTCTAGGGGAAAAGAAAACTATATTTGGTATTTTTATAATTTAAAATGCTGTATTTTTATTGATCTACCTACTCTCTTAATCCTTGTTTTCCACAACATATATTTGAAGTAATTTAAAATTAGATATGTGATTAAAGAAACATAAATTATAATTAAAATAATACATAAAACATATAATTACATAATATTTAAATTATACATTAAAGACAAGAATCAAGAAAAAAGCAAGTAGGTAAAGAGTAAATATAATGATATGTAATTTTGTATTCTTTCAAATATGTCATTGTATTGCTTTAGAAGGGCACAAGATGAAGTCCATGGTTAAATATTAAAGGATTCAATTTTGATTTTTGAATTTAAATGTTTTAATATTTCAAATAGCTTCAACTGAAGGACATTCCTGGAAAATTTTTTGGAAGCTGATAGAAAATGAGGTTAGAAATGGCCAGGTTACAGGCACCTTGACAGCGAGGTATGATTTAAAAGAAATAATGATATCCCAATAATCCTGAGATACAAAAATACAAGGTGGATTCTTGAAATGGTTGCTATTGAAGCAAAGGATACTGCTCATCTTTTCAGCCTTTTTAGAAGCATCTTATATTTTTCATCTTTAGGATCCTAGTCATTTTCAATATCTCATTGAGAATAGTTAATGAGACTATTAATGGACTGTCAACAAATTTTTTCCTCAGGTTTCCTGTCTGGTTGTAGCAAATGGAAGAGTTTAAATCTTAAAATCACTTCTTTGATGCTTAGGAGTTACTTTTGCGCCTATTTTTTTTGCCTCATTTGCACAAAAGTGCGAGTACAATGACAGAATATCCATGAGTAAAGGCTGCTTTGATTATTACTTGTGCTTAAAGTTAGTCTGTGTAATAAAAGCCCCTCTGGTTTTTGTACCCGGTGCCCCTTTTTAAGTCCCTAAAAGATTAGAACTGTAGAGCACCACCACCCTGTCATTTACATCTCATTTTATGTGTTGCTGTTTTATGGAGTGCTAAATTGCTTAATTAAATTTTACTGGTTTATTCTGCTTGCTCATTCATATCCTACTTAATCCAGCCTACAGTGTTTTATTCCCTTAAATTAACATACGAAACCTTATGATGTAGTTTTAGAGGTCCATTTGGGCTTTAAAAATGGACAAGTTGGTTTAATGTGTAAGGTGCTATTTGTTAAAAACAATATATATTCCATGCACATATGAAAGTCATAAACAACATTAGCCATGCTGAATTTCACAAAGGTTTTGGAGGAACAAATATGGGAGGAAATATTGGCTTTTTCTAAGTGTCACTGTGTTTTATTTCTAAGCTTTTGTTCAATTTTACACATTTGGAAAACACTAAGAATTATACATAAAATTATCCCTTTACTAATTCTTTTCTGGGTGGATAAAAAAGAAAGTTTACTGATTCCTTTATTAGAATTCCTTCTTGATTGAGAATAGCTGATCTAGTATGAAGGATTTGAAATTTTCCTCTGCTCACATCTGCTGTACTTCCAAAACCTTTCAACTCCTTTTCAGACTGTTTTCTCTTCATTCAGTTTCATACAAGAAAGAAAGAAAGAAAACAAGAAAGAAAGAAAGAAAGGATGGATCACCATTTAAAATGAGTCCTTCTTTGTTTCTTCTTCATATATGAGGGGCTAACTGCAGCTTTACTGAACTTTTCTCCTTCACCCTTACCATCAACCATGTTTTTTCCATGGTATTGAGCTCTTCTGTCTTCGTTTTAGCTGAATTAACAAACATTATTTCACTCTTTTTCTGTTCCTATAATCATGCCTAATGTTTTACTATATCATTACTTATGTTATTAATTATGCACATAACTCATTTATTAGCAGGGCATCTATAAATGAGTTGAAACTTTTTCTCTTGATCAGATTAGTGACATTGGCACAATGACAAGTAGGCACTATGATACTGGATGCTAGGGTTCAAACAGAAGCTGTCATTTAAATTGTTAATCTCAATATACTTCAGCTTCTCATTTGTAAAATTATACTACTCAATATAATTGAGTAATTATAGTACTCAAATGAGCTAATATATGCTTAGGGCATGGCCTAATGTTGGATCTCATTTTATTTATGTTTAATATTGCTAATAACCAAAAGAGTTAGTTGCTCTATAGGTTCAATCAGTAGCTTTCATTTGCATTATGTGACATCATTCATCCTAGGGCCAGTGTCAGCCAACTGCCCCCTCCAAGAGTTCCTGTGCTAGATTCCCATAGAGTAATGGCCAGCCAGTCCATCTTCCATGAGAACAAACCATCAGAATGAACCCAAGTAACTCAGAGAGTCAGAAAACAAATAACCTTCTACTAATTCAAACTTTAACTTGTTTGTTGCTCAGTTATGGAAAGTTAGATATGGGCAGGGGAAGCTGGGTTGTGGGTGTTTGTGGCAGAGACTCTTCTTTGAGAACTCATGAAAAAGCAATTTGCCAATCTACAGGGTTGCCCTTCAATATTTTAACTGGCTATACTGGTGCTGTCTTTATGAATGTCTACCTTTCTTTATCACATTGCTTCTCCTGTGATCTTAATTTCCAGGCAATTTTTTTCCTCAGATCTAGGGTCATTCCATTTTAATTTTATTACTCTTTCCTAGGTAATTTCAGTCTATCTCACTGTATGGAATCGTTCCTTTCTCCATCAAAACTGTAGTGACATTTCACTTTTAAAAAATAAGAAATCTTCTAACCACATCAACTACTATCTCACTTCTTTTTTTCTGGTAATTTGTTTGTTTTCTCAATACAGAGCCCTGGTTTGGGTTCCAGTTAAGCAATGGCCAGTCAGCCCTCAAGGTGTGGTATTGACTTGAATGACTCATTGCATTGAATAGCAGTGGAATTCAACAAAGCTAATGAGAATGGAGCTCTACATTCCTGGCTCAACTATTTTCTTCATGCACAAGCTTTTCAAATGTTTAAGTTTTGACCTGAGTTCTGAGGTCCACTTTTACTTATACACATACACATGCACACATAGTATGTGTTTGTGTATATCTGAACATATATGAAATGGTTTTTCACAGCAGCATTTTGTTGCATCTTTAGAATCATTATTCTCAGAGCATTTTGTGTAGACTCTTAAACATCTTCCTGTATTCCCTCTTGTTGACTTCTCCTTATTCTAATTAGTCAGAGGTTCTCTTAAGATTCCAGCTATATGCTACCTACTAGTCAACACTGAAACAAATATTTCAATAGCAGGGCAGTAAGACTTATGAAGGAAAGAAAGAAGATTATAAGATAAAGTGCTATAGTTAATACAGAGGGTCAGGGAAGTCTGCTAAGGGGAAGTAACATTTTAACTGAAAATTAAAGGACAAGTTATCAGGAAGAGTCAATAAATCTCCCTGAAGCAGACACTTACCTCTATGGAAGGTTTGAAACAGAAACTTGGCATGTGGTATACTATGAATTGAAGAATACTGGAACTGCCTGCACTGCTCTGTACATGACAGTCAAAGAGCAGAGAGAGCAAAGGAAAGGGCTGCAGGGAAGACAAACCCTTCCAGGGAACATCCCTCCTCCCTAATCACATTTCACCTGCTCACAGTGACCACTCAGGTAGTCTATTCAAACTAGGATAAATGGATTAGGTTACAGCTCTCCTAATCTAATAATTTAATCTCTGAACCGTCCTCATTAACATAGGAGCTTTTGAGAGACACCTCATATACATAACACTGAGAAATGTCATACTCTGAACTAGTCATTTTACTCTGAAGACCCTCATGTGACAAATGACCTATCCTATACCTGAAGGAAGGAATGCTACACAGAAAGATGGAGAATAATCTTAACAACCAACTCCACTGGATTCCCCCAACTTCAGTTTATTGCCTTTATAGATTATGCCCTATTTATCTGGTCACATTTCTGAACATCTCACTATTCTTCATCAAACTAAGCATTAAAATACAGTTTTCCCTAGAGCTTTGTGTCTTCACTTCTGAAAAATCTTAAGTATATAAAATTTTGTTAAATAAATAAATCTACCTTGTTAACATATCTTTGTTATAGGTGTGTCACACTATAGGTGTGTCACACAGGATTTTTATGGTGGGACAGGAAAAAATGCCACGTTTTTGTCACTACACTTTAACTACCAGCTGTTTTTTTCAATGTTGGGAAGAAATTAGTCTGACTGGAGCACTGCGAGGAATATTTTCATGGGATGATATTACAGAGGAAGCAAATATGTATAGACTTTGGTAAAGAATATAAATTTAATATAAGTTGAATGGATATTAAGTGAAATAATTATTGAAGAAACAGGAATGACCAATTTGTTACGTTTTACTATAATGGGATCTGTTTCCAGTCATGACAGAACAAATGGTACCAGTCCTCATCTCTTCATGAGAACCACAATATAAAAGGATAAAGCATATGAGATAAAGCATTTCAGGTCTGAGACCATAAGCAAGCAGAAGAGAACTGTGATCGTGAAGAGAAGGGAAATGCACAAAGTGAGCTGCATAATTGTGCCAGGATGGCCCCAGCTTTCTGTATTGCAAGATATGGAAGCAAAGAAGTAGTGATATGGGTGAAGTGAAGAGGGAGGAACCAGACTTCTCAACCAAAAGGGACAGCTCTGGGTGTCTATGATGAGAGAGCTGTGTAGAGAAGGGCTTTGGAAGTCTTGGCTGTGGTCCTTGGGTAAAAGTTAAGTGGTTCACTGCAGGGATACCGAGTTCCATCACACTTAGATGAAACTCTGGAAGACACCATGGCTTAAGAGTGAGACCCTGCCACAGAGCCATGCAGAGGCATGTTCTAAATGTTATTACAAAACAGAAATGAAATCTTCTTAACAAAGATAAACTCAAACCTGACAGTGCTGGAGTATAGTCAAACAAATACTCAACAAAACAAACTATAATGTTCTTTAATAGGAGATAAAGCAATCCAAACACTCCACAATATAACCAACTGTGTCCAACATAAAATAAAAGGAAAAAAATATTAGATGGGAAGAAATATAAAAGCATATCCTTAGGAAGAAAACATCAAAATGATCCAGATGTTGTAATTTGCAGAATGCAACTTTACAGAAGCTGTTGATCCCTTTGTTTCATGATCTTCCTACATAGATGCTGTTGCTTTTCTCTTGTGAGGTAGAAAAAGAAAAGTGCAGGAGTAAAAGTGACTATGCTTATAAAAATGGAAAAATTATAGGTAAGTAAACACACTGGAATCCTTGTTGATTATGAATTTAAGACACCAACAGTTTATTTTGTTGGAAATAATAATGCCTAATTATAGTGAGTTTTAGCTTTATAAAAGTAATAGAAATTTCAACATGAATTGTTTGATCATTTTTAAATGTATAGGTTGCAGTGGTACTGAGGTAGGATCGAAGAAATAAAAATAGGTAGAAAGAAGACACAAAGGAAGTAATGAGGAAATTAATTTAAATGCAAAATTTGTCACATTTTTCCAGATCTGTCATTCCCCAAGTCAGACTTTTTCTCAGGCCTGTTACTCCCAAATTTCTGGGAAATCTATAACTCTCTCTGGTATACACCAATAAACTAAGTAAAGAGACAGAAGACATTTTAAGAAACTTACACTGAGGGGATATTTCCAACATTATCTACTGGATCAGAGAATGGAGACCACCTCGGCATAAGGTTCCTGAGATTTACAAGACCACAATCAACTGTTTTATAATTCGCAGACTGATATCTTCCCTACAGACCTTCCCATACACACTCCTCACCAAATTTTCTTTAAAAGAGGAGCAGGGAAGCCCCCAAAGCATATCTCACTCTGAACATGACTCGCATTCTCCCTTAAATGTGTATTTCTAGCTTTCCTAAATAAATCTCAGCTCCTTTACTGACACTTGTGAAATTCTTTTCTTCTATGGAAGTCAAGGGCCCACCTGGTCCTGAGTCAAGTTTCCTGCCTCTCTGGGAAATCCTCAAGAAAGACCTTATCCCCAAGATATCTGTTCCCCCGTGACAACACAAAATGAATTGACATTCTTGCCTTTAAGAAAAATAAAACTATAAAGTATATATTTACCATTGCTAATTCATCATTTTAATTTCTTTGTGATCCAAGTATTAAGAGAAATCACTTTGTTAAATGATTTGTTATGTGTTACTTGGATGATTCCAACATTCCTCAAGCTCTCTTAGTTCTCATTTCCTTATATGCCAGCTTCCAATAATGATACAAATTTCAACATGTGGCTTTTTTTCCATCGTTAGATTAAATGATTTGCACTTTCTACTTCTCTGCTTACTGAAGGAACACTGGAAGCCTTATTCATTTATTTTAAAAAATGCAAATATTGTGAGATTCTGAAAACTTTTTTTCAATCTGCTATTTTTATTTACATATAAAGATATTATAACTATATATGTGACGTTTTCAAATTGACAATACTTAATTATCTTCCTTTTCTTCTAATCTTCTCTTTTTCTATGTCAGTTAATCTTTTCTGGGCTGAGTACTTGGAATATGGACCATGTTTCCTTTTGGCCATGAATTTCAAAATCTATTTTGACATTTAGAAATTAAAAAATCATTAATTGCTTTTCTAAACATTTTGGTTAGGTCATCAGTCAGAAAAATGTCACAACCCAATGCCAGAAGAGACATTTTGTTAACGCATTGAAAAAAATTGTTTGCATCTCTGTGGTCATGTTTGTTTCTTCCTTATGTAAACAATGCAAAGTGTAATTCAGAAGACCCCAGTCCTGGGTATGTTTACTTATAGATGCCACACATTACTGGTGTAACCTGTAAACAATGAGGACCTTGTTTTCTCACACTGAAGTATAGCTATAAATTCAGTCTTGTTCTGAGAAATGTGATGAAAATCATGTCAAATTAGTTGTGGTATATGAAAGCATTATATCATGGTAAGATAATGAATATTATTCCATTGTTATAACTTATGAGCCAAATATGTTCTATTTTCCTAATTGAAATGACAATAAAAATTGTTTGCATTCGTTTTGGATACATACATTTCACATAACATCCAAAGTTATGATACTCTTTGAATCATCAAGGAATCAATTCCATTTTTGAGAAAATTTCCTTCAGCCATTTCATTTCTTCTAATTGTAGTTTGTAAACAGTCCAAGCATGTAAAATCAAAATGGTAAATTAATTGCCTTAATATTCTTATTCATGAAATATTAATCAGTTATCTGCTATGCAGCAGGCATTATTTTGCATACATGAAAGATGTGAAATACAGCAAAACAGAACAAAGAATAACAATGAAACTGCTTTCATGGAGTTTACATTCTAATGAGATTTCTAAAAACATGTTAGAAATGAAGTTACTATGTATTCATTTTCAATAAATTTCTATATTAGTTTTTTATCTTACAAATATTTTGTGCTTGAGACTTCATTGTGCAAGAAATAAAATATATTCAGTGATGTGACATGATCATTTGTAATATAGAAACTTCTCCAGTTCTGCCTAATGCGGAGAAACACACCTAATCATTGTTTTATAATCAAGACAGGTGCTTTGTGATGTAGCAATGCAGTATTATAATCACTATGGTAGAAAAGGCCTTTATTTTTGTGAAGCTTACAATGTGTGAGTAACAATAGGAACAGGGATACAACATTAATATGTGGCACTTACAAACTGTGAAGGCTTGATACCCCAAAGACTGGTATTTTCACACACTGAAAGGCCTTAGGACCTACCTCAGAATCAAGGTCCTCTGACCTTCCCTCATTTCTCCTCTGCTCTTCACAGGAAAAGGATTTCTATAATGTTCTTCAGTCTACCTGACTATATCTACCAAAAAAGTTGCACAATTGTCTTCTTCCTGAAACTTGGTTACCTGGAGACCATGAAACTCATATCTTAGGAAGGAAGATCTGGACAGACCGAGACAGACTCATCACACACCATTGTCCTGTATTTGGTCTCACTTAACATTTAGAAGAAAATCACTTATAAAACATTTTTCTGCGGGTCAAACAGAATTTGTCCCAGGTCATTTGTGTTCTCCAAGCCTGTTGAATTTCCCTAAAATAATTTATTATTCTCCTCAAAATTGCTTGAATTTCCCACTTTCCAATTTCTTATAAAAAGACATGTATGTTTCTGAGTCATGTTGGGCCAGTAAGTAATCAGGGAATGTGATTACCTCTTTGCATGTGAAAAACTGGTATGTTCTTTCTCCCCTTTAATTTTTTTTTTTGTCAGTTTATTCCAGCAAATTATCAGAGGGTAAAGTTGAAATTTCACTTTGTTACTACAAAACATTTCTAAAAATCTTATGCAATATTACTCCTGCGACTTCTGGCCATTTTATATGAATCAAAATGGATACAAGTAGTTAATCATCTAAAACCAAATAATCCAATATTCATAGTTATATAGGAGGAATTCCTGATCAAGGATTTTTTTTTAGGCTTTTTGTTACATATATAGAGAGAGCTTTATTAATAGTTATCTCCTTTTTCAAGGCAATGACTTTTTCCATTTTTTTAAATTATTGAAAATGCCTGTGGTTTTACATCTAGTTTATAGCTAAAAATACTCATGGGATTTCTAAGACAAATACATTCAGATAGTTCTCTCTTATTGCTGTCTGTAGTGCTAATAAAACGCCAATGAATTTCACTTTCTTGTTTCTACTCAACAGCATAAATGAAATTTACAAACATTTCTTCAAGCAATTGGGCACATTAAATCAGGAAATAAATAACTTGAGTTTCTGTGTGTGTTTGTGAATGTATGGGTTTGTTTGTAAGCACACATAAGATCAATGTGGAGTTCAAAGTTAAGATGTCTTGGAGGGTTTTCTTTATTCATTCATGAAAATCAATTAGTAAATGAGGTTATAGTTTGATCTATTTTGACAATGAATTTGCACAAGGTTGCTAAATTGGAGCCAATCCCTTAGTTAAATTTTAAAATTTTATGTTTGCATATCTTTGACTTGAATCTCCTTCAGAAGCATCACATCAGTTGTCAAAAGAATATTCACCAAGTGAAAGGCAAAGACCTCTGAAAATAAGAGAACAGATTGTTTAATGGCAATATTCCCTACACAGAAGAATGTGACATTAGGTAATAAAATAGTCTTCCATTCTGCGACTCCTCACCATGTGGTCTCAGTATGTCTGGGAGGGAAGCAGGCATTTATTACTTCATATGTCCTCTGATACTTTGGGATTATCACTTAATTAACTTGGTATAAATAGATGGAACAAGTGGTGTAAATCCCAGTGGACACAACACTTAGAATTCTATAATGGATCCTCAAAAGAAATCCTAGAAAACGAACTAACGAGAAATAGAGAAGTGACACCTGCTTCAGATCAGGATTTGAGTTCATGATAAACACTTTTTTATTTTCTTGCACATTTTTTCAGTGCTTGTTGGCACGTTTAGAAGTTATAAATAGAAAGACAAACATTCATTGAACAATAATAAGTCCCTCTCCTTGCTTCTTGCTTTCAGGAAACATTGAAGGTGAATTTGAGATTTAAATTCCAGTTACAATTTTAAATATTTGCCAAGATTGCAGAGAATTCAACAAAATCATTAAGAGTTATACTTTTAAATTTTAGGCAGCAAAGAAAATGTGCATTATATTTGCTGTAAAAGTACAAGAAAGAGATACGATATGTTAACTAATGTGATTGAGGCTTATTATTTTTTAAAGCGCTCCACAAGTGAACTTAAACCTTTTATTTAAATCTCTATGATACCATTTAGGAATCTGATTCAACACTTTCTGAGAGTGCTCTACATAGTGTATTTCTTAAATTGATTAGGTCAGACCAAAGAAAATTACCTAGATGTTTTAACCCAAATCGTATCTAAAAGCAAGCATTAAAAACCAAGGAACTATAATGCAATTATAGCAAAAATATATCTTAGATGCATGTTATGGCAGTAAATTTTCCAGAACTTTATATTCAGTGGTCCTTTCTAAATGGAAATAAATATTCATAGCAATTATTTTCAAAACTGCACTGGACATTTTATAGTTTAATATATTTTAAAGTATATAAAGAGTAGCAAACTGAAGCATAATTTCACTGACCTTGCCTATAGTCATTTTAGAACTTAAATGAACAAATACATTTGTGTTTGCTTCTAAAACGAAAAGTATGCTTAATGAATGTAGGCTTCAATAAGGGTCATCTCAGTTCTATGTAAGTTACCTTTGAATTCCCACATGATGTGTCAGATGCACATCAATTAAATATTTCAAAGTCTATAATGCAAAAATTTCCCCCACTGATACTAAAAAAACATTACTAGTGTACACACTGAGATGCTTAAATAAAATATTTTGAGAGTCTATTTTACTTTATCAAAATTTGCAGTTTGCTGACAGGCATGGAACCTGGAAGGCCAACTATTTTGACAAACTACTTGTATTTATTTATTCCAGTGATACAATGATAGCATGTTTTCATTTGAAGTGATTGCAGGGTTATTATGTATTGAGTGATATCAGAAAATGGCTCTGTTTACATAACAAAGTGAAAAAATTTGCAAAAATAATTTTCCTCAATACTTATTTAGCAGGAATTATCTTCACATCTATGAATTCTTGTACACTCTCATTTTCGATATCTTTTTCTTGACTTATGTATAAGTTATAAATCAGAAGGGCTTTATAAGATTTAGCTCTTGTTCCCATTTTCCTTGTCTCAAGAGAATTAGAGGAAGGAATTGTGAGAGTGCTGTCTGCAGAACAGGGCATCTTAGGTAGTACATGGCATAAGAAATCAGCTTATAGCTGGGAAAGAGAATGGAGACAATCCAGGTGGCAGTTCTCATTTTGAATTCATGACCCTGAGATATGCAGGTCTGGAGAACAGAACCTGATGGCCAATTTGGTCTCTTGAATGCTGAGGGCAAAAAAAGAAAAATAAAAGTTATGAACTAAGCACCCAGACTACTGATAAGGTCTCTGAAAACATAGAAATTTCAACACAAAAAATTTCAATTTTTTACAATAGCTTTTTTTAAATTATATTTTTATTTCTCTTTTGGCATTCAATATTATGGTATTTGCAGATAAATGAATGGAATTGGAGAATATCAAGCTAAGTGAAATAAGCCAATCCCAAAAGCCAAAGGCCAAATGTTTTCCCTGATAAGTAGATGATGATACATAATGGGGATGAAGGGGAAGAGGGTGAGAGAAGAATGGATGAACTTTAGATATGTTGTAAAATTTTTTTATTTGTTCTTTTAGTTAAACATGACAGTAGAATGTAATTTGACATATTATACGTGCATGCAGTATAATATCCCATTCTTGTGGTTGTGCTAAAATCAAGTGCACAATAGCTTTTTGAACCCTATGTCTCTCAAGTTCTTTAACTTTGAGAGTTAAATACATTGACTACCATTTACAGACAAAACCCCTTTCCCATCAGAGGGAAGTACAGTTGTGGTAATAGGCAGTCAATAGAGAGTTTTCATGTACCCTCAATCCTCTATATCAACTTTCTTTGAATTTTATTTCTTCTCTAGAAATGTGTTGTATTTTATGTATATTCCGCACACTGCTGGTGGCTCCATTTCTTTCTAACAATACACCTGCATGAAATTTAACAATTGTTTCTATTTCCAATTTTGAATAGACACATATTATGATCATAAGAGGTGGTTTTGACAAATACCAGGATAACAGTATCACAAGGATAAAGAGAAAAATATAATATATTATGAAAGATTGAATATTACTATATGTACAGTACTGTTATATTTTATTTTCTTGGAATGATCTATACATTTGGAATTACTTTCTAAATTCCATTCACATATGCTCTTCATAAAAGCTCTTCATTAACTTTTGTGGGTTTTCTTTCCACCTTTTAAAAGGTAGTCTTTAGCTCACTTGTTGGGCCCTCTTGATTTCTGACTCTATTCATATCCTCTTTTGACAACATAATTTTGCCCATGTGTTCCTTAAAAGAGCATGTTGAAACTGAATATTTTAACCTACAATTAAGAATGCTAATCTCCTTTATTTAAATTCAGGGGTTCTTGGCAAACCATAGATATAAGTACCCATCCTATAGTGTTTAAAGGTTGAGTTCCTTTTATACCTCAAAAGATAAACATTTATTGTCCTGATTTGTATATAACAAGTAATCATAGCAACAGTCACTTATGATTAATGTACTGACATGGTTTACTTGTGGGTTTTGAACTATAAAAGGTGTGCTCTAACCCCTGGAGATAGAGGAGTACAAGCTTGTAGACTGCTCATTGGTCCTTCAACTGGTGAATAAATGGTTCCATCTCCTGTTTAAAAAAAAAAAAAAAAAAAAAAAACAACAAGTAATCGACAATTCAATGAATTGCTCTATTATGAACAGGAATTTCTGTCCCATTCATAAAAGGGATCAGTATTGTAAGTTTATCATTTTTTCCTCTTGAATATGCATGGATTTTGACTTATTTGTTAATTAAACCATTACCTCAAAGTACTAGCAATAACCAAAAAAATTTTAATTCTATTATTTGTTGTGTCTTTTATGTCCTTTGCATTTTATTGGAAAAGATAGCAAGACAGACTAATATAATCCTCAAAGCAATTTATTATTGTTGCTATTGTTAGCTCTTCTTTCAAATAACAAACTGGAGAATCACATAAGTTTGGTTGTCAAATCTAATATGAATTACATGGAGCATTGGATTTTGTGTCTATATGACCTCAAAAGTTAGTTTCTTTTCATAGTCACTAATGTTTTAAATTAGTTAGAATTTAGATACCTCTTCCTTGAGGGTATGGAGGGAACTCCCAGGTACTCCCAAATTAAACCAAAATGGAGACTACAAGCTATTATGTCAATAACTGTAAATTTCAAAAAAAATTCACCACTTTAAGAACTACTTGATTATAGAAAAGATTCCAGAAAAAGAGAAAGTGAGAGACAGAGAGAGAGAGAAAGAGAAAGAAAGAGAAAAATTTTTATTTTCAGCTAGCTTTGAGGAACTTGGCAGGAGAAATGAGGTAAGGAATTCATAGGATATATATCATCAGGTTATTTTTCCATAAATACAGTCTAATCGACAAACTTAAAAACTAATCTGTGAGTTGTTAAGATATTTGCTATTAATAAAGTTCTCTTCATCTTGTACATATTTCTCATTATACTTTTTATAATTATACAGTGTAATAAAAAATTTGATCCTCATATAATTAAAATTATTAATTTTTTGAGATTTTCAGAAATAATTATAATTTGAAATAATTATATTTTGAAACAATTGAGGAATAGAAATAAAGTGTATATTACTTTTGTTGCAGCCTAAAATATGTAGTCTATGACTCTTCTTTGTGATCTGTACCTACCCTTTAAATTGTAAGTGGAATTGAGAGAGAAAGAGAATGAAGAAGTTAGCTTGTGTACTGTAGTTTCATTCATTAAATCAACAAATAGGATGATTAATGAATAATCATTCTGGGATAAATAAGGAAAATACACAGAGTACCTGTATACTTGACAATATTACTTCTTTAGTGCTTCATTCTCCTGTTTGGAGAATGGAAGTCCATCTATATGCATACAAATATAAAAAAGGGAAAAGGATGTTTCTATCAACAAATTTAGTGAAAAGCTAAAATAGTTACACTATAAAAGATGAGATTGTGTGTTAAGAATAAAGACTGAGGGATATTAGAGATTGAGAAACAAATTAATTGAAATTGTAATGAATAAATTGATTTTCTTAGTTGTCCCAAAGGCGAAAGGTGACACTATGTGTTTGGGAGGTTCAGAGAGCCATGAAAAGCCAGAAACATGGAAGATGTATTTAAATAAGAAAGAATAAGAGGGAGAAAAATAGAAGGAAAGGATAATGAACAATTAATATTGTGAAAAGGGAAGAATTATTGATATCACAAACTTGTGCAGTGGTGAAAATAACTCAACCCAATTTAGTGTTACATAAATAGCAATCACTTATACAAATTGCAAATAGAAAAGGCTCTTGATTCACAAGAATGGAGAGAGATTATCACACAAGACCAGATGGATCTATCTCAAGATATCTAATAGTACAGCATAGCTTCCATGTTTTTGGCTCAAATTTTGTCCTTCAGTCTTTTAAACTTAGAAACTGCCATTGTCACTTCACTAAGATTATATCCTTCTCTCTGGGATAATTAA
The DNA here is from genome assembly GCF_902686445.1 of Sciurus carolinensis. Lineage (NCBI taxonomy): Eukaryota > Metazoa > Chordata > Mammalia > Rodentia > Sciuridae > Sciurus > Sciurus carolinensis. The sequence continues at coordinate 59,159,796 of NC_062222.1, read as the reverse complement.
CAAAAAAGAAAAAAAAAGAAAAGATTTTTAAGATTTGTAAAGAACAAAATCAATGAGCTAAATTAGATGAGAACTATGAAGAATATAACAGACCATGTCTTTCAGTCAATGCATTTGTTCCATAATATGGAAGTCACACTATAATTGATAGGTTTGTTGTTTGGCGAAAAGAGAAGAAATAGAGAATTCAACATTTAATGGCCACACTGAAATTACCTGACACATACCTCTTTCATCAGTTTCTAACATGGTACATCTTTGTGAGACAGGAAATCAGAACAGACAGGCAGATAGAAATAAGTGCCTTGGTGGAGGGAAAGAGGAAAGGAGATGTTGCCAATCTAAAAGGAGACACCAGGCCTTGAGAACATCCTGTTGCTGCCCCAGATAGCTACAAGCACAAAGGTTCTTCCTTAGTTACCCCTAGCAATGGCCTACCACAAAATCTACCCCTACCCGAAGCACTTCCTCTCACCAATGGATATACCAAATCCCAAGGCTGGACCTGTCATCTCAATTATATAATTAAGGGATTAAACTTGTGTACCTCTAAGGGGCCTATTAGACTCAGAGGTTGAAGAGCTTAACTGACCCTTGCTAGCATCCCTCATTTGCATGGGCTCCACCAATCACCAGTGCTGGGCCATCAGAGATGCCCTTACGAACCACAAAAGAACAGCCAGGTACCCTTCCTGGGGACCCCTCACAAACCACAGGAGACTTTTTTCTGCTTCGAATAAATCTTGCTGCTTGTCCATTGATCTCATTCTTTGAATTTGTGAGAGAAACCACCATGTACCATGACTCATGTAAATGTACCATGATTCATGCTACATTTGTATCCATAATAGCATTCTATATTTTAATATTTTTATGCTTTCGTAGGTAGCATATGCTGATGTTAAAATTTAACAAGAATCATTTTAGTTTCTCAATCTTTTTTTTTTTTTTTTTTAAATCTGAGTTTGGTATGAGAAGATTTACACAAATTCTCAGAATGTTGGAAAATTCTTGACTAGACTTATTAATTGATTCTCTAAGTTTGCCAAACAATAAAGAGGATTTTTTTTTCTAATTCTAAATTGGAACATGAAAGAACTGATGAATGAACTCCTGTTTCAACTTTTCTTTAGAAAAATACCTGGTACCCCACTGTGATATTTAATTTTAGATGTTCACCTGATTGGATTGAGGAATATCTAGAAACCTGCTATGGCTGTGAGGATGTTTCCAGAGGAAGCTAGCATCTGAGTCTGATTGGAGTAGTAATGCCCCATAGTGGATGGCGTTAGCCACTCAACTAGCTTTTGGAGGCAGCAAATAACAGGGAGCCTTCCTGTATGCCTGCCTGAGTTCTCTTCTCTTGCCTTCTTTTTATAAAGACACTAGTAGTCTATTATAGGAACCTCGCTCTAATGACATTATCTGATCCTATTCACTCCCTGAGGCCCCACCTCTAAACACAATACTTGGATTCAGTTCCCACTTCAGCTTGGTAACCTCACTATGGGGTATGTGGGGGATATATTTCAACATGAGTTTTCATAAGGAACAAACTATATGCAAATCACAGAACCTGGATGTTATTAAGTCATATGAAAAATGTCACAGATGTGACCTCTATAACCAGAACTTTTCAAAAAGTAAAATGACTAAGTGTTGTAATTGAAACACTAAATAATTAATTATTTGACGTACACCAAAGGGAGAAAACAGAGGGATGTCTATAAAAATCAAGTTGGCTGTTTTTAAATCCATACCTTTGGGATATTTAGTATAAATATAAGGGGGAATTATATGTGCCTTAATTGAGAAAAATTGAAATTTAAATCAAATTGCTAAGAAAATTAAACATGGGCACATACTAGCTTTTCCTGTGGAAAAGGAAAACTAATCCCTGAAGATAACAGAGGCAAGTCTATCCAACACACTCTCTGCCCTTCTTGATGTGCTTTAAACCAGTGAGTGGTGGAAGCATAGGTTATAAATGCAACTATCTTATCATCATTTATCGTTAACATATTCAGAAAGTCTAATTCATATTTTTACCTAGATAACTAACCAATTTAAAAAATTATCTAAATTTGCATTTCCTAAATTTTGCCTAAAGACAAATTGAACAAATGGAGACTTACCTTAAGTTCAACTTCCTTTCAAGTTTTTTTTTTTTTTTTTTGATAATTTTGTAATCTATTATTTTTGCTAATTTGTATTATTTTGGTTTTAGGTTTTTTGGGGGGCTACCTGGGATTGAACTCAGGAGCACTTGGCCACTGAGCCACATCCCCAGGCCTATTTTGTATTTTATTTAGAGTCAGGGTCTCACTGAGTTGCTAAGTGCCTCACTTTTGCTGAGGTTGGCTTTGAACTTGAGATCCTCCTGCCTCACCCTTCCCAGCCTTTGGGATTACAGGCATACGCCACTGCACCCAGCTGATTTGTATTATTTTGAATCAGTGATATTTTCATAAAATTTTAAGAATTATTTCATCAGGTCTAGAAATCTTTTCTCATTTATTTTTGCATTTCTAATATACACATGTCAAATTTACAATATTTTCAGATCTGTTTTGTCAAAGAATATTTCTTTTACCTCTTCAATCTCTTTTTATTATTTTGAGACATTTTTCTTGCTTCCATTAAAGGCTTTCTTCAAATATATTTTACCACTAAAATAAAGACTTAAGGAACGTTGGTAACAGGTTTTAGAAATCTTATCCACTGTGGTTAGGCTTGGGTTCTTGCTGTTTTGCTCCACAGTGAGTGTCTGTGTTCACTCCATGCATTAAACAAATTAGGACCTGCCAATATTCATTTCTCTTAGTGTTTTCTTAGGTATTGATATTCTGACAGAAAGAAAAAAGAAAAAGTAACTGCATGAATTAGAATGTTATTGAAATCCATTAAACCTGACTTTTCAAGATAATTTTTTAAAAATGCAAATGTGATACAAAGGTTACAACAAACATTTGTAGCGTCATCATGAGACACATTTCACTGTTATTTCAAAACAAGTCACAATTGTCCTCTTTGCATGGTCAACTGCCAATTGATATTAGGCAGTTAGGTAGAGCACACTATTTGAGAATTGCAAATTAGCTGGAATTCTTTACTCACTAGAGCACAAACATTGGCTGTGAGTAGCTTTTAAAAAAAGTGTTTATGCAAATAAACTTTGAGCTAGAGATTGAGGTTAAAATCCCAACTCATCCACATTCCAAGAATATAATCTTATCTATCTCAAGCCCCACCCCCATCTGTTCTCAGACTCTCCAGAGTTTCTATTAGATGTAAAATGTGCAATTAACTATTGACCACAATACATAGATCTGATCCATTATTCACTTGGTTTCCAGACACTTTCCAAAAGAAGCCACAGCTTTTAAAGCAGGTGATGTCCCTAAGGCTGGCAAACAGGCTTATCTATTTGGTACTGAGAGTAAATGGAATTAAAGAAGATTTTCTGGGTCAGACCATCTAAATTTGAGTTCTGATTTTGAGTAGGTCATTATACAAAGAGGATTCTCAAAGATTATCACCAGGGTAACAGAGGTAAGGGAAAGAACTGACATTCCAGTCCTCCGTCAATAAAAACTAAGATGGTGCTTGTGGAGGTTAGCTAGGAAGTATAAAGGTGAATGAGGCAGGGGACCATGTTTTGGAGAATGCGCTCAGATGAGACAGCCTGCCACAAATCCAGTATTAGCTTAGGGTAAGAAATCTTTATAAATAGAGAGTATTTTTTCATTATGTGCCCTGCAGAGTGTTTTTCCCCTGCCCTGCCCCTTGGGGTGCAGCCCAAGGTAACTCCAACCTTCTATGAACTATGCCATGGGTTTCTTAGGAAAACTTACAAAATGAAGTGAGAGCAAGGTGAAGTCCCTACCTTGTATGTTGCAGCTCTTATGCCAATCTATATCTTGTAACTTCACTTAGCACCTCATAAAATGACTAGAAATACAGTTTTTTACCTGAACTAACACTAGCAGAGGCAAGTCAATCATGGCAAATTTCCAGAGCAAAACTTACTTATAATAAAACAAACCACATGCATACAAGGAAAATATGCATATAGTTTTGTAACTTTAAATTTTCAGAGTAGTGTTCTAGTAAGAGTTTGTCAAGAGTTACAGTCTGAGGCTAGAAACAAAATATTTGAATAGATTTATTGTTGCAGAAGGGATAATTAGAGATTTATAATTCATCTTACCAAAATTTATTTACAGATTGTCTACTATCATTCAAGCATTGAAACCGATTCTGGGTACTGAGTGTATATTAAGGACAAAACTGATAGTATAGAAAATAAAAATTATGAAGAATTATTTAGACCTTTTGTTAAGGATATTGATCTCTAATTAGGAAAGGGAGGAACAAACAGCTCTAGATACACAAGGAGTTGGTGAAGATGAAATTAAAGTTCTTAGGATCAGGTTAAGTGACTTAGAACCTGCCATCAATTGGAAAATATAAGAGAAAGAGAGAGAGAGAGAGAGAGAGAGAGAGAGAGAGAGAGAGAGAGAGAGAGAGAGAGAACCAGTACATTACCATCTAAATTTTTAATTAAGAGGAAAAGAAGCATAGCAAGAAAAATACCAATTAGTGACCTCAACTTGATTACTTGAAAAAATATTTGTCTGGGAGGTTTATCCCAATAACAAGGAAGTGGAATTTACCACCTAGTGGAGACATTATCATGTTAAACATTAGCCAGACAAGAGAGAGAACATCGTGATGATAGAATGTGCAATGCATACATCTGTCTAAAGAAGAAATATGTCTCCTTTTCTTAAGAAGTAGTAAAGCATCTAGTATCAGTCAAGATTCCTATAACAGAATACTGAATTGAACATGTCACAAACTTGGAGAACATTTATCACACAACTAATCCCAGGTTAATTCAGTGGTTCTGAGTAGTGTTACTGAGTATTCAGTCTCCTTTAATTTGTTACTAACCTGTGTCTCTCTTTGTGTTCAGAAAATAACCCACATCTAAAATGCCTCATTCACAAGAGGGAGCAGAATTTCCATGTCCCTGGACCAGTGATGGCCAACTCTTTTAGATTAGGGAGTTGTCTACTTGGGCCTTTTGCTGCCCAACCCTGAATAAAACCCAGGATCTATTAGCCAGAAAAGGAAGGAAATAGATGTTGTAAGGCCTCAATAGCATCTCCTATAAAAAATGTACACCTGTAATTCTAGCTTCTTGGAAGACTGGGACAAAAGGATTGAGATTTCAATGCCATACTCTGCAACTTAGTGAGACACCTCATCTCAAAATAAAACATAAAAAGGAATGAGACTGTTGATCAGTCATAGAGCAACCTGGATTCAAACTCCAGCACCACTAAATAATAAAATAAAATAAGATGAAAAACAAATAAGAAAAAAGCTCACACAGAATTGTCAGCATTTTACTTGGACATTTACTTGGATGCAGTGGTAAACCATTAAGAGTAATATGTATAACACCTGAGGTCCATGGTGCACTTTGTGGCCAAATATAGTTTACTTTCTTTTAAATCAGAATAAAAACTAAAAAAGTTAGGTCAAGTAAAATATTTTAATGTATAACATTAGTATACTCTTCATTATGCAATAACATTGTGAGCTACTTATTTTATTTCTATAAATTAATGGGCTTCTGGACATCAAAATGCAGACTTAGTCAAGGGAACAGAGCATGCCTGACATGTGAGGAGGGGAGCTGCACTCTAGGGGAAGCGAACAGCATAGCATCCTTCCTGGGAGAAGTGAAGCATCTATCTTGTTCACCCCATTTCACAGAAATGGATAGCCACACTCTTGAATTCCCAAGTGGACCTAGAATCGTCATGTATGTGAAGAGGCATCTGCAGTGAGCATGCTCACATTAATTTATTCCAAGCCAATTCCCAATTAAACTGGATATAATAAACAGATATTCCCAGGGGAGCTGATGAAAATAATTCAGCAATACAAGTTTAACAGTTTTCCTTTCTATTTTCTAAGTGATAGATCAATATTTCCAAAAGATAAATATGACCCTTTGAAGGCTAATTCTGTGTTCCACAAATGCTGTGGCATACACATGTGTGCAACCAACACACATAGGTTTTTGCTTTTTGACACCTTTTCTAAACTGGTATTTTTGATAAGTGGCTATCTCTATATCTTTGCTGTCATGGTCCTTTATTGCCAGCTGGTTAGAAAAGAAGGAGGCAAAGGTCGATTTGCTTTTCCCCAGAAACAAATCTGTCACATCACTGATGTTCCACTCCAGTAGCCTTGTGGGACTGAGGGATGCCAGGTCTCCTCCTTTAGGGCACCTCCTGCTCAAATATACCCACAACAGATTTTGTTCTAGATGAATTGAATCCGACACCAGAAAGGCAATCAATGTTATAATGCCAGAGAGGAATTGAAGTCACAAAAAGCTTGCCCAGATATTTCCAACAATCAGGGTACTTTAAAAAGCTTCATATAATACATCTGCAAGCATCAAAGTTTTCTGCCTTTTGTGAGTACAAGAGTCTTATTTTAGAGAGCAAAGCCAAAAAGTTGAGCCATCAAAAGAGTCAGAGCTTCTCTGACAGAAATAAGTGTAGTTCAAACATTAGTAAATATGTCTGCTATAATAAAAATATCCTTTTATAATACACTTCCCCACTCTCAGCTGTGACTTTCCATGGGAATTATTTCCAAAGCCAAGCTGCAGGGAAAGCATCAATTAATCTGCTGAATGAATTTTTGAATCTATTCTCAATTCTGAGACCCCCTCCTGGTGCTTGGTAATTACCCCAATATTTTCTGTACGCTTGTTTAAACGGCTTCCTCTTGGGCATCCTGTGAAGAAGGCCTCTCTCTCTGTTGATCTGAAAGGCAGCATGCCTTATCGCTCTGCTTCATTCCATCTGCGGTTCGTAGGGGGTCCCGCTAATCATTGTCATTGGAACATTGGATGAGCAGTCTGGGGACATAGATAGATGGGACACCAAAGGAGACCAGAGACTTTCCAACAGAGTGCTCATCTCGTAAATGCATCATCACTCCCAGATTCAAAGCAAGAGATGAACTCCTTTAAAGTAAAGGCTTGCACCTTAATTATACAAACACAGTGATCAAAGTTATTAGCACTCTTTTCAAAGGCCCAGGGATTTAATATAATGGTGTTTTGTTACCTTTGACAGAAAATATTTGGTCTTCAGGAAGAACAAAAGTGACAGGGAAAAACAATGGGGGGAGAAATCGAGCAAGAGGAAAGGAAAAATGGGTTTAAACAAAAACGCTATTTACAGAGAAATGAAATTTAAAAAGCAGGTGATGCAAAAGAAAGATAAAAGTTGTGAAGTGCTGGGCTGTGAAAGAACTTCAAAGTGTATTAAAATGTCACATTGATTTTTCTTACATCCTTAAGTAGCAAGTTTCAAAAGATAAATGCGATCCACAATTTATCCACACATGATTGATCTGTAGACAGAGAAAATAAAGCACAGTGATATTTTTTTCATATCAGAGAATCCTCGCACTGGAAATATTTATCCCTTACTTTTCTTAAATAAAGATGACTTTCATACTTTTTGGGACGTGACATGTATGAATATTATTTTCTAAACACATTAGTTCAGAGGCTCCTTGAAAATCCGTGAGGCATCTGTGTACAAAATATGCTCCTTTCCTTTGTGTGTTAATAAATGTATGTGTGTAATCTGATTCAAAACACTAATGAGTATAATTTAAAGAATGAGTGATAAGTTTTTTTTGACTGGCAGTATTGAACAAAAGAAAATTAAGTAAAAGTTTAAGGGAGATATGTCACTGTTTTTAATCTTAGAATACAAAACATCAGTTCAATAAATTTTTGTCTTAACTGAGTCCCAATATTAAATGTGTTGGGACAGCTTCGCATTTATAATGACATGGACTTCTAAGATATTGACTTACAATATTACAAGAGTTACAAGAGTATTTCCTACTGCTTATTATCCAAGTATAGTCTTTAGACACCCTCTATATTTAGTATTATCATTGTATTTTGATGTAAATATCTATATACCACATTTCAAAATTTTATCCATAAAATGAGTACTCTTAAAATTCTGGAGGGTTTTACTTCATTATGTATCAGAAGGAGCCAGTCATAAAAAATAGGATGGTGTCTGAAAGCTAGGAAGAAACTTTAGTTAAGATTCAACAATCTATTTTAATCTCTAATTGGTCTCTTCCTATTCACTCTTTAGAATCCATGTTAGTCAGAAATGACCTCCATCGCTTTACCAAAATGTCTCCATGCTATCAAGTGGATTTCTATTGATAAACCAATGGTCAATTCTCAGTTCTCATCTTGGTTGTCTTATTAGCAAATAAGCAATATTGTCATGGTTTCCCAAGATCCTCTCTCTGACTGCTTTCTGGACTCCAGGACATCAATTACTCCCAGTTTTCCCTCTATATCACTGACTATTTATCCTGATTTTGTTGGTTTATCTGCATCCCCTGATTTCTAATCATTTAATTGTCCTACTGCTCAACACTCAGATGTTTTCTATTGATCTTGACTCCTTTAGAGATGTCATTGGCTCATAGGTTTTCAGTACCATCTATATGCCCATGACTGAGAAATTGAATTTTTTTCCTTCCTGCATATCTGCCTTGTTTTCCAGCCTCATATATATTACATTTCACTTCAGTTAACACTCTTACTGAATGATGAATAACAAAAAGTTATACCTAAAATAGAACTCCTGATGTTCCCCAGAGCATGTTCCTTCTAAGGTTCCCCAATTCTGTAATCGGAAAACCCATTTTATTATTGCTGAAGCAAAAAACCTTGAATTCATCTGACTCCTCAGTTTCTTTAACCCTGTGCACTGGATTGAACATGCAGTCAGCAGTATTTTTCTTAACGCAGCAGTCAGGACGCTCCTTTTCAAACTAAAAGCAGATCAGATCACTCTGCTTCTCCAAACCACCAATGGTGTCCCACATTGCTCAAATGGGAAAGCTTCCTTCCAAAGGCTACAGGACCTAAGATTTACTATTACCTTGTGGAATTCATCACACTTAACATTTGCTTATCAAACAACTGTCCCATGCGTTTTCTGCTGCTTTGTGTCATGACCTATACACCCTGATGTTTGCTTTCTAGATCCTTCTTTCTTGAAGGCTTGACCCTCACTTTTGCTTATTTATTTGTTCTGGTGGTACTGGGGATTGAACCCAGGATCTCATGCATGCTAGGAAGGCACTCTACCACTGAGCTCTGCCCCTGACCTCAACAACCCTTACATTTCTGCTTGGTTTATTTCATTATTCCCTCCATTTTTCTGTTCATATATTAGCTAAGTTCTTGTAGGTACCTATGAGTCGCTTTGGGTAAATTATCTTAACTTTCTGGTGTATTTGTTTTAGCTTATACAATAATTATAAAACTTATTTTATAGGACCATTGTGAGATTTAAATAGGATGTTCCAACAGCATTAATAAAAACAATGAGTTACATGTAATAGCAGAGTCCATAAAAGCTAAAATAAAATGTATACAAGTACCACTTCACCTTCTAAGCTGATAGAGGACAGATTTACCTAGTCCCTCTGGAAATTAGCCAATGAATGAAAGATTAATAATAATCCAAACTGTAAGTATTTGGTGAACAAACAGAAAAATCCAAGTTCATATAAAAGCAACAAAATAAGGAGGGCCCTAGAAAGATGAGTGAGCTGTCTTACAAGAGTCCAGTACTATGTTCCTCTATATCTCAAATTAAAATTTTCATGATGTTTCAGAATCAATGCTGTCTGCGGAGTCATTGTCACTGTCATAAGTGGTGATATATGAGAAACAGGTGTGTAGTTAATGACATGGACTTTTCTGCTTCATTATCTGAACTCAAATCAACATTTTTACTTACTAGCAAGGAAGCATAACATGGATTCATGTTGGGGAAATCATTCTAGTTCCCTAACTTCTAGTTCCCTTACTTCTGTTTACCCAATACTCAGATATATAAAGTGGGTTTTGTGGGACTACATGCAATTTTTTGAACTTTTTTTTTTTTTTTTTTTTTTTTTTGGTGGTGGTGCTGGGGATTAGAACTCAGGGCCTTGTTCATGTGAGGCAAGTACTTTATCAACTGAGCTATCTCCCCCTGCCCAATTTTTTGAACATTAAATAATTAATGATATAAACTTTTAACAGCTGTGCCTGGTTTGTAAGAAGTGACTAATGAATATTTGTTACTAGTAGTGTTAATATAAAAGCAAATGTTTCCTAGAGCCTTTCATAGGGAATCAAGCAATGATAAGGAGATCCTGTGTTTCAAATTAAATGTAACTGGGTGGCATCTCCCAGAGATAAATGATGGTAGATATAAGCATTTTGTATGGCTTCAGTGAGCCCAACGTATCAAAATCACTGTTGAGAAGAGGATAAGAGGCTGTCCTGCTGCCGCCAGTTCTCTCTTTTCAGCAATTTCTCAAGGATGGACAAGGAGTCAGTTGTAATCAAAAATATGCTGAGCTCATTGCATTGGGTGATCTAGTCCTACAGGCAGCTCTGAACTCAAGTCACATTTCCTGAGGGTTGGGGAGAGACTAAGAAATGTCAAAGAACTTGTGTTAGTTTTGGAGTGCTCTAAAATTTAAAATTGCTCTCTAGACCTGTGGAGAAAATTGAAACTCTTAAGTATTACAGCTTCTTGGTGAAGCACTCAAATCTATCTGTCCTAATTTTCTGTCCTAATGATTTCTCAGGGATAGTTTGCTTTCCATGAGCCTGCTCTTCTTAGAAGCAATCAAAATGATCTATTTTAGTCTGGACCAAATGTGGGGGGCAGTGTATAAATCAGCTGAGTCCTGAAGATACCATATCTTGCTTCTCAGAAACTCACACATGAATTTTTATAAAAGGAAAAAAGAGAATGTCTGACATCTGTGGGTACGAGAAGATTTTTTTCCTCGAGCAGGTCTAACATAGACATATTCTTCACTAATCATGCGTTTGAAACAAATACAGATTTAAATAAGTGTAAGATTATATTTCATCTCTACTCTTATCTAAAATGCAAATTTTCTTTCACTTCTATTTCTTATCATGCTGATATTTTAGTGTGTTCTTGCTTTCTTTTATAGAGTCCTCACATCTGAGCGAAACTCGTGGCATTGGATGTATATGTGAATGTGTCTGTAACATAATTGTAGAAGTACAATGTGTTATCACCATTTTTACTTTCTCATAAACTGCATTCTGTACATATACAGATTTTGTCCTTCTATAGGTATTACGGAAAATTTTTCTTTCATGCTAATTTTCATATTAATACTGTTTTATGGAATTTTGTCTAAGTTTTACTATCTTGGGTGACCTAAAAGTTATCATTCTCCCTTTTGTCAAATAAAAAAGGATGTCATAAAATGCTCTCTGGTTCATTCATGAATGCATATGATTTGGAACTTGCAAGCAACAGACTCTTTTTCTTTAGAAGTTTAAAGTTGGCTGCTTATGGTGAATTAAAGGAGGGGAAAAAAAAGTGTTGCATTAAATTCATGCCCCAAGAAGTCTTTCTGAAATGTTTTTAAGAGGTAGAGAACTGAGGAATAAGGAATAATTTGATCTTGATCACTCAACTTGCAAATGACTTTTATTATAGCTAGATAGATGTATAAAATAGAATATGTTGTTTAAGCTGTGTGATTTTCTCTTTTTAAAGTGTAAAATATTTCACAAAATGACTGAAAGTTTTCTGAGGAATAAGGGAATCTCTGAGATGATAGACCCAGCTAAAGATTACTTACAAACACATCATCAATCCACACCAACACAGAAAGCAAAAGAATGCTGGTTGTATAACCAGAAAAACTTTACTGAATGAAATAAGACTCAGTGAATTTAGATTTCAGAGAAGACAGAGCATTTTATGTTTCTGAATGTGAGATTAGAGGGCACATAATGCTTTCTTTCAGGGCTGCCATGTTGTTCTCTCCAAACTAATTTGCAACCTACCCTGCACAACTTTATAGTTTAAACAGTAATCACACGCATAAATCTCATCTCATTCTAACCTACCACCTTGTTTTCTGTTAACACTTATACAGATGCATTTTGTTTTTGTTTTCCCTCTATTTTGAAGAAATGCTTCGGTGGGAAATCTCTTTTCTTAGAGTAAGATATTATTTCTTTAAAAGCTGGTTGAAAAAAACACTATGGAATAGGCGTATGGTTCCATTTATTATTCATTCCATAAACATTAGTCAATATCTTATATATAAGATGGTCCTGGATGCATTTTGGAAGATGGAAAGCTCTATAAGAACTTTTTATTTCTTTAGAAATTTTATCAGAATGATTTTAAAAAATGGTAGTCACTTATTTCAGACCTCCCTGGATTGGCCCATAACAACTTGACAGTCTGCTAAAATCATGCCAGAATATTTTATCTCTCTATCTCTGTTACAAGTGAAGAATCCTGTTAGTTTGAGTTGCATACATATCTGTTTAATCATTGCACCCTTTGAAATATGCATATGGATGTCTGTCTACACACACATGTTCACTTTATTTTGGTGGGACCTCAGACATGGTCAACAGCACATTTCTGGTATTATTTAAACCCATTTTGAGAAATAAAATGGTCCCTTGTCACACATTCTGAAAGTCATGTTACCAGTCAGAATAGTTTACTTTCTTTCCTACTTCATTGTGTGGATAGGCTGAACTAAATCTTAGACTTTGTCATCTTTTAATCATGATCCTTGAATTTCCAATGAAATGTTTTGGAAATATGCACTTTAATTAAGATTCATGTTTTTAATGAATGCTTTCATCTCTGAAGTCTTTCTGTCTTACACAATGCTAATGCACAATAAGTGAAACAATGGAAGTACAGAGTCACTGCATAGGATCCACTGCTTACACTAGCTTCTGATTTGCAAATAACTTACTGTGAGATGTTAATTTCATTGTGTGAATGTCCAAAGATATTGCAATAAATTTCAATATTAGGTATGATTATAGCACACCAATAAGATGTTTTTTTTTTAAAAATGAGAGATGTGACTCTTCTGTCTAATACAAACCAAGAGATATAGAGGACTGTTGATATCACTTCCTTCACCTCAGGACTTGAGAATAAAGGGTATCACAGATCATTTCCTAAAGTTTATTTTAATCCCAAATGTCTCACATTTAAGAAAATGTACTGCTGAAAAAGTAGAATAGTATTTGCATTTCTATAAAGTGGTAGCAATTATTACAAGAGCATTATGCAGATTGAACCTGAGAAAAGAAAGTCTGTACCTTATCAGAACAGAAGAAATTGAATGTTTGCTCATGTGGAAACCTTTTGATGAAGGGCTCTAATTCCTTAGATTCTCCTTTTATAGACTCTCAGGAAAGTTCACTTTAGGAAATAGCATGCCAGTTGTACAATGGTCAGTGGCCCATGGCAAACCTAGAAACAATAGAGAAAGAGCTTGCAGTTCTGGAAAAACTTCGAAGTGCACAAGTCAAAGGACTTAACAACCATGCTTTCTCTGCTGACTCTAAATAGCAAAGGGAACAGATGGTTAAAAGGCAATTGTGTTAGTCAGCTTTTCATTACTATAATAAAATACCTGAGATAATCAAAATAAAAAGAGAAAAAGTTTATTTTGGCTCACAGTTTTAGAGATTTCAGTCTACTGATAGTTGACTTCATTGTTTTTGGGTCTGTGGCAAGGCAACACATTATTGTGGGAACACAAGGTGGATTCATCCTATTCACCTCATATCTGGAAATAAAAATAAGAGACAAGGGAAGGGGGAGGGATCCTAATAGCCTCTTCAAGGGTACAATCCTTGACTAGACGATCTCCCACCAGACCTCACCTCTTAAAGTTAACACCACCTCCCAGTAGTGCCACAGGTTGGGAACCAAGTCTTTTAACACATGCACATTTCAAGAATACTTATCCAAACCATAACGGTAAATAAAAGAATTACTGATTACATACATCATTCACTTCTAGCATGATATTTGTCTGAGTAATCATTGACTGTACAATAGGAAGTGAATGGTGCAGTCAAATTAAGCAGCAGGGAAAGCAAAATCAAGAGTTTTGCAATATAAATGGCAAAATCAAGAGTTTTGCAATATAAATCATTTACCTGAATAATTTAGGGAAAAAAGGAGATATTTTTGGCAGATTAGTATATAATCAAACTTATGCAAGTACTTAGAGGGAATATATTTGCTAAATGTAATTATTGTACATACTAAAATTGCAATTGAAAGAAATTTTAAGAGTTCCTTTTAAGAGTTTCTACCAAAAAAAGTGAGAATTTTCTTCTTTGCTATAAAAACCGTTTTTTAACTAACCTCATAAATTTGAAACTGTCAGAATTTTTTTCTTCTTGATAAGTCCATTAGATTTCATAATCTTTCTCCAAACATTGTTACCTCTATTATTGCTTCTTTTTTTTTTTTTTTTTTTTGGTACCAGTATTGAACTCAGGAGCACTTGACCACTGAGTCACATCCCCAGCCTTACTCTGTATTTTATTTAGAGTCAGGGTCTCACTAAGTTGCTTAGCACATTGCTTTTGCTGAGACTGGCTTTGAACTCACCATCTTCTTGCCTCAGCCTCCCAAGCTGCTGGAATTACAGGTGTGCATCACTACACCTGGATATTATTGCTTTTAATTTAATAATTTACATTAAAATATAAACTAATAATAAGTTTACAAGTTTATTATTTTTTATGACACTAACACCTTTGTGAACAAAATCCAGAACAAAAAATAGGACACGACCTCCATTTCAGAAGTCTCCCTCAAGTCTTTCCTGGTAACAAGCTGATTTTCTTTAGGATAACCACTAAAGATTACTTTATTTGTAATCTTTCCTAAAGATTAGATTGTTCCCAAATGTTACTCAAATGGACATTTATATCATAAAATTTTTTACGGAAGTTTAAGAATTATGAATGTGACATTAAATTGTTGTTGTAGGTAGGTGTCATTAATTCCTTTCTGTTTCTACAGAATATTCCATTTTCACAGTTTGTGGTTTGTCCACTATAGGATATTGAACAAATTTGTTGTTTTCAATTTGAGATCATTTCAAATAAGAACATTTTAAACATTTCTTCTGGTACACAAATATAAACACTTGTCCTTACTTTGCATTCAGCAATGAGACTGCCTAGTTACAGTTCACTCCTATGTTCATATTTAGTGGATACCAAAACATTCAAAAAAGTGGTTACAATTCCATCTTGGAGTTTGTAATATTATCTTAAATCTGTTGCTTGAAATATTGTACCCCTTTTAGAAATGTATACTGTTTTTCTTCAAATTTTGCTTCTGTCTCACCATCTTCCTCTTCTTTATCCCACCAATGACTAACATTTTGGATTCCAGTTCATGTGTTTTATATTTTTGCATTTAAAAATTTTCAATCTCTCTGTGCTTCACTTTGGTTGTTTACATAGATTTATCTTTTAGATTTAAGTCCCAATTTTAGTTATCTCTAATGGATTGTTAAATTAATATTGAGTTCCTAATTCTAGGTTTTACATTTTTCTAATGACAGAGTTACATTTAAACTATTTAAAATTTCAATTTTCATCTGAAAATTTCCATTTTCCATGAATTTTCTTAAACATATTAATTACAATTACTTTAAAATTCATGAATGACATCTCTATTATTTGTCTTTTATTTGTTTTTTTCTCCACAGGCTTGTTTCATTTGTCTAGTTTTCAAATTAGTCTCCAGTACCATGGCCTTGGAGGATTTTCCATTGTTGTGTAAAGTCCATGACTTTCTTTCTTCCACTAATTTGTTCTAAATGACCCTCCATACTTCCTTGTGAATTCAAAGAACCAATGGGTTTCATATAAGTGATCCTTTGCTTGTTCAAACAATTGACTCCCCTTTTGTCTCATTTATTAAAGCTACAATTATTCTCACTATAGGGACAAACTCATTATTTTAAATGACAATCAAATAATATTTGAAACTATTGTCTATTTTAAAAATAATAAAACAAAATATATAATATTTAAAATATAAGAAAATTAAAACCTCGTGAAAATGAATTTTTATTTTTTTATTCCAGGACATATTTATTACAGGCTAGCAAAAGACCCTGACATATTTATGAATTTGTTTATTGTCATTGATAGTTAGGGACTGAAATGATTTTTCTGCCAGATTACCTATACCTACAAAATATGACAGTTATTCAAACTGTCAGTTAGTTAATCCATTCTCCCTTTAAAAATAATTTGGAGGGAAAAATACTTTTTATCTCTTATTTTCACCAGCTCTTTTGGTTGCAAAATTTATTTCACTTAACTCTTTAATGCACTCATTCTGTGTAAAAATAATTTAGATCAGGCAAATTAAGAAAATTAAATTTTAACCAAGTGAAAATAAAAATCATATATTCTTACACTGTATCTGAATCACTACCCTAATTCCTATGAATTACATTCAGAGGTATTCGGGTTGATCTGAGACTCAGGAATTAGCCAGATAAAATAGAGTTCGGAACAATAGATGAAGTTAAAATAGAAGTTTATTAAAGAGTCAGAGATAAAGTGAAGATCAAAAAGGAATGAAATGATACCCAGAGATAAAACTAAGAAATATTTTTGGTAAGAAAAAGAGCCTTCAAATATTTTGACATGCTATTTACCAACCATTGCATTAAAAAATTTTGTAGACTCAACCATATTATGTGTTCTATTTCGTCACAAAGACAATTTTATAATGAGGAACTTCCCAACATTTATTCTCTAAGAGTCAAAATATTAAAATATATACACAGAGGATGAGGTCAGATATCTATACCAGTAATTTTAAATAAATAAGAAATACAAAAATATCAGTGACGCTGTCCACCGGAGTCAATTTGGTGCGGGAGACAAATGAGTAGTGAGGCTCTTGAATTCGGAAGGGTTTACTGTAGATTCAGGAAACCCGGGAACAACCCCGGTGCTGGAGGAGAGCTGGCTTATATCCCCTCCAGGAGGTGAAGGGTAGGGCTGACGCCAATTATGCGAAGATTAGGCGAGGAGCTAGCCGTCAATCACGGTAAAGGTCAAAACAAGCAGGCATGATCAGGAGCACTGGGGAACACCTGTGCGTGGACTTAATTGAATATGGCCAATGACAAAACACCTGGGTGTGCTTATGCTAACCGACTTCCTCACCGCCCATGTGATTGAAACAACTTCTGGCTGGCTGCCAGGCGCCATCTTGGCGTAGTCCGTATGGCATAGCCCCCAGCATATCAGAGTTTGAGCAAAATGACCTCAAGGAATTCTCAGCACACAAGATGAGAAGGTTATTTTGAATAAAAAACTTAATTGTCTTTGATTATAATATTCTTCAGTGAAAGTCTGGGTGAACTGAATGACAGTGTTTTAAAGAAGCCCAGAGAAAGTGCATTCTATAGGGTAAAGCTTGACTTGGTGGAGTCATATCTACCTAGGCTGGAAAAATTCCACTTGGTTGCAAAGGGAGATGGCTGGCTCAGTTCATCCCAGCTTGATGACACCAATCATTGCAATTATAAAAGATAATTATACTGGAACAGAGTTTTTATTTACTAAACTAATTCCTGGTTGTAATCTAGTTCTAAAGAAGTCTTCCCATAAGGAATGATGTTCTGGCTGGCTTGAATATCACAGCTATTTGGCTCATTTCAAATCAATATTTTGTTTCTGGTTACAGTTAAATCTTGTTTTTCTAAATGTGATTATTTATATCAGTTCTTTAGGAATTAAACTACTTGAGTTACACTGACAAAATAATGATTCTGATCCACAAACGCTGAGAAAGAACAGCACACCCAATGCATCCAGTGAGAATTTTTAAATATTTTTTTTTCAGGTTTAATGTTTATTCAGCAAAATATAGCCATCTGAGGTGTTCACATGATGGGTTTTGACAAATCCATACACCATGTATGCAATGCTCATATTTTAAGTAGACTGTTTTTGAAACCCTAGAAATTGTTCTCATTATCCATTTGAGTCAATCTCTTTCTGTAGAGGTAACATCTATTTAGATCTCTATCACAATAGATTGCTTTTGCCTTTTCTAGGACTTTGTATGGATGGAATTCTTGATCCTTTACACAATATGATGGCTATAAAATTAACCCATGTTGCTGAATTTACTAGTAATCACTTTTCTTTTTTATCATTTATTCTACATGACCACAATTTATATATCTGCTTTTATTTTTTACCCCTCCCCCACTAGTTTGGATTTACAAAACCTCTGAAACTATGAACCAAAATAGATATTTTTCCCCTAAAGGTTGTTTTTCTTGTGCATTTTGTCACAGTTATGGAAAGTTGACTAACACATGCAATGTATCCTCCCCTAGAAGCTGGGGGAATTTATTTATATTATATACCCACAATTGATAGGTTAGGGCAGGTACATGTTTATTTTATCAGTATCAAGCAATTTTCTGTTTTCAAATTCTACATTCAAAACATGATTTGAGAGTCCCCAATGGTTACAAACCCTTAAAACATTTATTTTTAATGATTTTTAAAGTATAGTTAATAGTTTAGAAGTAGTATGGCCATATTTAATTGCTATTTTCAGTTCCTTGATTAAGTATGATTTTGAGCACATGGAAGTTGTGCTCATTTTCTTTTGTAGTGCTTGTTGAAGTCTTTTCATTGCATAGTTTCTTTGTTCAGCAACAAGAGAGTTTCTTATATAGTCAGCATAAAAGTCCTTTGTCAGAAAATTTCATAAATATTTTCTTGCAGTATATCTTATTTTTCCATTTAATTAATAGTGTGTTTAATAAGTTTTCAAATTTACTGAAGCCCAATTTATTAAAATTTTTTCAAAAAAATATGAGTACTGTAGCATTCTAAGAAACATGTCTACCACAGTTTTGAGATGATATAATCCTATGTTTTCTTCTATAAGTGTTACACATTTTGCTTTTATTTTTAGGAATATCATGCATCTTTGATTAATTTTTGTTTGTGTTTCATGATACAAAAAGAAATGTATATATTAAATATATTTTTTTCTTTCATATAGTTTCCATTTCTCCACTGAGAACGTGAATCCCCAGATGATCATTCACTATGACATCTTCTTTTAAATCAGAGTTTTACCCTTTTTTATTTGACTTTTAAAGCAACAATTTTTTATTTAGTTCACAGTGGTTAAGCTGACATTGCAGACTGGGCTCAGCTGGGTATTTTTTATTTCCAGGAGTTCATTCAAGCATTTGCCGTCAGCTGAGATTGGCTAAGTGCTGCTGGTCCAGAAAGGCCTCAGCTGGAATGACTGCTCTCTGCTCCATGTAGCTCCCATTCTTGAGCAAGCCAGCCCAGGCTGGGTCATGTGGCTGCAGGGAGGATTTCGAAGAAGAACTGCAGCAGGTAATGCAAAAGTGTGCAAATGCAAGGTCACTTTTGCTGCATTCCATTACAAAGCAGTCCCAAGGTCATCCCAGATTGAAAGTGTAATCAACTCTACCTCCTTATAGGAGAAAGTACAATAGGTGTGGCCATTTTTGCAAAGAATCTGCCCAGAGACAGATATCATTCACTGTTTCCCTTCTTCACTTATTTGTCTGCTTTACTTTTCCTTCTTACATAATTTTTGAAAACCTAGAATTGTTCTTTTTAGTTATATATGACAATAGAGTGTATTTTGACATATCAAACATACATGGAGTGTAACTTCCCATTCTTGTGGACAATGTGCAGTTACACTAGTCGTGTATTCATACATGAACATAGGAAAGTTATGTCCAACTCATTCTACTGTCTTTCCCATTCCCATTCCCCTTCCCTTCCCTTCATATCCCCTTTGTCTAATCCAAAGAACATCTATTCTTCCCTCCCCAATCCTTATTATGTGTTAGCATCCACATATCAGAGAGAATATTCTGTCTTTGGCTTCTTGAAATTGGCTTATTTCGGTTAGCATGACAGTCTCCAGATCCATCCACTTACTGGCAAATACCATAATTTCATTCTTCTTTATAGCCAAGTAATAGTCCATTGTGTATATGTACCACATTTTCTTTATCAGTTCATCTGTTGAAGGGTACCTAGGTTGGTTCCATAACTTAATTATGGTGAATTAAGCTGCTATAAACATTGATGTGGTTATGTCACTGTAGTATGCTATAAATCAGAGTTTTTTAACTACAGCAGTTTTGCCATATCGAACTGAATAATTGTCTGGTAAAGCTATCCAGTGAATTAGAGATTTAGCAGCATCCTGGCTTCTGCTCATTGAATGCCAGCAGAACCCTCACCAGTTGTAATAATTAAAAAAACTGCCATCCATTGCCATATACTCACCTTGTGGATCGAGAAATGCTCCCAGTTGAAAACCACTACTCCAATACTTCCATGGTAGCTTCAAATTCCACTTCTGTTAATTCCAGCACAATGGGGTAGATACTGTGTTCCTTTGTGTACACAAGGACAAACCATAATTATGGATAATACATCATATAGACTCTTACTTTTGTTTTATTCTTTTGAGGAGTGTTCAATTTTGTTTTATCCTCAACCAAATTACTGACTTAGCACCTTGCACAAGTGGAAATTTGTTTTTATGGTTTATCAAGGTAGAATTATTTATATTTTCCCTTATTTCTGCAGGGAATTGCTCAGTACAGAGATAAATTCCTTATGCCAAATGGATGGACCTTAGGGGCTTTCAATGAATAGCACTTCTACCTTGAAAACACTAAAACTTTGTACTAAAACTTCTATGAGATGAACAGCAGCTAAAAAATTTGCTCAGATTTTTTCAGTATTATATCTGTTAATTTCCACTTGGTAACTTGGGAGTCTCCCCAACATATGCCTAGTTCTGTGCTCAAAGATTCAAATAGATTTTTTTCTAAATATTTTGTGTCCCTGTATACTTTCTAGTATTTCCCCATGTTTAATTTCTCAGCTTCTTTTCTAGACCTAAACTGCATCCTCTTACCCTCCAAGTTGATAAAGGTCAGACTTCTGCATGAATATAAGCCCCATCATAAGCACAAAGTTGTTTCCAATGTAGAACTCACAAGAACATACCTTAGTCAACTTTCACTTTTTTTTTTTTTTTAAATGGGTGTCCCACTATATTGTCCAGGCTAGTTTCAAATTCATGGGCTCAAGTGATCTTTCTACCTCAGCCTCCTGAGTAGCTGAATCTACAGGTACATAATACCATGCCCAGCAAAACAGTCTATATCTTAGTTCTAAAATCAGTACCAGGATATTATCTCCAAAAATAATTATGTTTTTTTTTTAAATCACTAGTCCTAAATATATGTGAATCTACTTCGATATTTTTTATTCTTTTCTATTTTATTTTTGTCTTTAGATAGATATTACACTGATTTGATCATTGTTGCTTTGTAAATTTTGAAATCACCTATTAGAAGCTGCCATGTGAAGCTGCACCTTTACCATACCATATCCTACCTGAAATAAGTTCAGATAAAAAACATTCATGCAGGCTGTTTCATAGATCTTAGGATTTCTAACACTTAAAAACTCTAAGTTATTTTCCTGTTATTCCTCATTAAAATTAATTAAAATAAATAATTAATAACAAGTGAATAGTAACATCATTGAAATTTCTATGCCTTAGTGTATTTAAATCTTAGCTTCACAACAACTAATCCATTGCAAATGAAGAAAGTGAAAATACACAGGAATGAGTTTGAGCACACAGTGAATAAGTGGCAGAGTTGGGAATCAAATCTTGGTGGTTTAGACTGCAAATAACTTGATTTATTTTATTTATAGTCATGAAAAAACTTTTAAAAGCTGTATAAAAGCATACAGAAGAAATAATTCTCACTCAGCAAAGATAATTGCTGTTCCTATTTTTTATATATACAAGTAGTATGAGACATTTTATAATACTTTGCACTCCCAATAGCAATGAGTAATGCTCTTGAATATGACAATAAAAAATGGTGTATTCAACCTAGCAATAAGTACAACATTCCATCAAGTGTTTTTTAAAATCAAGGCTTTGTGAAGAAAATGAAAGGATGGTTTGTAAAATAACAGAATTTATATTCAATAATGACAACTACATAGTTATTAGTATTTTATATTTACATAGAATGAACAGTGAAGGATATAAAGGATAAAAGGTATTCTTTATGAACTTTCTTTTTCTTACTGAAGAAACTGATAGGGCACCTAACCACCCAAATTTGTTGTAGGATATCTCCAAGTTAACTGTGCCTACCACTGGATTCTTACTGTTCTGTTTTTCATTTCAGGGAGGGTTAGACAAAGTTTCCTCATTGTCTCTCTAAGCAAGGTGGGCATGTTTGAACTCTCTCCTTAGGTATCAATGTTCTGCTCCAACATTTCTGCTTAGATACTCATACTACAGTCTGTGTATCAGGTCACAGAAAAGGATTCTTTCTGCATAGACTTTGAAGTAAACTGGAGTTGTTTATTAACAGCAAGTAGGATACATCACTGTTAAGTTACCTTATTCCTAGTGATGAGCTTGCAATGAAACCATAGATTTTGATTCTAGCCTTGAACAATAAAATTGGAATAATTTTCATTTTATTTGTTATTTGAATAATGCTAATATTCTTCTCAGAAACTTTATTTCCTAAATATTTCTAAGAGATATCAGTTAGATGTAGTGAAAGGAGGTGAGATCTCAAGCTAATGGTGAAACCCTTTATGAAAGAGTTCATATTTTTCTTGATTTTAATTTCTAGAACAAAATGTGTTTTAGAAACAAACCATTGATTTATTTTTTATAAATATATAAAATTCATATCATGTACATACAATGTTTGATAGTTAATCATATTTCTATGTTACCTCCTCTTCTATGTGGGAAAGCAGAGTTTATATCCCTCCCTCATTCACCACTGTTTCTAAACAAAGACACAGAGAAATTCAACCCAACCCCAGTTGACAAGGAGAATTAAATAATCAGCTGTCATTTGAAAAGTGTTCATTATGTGTTTCACTTGACATTTCTGTCTTATAGGAAGTTTAAAGACATTTTAATGAGACCTTAAAACTTTTACTTTACTTCTCTAAAAACCAGGAAATTTAAATAATCAGAAAAGGACATCCTAATTTTTGAACAAATTACTCCCAAGTCCATTAAAATTCCTGTGTGTTCTAAATCATTCCAGATGATTAATATGGGTATTTCAATGATCTGTGTTCAAGATGAAAGCAGGAAAGATGTGTTCTGGTTACAGGATGCATTCAAACAGACATTTAGTTCGTGTGAATCAGACAATAAAAGAATTTAACATATCCTCCTTCGGGCTAATCATGCAATTCTAAACTCCT
Organism: Sciurus carolinensis; assembly: GCF_902686445.1. Taxonomy (NCBI): domain Eukaryota; kingdom Metazoa; phylum Chordata; class Mammalia; order Rodentia; family Sciuridae; genus Sciurus; species Sciurus carolinensis. The sequence continues at coordinate 59,136,485 of NC_062222.1, read as the reverse complement.
GCCTTCACGTGTATAATTTGTGAATACAGAAAATTTGTTAGCCAAAATATAAGATAGTCTGTTTTCCACAACTATGTGTCTTACTGAAATTCTCTTATATAAATATTTTAAAAACAAGTTACAATACATGTTAAGTATCTTAAAAATGGAAATGGGAAATTATATACTTGCAGTTAGAGTATGAGAATCTGAATGAATCATTTGGGAAAACTTCCAACACAGCAACTTCTTAAGAGTGCTTCACTGTCATAATAGTAATGATGAGCTTAATTCCTCTGGGTGCATAAAAATCACATAAGGATGGTATTGTAATTTTAGATGAATGATGTTGGGAAGGGGTGCAAATTGGTTCATGCACACGTATCCATAGCCCATGGGAGAAGGCATAAGCCTGCAGCAAAATCCTTCTTGAGATTATAATTTTCAGCTTATGAAGCTTGTATTTCATGTAGCAGGGAGAGTGCACCTACCAGAAAAATCTTTTGTTAACCTTCTATTGCGACTTTGCCTCACACCAGCAAGCAGTGAGATGCAGTCACTCACACAGCAAGTGCTTATCTTGGAATAGAAATTGAACATTCCCAAAGGGTGAGAATATGACTATTTGCACCTTTAAAATAGAATTGTAGGCCTGAGGCTGAAAACAGAGCTTTATGCGATATAAATTTGACACATTGGATCACCTCTTGTCACTTTCAAACTCCTCCTCCTAAGACATTATCATGTTTTAGTATTTCTACGGGCTCAATTATTCTTCCCATCTTTCTCAATAGTTTTTCTTTTACTTCCTGCTTGGTATCTTTAATTGGCAGTTGGTCATTTTCATTTAAAAGTTTATTAACTCAACTCGGAGGATCACAATCTGTCTTAAGCTGTTTATCCCTACAGATTTCACTTTTAGTATCAATGGCACCATCCTTTTACTTGTTACATAAATTCAAACCTTTAGAAATTGTTTGAATTGCTTATCCCTCACCTTAACTTAAAAATATCTCTTTAGATCAGATTACAAGTTGTTTTCAGATGGGTAACCTTTATTTTATTTTATGTTGTTATTTTATTTTGTTTTATTGTGTGGTGCTGGGGATCAAACTCAGGACCTTGCACATATTAGGCATGCTACCACTGTGCTACACCCCCAGTCCCTCTCTCTGTATTTTTATTACCACTTTTCAAGATCCAGTTCCTATGCTTAGATTATTGTACTAGTCTTCTAAATTGGATTTCCTCACTTTGGTAAAACCCTATACTGAACATCACCATCAGATTTTCCCCTTAAGCATTTTCATCAGGGCTCTTTCCTTGATCAGAACAAACCTAAAACACTTGTACATAATATTGAAAATCCTGACTGTCATATTCAACGTTCTCTCTAGTCAAGCACTTGGATCTTTTCTGATTAATTCTTTTGCTGTGTTTCCAGCTACATTTAATCATTCTATGCACCATATCTCCCTCATAGATTATCCATTTCCAATGCTCATCTAGCCTTTGAAAGCTAGCTCTGTTTTCAGCACACTTTGATCATTGATCATTTCCATATTGAATCTATAATGACTTATATAACACAGGAGTTCAACAGATTAGGCCCATGAGCCAATTTCATCCTTCCACTTAACATTTGTATTGCCTCCGAACTAAAATATCTTTTAAATATGTTTTTGTGGGTTTTTTAGCCCTTGGTCTGTACTAGTATTTGCAAAATTCCATGCAAACATGTTCTTAAGGGTCTCATTTATTTGTTTATTTTGTGCTTTAACTTCACTTTCTAAAAGTAATAAAAAATTTCTGTATAAGCTCCTTATAACTGAGGGTTGCCAGTACAGTGTCAGTGCTTGTGTTCAGATTTTAGCCTAAGTGGCAAGCTGGATTTTAAATATTTTTCAAGTGTGTCCTACCAGCCTGAGGCTGGCAGGCTTCAATCTTCAAATGCAATCTTTAGATGAGCATCTGAATTTCATAATCATACAATAAAACTTTTGATTCTTAAGTCAATATCGATTTCTAATTGAAATTCACATTCAGATTTCAGGTTCTTCAGTGAGAGCACCTCAAATAGAACTCTTTGGAGCAGTCTTTTTAAAATATATTTTCAAGGTCTAGGCTTATTCCAGTAGGAGACACTCCTCTCCGCAGACACTTACATACTGCAAAATGTTCTTAGTTCTTTAAATAGGTAGCCTCTGTTCTCAAGGGGATTGTGACATTATGTTTCTTTTGTACTTCACAGTAGATATCATTTACCTTTACCTAGATCATTTCTATAATTTTATTTCCTTCTGATTGATTCACTCATATTCAAAGGGAAGGCAATCAGTTCTAGAAGAGACCCCTCCAACACAGCCCTTTTAAGGAAACTTCAGAGATGCAACCTGGGTACAGCTCATATTTGCCATGGAGGTCTTGGTATGGAGATAGGCAACTTGGGAGAAAACATAGAAATTTTATTGTGTTTTTCTTGGATAGAAAACACCTTGCACTATTTTCCTGGGTATAAAATACAATATCCAGTATGATGGTTTATAATTACCACTGAGTCTTTATCTTCTATTCAAATTCAAATATACCTTACCCAAATCTAAAGGGAAACAAAAATGGGAAAACAAAAATTATCTAAATTGTCAAGGTTTTCAAAAGCTAAGGAGAAAAGTCAGGAAAGCACCTGAATAATGACTGGGTGAGGAGTATTATAATATAGGAAAGAGGTAGAAGGTTTCTTTCTTCATTTTAGGATCCAAAGGGAAAATATTTTCACTAATCAATGAAATTTCTTTAAAAAATGATTCTGTGAGAGAGAGTAGAAACCATAAATAAGTATCTTGATATTACCTTTGGGGGAGAATATATACTTTCATTTGGTGTAATTGATACATATTCACACTAATAAACCCCCCAAAAGGAGAGAGAGTGTGTTCTTGATCTTTAAGAACTTACTCATTCAGGGACAGCATCCATAATACTTGGGAGCTTATTAGAAATGCAGAATGGCAAAACTCAGATCAGAATTACTAAATCAGAATTGTATTTTAACAAGTTCCTCTTGTGATTGTCACACATATTAAAATGTGTTTTAGTCAGCTTTGTCACTGTGACAAAATATCTGAAAAAGCAACTTTAAGGAGGAATGATTTACTTAGGCTCCTAGTTGCAGAGGTTTCCATCTGTGGAAGACTAGCCCCCTGGTTTCTGGACCTGTGATGAGGTAATACATCATGGCAGAAGGGTGTGGTGAAGCAAAACTGCTCACCTAACGGTGAACAGGAGGCAGAACGAGAGGAAGGATCTAGGCACAAAATATACTCTTCAAAGTCATGGCCCCAGTGAACCACCTCTTCCAACTAGTCTTCATGGACTCAAGTTTCCACCACCTTCCAATAGCTCCACTAGCTGGGGACCAAGCCTTAGCACATGTACCTTTGGGGAATATTACAGATCAAAATGATAACATCTGAGATACATTGCTTTACAACACACATATTCTAAATAATCTCCCTTGCATCTCTTTTACTGAATTTTGTTTTAAGAGAAAAGCAAAAATATTCCACTCACATATCTCAAAATTATATTGATAATAATAGCAATAAAGAGCAATTTAATCACTTAAAGGGATAGATCTTAGTAAGAATAAGTGAAAAGATACCAGGAAGGTTAGATATCATCAGCATGCATCATATCGCTATTCTTTATAAAAATTACAGTCAAAGTAACATTGCCTTTTGTTTCAATTTATATCAGTCAAGGGGATTAGTTTGGAATAGATAGTGTAATTTTACTCAGTACCTATCAACGTGTTAATCAATGCCAATTATGTCCTCACAGAAAAAATCTAAAGAGCAAGGGTAATGTTTTTAAATATGCTTTTTTGCTTAGCACTAATTGTTAAAATTATTTAAGTGTTGATTATTGAAATATTTTTCGGAATGCTCAGTTTCCCAGAAAGTTGAATATATGCATTCCTCTGTAATGAATCCATCCAGTTACAAAATTAAGGATCATTGCTTAATGTAATTTTACAACATTTTTGGGCAATTTTTTTTTACAATAACAACTAATTCTTACTTTGTTATTTTTCTAATAGTTTGTTTTATCTACTAACAAAATGTATCTCATCTAGTACCATGTATTTAGTTAAGGGCAGAGAAAGTCATTTAAAACATGGTGACATTCAATAAAAATTAAAAGAACATTGTCTCAAAGCATCCTAGAAATTATAAAAAAAGAAAGATCATGTTCTTTGTAATGAATTCAAATAGAATGGGTCCAAAACTCTAAAAGTGGGATGATTAAGTTTACAATAGTGTAAATGACTTTTAACAAGTACTTTGAAGTTTCTAGAACCAAATATATTTTGAGAAAGTCAAACTGGTGTCTATATAATCAAGATACTAACATAATTCAAAATTGTGCAGAGGTTTTCTTTTTGGATTATTTGTATAGTCATTGAGATATTATTAAAAATCATAAATGATATTCTAATTTTCATCATTTTTAAAGGAATTGATTTTTTGAAACCAACTCTTTGGTATAAGAGTTTGGAAAACAATTTTTTATTTTTTATTATGATCAATGGTTACATATATTTGTGGCTAAAGAATGCATTCAAAATTCTTTATGGGGGTCATTTGGGGAAGGCAGACAGGAAATGAATCTTATAAGAGGTACAGAGAGTATTTTGACTTATCTATAATTTTGTCATATAGTTTTTCTCTTTCCACTTGTTTTATTGGTGAATTACTGTTGTACATAAAGATGGAATTCATTGTTACATATTTGTACTTACACTCAATATATCAATATAATTTGGTCAATACTAGTCCGTAGCATTTCCCTCCTTCCCTCTCTCCCCACCTCTTACTTCCTGGTCCCTTTCCTCTACAGAGTTCCCTTTGATTTTCATGAGACACCCCCACATACCTCACCTCTTTTCTTTTCCTTTTCCTTTCTAATCTTCACATGTGAGAGAAAAATAAAACCCTTGGCCATCTGAGTTTCTCTTATTCCAATTAACATAATAATGTCTCTAGTTTCATTTTTCTGCAAATGACATAATTTCTTCTTTATGAGTTAACAAAACTCCATTGTGTATATATACAACATTTTTTTATCCATTCATCTGGTCATTGATGGACACGTAGGCTAGTTCCATAGTTTGGCTATTGTGAATTGTGTTATTATAACATGGATATTTAGGTATCATTATAGTATGATGACTTTAATTCTTCAGGATGAATAAGGAGTAGAATAACTGGGTCATATGGTGACTTCATGTCTAGTCTTTTCAGTAATCTCCATACTGATTTCCATAGTGGTTGTACTAATTTATATTCCAGTCCACAATGTGAAAGTGTTCATTATTCTCCACATTCTCTTCGGCATTTATTATTTTTTGTATTCTTGGTGAATGCCATTCTGACCAGTGTGAGATGAAATTTTCATTTCCTGTGGATCACATAAATAGCAATATATATATATATATATATATATACACACACACATATATACATATATATGATTTTTATATATATATATATATCACATAAGTAGCAATATATATTTTTAGGTTGTTGCCAAATATATACATAATAAGCTATTTATGATTATAAAGGAAATACCTTATCTTAGAATCTTTGTACTATTTTTCTGAAGGAAGGAGCATTTGTTAAGAAATTCAGGTAGATTGACAACCAAATATATGGGAGGTAGATATACAATATGTAATCTCTTCTATTTTCTTCTTGTAATTACACATAGCCATCACTTCTAATAAAAAAGTTATGTAAGGATATAAATTCAGTCATGTACAACTAATTAGAACAAATAAAATAATTTTTAAAAATATATGAATGTACATTTAAGAAATCTCTACTTTTATTTATTCAAGAGGTACGTTGAATTACTAAGGAAAAGTAGTAGTATGACAGTCTTTCTGGCAAATTGCATCTTGTTCTGTTGTTATAAAAGTATTTGCTTTCATATGGGGGTGTTCATTAATGAGGTAGTCACTAAAATGTGGAATCAGGTGCTCTGAGAATTATGTCATTTTCTTTTCTGAACAGTAGACACAGATTCTGGGTCAGAAAAGATTGAGAATACATTTAGTAGTATATACACCTCCTCACATTTCCTACTCCAAAAAATACAAAGTAGATATTTTCTCATAATTGTCATAGCATTTCTTCTTTTAAAACTATCTAATATATAAATCTATTACTAGTACCAATCTTTAATGACTTTCTACTAATATGCTACAAAACACAAAGCAGCAGTAGGGTAATATATTTGATCTCAAAAAAATGTAATTAACTCTCATTTGGTTGAGACTGAGTCATGTATTTTAATACAGAATTGAATAATGCCAGCCCTCTGTCTTCTGTTTGCAGAAGTGACAAACAAAACAAATTTATTATACATTTAATATTAGAACTATCAAAGAAGAAATGTCTAACTGCTGCTGGAAGCAATTCCCAGAGTAGGTCATATTTGATAAAAGAAAAAAGTCTTGATTGTAAACTATGTTTTTCATGACAAACAATAGCAAAGAATGTATGATGGGTATGTATTCAAAAGCTAATATGCAACTATTTAGTATCAGTCTTAGGGAAAACCTCTAAACAGATTCTCCTGAGCTTCACCTCATAGAAATGGACAAAGAAAAGCTCCTTTATGGAAGAGTCCCGGCTATTTTAGAGGAAGCAAATTACTCAGATTTTTACTTTCCCCATCATTCCAACTACAATCTTTAAACTGTCAATTTATATAATAAATGTAGGGCTTGATTGATACTGATTCATGTTTTTAAGATAGGCATATGCTTGATGAATATGACACAATGAATGCTATGTCTCTTTTTGCAAAACCAAGACAGGCATAAGACGTAACATATCAAATACATTTTTTCTGAAATAATTGATTTTATTCAAGTCAATGTCAGAGTCCAAAGAAGTTACACAGCAGATTGTTTCCTAAATTGCTTTACCCAGTTGCAATCTTCCTTTTGCTTCACTTACAGTTTGAATTTTGTTACAACTGTAGTTCATGTCTTAAAATTCAAAGAATATATTGCAGGAAGGAAGACAAAATACTGGAGTATATTTAAAATTAAGAACAAGCCATTTCAAGTCAGAGAGGCTTTGTGCTTGAATCTCTTGTCTTACAAGCAACTGTTCAAAAAATAACATTCTCTCTGCCTGGAAAGTTATGAAACTGTTGGGTGATGGAACATGCCTATAATCCCAGCAATGCAGGAGGCTGAGACAGGAAGATCATCAGTTCAAGGCCAACCTCAGCAACTTAGTGAGATGGTATCTTGAAATAAAAAAGAAAGATGACTAGGGATGTTGCACAGTGGTAAATTCGATCCCCTTTACCGAAAGAGAGGAAGGGAGGGAGGAAGAGAGAGAGAGAGAGGAATTCTGAGGTTGTTATCACATATGTTTTGGGAAAATAGTCATATGTTTTATATCAAACAAATATAAAAAACTTAGAGTGTACACATACATAAACACACTTTTCAACATCTACAGTGCCAACTATCAAGGACTAAGTTGAGATACAGCATTCTCCCCTTTCCTGCAGGGTATGTGTTCTAAGACCCCAGTTGGATGCCTGTAGCCACAGATAGTAATGAACCCTATATATACAGATGGAGTATTCTGTGTTCAAAAATGCTTGAGACCAGAAGTGATTACGATTTTGGAGTTTTTAGATTTTGGAATTATTTACATATACATAATAAGATGTCTTGGGGATGGGACTCAAATCTAAAAATAAAATTTATTTACATTTCATGTACACTTATGTGCATAGCCTGAAGGGAATTCAATATAATTCTTTCCGTATGCCTGGGTTGTGACTGCAAGTAGTCCATACTGTTAGGTGTGGAACTTTCCACTGTGACATTTTGTTGGTGCTCAAAAAAAATTCATAAATTGGAACATTTGGGATTTTGAATCTTCAGATTAGGGATGCTCAAATTGTCCTAAGTTTTTCCTGTACATACATACCATGATAAAGTTTAATTAATCAATCAGGCACAGTAACAAATTGACAACAAAACTAATAATAAAATAGAACAGTTAGAACAATGTGCAATAATAAAAGTTATGTGAATGTAGTCTCTCTTCCTCAATATATCATATTGTGTGACTGCGACTGTAGCTCAGTAGCAGAGCACTTGCCTCACACATGTGAGGCACTGGGTTCAGTCCTTAGCACCACATAAAATTAAACAAATAAAATAAAGGCATGCTATCTATCTACAACTACAATAAAATACAAAAATAAAAAAATATATTGTGTTGTGCTCACCCTTCTTTTTTGTGATGATCTCAGAAGGTACATAAAAGAAACACTTTACAGCATCTTTCTGGCATATCCTAATTGCTTGTATCCCAATTCATGCTTCAGGGCTATTATTAAGAGAGTGAAAGTTACTTGAATATACACACTATGGTGCTGCAATAGTCTAAGGACTGAGGTGACAAATGACTAATAGACAAGCAGCATATAGAGTGTAGCTAAGCTAGAGAAAGGGATGATTCACATCCTGGCCAGGACAGAGTGGGACAGCATAACTTATCACACCACTCAGAATAGTGTACAATTTTAAATTTAAGAATTATTCATTTCTGGAATTTTCCATGTAATAATTTTGGACTGTTGTTGGTCACAGGTACCTGCACTATGAAAAGTGAAAACACAAATGGGGTTGGGGGTGCTGTAATGAACTTTATTTGCTTCCTATACTCCTTACATATATAGCAGATTTAAGTGTGTATGTTAAATATCTATTGCCATACAACTTATTTAAAAACTCAGTGACCTAAAACAACATATACTGAATATCTCACAGTTCTTATGCATTTTCTTGACGGAGTGCTCCTTTTATCTTTTCTTAATGTGATGAGGCAATGGAAAATTCAGGTGGAATGACATTTATCTCAGGACACATCTGACAGAGGATCTGCTTCCAGACTTAATCACATGGTTATTGGCAATATCCAGTTCCTCACAGGTTGTTAGGTTGAGGATGTCAGATCTCTGCTGGTTGTTGGTCAGGGATCTCCATCAATTCTTTGTTATGTGAGTCTGCACAGGGCAGTTCACACAGAGCCATTGGCTTCCATCTGAGCAAACAAGAGGGCAAAGGAGACTAAACAAGACAGAACTCACAGTCTTACTACTATAGCCATCCCAGAAGCGACTTCCGGTTTGCTATTCTGTTTATCAGAAGTGGGTCAGTAGGCCCACTTAGGGGAAAGGATGCAAAAAATTGTGAAAACTGGGATGCAAAGTGTAGGGCCACCTTAGAGGCTGCCTCCCACCCATTACATGGCATGAAGTTGGCACTTAATGAACACTTGTGGACAAATGAATGATTTTTTTAGCATTAAAATATCTCTGACTAAATAAAATTCAAATTACAGCAAAAGAAAATATACTAAGGAATAGTTCTGTACTTCTGAAACCAGTGGAATTAGTTTTAAGCAGCAAAATCTTTGCCTTAAACAGTTAATCCTGTGAATAATTCAATAGAATATATCAAATTATTACTATTCACAATGTAACTTAGCTTGGTGACTTGCCAAAAGACAGCTATTTACAAATAAATGTACATTCTAGAGTTAACTCCATATATCCTGGTTTAATATTAACATCACATTATTATATTAAAATATTGATGGTGATTCCTTTAAAACTGCATTTCCTGAGTCAGTGACTTTTTGGTACCAGAATATCTTGAAATGAATGTAAATGTATATTCTCAGCAGCAAAAGTTGTATATGTTCAAATGTTTATATGTTATATATGGACATATATTTTTGATGACCATCAAACATAGATATTCCAAAGCTTAAGTGTGTATCTAAAAGATATTTATAAGATGAGATAATTTTATCATTATTTTCTACTTAAATTGAAACTTCACTTTCAATTTCCCTCAACAACTATAAAAATACAGTTACCAGCTTCAGTTTGCTTTCCTTTACAATAATACTTGAAAATTAAGACCATATATATATATATATATATATATATATATATACATGTTCTGTTGTATTTGAAGAATAGTCACCATTAGAATGATTTTTGCATGTTTACCTAGAATGTCTTTGATAACTAAGGGCCAAGAGATTACTATTTAAATCAATCAGAAATTTAATGGATGTTTACATCTACTATAAAGCACTGAAAATTAGTATTTTGAGGAAAAGAACTATTAAGTGAGGAAAGAGATTCATTTTTAATGCTCTTTTTTTGGCAATAACCAATAAACTCACTTAATATTTTACATGTTTTCACTGAATTGGAAGAGTGATCGAATTCAAAAGATAATTTTATCTGTTATTCCTGTTTCTTAGAATCTTGGTGCTTATGTTTCTAATTCCAATATGTATGATTTAATGCTATTTTCTTTTTAGTTGTGTTTAAAGTATTAGCATAAATCTCTAGATATTCTGATATCTGATTTGCACCCATAAAATTTTGCTGATAAAATATAAATCTTGTGTGAAAATTGAAACAAAAGGTTCAAATAGTTGTAGTTGATGCTACTAGTAGAAAAAAGTTTGATTTAAAAATGTAAAACTAATATTTTATGTTTTCTTATAGAGTTTGCTTTTATTTATACATAGCAACTATGCAGTGTTTATGGGCCCAGCATAGTGAATTAAATGGTTTCCCAAAAAGATATGCTCAAGTCCTAACCACTGGTACCTGTGAATGTGACCTTATCTAGAAACATGGTATCTGATGATGAAATTAAAATTTTGACAATAGATCTTCCTGGATCTGGGATACACCTTAAATCCAGTGTCTGTTGTACTGATAGGAGAAAGGAGAATGATATTTGAGATATCTAGAGACATAAAGAGGAAGGACATCTGAAGACAGAGAGAGACACTGGGGAAGAGATCTGCAAAGCAAAGAATGATTCCAAGTGTCCACAGTCACCAGAAGCTAGCAGAGAGGCAGGAAATCTCTAATCATTTTGAGCCTTCAGGAGGAACCAACCATGCCTTTACCCTGATTTTGACCTATGGGAGTATATATTTATAATATTTTAAGTCATTTTTGAGAATTTGTTATAGTGCTTTTAGGAAATCAATACAGCCTCGCTAATAGATACTAAAACACAAAGATTCTTATTTTTCCAAGATAAAAAATAAATAACTGAGTTAATATGAATATCATTAGCTTAGAAATAAGAAATAACTACTCTGTTAAGACATGTTGAAATTCCATTCTTTTTGATACACTATGAGGTTCTATAATATGTGAACAAAGTGGTATAATTAACTTTATTTAAAAGGTGCTGTATATAGGCCACATTCTGAAAATGAATAAATATTAGAACATCTCAATGAATATTTTACTTACACTATTTTAATAGTCAAAAAGTGATAAAAATCTAGTTATGCTAGTTCAGTGGAGTTCTACTAATATACAAAATTTTAATAAATTGAGTAATGAAGTATAGTAACATTGTTTTAGGTTTTTTCTCCAGGGGGAGCTTAACGTAATGTCATTGACTCTTACTTTTCACAACATATTTTTGACTGTTGTATAGACTACTTGACTCGAACGGGAACTGGAGAGAAGTTTTTACAAAATTACTCTCTAAAGATTCATCCCTCTTATGCAAAGAGACCTGGAAATGTCACATCTTCTCTTGTCAGAGCTGCCAGAAATATCTGATTCCCAGTGAAGAGGTTTATTCTGAAGCTGACACAAATCTTATACTTTAGGAAATTTTGTTCTAGGAAGAGGAAAAATATAGTTTTTCAATTTAAGTGCATATTTTCTTCTGTTTTATGGCTAAATTTTGGTGGTTTGCTGTTTGTTCATTTGGAATTTTAAATCCACCAAGATTAAAGTTGTGTTTCTGTCAGATTATTCCAAAATGAAGCATGATGGTTAACTCTGTGTGTCAGTTTGATTGGGCCATGGGATAGTTAGACATTTAGTCAAATATTATTCTGAGTGAGTCTGTGAGGGTATTTCTGGACAAGATCAACATTTGACTAGATATAATGAGTAAAGTCAATTATATGCCTGTGTGTGTACCTTACTCAATTAATAGAAGCCTTGAACACAATAAAAAGGAGTCAGAGAGAACTTTACCTGCCTGGCAGCTTGAGCTAGGACACTTTTTTTTTTTTTTTTTCCCTGACTTGACTGTGGATATCCCACTGGCTTTCCTGGGGCTCCAGCTCATTGACTGAAGGTATTGGAACTACTCAGCTTTGGTTATTGGGCGAGTCAATTCTTCTAATATGCCTTTCTCTCCAGAATCTTCATTGATGCATAATACTTTGCATGATAGTTGTGGTAGACAGAACTTAGAGTGAACCTTGTATTCATCTTCCATAAGAATCCCCTCCCCAAAGTGTAGACTGGATCTGTGGTGTGCTTGCAAATAAACAAAGCAAAGATGAGCTGTCATTCCCATGGTTACTATATATGTAACACATGCGCACACACACACACACACACACACAAAATATTTACATATATACCCATATCTATATTTGTATCTATGTCCATTCCTGTACAAATACTCATAAATATGTATACACATATGTATTTACAAGCAAGTATACAATACAAAGACTTCATATCTTGGTGATTTTGAAGAAATAAGTGGCCATGTTGAGAGGGAGCCTGTGGAAAGGACCATGTTAGGGAAATGCAGTCATATCAAGGAACTGAAAACAGTTCCTACTCAAAGACCATCAACAACATGGAGACCTCAGATCTACAGCTGTCAGGAGATTCATGCTCCAACAACCTGACAGAGTGAGAGGCTTTGGAAGTTTACCTTTCTTTAGGTAAGTCTTTTATGAGACTGAAATCCTGCCTAACACCTAGATTATTAGCCTAGCCTTGACCCAGAGATACTGAAAAAATAAACATGAATTTCTTTAATCTGCTGAATTTGTAGTAGAGTGTTATGCCACAATGGAAAACTAATATAACTGACAACTTTTTAAAAACAATATTAATAAATATGTTGTTTTCCCTTCTTAATCTATACTGCTTACATTTAGTATGAAGTGAACTATTTTATGCATGAGTATCTTTTTCTGCTTTACCTATTTGTTTCTATTTTGACCTATCAATTTGTTCTAGTGGTAGCTTGTTCAGAAAGAAATCAGCACCTTTTACACTCTAGAACTGGGAGTATTTACATGATAATTAGGTTAGCTGCTTGTTATAATGTGTTTCGTAATATTATTCAGATTTATTTCTGTGAACTGCAATTTTATGATTCATATAATAAACTCACCAACAAACACAAGCATTGTATTAATAAGAAAATTATTTTGCAATTGCATTACAAGGACAGTTTAAAAGTAAAAGTCCTTAAGTTGTCGATTGCCTATAGAAATAGTAATTTTTCTAATGAGAAACCATGAGATTTATCTTTTCAAGAACTCTTACAACTGACTAATGAGATCCTTTTGTGCAAATACTTGTACTTTGAAAAGACATTGGTTTAAAAAATATAACAATACTCAGTTTTTTACTTCATTTTTGTTTTAATTCATTAGTTTAATACCCTGATTTACAGAATCTGGCACATCTTGATTTTATTCTGCTGCTGTGGCAGATTTAACATATCCTGCACAAGGAGAATTTTCTTGCCCCACTCAGCTCAGTTTTTCTTTTCTTTCTGGCCCTTGTCCCAGTTGCTAGGGCTTAGCAACCTCTTGAGAGTTGTTCTGCCCATGCCCTCCTCCTCCTTGGATCTGTCAGTCAATCTCAATTGCAAAGAAACATTTTCCCCCATACCTTTGAGGATCAATGTGGTACAGCAGGTTTTTTTGTATATTCTGAGAGCTACCCAAAGTATTTACCTGGATCTATAAAAGCATAAGCTATTTGCACTGGCTGTAAATTTTTGTGTTTATGTTTTCTTTCTTTCTTTTTTTTTTTTTTTTTTTTTTTTTTTTGTACCTGGGATCAAACCCAGGGGCACTTAACCACTGAGTCACATTCCCATTCCAGCACCCTCTTTTTTTTGACACAGGGTTTAGCTAAGTTGCTTAGGATCTTACGAAGTTTCTGAGACTGACTTTGAATTTGTGATTCTCCTTCCTCAGCCTCCAGAGTGATTGGGAATACAGGCATATGCCTCTGTGCTTAGTTTCTGTTTTAACTCTTGAATTCATTTGAAGACATTTCAAGTTCTTTCCTTAAGGAAACGAGGGCAATGATCAGGAGTAGACAACAATATAATTTTTTTTTTTTTGATCTCTTCTATATAGTTTTTTTTTTTTGTAAACAAATGGGATATATGTTGTTTCTCTGTACATGGTGTAAAGGCATACCATTTGTGTAATCATAAATTTACATAGGGTAATGTTGTTTGATTCATTCTGTTATTTTTTCCCTTCCCCCCACCCCTCCCACCCCTCTTTTCAGTAACAAAAACAGCATGGTATTGGTACCAAAATAGAAAGGTAGATCAATGGTACAGAATAGAGGACATGGACACAAACCCAAATAAATACAATTTTCTCATAGTAGACAAAGGGGCCAAAAATATGCAATGAAGAAAAGATAGCCTCTTCAACAAATGGTGCTGGGAGAAATGGAAATCCATATGCAACAGAATGAAACTAAACCCATATCTCTCACCATGCACAAAACTCAACTCAAAATGGATTAAGGACCTCAGAATCAGACCAGAGACCCTGCAGATTATAGAAGAAAAAGTAGGTCCAGATCTTCAACATGTCAGCTTAGGACCAGACTTCCTCAACAGGACTCCCATAGTACAAGAAATAAAAGCCAGAATCAATAACTGGGATAGATTCAAACTAAAAAGCTTTCTCTCAGCAAAGGAAACTATCAGCAATGCGAAGAAAAAGCCTACAGAGTGGGAGAAAATCTTTGCCAATCATACTTCAGATAGTACAATATAATTCTTGATGTCAGACAGATATGACTTGCTCTGCCATTAACACACTACCTGGCTTTAGATGGACAATACAAACTCATGGAGGCTCAGTTCTCACATCCCTAAAATGATCATCACTATAGTTTATGGCAGATCAGATGAATTAATCTTATCTATTAGTGATAAGGCACTTTTAATACCAGTGATTCTCAACCAGGGGTGATTTTGCTCCCCTTTGGATATTTGGAAAGGATCGGAAAAATATTTGGAGATTATCACCAGGGAGATGGAAGGAGTTCTACTGAAAAATGGCTAGAAGACAAAAATGATATAACAAATCTTACAATGCCCAGGATACTCCTTTACAACGGGTTAACCATTCCAAAATGCTGAGAATGAAAAATCCTGCCATGAAGCTGTTGTCCCAAAAAATTTCTTCAGCATTGGTGACATTTTCATTAGAAAGATAAAACTATCAAAAACAATTTAAACAATCTAGACTTTAAAGGTAAGTCTGTTTCTGCATGTGAATTTACTTAAAGAATAACATATGACTATCATATAGATATTATGATATATATATCATATAAATATTATGTATAGAAAATATTCATGAATAAATAGCTTCTTATGAAATTATCGCCAATTCTTTTCTTCCAAAATTCATTATTTATGGTAAGACAAATCATAATGCTTTTGACCCTCATTAAGACATGTTTATAAGGAATCAGATGAAGAATCATCCATTATTAGTTTCTTAGTGGTATATGAAATTATATCTAGTGAGATTAAAACCCAGAACAATGTTAGGTTTAAGTAAATAAGTCGCTTCAGTTGTTTATTGCATTTAATCTCCTTTAACAATGCCAATCTGAATAGTTGCAGAGGTTAGCAGTTTTGTTTAACCAGTACAATTAATCATTATTAGTGCACACTTTATTGTGATCAATCACATTCAATTTTATGGCCAGAGTTGGTCATAATAGGATGCATTAGTAATTGCCCAGACATAAAAAATAGGCCATTAGTTGCCCTTTTCAATCTCTAGTATTATCCATTACTAACACTTATTTGAACATTTTGTATATTTTTCAGGTTGAATAAATGTTGACTGACAGGAATGATTAGATTTAAACATAACATATGTAAATTAAACAAATGTCCTATAATAATATGTGTATTCACTTGGAACTTGTAGTCTTTTTCATCTAGATACAAAAGAGATAAATATCTAGATAAGTTTACTCAAATAGAACTTTCTCAGTGGAGCTTTGCCTAGTAATTCTCTTTAAAACAGCTGCCCCTACTCACTCTCCACACAAAGGCACATTTCCTTTAATTCCACATCATGCATAATTAATATAGTATAATTACATAGTATACTGTGTATTTTGTCTCTATTTTGACTATTATTTTCCCTACCACTCAACATTACCATGTATAAAAATATGAGTTTTGATATCTGATATCCTAGGTTTTAGTTACAATTCTGCCTGATAACTACTTTGGGACTTGGGGCAAGTTAAATACATTTGTTTCTCAACTTCTATGTGAATAGTAATGCTCCCTACCTTTCAGAGTTTTGATGGTTTGGTGTGGTTTGTTTCCCAAAGGTTGATTGTGCCTGAAGATTTGGTCCAAAGGATAGCATTACTGGGCATTCGTGTTGATCTTTGAGGGGTAAGGCCTGGTGGAAGAGCCTTGGGTGTATGGAGGCGTACTTTCAAAAATGATATGTGGATTTTTTTTGTTTGTTTGTTGTTGTTGTTTTGTGGTGTTCAAATGGAGTCTAAAAAAATAAATAATTTTTAAAAATGATATGTGACCTTCTCTCTCTTTCTCTCTCTACTTCTGGTTTGAGATGTGACTGCTCTGATACATCTTCCTGATTTTATAATCCACTGTGATGTGATGACATCCACCAGAACTAAGCTGATATGGAAGCCATGCCCTTATACCTCTGAAACTAAAAAAAAAATAAACCTCTTTTTTTTATGAAGTTAGCTGTCTCAGGTGTTTTGTCAGTTATAATGCAAATTGACTTATACGAAGTCGTTGTTAAGTTTAAATGATTTAATACATGTAAAACTGCTTACCAAATAGTAAGCAATATGTTAGATTCAATAATTAATCTTCATGAAGTAAGATAATATTTATTTTCATGTATCCTTCAGAAACTGTGTGGGACACGTGTGGCCCACAGTAAGCAGGAAATGACTTGCTTAAAGAACAAGATTCCTTCTTTAGTTCCCAAAGTTTCCAAGGTTTTCTTTTATCACAAACATCATCTGTTGGTCTCTTGGAACCATCATGCCCTGCCACTGTTCTCCCCTGAGTTGTAGGAAAGAGAGAGTGGAGAAAAGGCATCAACACTAGCAGTCAAATTAGAGGGAAGTGTTTAACATCGTGTTTTATTTTCTGATGCTTGGTTTTACTGACCACTTTATCATTTTCATCAAAACATGGTTCAAAAGACAGAGCCTATAACATAAAGTAAATAAAAAGTGCTATATTTGTATAACATGGCAATCTTTTGTGAAGGCAAATTGCAGCTTGTTGGATTTAAATTAGTTCTCTACTTAGACAATGTATAATGTGAAAATTGAGGTTAGGCACACATATAACTAATAGAAAATGAAAGCATTTTGCTTTGTGACTGACAGGCCATCTGCTTGGAGATTTGTGCTTGATTTATTATTAAATCTCATAGAGGACACAATAAGTGAAATTAGGCTAGGAGAAACATCAGTTTATTTTCATTTATACTTGAGAAGAAGTCTTTATTCAAATGAATTAAATTGCTCACACTGCAAATAAACAAATGTAAACACAAATATTTTAGATAAAACTTTATTTTGAACATCAAATCTGGAGGTAATGACTTGTTAAGATGCAAACCTAAATTTCTTAATAAACTCACAAAAATAGTGTGAAGTGATATTAGACATTTTGTATTTTAAGAAATTGAAACAGTTAAGTAACATGTCCTTCTCAGTCAACATTCAAATCCAGATCTATAAGACTATAAAGCTAATGTTTTTCCATGATCTTAAACCTTCTCTTAATTATTAGAAATAAGATCACATAGATTTTTACCACTAAAGCAAGTCTTTAGTTTAGATTTTAAAATTGACTCGTATCAATTTCACATAATGAATTTTTGCTACTAGTTATAAAGAAGAATCAAGAACAAGAACCTCCCACCACAAACAAATAGAATTAAACAAAATATATGAAATTATTCCTGCACATTGGACAACAAACAATGAAGGTCCGTAATCTTTGAAAAATGGGATATATATCATTTCCTGTAGACAGTTTCCAGACCACTGATGCAAGAGAGGAAATTTAAACACAATAAGCATGAATTAATTTTGGAGATGGAATTCATATTTTTGGGAGAATGAGTCAACCAGATGTGAAAGCTCCTTTTCTAGACAGGAGGGAACTATGTTATAAAAGCATTCTTTAAATCTAAAAAAAAAAAAAAAAAAAAAGCATTCTAGAAACCTAAGAAAAACATTCTGTCTGGAAATCTAATTAAGAATTCTTGAGTCTTTGCTAAGTATGAGGCTATATATCCACGAAGCAAAATTCAAAACAACAGGGTAAAAAAAGACCAAGGATTTATAGGTATGGCAATTCTAAGGGCTCTTGCAGGCAACCTACTGCAGTAGTAAGCCTTCAGTAATCACCCATGGCCTTTGGTGGAGAGATAAGAAAGGTTTTTGTTTTGTTGTCTTTGGGTTTTTTGTTTGTTTGTTTGTTTGTTTTTGTTTGCTACTGAGGATTGAACCTAGGGGCACTTATCCACTGAGTCACATCCCCAGCACTTTTTATCTTTAATTTTGAGACAAGGTCTTGCTAAGTTGCTTAGGACCTCACTAAGTTGCTAAGGCTGGCCTCAAAATTGCCATCTTCCTTCCTCAGTCTCCAAAGTCACTGGGATTGCAGGTGTGCCTCACTGTGCCAGCAAGAAAGGTTTTGTCTTATTGGTAAGTGCTCCTATGCATCTGCCTTAGCAAACTTACTAACAAAGAGAGAAAATAGATTTAAAAAGTTACTTTTATGCCCCCTCCAAAAAAAATTAAAGTTAAACAACATTCAAAATTACTGCAATAAAAATATTACCAAGAGGAAAACAACAATCTAAATAACTACAATAAAATTAATTTCAACAAATATCCAGAAATTGTGTCATAAAATCATCATAAAATTCAATTAACACAGAGACCTAAATTTGTCAATTTCTTCGATATTTTCTATTTTGTTGGAGTATAGATTTTCAAAGTAGCTTGTAATTATATTATGTATTTGAATGGTGTCTATCGTGATCTTTTCTTTTTCATCATGAATTCTAGTAATTTGGGTTTTTCTCTCCTTCTCTTTGTCAGTGTGGCTAAGGGTCTGTCTACTTATTTTTTCAAAGAACCAACTTTTTGTTTTGTCAATTTTTGAATTGTTTCTCTTGTTTCAATTTCATTGATTTCAGCTCTGATTTTAATTATTTCCTGTCTTCTACTGTTTTTGGTGTTGATCTGTTCTTCTTTTCTAGGACTCTGTTAGGTCATTCAGTTGTTGACTTTTTAATATGTTAATGTATGAGCTCAGTGCAATCAACTTTCCTCTTAGTACTGCTTTCAGAGTGTCCCAGAGATTTTGATATATTGTGTCATTGTTCTCATTTACTTACAAGAATTTTTTAATTTCTTCCCTGATGTCTTCTATTATTACATCATTCAATAGCATATTATTTAGTCTCCAGGTATAGGAGTACATTTTGTTTGTTATTTTATCGTTGAATTCTAATTGCATTCCATTGTGGTCTGATAGGATACAAGGTAGTATTTCAATTTTTTTTTGTATTTACTAATGGCTTCTTTGTGGCATACCATATGGTCTATTTTGGAGAAGGATCCATGAGCTGCTGAGAAGAAAGTGTATTTGCTGGATGATGGATGAAATACTATGTAAATGTCCATTAAGTCTATATCATTGATTGCATTATTTAGTTCAATAGTTCTTTTTTTATAGTTTTATTGTATTTTATTTTATTTCCACTTTACTGATTTCACTTTTTTTTAATTGTAAACAAATGGGATACATGTTGTTTCTCTGTTTGTACATGGCGTAAAGGCATACCATTTGTATAATCATAAATTTACATTGGGTAATGTTGTTTGATTCATTCTGTTATTTTTTCCCTTCCCCCCCCACCCTTCCCACCCCTCTTATCCCTCTATACAGTCCGTCCTTACTCCATTCTTTTCCCCTTCCCTAACCCTAACTCTAACCCAAACACTAACCCCTCCCACCCCCCATTATGTGTCATCATCCACTTATTAACGATAACTCTAACCCTAACACTAACCCCTCCCACCCCCCATTATGTGTCATCATCCACTTATTAACGATATCATTCGTCTTGGTTTTTTGAGATTGGCTTATCTCACTTAGCATGATATTCTCCAATTTCATCCATTTGCCTGCAAATGCCATAATTTTATCATTCTTTATGGCTGAGTAATATTCCATTGTATATATATACCACATTTTCTTTATCCATTCATCAATTGAAGGACATCTAGGTTGGTTCCACAATCTGGCTATTGTGAACTGAGCAGCTATGAACATTGATGAGGCTGTATCTCTGTAATATGCTGATTTTAAGTCCTTTGGGTATAGGCCAAGGAGTGGGATAACTGGGTCAAATGGTGGTTCCATTCCAAGTTTTCTAAGGAATCTCCACACTGCATTCCAGAGTGGCTGCACTAATTTGCAACCCCACCAGCAATGTATGAGTGTACCTTTCTCCCCACATCCTTGCCAACACCTGTTGTTGCTTGTATTCTTGATAATCGCCATTCTAATTGGGGTGAGATGGAATCTTAGGGTGGTTTTGATCTGCATTTCTCTTATTACTAGAGATGTTGAACATTTTTCCATATGTTTGTTGATTGCTTGCAGGTCTTCTTCTGTGAAGTGTCTGTTCATTTCCTTAGCCCATTTGTCGACTGGATTATTTGCATTTTTGGTGTAGAGTTTTTTGAGTTCTTTATAGATTCTGGAAATTAGTGCTCTATCTGAAGTATGATTGGCAAAGATTTTCTCCCACTCTGTAGGCTCTTTCTTCGCATTGCTGATAGTTTCCTTTGCTGAGAGAAAGCTTTTTAGTTTGAATCTATCCCAGTTATTGATCCTTGCTTTTATTTCTTGTGCTATGGGAGTCCTGTTGAGGTAGTCTGGTCCTAAGCCAACATGTTGAAGCTCTGGACCTACTTTTTCTTCTATAAAATGCAAGGTCTCTGGTCTGATTCCGAGGTCCTTAATCCATTTTGAGTTTATTTTCGTGCATGGTGAGAGATATGGGTTTAGTTTCATTCTGTTGCATATGGATTTCCAATTCTCCCAGCACCATTTGTTGAAGAGGCTATTTTTTCTCCATTGCGTATTTTTGGCCCCTTTGTCTACTATGAGAAAATTGTATTTATTTGGGTTTGTGTCCGTGTCCTCTATTGTGTACCATTGATCCACCTTTCTATTTTGGTACCAATACCATGCTGTTTTTGTTACTATTGCTTTGTAGTAGAGTTGAAGATCTGGTATTGCGATACCCCCTGCTTCACTCTTTCTGCCAAGGATGGCTTTAGCTATTCTGGGCTTTTTATTCTTCCAGATGAATTTCATAATTGCTTGCTCTATTTCTGTGAGGTACATCATTGGGATTTTAATTGGAATTGCATTGAATCTGTACAGCACTTTTGGTAGTATGGCCATTTTGACAATATTAATTCTTCCTATCCAAGAACATGGGAGATCTTTCCATCTTCTGAGGTTTTCTTTAATTTCTTTCTTTAGTGTTCTGTAGTTCTCATTGTAGAGGACTTTCACCTCTTTGTGAGATTGATTCCCAAGTATTTTATCTTTTTCAATGCTACCATGAATGGGGTAGTTTTCCTAATTTCTCTTTCTGAAGATTCATCACTGATGTATAAAAATGCCTTAGATTTATGTGCATTGATCTGATATCCCGCTACTTTACTGAATTCACTTATGAGATCTAAAAGTTTTCTGGTAGAATTTTCTGGTTCCTCTAAGTATATAATCATATCATCAACAAATAGGGATAGTTTGAGTTCTTCTTTTCCTATTCGTATCCCTTTAATTTCTTTGGTCTGTCTAATTGCTCTGGCTAGAGTTTCAAGGATGATATTGAAAAGAAGTGGTGAAAGAGGGCATCCCTGTCTTGTTCCAGTTTTTAGGGGGAATGCTTTCAGTTTTTCACCATTTAGAATGATATTAGCCAGGGACTTAGCATAGATGGCCTTTACAATGTTAAGGAATGTTCCCACTATCCCTATTTTTTCTAGTGTTTTGAGCATGAAGGGGTGCTGTATTTTATCAAATGCTTTTTCTGCATCTATTGAAATAATCATGTGATTCTTGACTTTAAGTCTATTGATATGGTGAATTACACTTATTGATTTCCTGATGTTGAACCAACCTTGCATCCCTGGGATGAAACCCACTTGATCATGGTGCACTATCTTTTTAATATGTTTTCGCATGCGATTTGCTAAAATTTTGTTGAGAATTTTTGCGTCGATGTTCATTAAGGATATTGATCTGAAATTTTCTTTCCTTGATGTGTCTCTGTCTGGTTTAGGTATCAGGGTAATATTGGCTTCATAGAATGAGTTTGGGAGGGTTCCCTCCTCTTCTATTTTATGGAATACTTTGAGAAGTATTGGAATGAGCTCTTCTTTAAAAGTTTTGTAGAACTCGGCTGAGAACCCATCTGGTGCTGGACTTTTCTTTGTAGGCTTTTGATGACTTCTTCTATTTCATTACTTGAAATTGGTCTATTTAAATTGTGCATGTCCTCCTCGTTCAGTTTAGGCAATTCATATGGCTCTAGAAACCTGTTGATGTCTTCGAAATTTTCTATTTTGTTGGAGTATAGATTTTCAAAATAGCTTCTAATTATGTTTTGTATTTCAGTCGTGTCTGTTGTGATATTTCCTTGTTCATTCCGAATTTTAGTGATTTGGGTTTTCTCTCGTCTTCTCTTTGTTAGTGTGGCTAAAGGTTTATCAATTTTGTTTATTTTTTCGAAGAACCAACTCTTTTGTCAATTTTTTGTATTGCTTCTTTTGTTTCAATTTCATTGATTTCAGCTCTGAGTTTAACTATTTCCTGTCTTCTACTACTTTTGGTGTTGGTCTGTTCTTCTTTTTCTAGGGCTTTGAGCTGTAGTGTTAGGTCGTTTATTTGTTGAGTTTTACTTCTTTTATTAAATGCGCTCCATGAAATAAGTTTTCCTCTAAGTACTGCTTTCATAGTGTCCCGGAGATTTTGATATGATGTTTCTTTGTTCTCATTTACCTCTAAGAATTTTTAATTTTTTTTTAAGAATTTTTTTTAATTTCCTTCCTGATATCTTCTGTTATCCATTCATCATATAACAGCATATTGTTTAATCTCCAGGTGTTGGAGTAGTTTCTGTTTTTTACTCTTTCATTTATTTCTAACTTCAATCCATTATGATCTGATAGAATACAAGGTAGTGTCTCTATCTTCTTGTATTTGCTAACATTAGCTTTGTGGCATAATATATGGTCTATTTTAGAGAAGGATCCATGTGCTGCTGAGAAGAAAGTGTATTTGCTCTTGGTTGGATGGTATATTCTATAAATTTCACCTTTAGTCTATGGGTATCTCTTTCTATGAGGTGAGTCTCTTGCAGGCAACATATTGTTGGATCTTTCTTTTTAATCCAATCTGCCAGTCTATGTCTTTTGATTGATGAATTCAGACCATTAACATTCATGGTTATTATTGAGATATGATTTGTATTCCCGGTCATTTGGTTCATCTTTTAAATTTTATTTATTTATTTATTTTTTTTACACAACTTGGTTCCTCCTTTATTTGACAGTTCCTTTAGGATAATTCCTCCCTTTGCTGATTTACTTCTTTGTTTTTTATCTCTTCCTCATGGAATATTTTGCTGAGAATGTTCTGTAATGCTGGCTTTCTTTTTGTAAATTCTTTTAGCTTTTGTTTATCATTGAATGATTTTATTTCATCGTCAAATTTGAAGGTAAGTTTTGCTGGGTATAAGATTCTTGGTTGGCATCCATTTTCTTTCAGAGCTTGAAAAATGTTGTTCCAGGTCCTTCTAGCTTTTAAAGTCTGGATTGAAAAATCTGCTGATATCTGTATTGGTTTCCCCCTGAATGTAATTTGGTTCTTTTCTCTCACAGCCTTTAAAATTCTGTCTTTATTTTGTATGTTAGGTATTTTCATTATAATGTGCCTTGGTGTGTGTCTGTTGTAATTTTGTGTATTTGGTGTCCTATAAGCCTCTCGAACTTGATTTTCCATTTCATTTTTCAGATTTGGGAAATTTTCTGATATTATTTCATTGAATAGAGTGTTCATTCCTTTGGTTTGTTTCTCTAAGCCTTCCTCAATCCCAATAATTCTCAAATTTGGCCTTTTCATGCTATCCCATAGTTCTTGGAGATTCTGTTCATGATTTCTTACCATCTTCTCTGTTTGGCCAACTTTATTTTCATGGTTAAATATTTTGTCTTCAATATCTGAGGTTCTGTCTTCCAGGTGTTCTATCCTATTGGTTATGCTTTCTATGGAATTCTTAATTTGGTTTATTGTTTCCTTCATTTCAAGGATTTCTGTTTGGTTGCTTTTCAATATCTCTAACTCTTTATTGAAATTATCTTTTGCTGCCTGTATTGCTCTTTTAACTGTCGATTGGTGCGATCATTCAATGCCTGCATTTGCTCTTTCATCTCATCATTCAATGCCTGCATTTATTCTTTCATCACATCGTTTGCTTCTCTGATCATTTTAATTATGTACATTCTGAACTCCCTTTCTGTCATTTCTTCTGCCATGTTGTCGTTGGATTTTATTGATGTAACATCTAGATTTTGGGGGGCATTTTCTTCCCTTGTTTTCTCATATTGTTCAGGAATCAGTGGGTCATTGCAGATTTACTCTATTGACTTATAATGTCCCTGAAGATTGCTAGTATATCCCCTCTTATCCTTCAGTAGCCTGAAGTCTTGGAAGAAGTTGATAATGCGGTGCTCCACAAGGAAGCTGCCTCTCTAGGGTTGGTGACCCTCAGGTGGGGTATATTCCCTGCTAGTGGGCAGAGGTGCCTCCACTTGTTGACCAATGGTCATCCAACGGGGAACTAGGCTGTGGGCTGAGGCAAGGCCTGTTTGTGCCTGTGTCTCTGGTTTTACTGTCCTCGTGGGAAAACCTCACCTGGCAGGGAGGACTCACCCGGTGGGGAGGTCTCGCTTTTCAGTTTCCCTCCTAGAGGTTCCCCTCAATGTACAACTACCTCCTGGGCTGGGCTGCCTTCCTCTGCAACGTTCCCAGGGGCCTGGACCTACCTCCTGGGCTTGGGAGCCCTGCCCTTCGCAGACGAGTCTCCTTAGGCTGCCTCTCCTCAGAGAATCTGCCCGCAGTCCTGGAAACTTCGCTCTGCCCCTAGGCGTGTCTCTGTGTGGTTCTTCCAGCAAAAGCCGCCTAGGTCCTGGGACCCTGCTCTGCACTTAATCGCCTGGCTATGCGGCCCCTCCTGTGAGCCACCACCTGGAGCCCCATACAATAGCTCCAAGACCCAGAGACCCACCACACACATCTTCCTCCCGACAGCCGCCCGGTGTTCCAACACGGTCACTAGGAGTCCAAGCAACTCACTTTGCGTCTCCTCCTCCCACCAACCACCCGTAGCCCTAGGCAGTCACTCCGAGTCCAAGTGACCTGCCCTGTTCCTCCTCCTCCTCGGGGTAGCCCCCTGGGTGTTCAGGAGTGGTCACTTGGAGACCAAGCAACCCACTGCGCTCCTCCTCCAGGCAGGCCACTGGTGTTCAGGAACAGTCGCTTTGAGTCCAAACAACTCACCACTCGCCTCCTCCTCTGGCAACCACCTGTGGCTCTGATGCAGTCACTTCTAGACCAAGCGACTTGCCAAGTTCCTCCTCTTCCTCCGGGCAGCCCCCCCGGTGTTCAGAAGTGGTTGCTCTGAGTCTAAACAGCTCGCCACGCAGCTCCTCCTCAGGCAGCCGCCCGAGCCCCAGTGGTTGCTCCGAGTCCAAGAGCTGTGCTGTGCCGCCTCCTCTATGATGATCCCAGTTTTCCGTGTTTACCGCTCCAGCGGGGGGGGGGGGGGGGGGGGGGGGCGGGGGGGGTGTCTCGCCAGGCAACTCTACTTCACAAAGTTCCCTGCGTTCCAGGGCTACCGCCCCATCCGGGGCACCTCCCCAACGGGAGAGACTCACCCGGCGGCTTTGAGTTGGTCCCAAGTCTCTCACTATCTCCTCTTTTGAATCCTGCGTCCTGGAGCAACATGAAATGCAGCTGCCCTCTAGTCCGCCATCTTGAAACCCTCAATAGTTTCTTTGTTCAGTTTTTGTTTGTAGGATCTATCCAGTGGTGAGAGCGTTGTGTTAAACTCCCCTGCTATTATTGTGTTTGGGTCTATTTGAGTGTTAACATTGAGAAGAGTTTGTTTGATGTACATAGATGCTCCATTGTTTGGGGCATAAATATTTATGATTATTATGTCTTGCTGATTTATGCTTCCTTTAAGCAGCATGAAATGTCCTTCTTTATCCCTTTTGACTAATTTAGATTTGAAGTCCTCTTTATCTAATATGAGGATAGAGACCCCTGCTTTTTTACTGGGTTCACGTTCATGGTATGTTTTTCCCCATCCTTTCACCCTTAGTCTGTGAATGTCTTTTTCTATGAGATGAGTCTCTTGAGAAATATTTTAAATTTTAAATTAGTTAAAAATGACAAAAAAAATTTTAAAATTTCTGATATAGGTTTAAGAGTACTAAATAGAAAAATCATAACTATAAATGACTACATTACAAGAAACCAACAAAACATTAGTATCAATCCTCTAAGGCAAAAATGTGCAAACTTCTCTGCAAAGGTTCAAACGGACAATAATTTAGGCTGCATAGTTTATTTTTGTTGCTAGCCGTGCTGCCATTGTAGGGTGAAACCACCACAGACAAAGCATACATGAACGCATGGCTGTAGTCAAAAAAACAAAAAACAAAAAAAAACAAAAAACAAGAAACAACCCTTTTAATTTATGAAATTATAATTTGGCTATTTATGTTGATAATATATTATTTTTAGTTTTAAAATGTTCAAATATATAAAACCACTCATTTTTCAGGCACCTCAAAAATAGGTGGTGAGCTGTATTTGGCTGTAGGCCTTAGTTTTCTGACTCCTGACCTAAGTTTCACCTTGAGAAAGGAAACACAATAATATCAAAGTAAATGAAAGAAAGGAAATAGCAAAGAGACAAGTAGAATTAAAAAACATTGATGACAGATGAAGAACAAAGGAAAAGCAAAAAAACCATACAACGTGATTTGGAGAAAAAATCAGTGAAGTTGATAGACTTCCAGCCCCATTAATAAAGAAAAAATTTGAAGATATTACTAATATTCAGAATAAAAGAAGAGACAAATTGTAGAGTTCATATGTTAATAAGAAAATATTATAAACAATTTTAGGCAAATACATTTGACAAACTACTTGCAGTAAATAAAGTTCTTAGAAGATGAAAATATTCTAAATGGATCCTCTTTCTAAATTTTTAGCAAAGAGAATCTTGAAATATATTGAATGGATAATTAGAACATCTGGGGTTTATCTTGTGAATGAAATCAGCATATTAACATAATGATTAAGAAAATAAGAAACATGAGGGCTTCTCAACAGATGCAGAAACAGCATTTGATAAAAATCAAGTCTCATTCAGAATAAAAACTCTCAGTATATTAGAAATAAAAAAGAGAATCCTGTGAAAAAGATCTATGAAAAATCTTAAAATAATGATTGCACTTATTGGTGACTAACTGTGGTTTTTCTCCCTAAGTTTGGGAACAAGTCAAGATACATCACCTCCATCAAAATTGTAATAGAGGCTCTAGACAGTGCATTAAAGATTTTTTAAAATTTTGTTTATTTTAAAAAGGAAGAAATGAAGTAGTCTTATATGCAGACAACATGATTATCATAACACATGTACAAGAAGTTTCCAGAACTAATTGTTGAGTTAAGCAAGGTCATATTATATAAGGATGATACACTAAAATCAAGTATGCTTATTATAAATGATCAATTAGAAATTAAAATGTCAAAATATTTGAAATAATATCAAAATATTGAGATACTAAAAAAACATATATAAAAAACTATAGACATTACTGGAAGTTATTAAAGAGAACAACTTCACATAACTGAGTAACATGTTATGTTATATATAAATGGACAGACTCAATATTTTTAAGACACCAATTCTTTATAAAATAATTTATAGATTTTACACAATCCCAAACAAAATTGCAATCATTTTTTAATAAAAATTGACAAGCTGACTTTTACATTTGCCTGGAGAAATAACCTACAATAGTCAAAACAATTAAAAAAAAAAAGAACGAAGACAAAGGACTCAATCTCATTTAACCCTTGATATAAAACTACAATAAGCAAGCAAGACTTCCCAATCCCTTGTCTCTTTCTCTCTTTGGCATAAGGATTGACATATCAATCAATGGAATAGAATAGACTTAGTAAATTGATTCACCTAAATATGTTGATGGATTTATGACAGGTGCCTAAGTAATTCAGTGGAAATGAACAGTCTTTTAACAAATGGAAAGGCCATTCATGAATCGAGGCACCCTGGAAGGAATACTAAAGTTTCTGCTTTATATCTTATCACGGTATTAACTAAATCGTACCACGTGAAAGGAATTTGTTAGCTCATACTTCAGTACTATATTAACTTTTAGGTCTGGAGGTAAAAGTTTGTTGGGACCTTTCAACAGCTACCAGATATCAACACCCATTACACCAAAATGTCCTTAGAAGTGTTGCTACCAGCTTATGTCCCAAAGTGAAAACTTCCTATGGAGAAAGTGACTTCAGCTTAGGAGCTCTACTAACTAGATGGGGTTATTTTGGAATAGAGCAATTGAGACTGCCGAGGTCAAAATTGTCCTTTCTAAAAAAGTGAGCTGCACTTAAGCTTTTTTTTTTTTTTTAAAACGGAATACTTTGTCTTTCTGAAAACAAATATTATAAATCATTAAGTAATAAGTACTTCTAATGTCTGCATTATTCTGATATGTCTTTAGGATATTGATAATTAATAACTGGGCATTCTGCATTTTAAAGGCAATTTAATATAAAATGTCCTTATTTTCTAGCAATTACTTGATGAATATAATAATTTTTGTGCTTATGAATAATGGTACTTTCTTAAAGGTGGCTTGTAGAGAAGAATAAAAATGCAATTTAAGTTTTTCTGAAAATGTAGTAAACATTTTGGAATTTAGAACCAATCTGTTCTTGGGTGTGAAATGATTAAAAGCTTTCTCAGATAATTTACTCTTGCACAGGCCACTGATGACTTTTTTCCTCATAACCCATGTTGTAGAAATCTCATATGCTTTGATCAAATGGCTTCAAGATGAAAATGAAAGTTTTTATGTCAACAACTCAAGAAAAATCAATTAAACCATACTTCATATGGGCTAAAGGAGGCTTATCATGTGGAGACTTTTTCTTGGGGATTATAGTAATCAGGATGAAAATCAATTATGGGAAAGTGAGAATGGTTATTATTAGAATTAAGGAACTAGTGAATGGTAAGTAGCATAATTGTTTAATACTAGAATTATTTTCCCTTCTCTGATACAAATTTAAATTTGTTTGTAAGGTAGCACAATATCACTCATTTTAAAATGAAAGTACATGCTCAAAGTTCTTACTTAAAAGAAATACTGAGTTATGCAAAAAGAAGATAAAGAAATCACTGATGGCGTCACTACCCAGGCATGGTTAGCAATATTTGAAGAATATCTATTGCTGATTTAATTCTCATCTTACATCTAGATCACATAAATCTTACAGAATGCTATGGGAGTGGGTGGCCTGTGCCCCTGGTAGTGAGCATGGAGTTTTGTGCCTGGGTCCAACTGCAAGCCTGGAGTGAAGAAGCTCTGGTGTCTGAGTGAGGAGGACATCACAGCACAACAGCCTTAGATGGAAGCTGGGTGCCTAATGGTGGGAAGATCCTGTGTGTGGTGCATTAGTCTGCAAGGGCAGTGAAGGTAGTGTGATTTTTTTTTTTTATTGCTTATTATGTATTATAAAAAAAAAGGATCTATCACTAGTTTAGCAAAGCTGTGTGATATTGTTATTTCAAATCATTTTGGTTCATTGATTAAATAAGAGGCAGTTTGACTTGTTTAATAGTATGAGAGGGATATGTATTACTCTTTGATTTTAAATATTTCTGGATGTGACTATCCCCCCCCATTTTAATTTATACACTAGAGAATGCAAACTGATTTGAACTTTCAGTATACTAACATAATTTTTACCTGTGATGCTTTTTATAGTTCTATAATTTGAGGCAGTACTTATATATCATATATTCACCCTAAGAGTAGATAAAATGCTCTGTTATTACTCTTCAAGTGCAAGTTTGATACAGATTGTCCAAAGAATTTCTAGATAATTTTGGAACAGAAGCTAGCAATCAGTTAAATAAGTAAATTTTTTAGTTTTAAAGTTATAGTAGCCTAACTCCACCCTTCCGCATGCAACTGAAATATAGTGCAGAGGGCAACGACAAGCTGGAGTTCAATCCCTGTTTTGTTTGCTTTGCTTTTCCCTCACTCCATCCCTCCTTCCCTCACTCCCTTCCTTCCTTCCTTCCCTCCCTTTCTTCTTGTTCATTCATTCTTTCTTCTTTCTTTCTTTCTTTCTTTCTTTTCTTTTCTTTTCTTTTCTTTCTTTTTCTTTCTTCCTTTCTTTCTTTCCCACTCTTTTTTCTTTTTTTCTTTCTTTACCTTTCTTTTCTTCTTTTCTTTTTCTTTCTTTCTTTCTTTCTTTCTTTCTTTCTTTCTTTCTTTCTTTCTTTCTTTCTTTCTTTCTTTCTTCCTCTTTCCTTTTCTCCCTGCTTCCTCCCTCCCTTCTTTCTTTTTTCTTTTCCCTCCCTCCCTTCCTTCCTTCCTTCCTTTTTTCCTCCCTCCCTCCCTCCCTCCCTTTCTCTCTTCTTTCTCTCTCTCTTTTTTTCTTTCTTTCTTCTTTCTATATTTTCTTTTTTTTTTTTTCTGAAAGAATCCTGCCAGATAACACTGCCTGAAATTTTCCACACAACACAAACTGAAGAGCACACAAAGGGTTCTGATGTTCCAGCACAGCAGCAGTTATTAATAAAGATAATTTATTTATTTTATTTTTCCTTTTATGTACCTCACCTGATCCCTCTATACCCTTCTTCTTTTCTCTTTTCTTCCTGTTTTCTTTTTCTCTCTAATCCCCTCTCTTTTCCTCCTTTCCTTTCTCCCTTCCTTACTCTCTCCTTCCACCTCCCTTCCTTCTTTCTTCCATCCCTCTCTTCCTCCTTTCTCCTTTCTCTGAGGTAGGTTGAAACAAAGCAATCACTTCTTTCCAGTAGTACATAATTTTACTTTGGTCTTTCAAATATCCAGTGGCTTTAGTAAGAAAAACTAAAATATTATAGATTGTGAGTTCTTCATGCAAACTCATAAAAGTTTAGACCCAGATAATTCACACTGTGTTTTCTACACATAATTCTGAAAATGGCATTTATTTTAATTGGAAATTGCATATTGCCATTGAACTTAAAATAAATCAATATCTACAAATGATACTTGAATTTAAAAAACTCTATGTGTAATACTGTAAGAAACATTTCACTGATATTTTTGCCTTTTGTCCATCAAGATAAAGGTGTAAGAATTCAATTGACCTTTATTTAACACAATGAACCAAGGACATTAAGAATCACTATCTGTTTACAAACCCCTATTACTCTTTTTAGAGGACTCCTTCAAGTCAATGGGAGCTCCAAGGTAGTTAGGATGAGAGAAAGCAGTACTTTTTTTCATATTTTGCTGTCTTTTCTTAGGCCAGGAAGACAATAAGAGATTTTGACTGAAAAGAGGAATCCACATAGCGTATAGACAGGAAAATCACAGAGCAACCATCAAAATTATTTAGGCAAAAGTCATGATGACATTGAGAGTCAGAAGGATATTTTGTTCACTTTTGATCATCTTAGCTACTTACTCACTTTTTAAAGCAAGTGCTTTTATTTTGTTAAAGGCCATAGAGATTTAAAGACCTAGAAATTAAATTCATCAATAAATTCTATTAAATTGTGCTATTTCCTGAAAGTAATATAAATAAGGTGTTAAGGGGAAGAGAAACATGGATTGCTCACAAATGGTAAAAAAGACTACACGACTCTGTCATTTTTCAATCTGCTCTTCTCCTACATCTTTGAGTAGATTTAAAGAGGGAAATTCTCTTTTCCCCCCACCATCTCACCAACATTTATTGTTATTTGTGTTATTTGATAATTACCATTCTAACTGGAATGAGATGAAATCGAAGTGTAGTCTTAATTTGTGAGGATGTGCAGGAAAAGGTCCATACATTGCTGGTGGGACTGCAAACTGATGAAACCACTCTGAAAAGCAGTATGGAGATTCCTCTGAAAACTTGGAATGGAAATCACCATTTGTCCCTGTTATCTCACTCCTTTGTATATGCCAAAGGTTTTTAAAATCAGCAGCCACATCAATGTTTAAAGCAGCTGAATTCTCAATAGCTAATCTATGGAACCAGCCTATGTGCCCTCCAACAGATGAATGGCTAAAGAAAATGTGATATATATACACAATGAAATATTACTCAGTCATAAAGAATAATGAAATTATGGCATTTGCTAGTGAATGGATGGAACTGGATACTATCATGTTAAACAAAATAAACCAAGCCCCAAAATCAAAGGCCAAATGTTCTCTCTAATATGCAGTTGCTAACACAAAATAAGTGGGGTGGAAAAAAGAATACAAGTTCATTGGATTAGACAAAGGGGAATGGAGGGAAGGGGTGGAGGATGAGAATAGAAAAGACAGTAGGATGAATCTGACATAACTTTCCTGTGTTCATATATGAATTCACACAGGAGAACTCCACATCAAGTACAACCACAAGAATGGGCAGTTAGACTCCATGTATATATAATATGTCAAAATACATTCTACTGTCATATGTATCTAAAAAGAACAAATAAAAAGATTTTAAAAAGAAGTAATTTCTCTCACATATCTGTGCTGGGAGGCAAGCAGAGGTGACTTGTTCTATGCTTTCCTTCCACTGAAAACAAATAAGACTAGAGAGTGAAATATGGAATTTCATGTGAATTTTATTTAAATACTTCTGTGTCTTAAGAGTGGTCAGTAAGGATTTCATATCTGTAAAGATTTCCTCCGCCTGGTGTCCACTGTGCTAGAGAGATAGGATAAAGCCTGTAACTACATTGAATGAAAACAGAATCTACTGATGCAACAGGAGCAATCATGACCCTCAAGTTACTCTTTCAATAAGAGATGCCTGGTGAGCACTGACTGATTTGCAGGGAAGATTTTAAATGACATTTTCACTATAATTCCCATATGGCTTCTCTCTTGCTGTGGACTATTTGGTTCTAATACTACCTATCTTCTTCAGATCCTTTTAATGTTTGGATTCAATCAACTGGTGTGGATGTCTAAATAAGATAAAGGAGTATAGACTTGTGATTGTTTACTCCTGGAAACCTTCTGCTCAATTCAGTGACGATTTTTCATATTAGCATAATTTAGTACATATGTGCATGTATACATACATACTCATGCACATGTATATGATTTACAATCACACACATATATATGACTTATACATATATAGTGAGCTCTACATGTGTTTATATGTATAGTCACATGTATATTTATCTTACTATGTATATGTACATATGTGAAAGTCATATGTGTGTGTGTGTGTGTGTGTAGATATATCACAATTCTAAGGGCTTATTAAACCTTTGAAACAATGCTATGATAAAATTATCATTATCTCACTCTTGGTCTGAGGAACTCAAAGCAGAGTAGTGTTCAGCAAGTTCCCAAGGTCAATAATGTCACTGTGGGGACTCCAGCCTGCGCCATGACCTCCACCACCTCATTTTCTGTGAAGTCACCTTTTCTCTAGCCCTTCAGACACAGGAGGGTTGAGGCTATTTGCACGTAACTTCTCCAAAACTGGAGATAGACTTTCTTCAGCTCTGAATGAGAATCTCCTTCAAAAAATGTCTTTCTAAAATTTCATCTCATTCCAGTCGGAATGGCAATTACCAAGAATACAAGCAGCAATAAATGTCCATAAGGATGTGGGGGAAAAGGTACACTCATATATTGCTGGTGGGACTGCAAATTGGTACAACCATTATAAAAAGCAGTATGGAGATACCTCTGAAAACTTGGAATGGAATCAGCATTTGACTCAGCTATCCCACTCCTTGGTTTATACCCAAAGGACTTAAAATAGCATACTACAGGGATGCGGCCACATCAATGTTTATAGTAGTTCAACTCATAACAGCTAAACTATGGAACCAACTTAGTGCCCTTTATCAGATGAATGGATAAAGAAAATGTAGTATATATACACAATGGAATATTACTCAGCCTTAAAGAAGAATCAAATTGTGGCATTTGCTGGTAAATGGATGGAGCTGGAGAATATCATGCTAAGTGAAATAAGCCCGTCCCCAAAACCAAAGGCTGAATGTTTTCTCTGATATGCAGATGCTAATTCACAATAAAGAGGATGGGGCTACAGAAGAATAGAGTTACTTTGGATTAGGTAGAGGAGAGTGAAGGGAGGGGAGAAGGATAGTAGAATGAATCAGACATTATTACCCTTTATACATACATGACCAGTGTGATTCTACATTATGTACAGTCAGAAGAATGAGAAATTATACCCCATTTATGGATGAGGTGTAAAATTACATTTTACTGTCATGTATAACTAATAAGAACAAATAATAAAAATATTTTTTAAAATGTCTTTTTCAAATTAAAGCTTCTTGCACCATCTTGCATAATCTTCATAACTTTGGAGGCTCTCCTGGGTGAATCAGGTACACAGTTTTGTGGCACCACATCTTTATGAGGAGATTTATAGTATTCTGGAGATTGCTTGAACACAATCTTGGTGTACTCAAGATTCCTGGATTTTTGTGAATTCTAACTTCTGTGTTTGTTTATAACTGATAAGATTCAAACTTCAAAGCTGAGATTAGTTTTAAAAAGATCAATCACTATGAGTATTCAAGTCTTAAAAATGGTTTGTCACATGGTGAACATAAAAATTATAAAGGTCTCATTTAAACAAAAGCATGTATGAAAGA
Source organism: Sciurus carolinensis (assembly GCF_902686445.1). Classification (NCBI taxonomy): domain Eukaryota; kingdom Metazoa; phylum Chordata; class Mammalia; order Rodentia; family Sciuridae; genus Sciurus; species Sciurus carolinensis. The sequence continues at coordinate 59,101,230 of NC_062222.1, read as the reverse complement.
GTTAAGCTAAGCTAATTTAAAAAAAGTTGTTATGTTTTTTCATAGTTTTATTTTTTCTGAATCTTAAAGGAAATCTTGTGGAAAGCAGAGGATGGGGACTGAACTGGTGGTTTTTCAAACTTCAAGGGTGAGTAGAATTGACCTCATGATTCACAAATGCCGCTGTAGTTGATCATGGATGATACTAATCTACTAACTGAATGCTCACTAACTTGAAGAGGAAAGGTATTTATTTTAGTTGCCCTAAAGATGAATTCAGTTGGCCTTTAGTATATCAAATCTACTCTCTTTTTTTCCATCTCACTCTAGCTTCACGTATTCCCTTTATTCAAAATAGTATAGCTAATTTTTATGAAATTAATTGTTTTTTATATTTTTATTTGAAAATGATTTTATACTAACAGAAAAGTTGAAAAGCAGTAGAGTTCCCATGTGTTTCAGCTCTCTTCCACTAATGTGAACATCCTCACTTGACCGTAGCATAGTCGTCAATGTACTAAAAATTAACATTGGTAAAATACTAGTAATAAAGTAGAGACTACTTGGACCATAGCTTTTTTTTTTTTTTTTTTTTTTTTTTTTTTTTTTTTTTTTGCTAATGCCCTTTTATTGTGATCAGATCTAATCCAGGAGCCCATGTCACCTTGTCTTCATATCTTCTTGATCTGATCCATTCTTTCCTTTATTTCATGTTCTCAAAACTCTTTCATAACATCCCTTGGTTTGAGTCTTACTAATGCATTTTCACAGTTTACAGCGAAGTTCCATTTTTGGCAATAGTACCACAGGTGTGATTTGCCCCCTCAGTATGCTACACCAAGTGTCACATGATGTTCCTGTGCCTGGTGCTGGTAATTCAAACCTTGATCATTTAGCTAAGTTCCTGTCCTCAGGGTTTCTTCATAATAAAGTTTTTTTTTTTTTTTTTTTTTTTTTTTTTTCTCTTTGTAACTAATCAATTTCTGGGGGAGATATTTTGAAAATGTACAGATATCCAATTTCTCCTCCTACATCATGTGTCCACTTGTTTCAGCTCCTGAGGGGTAACTTGCCTGCTGTGTGGTGTCCCAGTGGTGAGTTTAGATTTCTCTCACTTCTTTAGCACGAGACAACTGGAATTATTAAGCGTCTTTGTGTTGAAGATTAACTATTATGCCTCTTGTTTTACTGCTTAGAAGAGGCAATGCTGATGGCTATACATTTTCATCAGTATTAAGGGGGAATTTCAGGTGTGACTCATTCTTGCCAGATGTGGTATTGTCAGTATATATTATTTTAACTATTCTTGGAAGTATAAATAATATGTTAGTCTGTGTATGTGGTGTTTTCTTTGTGTAACAACTCCCATAATCAGAATTCACCACAACGTTTCCAATCCTCTAACTCCCACTACCCACACCTAATACCTGGCCACCCACCTGTGAATTTTTCTCTATACTATTCTTTTTTGTCTTTGAGAATATAATATAAATAGAATCATACATTACACTGGTTGATTTTTAAGTCTTGATCTAGGCTTGCAATCTTGAGATCAACCCTACTTATACATGATACATCATTGCTTTTATATTTTTCTAGGTTTATCATGCTAATGCTTAGTTGAGAAATGTTGTATCTACATTTATGAAGCATTATGAAGCATGTGGATCTGTAATTTCTTATAATATCTTTGCTTTTGACATTAGTGTAATAGAGATCTCATAAAATGAGCTGACATTTTCATAAAGGAAAAAAATTGTAGAATTTAGTTTATTTCTTCCTTAAATATGTGATAGAATTCATCTATGAACATATGTAAAGTTAAATTCATGACCAAAAGTTCTTTTTTTTTTTTTTTTGGTGCTGTGGATCGAACCCAGGGCCTTGTGCATGCAAGGCAAGCACTCTACCGACTGAGCTATTTCCCCAGCCCCAAAAGCTCTTAAGATACATATTAAATCTTTTTTTTTTTTTTTTTTTTTTTTTTTGAGTAAGTGTTGTAGTTTGTTCGTGTAAGAAATCAGGTCAGTTGTAGTGGTGCATGCCTGTAATTCCAGCAACTGAAGAGGCAGGAGGAGCACATGTTTGATGCCAGCCTGAGCAACCTAGCAAGACCCTGTCTCAAAATATAAAAATAAAAAGGGTTGGGAATATAGCCCAAGGGTAAAATGTCCCTGGGTTCAATTTCTAGCACCCTCCCCTGCCAAAAAAACAGAAAGAAAAGAAAAGAAATTGGCCCATTCTTTTTAAGTTCACAAAATTGCAAGCATAAACTAATTTGTGATACTTCTTTCTTATCATTTTCATGCCTATATACTATGTAGCAGCGACTACTCTTCATTCCTCAAGTTGGTGTACACATACTCTCCTGTTTTTATGGTCAGTCTGGCTAGAGAGTTATAAATGCTATTGATTTTTCCCAATAATTTTAATAGTTCTTTTAAGTTGTCATTTTCTTTAGTTTTCTATTTCAAATTTCATTGATTCTGTTCTTATCTTTCTTATATAATACTTTCTTCTTGAAGGTGACTGTTTACTAACTTGAGATCACTTTTCACTTTGAATATGAGAATCTAATGCTTTAAATAATCCTATTATCACTGCTCTATGTGCATATCATACGTTTTGTTCCTACATCTCACAATTTGATATACTAAATTTTTGTATTCATCCTTTTAAAAAATATTTTATGATTTCTTTTATGACTTCTTACTATACCCTTGAGTCATTTAGAAGTATTATCTTTAATTTTCTTATTTTGGATTTCTGTCATTGATTTAAAATTTCATTCCATTATGAGTCAATGACAATATGTACAATTATATTTTAGTTTGTTGTGATTGTTTAAGAGGTTAAAAAAATAGTCTATCTTGTTTAGTACTTCAAATACATTTGAGAAAATGTGTATTCTGCTGTTGAATGGAAAGGCAATTAGATCAATTAGGTTGATTATGTTTATATCTTTTATATCATTATTGATTCACTCTATTATTATTTATTTAATGAAAGAAAAGTGTTTATTTTCTCTTTTATTACATATCAGTTATTGTTTTGCACTGGGAAATGCTTTATTTCCTCAGGTAAGGCTTGCTTTCAAATCTAAAGCTAATTTTGAAAGCCAGTCATAATTTTTACACTCCATTATTGTAGAAATATTACATTAAATCATTACTTATTAAGCTAAGAAGATGGTTGTATTATTTTATTATTGTTACCACATTAAGTAATCTAAGTTAAATATTTTCATGTTTCAAATTGCTTCTATTTATTTCCTTCCAAAATATGTAGGTTAAGATATCAAGATTAAGACACAGTTATATTTTCAAAAAATTAAGTTTATTATCAAGTGTTCATTTGTTGAAAACATTGGCAGTATTTTAAAAAAAAACAAAAAATGTATTTTTATTGTGCACATGAAAATTAAATATTGAAGTCATTTTTTTTTCTGAGTTATCATCCTTATGCACAAGTTTGAAGGTTGGGAGATTCGTGATATATTTAATTAAATTAACTTGATATCTTATTGCGATATTGAAACAAACAAGAGTCAATCTCAATTATGAGTGAGAGCAGGGAATATTCATTATATTCTCCCATGTCTTACTGGTTGTGTTTGTTTTCACTGATATGAGTGCTTATATCACACTAAGGAAAAATAGATAGTATCAAGAAAAGTAATACAGGTAGTTCTAATGAGGTTCTCATGATTTATTCCCCTGGCTCATGAATGGAGTTCTTATCTTCTTGTAGATGTTTGTCATCTGAGAAATTACAACATTTCTATTCAATGTTTTCCAAGTTCCAAACAACTATCTCAATTATTATAAGATACATACTTTTAAAAACGCTTTTAAATGGATAATTATATTTTAATAAAGTATTGCTTTGTTCTTAAACACAAATAGGAAATAAAAGTGAGAGCCAATATATGCCCTTCAACTTTTAATATGTAATAAATAAGCTGAGAAAGGAAATTGATGAAAGCCTGGGGAGGAAAGCAGTAGTTTGATTTTAAGAGTGATTAGTGATTCGTTTACTCCTAGACCCAGCACCTCTGTTTCCGTTAGATGACATTGAGAACATTTTGTTTCCCCCCGAGGAACAGCTGTTACTTCATTTTAACAGCTCTTCTGAGAGTACCCTGTTCTCACTGGGGTCCCAGCCTACCTCCTTCAGGTTTTTCCTTTCTCCCTAGCTCTCACCACCCCAATATCTTTGCTGGCCCTTGATTAGCTGGGCTCACTTCCATGGCTTTCACACTTCTGCCTCCTGGAGCTCTCCACCCTAACTATCCAAGGAGCTTTTACCTTCCTTGACATCTCTGCTCACACCTCATATCATGAGAGTTGCTGTTGTAGGCCATTTATCCCGCTCATTTTTTAATATACTGTTGTCATGATCTAAGCATATCATTTATGTGTTATCTACTTGTTCATTTTTGGTCTTACCTTCTGCTAACATGCAAAGTCCATGAAATCAGAGTCTTTCATGGACTTTGTTTTGTCTTATTTATTTCCATATTCCCAGAGTTTAGAGTTATACTGGTAGATAGTAGGCATTTAAAAATATTCTTTCACATATTACATGAAATAGTGAGTAACACATGCCCTGAGCTGGTACACACAAGCTTGCACCATATTAGTTGTACATTCATATATTGTCTTAAAATACTATATGCATGTATGCTTTTGTAAAAACCCATACAACTTGCATTTCAAAACAAAGACAAAAGAAACAGTGCAGGGCTATGCATATCTTTATCCATAATACTTTTCCATAGCATGGTAAATACATGGATGGCTGTGATAATTGAAGAATAGCACTAAATACTAAATACCTGAAAGCACATATTTACTCATATGTTGTCTCCAGCATGCTAAAATTTGCTGCAATACTTCAGTGCTTCTTATCTCTTCTTGAAACTTTTAAGGCATCATATATATAATATTTGATTCAAGTATTTGGGGAACTCCTTGAGGTATCTCTGTATAACTGAAAACTCTCACAAAGTAGAAAATCACTAAAGTAGAAGAATCTTCATCTCCATTAATGACTTTCAGTTAACCAGATTTTTTTTAAAAAGGAACATAAGCTGGTTGCAGTCGTACACGCCTGTAATCACAGCAACTCGGGAGGCTAAGGCAGGAGGATCGTGAGTTCTAAGCCAGCCTCAGCAACTTGGTGAGGCACTTAGCAACTCTATGAGACTGTGTCTCTAATTAAATATAAAAAAGGGCTGAGGATGGCTCAGTGCTTAAGCACCCCTGAGTTCAATTCCTGGTCCAAAAAAAACAGAAGAAGAAGAAGAAGGAGGAAGAGCAGGAGGAGGAGGTGGAGGAGGAGGAGGAGGAGGAGAAGAAGAAGGAGAAAGTAGACGATGATAAAGGCTATTTTCAATTTAAAACTCTAGCCAAGGGATCACTCTAAAAAAGTGTGACTGTCATAAAGCAAAAGGATCTCAGAGGGCTCTTCTGCCTTGGAAAGAGTCCAAATTTTAATGCCCACCTAGGGAAGAACTGCTTTTGAACCATTCACAGTTCCAAAGTGGTAAACACTAATTAGACTTTTGTAACCAATATTTGTGCTTGTATCACACATACAAAAACAAAATCCGCAAAAAGCAAAACACATACACACAAATTTATTCAACAGATATTTATCAATAGATATTATTTGCAAAGAGGAGATAGTGAGTACTCTAAAATTCACTTATGAAACAATTATTTGTTCAGTTCCAACTATGTACTAAATAGCGTACAACGCAAAGCAAGCAAGTCAAAAAAGATTTTGTATCTTTATGAAAATATTTACTGAGGAAGAAATAAATTGAAAATATATTAGTCTGAAGTTTTGCCCTAAGTTTCATGTTACATCATGGCCAGGCTGTGCCACTGTTAGCAGATTCCAGAAACATTAAGAAGAGGAGTGTAGTGGAAAATTAAATCACATGTGGAATTCCCTAAAAGATCACATTGACACCTTACTCTCTCTCTTTCCTGTTTTGTTTTCTGACCCCCATAAGGTGAGCATCTTTTGTTTCCTGGCGTACCCCCTTCCCCATACAGTATCCATGTTGCTACTAGCTCAGATGGTGGGGGTCAAGCGACCATAGACTGAAATGTTTGAAATCATGAGCTAAAAATTCCTCCTATATTTTATCTCAAGCATTTTGTCACAGTGATGGAAAACTACCTCAAATAGTATTAATGTGCTTTAAGGAACAGAAGTACAGATAAACAGGGTGTTTTCTGAGAACGACTCAGGTACTTTGTGTTGATGGACTGGAATAAAGGTGAGCAAAGGGAGAAATCAATACAGGGATAAGGCGAGATTCACATTTGTGATGGTTAATTTTATGTACCAACTTGACTGAACTAAGGAAAGCCCATGTAGTTAGTAAGACATTTCTCAGGGTGTTTGTGAAGATGTCTCTGGAAGAAATTAACATTTGAATCAGTAGACTGGGTAAAGAAGATCTGCCCTCACCCATGTGAGTAAACATTCTTTAATCCATTCAGGTTCAGGTAGAACAAAACAAGTGGAGGGAGGAAAGAAAATTCTCTTGAGCTGAGACATTCACCTTCTACCCTTGCTCACCAAAACTCCTGTTTCACATACCCTTGGACTCAAACCTTTCTTGGTTTCCCAAGCTTACAGAGAGATAGCTTCATTGTTTGAGTCTCATCCCACCTTATATATTACTATATACTCTACTGCTTCTGTTTCTCTGGAGGAATCTGGAGAATTCAGACCAAGGTATGATTATAGAGGACTTTAAATGATGTTGTACCAAATTTGCTAGTCATGAGAAATCAGTGAAGGTTTATAAATAAGGAAATTGTTCTTAGAGATCAGAATGAACAACAAAAATTAAAAGTGTGCATTATTGAATGCTGATATTGGTTAAAAACATTAACTTGTCTGCATTTTGTTTCTATCTCAAAGTCCTATAGTGAAGGGAAATTTTGCCTCTAAGAGAAAAAAATGAAAGAAATTTAATCCTTTTTAATTTAATAGTTTTGAAGTCAGTCTTCCTTCCTTCTTTCCTTCCTTTCTTCATTTCAGCAAGAAAGATTAATGCAGTCATGGAAAATGCAACATTTTATATAGACAGCCACTTCCTGTACATGTTACTAGTTATGTGGTTGAGCCCTTTGACCTATTTATCATCTTGAAAGAAACTGAAATGACTCTGTCAAATGTTGTAGAATGTACCCAGATCAACACAATGACCAACCCCTGTGCCACAAGGAACAGCAATATATTTGGGCATTTAATATTTATATTCACTTCAACTTACTTGCTCATTTTTCATTGTCAGTGCCTGTAAAGATGAAAGAAATTGTCGCGTCCCCTCTGCCCGCAGAGAGAGACACGGCAAACGTCTGAAGCTTTGGAAGTTTATTGTGCACAGGTTCTTTCCTACGCTTCTCTTATCCCTAGCTTCTTTGCACTTTCAGCTTTCCTTTTCCCAGCTCCTTCCACTCCCGCGTACTTCCTCCTTCCAGCTCCGCTCCCGCTGCTGCCGCGGCCGCCGTCGTCGCCGCCGGTTCTTCTGCTTCTTCCGTCCCTTCCTCAGCTTCTCCCCCTACTCTCCCACCCACCAGGCTTATATACCCTTCAGTCAATCAGGGGAGAGTACACAAGATAAACGCGGACAGCTGCAGGCGCGGGATGGGTACACGAGGGGGCATGCTCTAGCCACATCATTAACTAGCCAATTATTGGAATTCGCTGGTTGTTTACTGTATAGCTGGCCGCTTTTGGCTCAGCGTCAGGCGCCATCTTGACCATGTCTAAGGCCAGGGGCTCTAGAAACCCCGACAGATCCCCCTTCTTTAATATTAAACTAAGGCTCGGGACCGTGTCTGTCTTAGGCTGAGTGGTCAGCATATGTCCTTACCCGTCATCAGAGCCTGCAGAGCATGCTGCAGCTCCTGTCTTAGGTCGGTACACAGCCACCTACTTCATTACCCGTCCTTGACTACCGATCCAGCATCAAGAGCCATACTAATGGGGGGCTGTCGGCCTTTAGGGCGGTCATGGCCTGATGAAAAATAATTTGATCTCTCTATTGGCTAGTTTGCAGATGCATGCCAAAACGAATGAAGAGAAGAAGGCCAAGGCAGAGGGGTACCACCATAGCTCCTAAGCTTGCCCACTGTTTGACAATTCTATAAACAGAAGAAGAACCTTATAGCCATATCAAATACAGAAACAATATACATCCCAATAGAGTTACAATATGGGTAACACAAAGCAGCTCTCAGGGAATAAACGCATCCCAGTCCCAAAAGTTCTTGCAAAGCATCCACTTGTTCTTATAATGAGTCCACTCTCTGATAGAGTCTCTATGGTCTGAAAGGCTGCAACTGCATTCTCGGCCGAATGATCGTTGTTGTGGTTATGTCAATGCTGCTACTGCAAGGACTGTGGTGGCAGTGATCACGGCTGTTGCAATGTCAAAGCCTCCCCTGCTTCTTGATAATAGCACTGGCAATTCTATATCTGCAACAGAAACTAGGACTGGTAGGAAGATAGAAATGTGCAAATTGCACAGGTAGCAAAAGAACCATTCCAGTATTGTGAGAGGTAGGACACAGTTAGTGAACAGTTAAGAGGTATTATTAGAAATGTTAGTTGGTAGAAACATAAAAAAGAGAAAATACACAAGTTGACGTAGGAGGAAAAGCAATATCACAGCTAGGGTCAGCAGAACGAGTTGCTCTACTCTGGGTCTGATTTGTAGCATGATTCCAACGGCAAAGTGCAGAGATTTCTCCTGTTAAGGCAAAGAAAGGCTAGAAATATCCTTGTCACCAAAAACAGCATGACCTGAAAAATCATCAGTAGAATTGACAGACTTGTAGAGAAATTGGTGAAAAACAAGAAAAGGAAGGATAAAAAATATGTTAGTCAGAAATGAAAAATATGGCCAGGCTAACAATGGCCCATAGGTTCCGGGTTTGCCTTTCCGTCTGAGTTTTCATTATTGGAGGAAGGCTCAGACTCGCCATTGTGAGGAGGAGCAGAATCACTTGCATGCTGTAAAACTCTGACCAGCCTTTCTGGAATCCAGACTGGAGTCTGTTGATCCTGTGGGAAAATACAAACAGACCCTCGGACCCAACGAAGGACTGGATCCGGTCCTTTCCAACAACCTGTCAGGATATCTTTCCATTTTGCCCATACTTGAGAAGTATTATGGGGATTATAATGTCGATCAGCTGCAGAATGGCCGTCCCTATCCAAAGTTAAGAAATTTAGAATGAAAAGAACTAAATTAAGTTTATCTTTAGGAGACTTGTAGGAGGCTCCTATTCCCCCTTTTTGTTTATTTAGACAATTTTTTAAAGTAAGATGTGCTCTTTCCACAATGCCCTGTCCCTGAGGATTATAGGGGATGCCAGTGACTAATTGGATGTTAAATGTTTGTAAAAACAACTGGAAGCTTTTGGAAGTATAAGCAGGACCATTATCTGTTTTAATAACTTTAGGTATGCCCCAGCCAGCAAATGCTTGTAGGCAGTGTTGAATGACATCTTTTACCTTTTCTCCAGAATGAGCAGAAGCCATAATGACTCCCGAAGCAGTGTCTACTGACACATGTACATACTTAACAGCACCAAATTCAGAAATATGGGTCACATCCATCTGCCAAATATGGCCGGGCAGCAGTCCCCTAGGGTTAACTCCAAAGGATTGCACTGGGATTAAAGGAGCACAATGTTGACAATTTTTTACTATTTGTCGAGCCATACATTTAGATATAGGAAATTTTCTGCTCAAAGTAGTGGAATTTACGTGAAATTTTTCATGAAAGAGTTTTGCTTGTTCCTCTATGGAAAAGACAAAAATTGATTTGGTGGCCATATCTACCAAGTCATTAGCATTGGCCAAAGGTCCTGGTAAATTAGAATGAGCTCTAATATGTCCTACATAGAATAGATGTTTACGCTGTAGGATAAGGTTTTGTAGCGTAGTAAAATAAGAAGCTACCGTGGACATAGAAGAAATATAGGGTACCGTTTCAAGAACCTGTAAAGCGTTAACGATATATAAGCTATCAGATAGAAGATTGAATGGCTGATTATCTGCTAATTTAAAGGCTAATATTACAGCCGCAAGTTCAGTAACCTGTGCGGAGTTGGGTGGAACTATTATGGTGTGAAGTTGTTTACCGATAAGTACTGCACCTACTCCATTTTTGGAGCCATCAGTAAAAATGGTTACACAATCTTTAAGAGGCTGGACACTAGTCACTTTTGGAAAAACTATGGGAGTATTTTTACAGAATTGAATCCAGGGATGTTGGGGGTAATGGTTATCGAACTGAGCTGAAGTGGTACAATATAATACTGACCAATCATCATCATTATTAATTAACCACTTAATTTGCTGAGTGGAATAAGGAGTTATAATAATAGATGGATGGATTCCAAAAACAGTAATGCAAGATTCTATTCCCTTGAATATTACCTGAGCAATAGCTTGGGGATATGATTGCAATGTTTTAGCTGGAGAGCTAGGGAGATTTATACTTTGCAGAGGTCCTCCTTGCCAAACTATGCCAAAAGGGGTATGCTTCTCTGAGATTATGATTAAACTTAATGGTTGAGTAGGATCACAACGATCAACGTAACACTGCTGAAGTCTATTCTCTACTAGCTGTAAGGATATCCGTGCTTCAGGAGTAAGTTTCCTAGGGGAATTCAAGTCAGGATTACCTTTTAATATATCGAATAAAGGTTTTAATTCCCCTGTGGATAATTTTAAATAGGATCTGATCCAGTTAATGTCACCTAAGAGTTTCTGAAAATCGTTCAAGGTACTCAATTGATCTGTCCTGATGGTCAACCTTATTGGTCTGACTGTAGTAGCAGTGAGCCTCGTACCCAGATATTCTTGGATCTCCTCTAATTGTAATTTTTCAGGGGCTATCGTTAGTCCTCTCTTTTCTAATGCTTGAGTCATAAATTGTAATGCTTCTAACAAAACTTCTTTTCCTGGATGGCAAATAAGTATGTCGTCCATATAGTGATAAATCAACAATCTCTTAAACTTTTGTCTAGTAGTTGTTAACGCTTTATCTACGTATACTTGACATATAGTAGGACTGTTAGCCATACCTTGAGGCAACACAGTCCATTCGAATCTCTGGTCAGGCTGAGTGTGATTAAGAGAGGGCAAAGTAAAGGCAAATCTCCAACAATCATTTTTGTGTAAGGGTATAGAGAAAAAGCAATCTTTTAAATCCAGAATAATAGTAGGCCAATTTTTTGGTAGTGCAGTAACAAGAGGGAGTCCACATTGGACGGGTCCCATAGGGTACATTTGTTCGTTTATGGCTCTTAAATCATGTAATAACCTCCATTTTCCTGATTTTTTCTTTGTTAAGAATATTGGAGTATTCCAAGGAGAGGTAGAATGTTGTAAATGACCTGCTTGTACCTGCTCTTGTACTAACTTATGAGCTGCCTCTAGCTTTTCTTTTGTTAGGGGCCACTGTGGAATCCAGCGAGGCTTATCATCTTTCCATATTATAGGGATTGATGGTTTATCAGTGGCCCCTAGGAAAAACCCAATCCATGAGAATCATTTTTTGGTGGGGGTAAAGGCAGTGGTTGGGTAGATCCTTGGCTATGTCTTCCTAATCCTTTTTTATCATCATAATCCATATTTTGTAACATATTTCTTACAGGAGTCCCTTGGTAAATCTGGTCAGTGGTGAGTTTCATATCCATTTGCTGCAGGACATCTCGTCCCCATAGGCTAATAGGAACATTACAGACATATGGTTGAAATATACCTGTGTGTCCCTCTGTATCTTTCCATGATAATGAGGAAGCACTTTGATTGGGGCTCTCTGCTACTCCTAAGCCTCTCAAGCTCTGAGCTGCTGTAATCAATGGCCAGTGCTTTGGCCAGACCATTGCGCTGATAATACTTTTGTCTGCTCCTGTATCTAATAAACCTGTAAATTCCATATTTCCCACTTTTAATTTTAGGAGGGGCCTCTGTTCCATATCCATAGTAAGGTTTATTAAAGTGGTTCCTGTTGATCCAAAACCTCCTTGTCTTTTATTTGTATTTTCACTGGGCCACAAAGAATGTTGACTGGGCAATATAAGCATTTGTGCAATGCGATCCCCTGGAGAGATGACCGTAATTCCTTTTGGTGAAGAGACTAAGGCTTTTATTTGTCCAGTGAAGTCAGGATCAATAACCCCTGGGTGTACTATAAGTCCTTTTAGTGTTGAGGAACCTCTACCTAGTAATAGCCCTACACTGTTCTGTGGGATTTTTTCATGCCAGTCGGTATCAACCATCTGCACCCCCATATCTGGGGTTAGTATGAGTCTGGAGGTGGCACAGATGTCCAATCCTGCACTCCCTGAGGTGGCCCTGCGCTCCCCTTCTCTGTGGGAGGATACCACCGTCGGGGAACTTGTTGAATTACCCCGTATATTTGTTGCGGGCCCCGGGGAGGGCCCTGTCTCCCGTTTTTCTTTGAAGTCTAGGATTCAACCCTAGGAAATTATCCTCCCTATCTCTAATAGGCTGACAGGCACTATTCCGATGACCCCCCCCTCTGCATCCTGGACACAGCCCTGGGGCATAAGGTGTAACAGATTTTACTATAGTTATCTCTTATCTTTTGTTAGGGCATTTTCTCCTTGCTGCTGATTTTGTGCATCTATTGAAGTGTATTGGTCTTCTCCTATTAACATTTCTATCGGGAAACCTTGCCACTATGTTTCTGCAAGCAGTTTCAACAGCTGAGCTCTCCAATTAGCCATTGTTCTCCAAATAGCACTGCTCTGCATACCTGCCTCCAAATAGTCTTAACTGCGTCTTTAAAGTTTTTCTAATGGTTGATGGTATCTCCATTTGCTCCTCAAATACGGGCAGGTTCTACAGATTTTGAAGCTCTTTTATTAGGCTTAGGTTTCTCCTACCTTTTTCCCTTGTTCTTAAGTTTTCACTACCACTTGGCCATTCCCCCTGGGGGCTCTCTGCGCCAGACCCAGTTCCCTTTTTTCCCTTGTTCTTAAATTTTTTGAGCAATTATCTTCTAGGTCACCACCACTCAATTTTTCCTCACTTTATTCTCTTTAAGCGTTCTTTTCTGTTACTATTAGACCCTGTTCATGAAGATCCCCCTTGTGGCACACTAAGCGGCTTTTTTTTTTTTTTTTTTTTTTTTTTTTTTTCCTTTGGCTTTTTTTTTTTTTTTTTTTTTTTTTTCCAATGGCTCCCATTGTTTTTTAATGGTTCCCTGAGGGGTTGCCGCACCCAGACCCCATTGCTACTAATCTGAATAGCTTTAGTTATGGCAATTACAATAACAGTGGCCTAGCTGCCAGGAGCAAGGAGATTGCTGGAGGGAAAACTATCAAGTGCACATTAAAATTTTTATAGCGGCTTTTCACGTAGGACCGCTTCAAGCGTGTTTCTACTTTCACTTTAATTAGACTGCGTTCCACGCGCCAGGACCGCTAATGGCGTGTCCCGATACCGGACCACCTTCCGTGTGTCCTTATTTTTATTTTAATTGGACCGCATTCCGCGTATCCGGATAGTCGCTTTACCGCGAACGTCGAGGCGCCTCTCCTTTACCTGTTTACCTTTTTTGACTTCTTTACCTGTTTACCTTTTTTGACTTCTTTACCTGTTTACCTTTTTTAACTTTTTTACCTGTTTACCTTTTTTGACTTTTTTACCTGTTTACCTTTTTTGACTTTTTTATAACCGGTTTAGCTTGTTAAAAAAAATTTTAAGATATCTTACCTTGTCCCTTTTAAATTCCCGGGTTTCGGCACCAGCTGTCGCGTCCCCTCTGCCCGCAGAGAGAGACACGGCAAACGTCTGAAGCTTTGGAAGTTTATTGTGCACAGGTTCTTTCCTACGCTTCTCTTATCCCTAGCTTCTTTGCACTTTCAGCTTTCCTTTTCCCAGCTCCTTCCACTCCCGCGTACTTCCTCCTTCCAGCTCCGCTCCCGCTGCTGCCGCGGCCGCCGTCGTCGCCGCCGGTTCTTCTGCTTCTTCCGTCCCTTCCTCAGCTTCTCCCCCTACTCTCCCACCCACCAGGCTTATATACCCTTCAGTCAATCAGGGGAGAGTACACAAGATAAACGCGGACAGCTGCAGGCGCGGGATGGGTACACGAGGGGGCATGCTCTAGCCACATCATTAACTAGCCAATTATTGGAATTCGCTGGTTGTTTACTGTATAGCTGGCCGCTTTTGGCTCAGCGTCAGGCGCCATCTTGACCATGTCTAAGGCCAGGGGCTCTAGAAACCCCGACAAGAAATTAGTTTCATTATTGATGATTTTTAAATACAGCCAGGCTTGGGGAGGGACAAAATCAGAAAGACACATGTGCTCCAAAAATGTTCTATCCAACTAGTGCCTGTTAAAGAACGCTAATTAGAATGGTGCTTTGGATGATATGTTTAAAAGTCACCTTTATTAGTCTGCCATTTATACACACACGTGTCAAACTGTCCTTACTAAAGAAGCCACACCAGAAAAATCAAATAGATAATTTTGACTGAGCTCACCTTTGCCTTTTGTTCTAACCAACTCATGAATGGACAGTTTGAACAGCAGATTTCTTTCAGGTGTCAACTTGACACCTACACGACACAACTCAGATTGCTACTCAGATGTAGCATTCATTAATTTGTGGAGCTTTCTTCAAAATAAAAATACTGAAAGTTCTTGCTTCTGAGCATCTACCCGGTAATTCATATTGTCCTGACAGACCTACAGATTTTTTTTCCCCAAAATTACCTTTGTGACTAACGTTTGAGTGGAATAAAATGAGAAAAAAATGTTCCGATTAAAATTATGACTGTGAGAAAACTGACTTAAAAACCTTTTCTTTGATACATAATAAAAATAATGTAACACTAAAGGATTCCTAGCAATGCTAATAGACTTCCTGAAAATCCTCAGAATAACACGGTAATTTGCCCTATATTATCATGCTGGCCTTTTTGCAACTGAGCCCCTAAAAATAAATGATACGCCATTGGCTTCACTAAAAGATCCTTTTGACCATTGCCTTGTAACATACGTTAGCTTGTTTTGAAAGTCACTGCTGAGGCACCTGCCCTTTAGACTTCTGCTTGTGGAGATAATGAGTTAGTGTAGGCCAAACATTTCATCTCGGCTGGACTCTCTAGTGTGGTCAGGGCATGGAATGACCTAGCCTGGTAAAACATACTGCTTTTTCTTTATTCTCATTACACTCGGGAAGTAAAATCTCATTAGCTAGCTGACTTGAGAAACTTATATAGTTAATTGAAATATAACCCATCAATTGGGAATCTTTTTTATCACTTTAAAATTAAGAGGCAGACCAGGGAGATCTAGGAAAATTCCAGTTGCTCTTCAGTAGGAGACTCCTTTAGCCCTAAGTAAAGGCTATCTCTAGAAAATAAGTCTAAATTCATTATATTTTCATTCTGAAAGTTTTCTCAAAATATTCCTAAAATGCAGGTAAAGTTTATGAGGGAGTGACTTCTTAACCTATTTTTTTTTATTTTTGTAGTTATACATTTATTTATTGAAATAGTTTTAGCTGAAATGCAAAACTTGCTGTATCTACTGGGAAGTATTATAAAATCTAATACCACCTTCTAGATGCTAATCATGTTACAATGCTGTCTATATTCTAATAATTCAATTCAATCAATATGAATTTAGGACAATTGAATGGGTTTATTCATCTGCCTATTAGTTTGTGTCCTATCCTATATTGTGCAGTAAACATACAGAGATAATTAATATTTAGCACATACCTTCACACAGAAGAAACAGGGAAAAAGCCAAAAATTATAGCACTAGAGTAAGAACTGTAACGGAAATAATAAGTACACACATATACTTATGTAATTATACAACACATGTAATTATAGAACACAGCTTTAAGACTCAAAGACTTGCTTTGTATTTCATTTACCAAAAGCATTAGTGTTTGTGTTAATTAGCTTTGTGTCACTGTGACCAAATACCTGTCACAAACAACTTAGAAGAGGAAAAGTGTATTTGGGCTCAGGGTTTCAGAGTTTCAGTCCATGGTTGACTGACTCCATTGCTCTGGCCCAAGATGAGGCAGAAGAGCATGGTTACGGAAAGCTACTCAGCAAAGGGAACCAAGAGGCAGATAGAGAGAGAGAGAGAGAGAGAGAGAGAGAGAGAGAGAATATAGCAAGAAGCTAGAGATAAGACAAAATCCCTATGAACATGACCCCTGTGACCTACTTCCTCAAGCCATGTCCTACTTGTCTCAGTTATCACCTAATAGTACATTCAAATTAGTAATCCATCAAATGGATTAATCCACTGATGAGGTTACACTTCTCATAATCTAATCATTTCACCTCTGAATATTCCTGCATTAACACATGAGTTTTTCAGGGTATACCTCATATCAAAACTCTAATAGTATTAATGTGCAATTTTAAGAGTGCATGAATTTTCATAATATATCTGAATTTTACATATATTGTACTCCAACAAAAACATTCATACTTTTTCAAATGTTTCATGATAGTTTATCTCATAAAGAGGTACTTGCAGCACAAAATGCTAAGTTTGTTTTTGTCTAGAGAACACTTGGAGTGACACTCTCATAATCTGCCTTCCTCTCATAGGGGACAACTCCTCTGGAGAAAGCCTCTTACCAGACTTACTGCTAGGCAACAGTTACTCTTATAAGTTCTCTTATAAGTGCGATATGTTTGTGTGATGGTGCTGAGGACTGAACTCAGGGTCTCACACATGCTGGGCAAATGCTCTATCAACTAAGCTACATCTCCAGTCCTAAATGCAAGTTTTATTTAAAATTATCCTACATGATTGAGTTGCAATGGGAGGGGCACTATACTACTGTTATGATTTGAATATGAGATATCCCTCCACAAAAGTTATCTTAGGCAATGTAGAAATGTTCAAAGGTCAAACAATTAGATTATGAGCACTATAGACTCATCAGTGGATTGATCCATTTGATGAATTGATAATTTGAATGAACTACTTGCTAGTGACTGTAGGCTAGTGGGGCATGCTTGGAACGTTTTGTCCTGTAAGTTGCTCTTGTCAGGTATTATGGTCAAAGTAATGAAGAGTTGACTGATAAAAAATACCTTCCAGAGAACTCCATCCTTCTCTACTTTTCCACTCATAAATGAAACAAAACATACACTTTATTCCTTCTGTTACTTGAGATCTTTGGTGGAAGAGCTTATTCATGATCTCTTAATGTACATAAAGAAATTAAGAACCCTAAGCAACCACCATATTTTATATAATCTAGCTAATATAAATCATAGCAGAGCCTCACACTGTGGATATTCTCAAGTTTGGGCATATGGTCACATCTAAACCTCTGCAGGTAGTCAGTTCCCTCAGTTGAAGACCCCTTTCTATCTTCTCTTACTAATTATTCTGGTCATTCCTTTAATGTACCTCTTCACACGTCACAGATACATGCAAGTATATCAGAAGTTTTTGTTTTGTGTATGTTCTAATTTATTTTTATTACTGTAAACCTAAATAATACATTTTATTTACATTTTTCTTTTGTAAGTTCCACAAGGTCAGAGATGTTTTCCTAATTTGTTTACTACTGCAGCTACATACGTGGCACTCAATAAACACATTTTGAGAAATAATGGTTGGATCAGAAAATTTCATGATGCCAACACCACCATATTTAAATATATTAGAATTATATCATGTCCAAAGATAACAAAGAAATATATGGAAGCGAAATGTCATGAAAGGTACATTTTTTATAAAACTTACTCTCAAATCTTACAGAAAGATTTGGAAAGATTGCAGGAGGATCTCAAGTTAAAGACACCATCTCAAAATAAAAAATTAAAAAGGGTTGGTGATGTGGCTCAGTGGTTAAGTGCCCCTGAGCTGAATCCCTAAAGAGAGTAATAATATGTAGACAGAGAATATAAAGGCAAATTTAGCAAAATTTTAATAATTGTTGAACTTGGGTAGAAGACATAGGAGACTTCACCTTATAACAATGGAGTTTGAAATTATTTCAAAATAAGCAAAGATTTAAATTTTTAAAACTAAAAAAGTTTAAAATCCTACATTAAATTATATTTATATCATCAACATATTTATTCTTGTGAAATACCGGTAAGTCCATTTGGTGTGCATGTACAAATATCAAAGTTCAACATCTTCAAAAACAAGTTTGATTTGGGAGAGTATTTCTTTTTCTCCCAGGTAGGAAAAGAGTAATTTTTATCATGAGATAAAAAACAATAGTTAGTCAAAATATGAAAGTGAAAGTATTATAAAATAATCTGAAAAAATGAGATTTTCAAGAATATATTCAATGAGTTTTTATGGGACTGATAGTAAAGTGATAATTTAAATCCTGACATTTATTAGTTCTGTAACTACAGATAAGGTGCTTTGATTTCTCTGTTAATAAAATACATTTGTTAAATATCTGGCACATAATAAGTTGCAAATAAATATTACCAGTTTCTCACTTTTCTCTTTTATAATGCACATAGAGTCAGTTGAAAAAAATCAGTAAAATGTAAAATAAATCAGAATTAAGAATGTTGCTAAGAATATGAGGCTAGATAGAATATAAGATAGATAAAATACCTAAGAAGCTGATGACATTAATGACTCACTAAACAGTATATGCTTCTTTCTGTCCTCAAAAGCTATTTAAAAATTATTTTAGAAAAGTCAGAAAGCTACTGTTCAAAAAAATCTTCATGCATGAATGCAAAGAAAAATGTCTTTGAGGTATTTTATAATTCATAATAAATAAGGAATGTTAATCTGTTTAATGTGGAACCAACATACACTCACACTTTAATGGCTCAGTTGTTAGAATATTCAACAGCTAGTGCAGAAAACAAAATCCCAGGAAACTATTTTCAAAAGAGAGGAGTTCAATATAAGGGCATTATTAAGACCTATTTCCCATTCTAATTGGAGTAAGATGAAATCTTAGAGTTGTTTTAATTTGCATTTCTCTAATTACTAGAGATGTTGAACACTTTTTCATATATTTATTAATCACCTGCATGTCTTCTATAGAGTGTCTGTCCAGTTCCTTGGCCCATTTATTGATTGGGTTCTTTGTATTTTTGGTGTAAAATTTTGTAAGTTCTTTATAAATTTTGGAAGTAACTTGCAATGGACCTACCTTTTGACCCACTTATCCCACTCCTCAGTTTATACCCAAAGGATTTAAAATTCGTATACCACAGTAATGCAGCCACATCAATGTTTATAACAGCTCAATTCACAATAGTTAGATTGTGGAACCAACCTAGATAGCCTTCACCAGATGAGTGGATAAAGAAACTGTGGTGTATATATATACAATGGAATATTATACAGCCATAAAAAAGAATGATATTATGGCATTTGGAAATAAATGGATGGAATTGGAGAATATCATGCTAAGTGAAATAAGACAAGCCCAAAAAACCGAAGGCCAAATGTTTTCCCTTATAAGTGGAGAACAATATATAATGGGGATGGGGGGTGGGGAGTGAGAGAAGAATGGAGGAACTTTATATTATATAGAAGGAAATGAGAGGGAGAGGAATATGAAAAATGGTGGAATGAGACAGACATCTTAGTATGATTACCTGAATGGCATGAATCTACATTCTGTACAACCATAGAAATGAAATGATGTACCCCATTTGTGTACAATGAATCAAAATGCAGTCTGTAAAAACTTTAAAAAGAAAATAATATAAAAAAGACCTATTTCCCAACGCTGGCCAGTAAGTATCACATGCCTGCCTGTATGCACAGATTTACTTTTTACTCTGTTCAATAAAGTCTACCACATCTTCCTCCTGCAGTCTACCAAAAGTAGGTGTCCCTAGTTGGTCAAAAACAATTTTAATTTTGTAGTTTATATGGTTTTATTTGTTGGTACATGGCTAAGTAAAAATAACTTAACTTACTTTTTCCTTTTTATTTTTGTTGGTGCATAATTATACATAATAATGGGATTCATCATTAGTTAGTTATACATGCACATAACATAAATTGCTCAATCTCCTTCCCTGTTGCCTCCCCTTTCCAGTCTTCCTTCCTCTCCCTGATCCACTTGCTTTAATTATTATTATTATCATCATTTTATTTATTTATTTATTTTTTATTTTTATTTATTTTTGGTACTGGGGACTGAACCCAGGAGAAATTTATCACTGAGTTACATCCTAGCCCTTTTTATTTTTTAAATTTTTGATACAGAATCTCACCCAGTTACTTAGGGCCTCACTAAATTGCTGAGTTTGACCTTGAACTTGTGACCCTCCTGTTTCAGCCTCCCACACTGCTGGGATTACAGGATACATTACCATACCAGTCTCTACTTATTTTTAATATTGGAAATTCTATAATTGGCTATATCTCCCAATTTAATTAGAACATAATAGCTCATAAAATGCAGCTTGATAATTACATTTGCTTTTAAAATATCTGGTTTTATATTTTACTTGTATCTATATTACTTATTTTTTGTCTGTTTTTATTATGTTGATAATTTAGTACATACACTTATTTTTAATCTACAGAAGTCCTCCCTCATCTGCAGTTTCTCTTTCTGCAGTTCTAGTTACCTGAGGTCAAACACAGTTCACAGATATTGAATAAAACATTTCAGAAATAAACATGTTTTAAATTTCATGCCATTCTGATGAAATTTTGAGTTGCAATCTATCCTGCCTGGACCATAAATCATCCCTTTGTCCATTGTATGCATATTGTATATCTACCTGCCCACTAGTTGCTTCATAGCCTTCTCACTCATCAGATAATCTGTCATTATATCATAGAGCTTGTGTTTAAGTAGAGTATCCTCTATTTAAAAATGGCTCCAAAGCACAAGAGTAGAGTTGCTCACAATTTAGATATGCTGAAGAGAAGTCATAAAGTTTTTCCTTTATGTGAAAAGGGGAACATTCTCAAGTATGGAAAGTAAAAAAAAAAAAAAAAAAAAATTCTATATAGAGGTTGCTAAGATCCTCAATAAAAATGATTCTTCTGTTTTCCCCCCCAAATTTCATTGGTTCTTTTTAGTTTATACATGATAATGAAATCCATTTTGGCATTATGAAAAAAGCAGGGATTATAATTGTTCTAATTCTGTCTCCAGTACCTCCCCTTCCCCTTCTGTACACCCACCTCCTAGTCTCTTGTCTCTACTCTTTCCATCTTTTCTCTCTACTCTTCTGATCTTTCTGTCATTTACCCAAAGTTGCTTTTTTAAATTTGTTTCTGAGGATGTATACGATGGTGAGCTTCACTGTGGTATATTCATATATGTTCAATGGAATGATATGTCAAATTCATTCCACTCTCTTTCCGTATCCCATCTCTCTTCCCTTTCCTTCATTCCCCGTTGTCTGCTCCACTGATTTTACTTCTATTTCTCATCACCACCTCCTTATTTTGGTGTAGCTTCCACATACCAGAGAAAACATTTGACCTTTGATTTTTTGGGAACTGGCTAATTTCACTTAGCATGATCCATCCATGTATGGCAAATGAACTAAACAGATACTGCGTAAAAGAAATACCAATGATAAACAAATATATGAAAAAATGCTCAACATCTTTAGCAATTAGAGAAATGCAAATTAAAACTACACTGAGATTTCATCTCACTCCAGTCAGAATGGCAAATATCAAGAATACAAGTAATAATAAATGTTGGTGAGGATGTGGAGAGAAAGGTACATTCATATATTTTGGGTGGGACTGCCCATTGTTACAGCCACTCTGGAAAGCAGTATGAAGTTTCATCAAGAAACTAGGAATGGAACCACCATATGATCCAGTTATCCCAGCCCAAAATTTTGAAGAAGAAAAAAGAATTTCAGGCTCGTTTTATTGTCTGCACCTTGAATGGACAAAGTTCCAAAACAGTACATAGTTAGTGCTTAATAAAGACTGAGAAGGCATTAAATTATAGAGTTCAATAATATCCACAGTTTTAAATATCCACTAGAGCCATTTGAACATATCCCCCTCAGATAAAGAAGAACTACTATATTTAATGTTTTTTTTGTGTATGTGTGTATATGACCTGAAGTGTGTTAAAGTTTAACTATTTATATATTATTAACTATACATATATGTCTATATACTATATATAACATATATTAAATGTGTACATATAATATATTGATTATAATTAATAATATATTTATTACATTATTCATATATATTAAATATATATACCACATGCATATATATATATATATATATATAAAACTGTTCATTTAAAAGTAAGAGACAAGAGACTCAAAGAGTTTCAAGAATTTATCTAGCTACATGCAAATTGATGAATGCAGCCCAATTTGTGTCCTAACTAAATTCAAAACCAGTATTTATTAATAATACCTTTGGAAATCTGTCAAACTGAGTCAGAGTGCATTTGTCTGAGGAATTAGAAGGGAGTAAAGCAGATAACTTAGGCCTAGTCGCAAAGCCTTAGCTATGAGAGTCGGGACATTCAGAGTTTAACATAGTATTTAAGCTCAAACTTATCTTCCAACCCACTTCCCCATGAAGAATGGGTGATTCCTTGAAAACCCTCAGGCACTTGTCAAGTATGGTGGTATAAACCTGTAATCCCAGTAGTTCAGGAGGCTGAGGCAGAAGGATTGCAAATTGAAAGTCAGTCTTAGCAACTTGGTGAGGCCCTAAGCAACTTAAGGAGACCCTATCTCAAAACAGAAAAAAATGGAAAGAGCTGAGGATGTGGCTTAATAGTTAAGCTCTGGGTTCAATACCCAGTACCAAAAACAAAACAAAAACAAGATTACATTAAAGCAAACAAGTATAAGTCAGTAAGTCTGACATATTTAAAAACTCAAACAGTGACAACTCCAATACTCCAATAACTTTCAGTTTACTCCTGATGTGAAAGAAGTAGCCAATTCCTTTGCAGTCTCTCTGATACGATGTTTTTTTAAACTTCCATCCAATAGATTGTCAAGAATATTTAGTGAATAATTAATGCATTAATAACTTATACTTCCTCTGAGTGAGCTCTAATGAATTCAGACCACATTACTGTTAGCTCTGTTTCAGCTCTTACATGACTTGTACCTAAGTACAGCTTAACAAATATATCTCTTAAACACAGCATTCTAGTGTTGCACATCGGTAATCCCCAAGATTTGGGAAGCTGAGGATCACAAGTTTGAGGCCAGTCTTAACAACTTATTAAGACCCTATTTCAAATAGAAAGTAAAAAGGAATAAGGATGTAACTTAGGGATTGACTACCCCTGGGTTCAATCCCCAGTACTACAAATAAATAAATGGATAAATAAATAAATACACAAAAATATAAACACAATACATGCTGATAGCTTCTTGCTCCTCATATGTTTATGCCCACTTTTGTTTTTCTTTATGCAGAATCTGGCTTATATTCCAAGCACACATTACCATGCATTTTTCAAAATATTTAATATTTGTTTATTCTAGTTTCCCTCATTCCAATGATTCTTTTAAAATCTTAAGACATGTTGTGTATGTGTGATGGGCAGATGGCACAATAAGCTACAAATAAAAACCAAAGACTTATTTCACAAGAATTTTGTTTCATTTTCAGATATTATATTCATATGCACTGAGGCTTTGATACCCCTCAGGATAAAAACAACACTCAAGCAGAGAGAAAAGTGTCAGCTTCTATAAGGTTCACAAATTGACCTTATCAAACTAGGATCTTAAAAGATTAAAAAAAAAAAAAACACAAATGTTTGTGGATACTGACAGTAGCAATGGTGTTACCTAGAAAGAAGTTGTGACAGGGACACCTGACAGTAGACAGCTTAATGGGAGGGGACAGAAGCCACTAGAGTGAACTCAACTATGAACACTAGAGAGAGGAACAGCTGTTATTAGAGGTTGCTGGAGCACTGAAGACAGACATAGGTGAATCACAAATAATTTTTGTTCACATGTGAAATATGCCCAGAGTCTCTCTAGAATTCATTGAGATAGGGATATTCTGAGGGTATCGGAAATCTTGCAGTAGAAAGGGGAATTAACAAGGACTATCAATTCACAAATGGTTACAGAGGTATAATCAAGACATTAACTGAGATATATTAACATTAAATCCTTTGTTCTTACTATAAATCCTGTTAGTAGTGGTAAAATAGAACAGTATCCCTTCTATTTTTCAATTTCATTGCTATTCTTTATAATCATTCTTTCTAATATACATTTATCCTTCTTGTGATAAAAAATATTACTATCCATAGAGAAGTAAATGTTATCACTGGAAGGGATGCAAGGTATCATCTCATGTCATCCCCTCATACTGCAAAGAGGTATAAGCTAAGTATGTTTTTTAAATCACCCATCCCATGGTCAAATAAGATTTACTAACTGAGAATGTCAAACTGTCCAGGAACTCAGGCTTCTTATGATCTGCCTTGCAGCCTTTGGAATACTGAACCTTTTTAGAATAACTACTCTTGGCATGAGAAATCATTTTCAGAATCTAAATTTTAAATGGAATAAAATCAGTAAAATAAGTTATTTTGTAAATGTTACAAAATAAATGATAAAAAAGTCTAAATCCACATCTCCCTATGAGAATTACAGAGAAAATGTTTGATGTTTAAGAATCAGATCAATTATTCTTGAACTTCACTACTTATTTTAAAAATATGAAATAATTGAGACTATTGGGAGAAAAAGCTAAGATGTTTATTCGGAGGATTGTCATACCACCTTCACCTTGGAAGAGGTGGTGACAACAATATTACTTTTCCTCAAGCTTTGTGAAGAGGCTTCTCGGAGACCTTGTAATGGATTTGTCCCAGTTGAGATGCAAAGTGGATGAAAGCCAGATTCAAGTCTGAAGAAGATGTCCGGAGGCAGTAGGATAAAGGTGACTGTAGAAGGACCAGGTTGAACTTCCTGAATTTCTTTGGTCAAGAGATGCATGATTATTTCCTAGGCTTCACAACTGCCTCTTTCAGAGGAATCTAGATCCTTAGAAAAAAGGATCTTCAAAGATAGTGATGGGTATCCAGCATTTTGAACCTGGGTGGAGTTGAATACCAATGAATCACAGTCTGAGATTGACCCCAGAAGTATGAGAAAGAAAACACTGACAAGAGGTCAAAGTTCTTGTCAATGGGATTCACCCAGAGTTCTCCAAAGGAAACTGGAAAAGTAGCAGCAAAGTCAATGTCTAGCTTCAGAGTAGGAAGTTTACTAGCTTACTTCTGAAGTGACTCTCTGAAATAAGAACTACAGTATTATCCACCCACCCAGCCCTATTTGATTAGAAGAGAAACAGGCTGCAGAATGAGTGAAGACTTGAATCAGAAGAAAGAACAATGTTATCAAATGAAACAACCCAGGGAAATAATGGCAAAATATGTAAACAGACTTTTCACTAGAAAAGACATACAGATTTTTTTCTCTCTAATGGAGTATGATTTGGGTGTCATTTCCAAGAGACTTTGGGTTAATCCAAGGTAATAAAGATTTCTTCTCCTGTTTTCTTCTAGAAGTGTTATGGTTTTGTAATATATCTTTAGGACTGTAAGTAATTTGAGTAAATATTTTGTAAATAGTACAAAATATGGATTAACAACTTTCTAATTTGTCTTTTATTTTCTTTCATCCATAAGTGATTTAGAAATGTGATATTTAGTTCCAAATGGTTGAGGATTTTCCAGTTATCTTTCTGTTGATTACTAGTTTAATTCCACTGTGATCAAAGTACATAGTTTGTATGGAACAAATCTCTTAACATTTATTGTGACTGGTTTTATGGCCCAAAGCATAGTCTATTTTAGAAAATATCGTGACCTTTTAAATATATTCTTCTACCAATGGGCTGAATATTCTATGTGTCAATTAGGCCAATTTTGCTAACAATGTATTCAAGTCTTGTGTATACCTAATGATTTTCTGTCATTTTTTCCTATCAGATATAAAGAAAATGTGATGAAGTATTTAAGTATAGCTATAACTTTTGCTTATTTCTCCTTGAAGTCATACCAATTATAGCTTCACGTATTTTGAAACTGTTCTTAGATACATAAACTTTTAGATTGTTATATTCTCTTGATGAACTGGCTATTAGATCATTATATATTAGCTCTTATCAACTCTTCCAATATTCCCTGCTTTGAAATCCATTGTGTCTAATATTAATATGGACATTCCATGTTTTTAAAACTAGCATGTTCTATTTTTTATTTGAGCAAATTCGTGTTTTTTATAAAATAACATTTCTGTAGGATCATGACATTTTTACCTAATCTAATAATCTCATTTAATATACATTCAGTGTCATTAAATCTATGGTTTGTTTTAAACTTGTCATTTTGCTATTTGTTTTCAATCTGTCCTGTTGTTCTTTCTGTCACATTTTGGTCTTCTTACAGTTCTTTTGGATTAAGATTTTTTAGAATTCCATTTAACTTTTTTTGTTGACTTTTTAGCTCTAACTCTGCATTATATTATGCTAGTAGTAGCTTATGCATTTATACTATGAATCTATAACTTACCACTCTCTACTTTCAAGTAATAGGATAGACTTTTATATATAGTACAAGAAACATACAGCAGAACATTTCCATTTCTCCCTTTCCAGTCCCTAAGTAATGTTGCCATATGGTTTTACAATCACACACATAAAATTATGAAAAATAAATAAGTTGTTTGTGCTTTAAATAGTCACATACATGAAGGAGATTCAAATGATTATACAGAGTATTGAATTGTATTTTTGGCAGCCTTCATTTTAGCATAGGGTGTTTGTTTGTTTTGTGATTCTGTGGTTGGGGATTGAACCCAGGAACTCATACTCACACATGCTAAGAAAGTGCTCTACCCCTGAGCTACAATCCTGTCCCAAATTTTTATCTGATAAATTCTCCTTCTTCTTGAATAACTTAATTTTTATATTTCTTGTAGTGTAACTCTACATTTGATGAATTGTTTTAAATTTTGTATATATAAAAGTTTTATTTCATCTATTTTTTTAAAAAATATGTTTTCTGTATAAAAATGTCCAGGATGAAAACCTTTTTCTCAGTAATTTAAAGATGCTGTGGGGTTGCCTTTTGGCTTGGCTTATGTCTGATGAGAAATCCACTTACATTTATCATTTCTCTCTAATATATAATGTTGTGCTAAAGATTAAAAAAAAAAAAATCCTTCATCTTTTTTCCTTGCATGTATTGTGTCTTTTTCCTCTGTCTGCCTTTAAGACTTTTTTCTAATAACTGGGTTTTTTCATTCTAATAATATTATTATTTTTGTTTTGTTTTGGCACTTGGGACTTGACCTAGCTCTACCACTGAACTATGACCTCAGTTCTATTTATTTACTTATTTATTTAGAGACAGGGTCCTAAATTTCTGAGACTGGTCTTGCTCTTAGAATCCTCCTAACTCATCCTCCTAAGTCAGTGGTATTACTGGCATGTGCCACCACACCCAAATGTCACTAAGTTTAAATAATTTTATCATGATGTTATTTTGTATAGTTTTCTTTATATTCCTTCTGGCTTGAATTTCTTGAACAATTTGGATTAGTATATCTGTTGTATTATACATATTTGGAAGTATGTGAGGTTTTTTTTTTTCCTAAATTATTTGCCCACCATTTCAAACCCTTGATATAATTTAATTTTAAATCATCAGTTTCATTTTTAATAATTTGAGAAAGTTATAGATAATGCACTAATTGAATGTCCATTTGAAGTATTGGTGCTCTTTATTTTGGTTTGTCTTTTATTTTCATTGTCTTACTTTTGGCTAGCTTCTGCTTTGTTTTCAAGTTAACTAATCTTTTCCTCATCAGTGTCTAATCTATTAATACAATCCAGTGTACTTTTTAAATTTAGATATTGTAGTTTTCATATATAGAAGTTTATTTTGGATATATACTTATCTTTCATGACTTTATCTAAGTTATTTAACATTTTGCCCAGAATTTTAGACATGAAAATATTTATAATGTTTTTTAATATCACTGTCTTCTATTTTTTACCATTTGCATCAATTCTGGTTCAATTTCAAATGAAAAATTTTATCCTTATTCTCAGCAGTAGTTTTCTGCTTCTGTCTTGACTCATAATATTCTATTTAATGCTAGACATTGTGCTTGATCTTTTTACATGATGGAAATATTTGTATTATTCTAAGCATTATTGAACTTTTGGCAGGATCCAATTGAGTTACTTGAAGATAGTTTGATCTTTTCATATCTTGGTTTTAATTTTTGGTAGGAAGGATGAGGACCATTTATTCTAGTTTGAATTTACTAATTATTGAGGACAAAACATTCTCAAAAACTTTTCTTAGTGATATATAAATTCTGAGTTTTACCACACTGACTGTTGGCAACAAGGTCTCTACCCTAAATGAGTAAGTTTTCTACATTGTGTGAGTGAAATCACCTATATTTACACCTTATTTAGATGGGTCTTTCTCTGCTCTTCTGCAATTTGTGGGTTGCATTTTTCTTGACAGTCACTGAAAAAAATATAAATAAAGCTGTAATAGACATATAAGAACCTCATATCAATGTTTGAAGTGTTTCTTTAATATCTTAAAACAAGTGTATCAAGCCCTTGCATGTTTAATTTTAAACCACCAATTTTATTTTTAATGGCATGACAAATTATAGAAATACCCCCAATACTGTGCCTGCTTAGTTTGACAGGATTTTGTAGGGAAAAACATTTGAAAGACATGACTTTGAGAAAGTTATGATTATTTTTATAGTGAATTAACTAACTATAGTTCCAGAAATTATGAAGGAGAACTCAAAATATGTAAAGTACAATTTAATATTCTAAAATAATACATGTATTACTTAGTAACAAAAACCATATAAACACATCCTTATGTACTTTTAAAAGTCAATAGAGTTTGAAATTTCATTAAAAATTGAAGAGGTAGTCCTCTTGACTTACAATGGGTTCACATCTGGTTAAAAAAAAAAGAGTAGGTTAAAAATAATGTAATTGTACTTAAAATTGTACTTAAAATTTTAAAAATGTATTTAATATACCTAAATTACAAAATATCATAGCTTGGTCTAGCCTAACTTAAATGTACTCAGAACACTTACGTTATCCTATAGTTGAGCAAAAACATGTATTAAAAAGTCTATTTTATAACTAAGTATTGAATATTTCATATACTTTATTGAATGCTATACTGAAAGTGAAAAACAGAGTGGTTTAAGAGTAAAATTTTCAAATCACAGTAGAGTTAAAAAATTTTAAGTTAAACCATTGTAAACTGGGTACCATTGATTTATCGTGACTAATATGGCTCCTCATATGAGGTAACTCAATTCGATAATGTAAAGCATCTTTATATAAAGGTAGCTTTACTAAATTAGAGCTATTGATCTCCAACTTATTAATCTTATACAGGCTTTGACAGCCATAGAAGTAAAATGTGTAACATAATTGTATTTGTTATTAATACAGAAATTGATGTTAAGACCCTATTGAAAGGAAATGTTCTTAATACACTGCATTTTAAGAGCTCAGAGAGAATCAGACACATCCTTGCATGGACTGACAGAAGCAGTACTTCTCTACAACTCTCCACCTTCGCAATAATATTAGAAGATAACCAACAGGGAGAAAGAAACTGTCTGTAAAGACATTGTAGTGTCTCACAGGAATTACTCATAAAACTTGACATGAGATGATACAGTGGTGCCAAGCTGGAATTTTAACCCCTACTCCCTTAGATTTTTTGATGAAATGAAACATGGAAACTTGGATTTAAAGGTTCCTATTAGGTCTACTTGTAGAGGACCTCCAGTGTTTCTATCAAAGAAACAGGAGCATCAAAGAATTCATTTGAGATGTTGTTCTGTAAGGTGACCACAGGTTAACTGAAAAACTATGGTCGAATCTTTTAATAGATGACTGGTATCAAGTAGAGCTGTTTGGGAGGAAGCCCTCCATCAGTGAGGCCTACCGCAGTCACCACCTATTCACACCATGTTCAACAGAAAGCAATGTGGCCAGCATGGAAATTTTCCATCCAGTTCTCACTTCAAGGAAGGATTGATTGATCGCCATGGCTGATAAACATGACTATTTGCAAACAGTTTTCTGCTGTCAGTTTCAGGTTCAGAAAGTCATCTTGTTTTAGTCAACTTTTTTACCATTGTGACCAAAAGACCTGACAAGAACAATTGTAGAGGAGAAAAGGTTTGTCACTCATGGTTTCAGAGGCCTCCGTCCTTAGATGGTGGACTCCATTGTTCTGGAGAGATGAAGCAGAACATCGTGGCAGATGAAAGCAGGTGGGAACTTGGCTCCAGGGAGCAGAAAAAGAGAGAACACTCCCTTCACCACGAACAAAATATAACCCGCAAGGATACGCCCCCCATTGATGCAGCCATACCCTTCCTGCCTGTTGTTACCACTCAGTGAATCCCTATCAGAGGATTAATGTACTGATTAGATTAAAACTCTCATACCCCAATCATTTCATCTCTAAACTGCCTTGCATTGTCTCACACATGAGTTTTTAAGGAACACTTCATAACTAAACTATAACATACCTTAACAAAGGTCATGGAAGGATCCAATAGTGGACTGAGGTAGCAGAGAGAAAGAGACCCAATTCACAACCTATTCAAAGTCCATGCATGCATGGCATGTGCAGTAGCTGTTCCCAGGCCTGCTGTGTGTCTCAACTTTCCCTTGGTCCACTTACGTTTGCCTTTCTAAGAGCTTTTCCAGATAAGTATCTTGTGAGCTAAAATTATCTGACTTCACTTTCCAGAAACCCAACTCAACTACAAGCAGTTACAGATAACTGGGGAAAGGACAGTAACCTCTTTGGGGGGCAGTTTAGTAAGTAATAAATGTGCCTCTTTATCCTCTTGTGGGGTGTACATTAGTGGTATCTGCTGGGAGAAAGGAGGGAAGAAATGTAACAGAACTTTCTTGTGAGTTGGGGTGGGAAGTTTAAATACAACATGAGATGGTGACTCCACTGATTTTCACAGGCAGTAAGGGACCTTTTTTTAGTAAGGAAGAATAACTGAAATGCTATGACTTCAAATTGATGTATCATCAGAATCAGCCTGACAGAAAAGAAGACATTCCAATACAATGTGGATAAATTTTACTACGAACATTTTAAAGGCATTTCTTATTTATCTAACATATAATCAAATGCCTTATAACTCTTCTTTTAGTCAGTAATGTGGTGTGGGGGGGTTGGTATAACTTAAAGTGTATGGTTCATATACAAGTCTCCCAGGTATACTTGATCACAGGCTTGTAGGATGAGCAAAAAACTGTCAGTAAAAGCAAGACCAAGGACCTAATTATCTGTCTCTCCTAATGAAACATAAAAAGCATATATATAGGTTAGAATACCTAAGTAGTTATTTATTAACACAGAGAGAAACACCCAAAAGTTACTACATAAAGGCCAAATAAATGCAGGAACTATATGGTTGATATTGAGGTGAGGTTAGAAGGACACATTTCACATCCAGAAGCTTGAAATCACGGAATATAACTATTTCTGTGGCATAGATAAAAATGCAAATGAACACTGATCTAAATCCTGGGTGTAAGATAAATACTCTAAAAAATACAGATGTCAATTTGGACAGTAAATTGTGATTAGTGCTATTTGGTAATTGAAAAGACAGAATCTGAAATCTTCTACATTCAGACTCCCTGGCATGTTGCTATTTGACTCAATTAGCTTAAATTACTGAAATATAACTGAATAAGTTGTATCACAAGCTATGACTCATCTAAGCACATGCCATTTAGTAAGGAAATTCAGAGTTTTGTTAACTGTAAATTAAGAGTTAATGGGCATCTGTACACAACATTTAATCCCAGGAACACAGCTTTCTATTTTCTTAAGGAAGACTAATGGTCTAAAATGGCATCTTGCCTTACTTGTTAAACAACAGAATGGGAAGACAGGGACTGACTGTGAATTCTAATTTTGAATAATGATTCATCTTACATTAGGTGAGGCAATTAGCTTTTGTTTCCTTGGGTATAAAATGAAACAAATAATGCTCAATTACGTTCTGGGAATATTCTAATGAGAAACTGAAGATTCACATCTATAAATAACTTCAAAAATATAAAGTTCTAGTTCATGTGAAAATAATGTTTCAAATTCATCCATCACAGGCAAAAGTATTTGCCAGTTTTGTGCTACCTTGTTGAGCTGGTAACTTATGAGAGAACTGGAATATGTGAAAGTCCTCATCTTTCTAGATAAAATAAGTATGAGAAACAATTAAATTTATTTAAGGAATTTAAAGTTACAAGATTTAAGGCAGAGAACTTTGACCAATGGATAGAAGAAGTGACCAATAGAACCAAAGATTGCAGAAAGAGATCCACATGCTACAAGTCACTGAATTTTTCAAAATAATTACTGCAGTGAAGTGAGGAAAGGATGGTTTTTTAATTAGACTAATATGGGAACATTTTTATTAGACCAGACCTATAAGTGTACACTAGAATCAATGGATTATGGACCTAAATGGGAAATACAGATACAGATGGACTGTGGACCTAACTGGGAAATTCAAAGCAGTTAAACGTTTTTATTAAAAAAAAAAAAAAAAAAAAAAAACTGAGCTTTTTTGGAGCCATGAGACAAAATGGATGTTGTTTATTATATATAATAACAAATATATGGCACATGACTGTAATCCCAGCAATTTGAGAGGCTAAGGCAGGAAGATCTCGAGCTTAAAGCCAGCCTCAGAGATTTAGTGAGGCCCTGAGCAGCTCAAACAGACCCTGTCTCGAAATTTAAAACAAAATAAAATTACAAAGGAGTGGGGATGTGACTCAGTCCTTAAGTTCTCTTGGGTTCAATCCCTGGTACCCCCACCCCCCCAAAAAAATTGAAGAATACTTTCTTGATTTGGGGAGTAGTCAGAAATTTCTTACATCAGATAAAATATATATTAACCTAAACAAAAAGATTGATAAATGGAACTGTATTAAGAACTTCTATTTGTCAAATGATTTCTTTTGAAGTGAAAAATAAGCTACAGATTTGATGAAAATATTTGCAATCATATCTGACAAAAGTTTTGCAAATGGTAAATTTTAAAAAAAGTCCTAAAGTCATTGAAAAAGAAGAAAGAAAACATAAGAAAAGGATTGGCAACTTAGTTAAACATGGACTTCACAAAGAATGGTTATCTAAAGGGCTATTAAACATCTAAAAAGTATGCTCAACATCACTAGTCATCAGATAAATGTTAGAACCACAGTTAAATAATTCCCACCAAATGACTAAAATTAAAGACAACTGTTAGGAGCCAAATTGTGTCTTCCAAAAAGTCATGTGTGATATCCTAACCTCCAGTACCTCACAATGAGATTGTATTTGGAGAGAGACTCTTCATGGAGTTAATTAAGGTTATATGAGGTCATTAGAATGGGCCCTAACCCAAAATACATGGTGTTCATTTGGAAAAGGAGGTGAGAATATAGTACAGAGGGAAGACTTTGTGAAGACAAGAAAAGAGAAGATGGTCTCTACAAGATACCAAAAGAAGTTTCAGCAAAAGCGACCTGGTAACACCTAATCTTGGACTTCTGGCCTCCAGAGCACTAAAAATCCATTTCTCTTGTTTAAGCCACTCAAGCTGGTCCTTTGCTTTGACAGCTCTGCAAATTAATGCAATGACAATACCAAATGTTGGTTGGCAAAGTTGTGTGAAAAACTATTCCCACACACAGCTGAGGAAGTATGTGTTGATACAACCCCTCTGGAAAACATTTAGCAGTATTTACCAAAGCTGAAAGCATATTCTGTGATGTAACTTCTTCACTCCTACCAGTGGAAATGTGGCAGTTAGAGACCATGTACCAGGATATTCATAACACAGCTATTCCAAAACAGTGTCAATCCAAATGTCCATCAACAGTACAGAAGAAGATAATTGAATGGTGACCTTTTTTTTTTTTTTTTTTTTTTAAATTCTTTTAACTATGAGCTTTTTTGGAGCCATGAGACAAAATGGATGTTTGTTTATTATATATAAAAGCACAGATAAACTTTACAAACATAATTTTGAGAAAACATACCACACATGAAGACATGAAAAATCCCATACTGTATAGTCTTATTTTCTATAAAGTTAAAAAGAAGGCACAATTAATTTTCAATGAATCAAATCAAGATCCTGGTTACATTCAGAGAGAAGAAGGTACTGGCTGGGAGGGACAATGCTATGCATTACCTTGATTTCCTTCCTTTTACTTTTTGATCTGTAAGATGGTGATATGACTGTATGCACTTTATAAAAACTGATTAAGCTGCAAACTTGTGATTCATGAACTTTTCTGTAGGTAGTTATTTTTCAATATAATGTTCACTTAAAATTCAGAGTGAAGTAATTCTAAAAATGTTTTAGGTCATTATGAAGATTTGCTTTTGATAGCTTTAAGATATATATGTATATATGTGAGGCAAAAATGCCACTCTTCTCTCAAAATACTCCAAATGCTCAGCCTCTCCAAGTAGAAGCGGAAGACCTGATTTGGCTTCCACTCCAGTTGACTTCACTGCACTCCCCCTCTGTAATTTCCCCCGACACTGCATTCTCCTTGGCTCACAGTGGTTCCTTGGATCATATTAGCCACTCCAAAACAGCCTCTGCCACTTCAGGGAATTTGCAGAACCTCATTTCTGACTTCCTCACTTACAGCAGGTTTCTGATCAAATGACCAACTTTCTCTGTCAGGTCTTTTCCTACCTTTTGCGCTAAAACTCTTCTGCAAAATGTCATTCACTGCACTATTTCCTGTTTCATTCTAATAAATTACTTACCACTTTATTTATTAGGCATTATCTGTCCCTTCCCACAGAAGCTGTTTGGAAGTAAGACTTCTGTCAGGTTTTGTTTTCTTTTATGGTCTATATACCTGGAATATTGGCTAATATGTAATAGGAATTTGGCAAATATCTTCTGAAGGAATAAATGAATTAGTTTTCATCTTTATTTTAGTATTAGGCTGCAATATTATGATGTCACCAAAGATCTTGACTAAATAGATAGATGTCAAATAAGAATAATTTGTGGATTACCCTAAATTATGAATAAAGATAAGAGGAACAGTCCCGTATACATTTATAATATTAAGCAAATGGTTTGATTTAGTGCTTAAGTTTAACAGATCAGGGCTGGGGTTGTGGTTCAGTGGTAGAGTGCTTGCCTGGCATGTGTGAGGCCCTGGGTTCTATCCTCAGCACCACATATAAATAAATTAATAAAGATCCATGGACAACTAAAAAATATTAAAAAAAAAAGTTTAGCAGATCACAGTAATGTCTACAACACAATTTGATAGAAAGATACCACTCCACTAGGAGAAAGAAAAGTCCTGATTTCTTCTCAAAATACTTGTCCATTATGTAATGACATTACATAGCAAATATAACTTTATCAAAAATTAAAATTGCTTAAACAATGCAATTAGAGGTCAATTTCTTGAATTAAAATTTAGTATAATCAATGAGGTAATTGATGGAACAAAATGATGTTTAGCGTTGGTCTGGCATCTTTCATATTCCAGTATTTGATTTTCCCACATATATGATCTGCATAGTTATTCCATATAATCTGGATACTATTTCCTCTCTATGTACCATGCAAGTATGAATTGGACCATTGAAAACTACTTTCTTTGGTTCTACATATTTTGTCCAAAAATACTTATTTCAATTATTCTGCAAATTTATCTTATACTATATTTTTCACAATAGTATGTTCTGTGTCAACACAAACACAATGTTATCTAAGTTTGATATTAGAATTTCCCTTTCCTACAGAGTCCTGTTGAAACACTCCTGAGCGCTCCCTTCCTGAATTACAGTCCATCGGTAATTCTCATTCATAGTTGGCTGATTTGTTTCGTCATTATGAACACTTCACTATGAGCACTCAGACTGTCCTTTTCCCCTTCATCAGAATTGGTCTACGACCGGCTAGAAAGCATTTCCATGGTACTACAGATAAACATAGCAGGTCACCTTCCATTGATTTATTATTTTATTAGGATTTGAAATCATTATCATGGAAGAATGCCCACCAGGTTATCTTAAATCAAGATCAAGATTAAACGCAGTAAGACACTCTCATCTGACTCCCAACTTGCTAAACTTTTGTCATTTCCATCTGCTTTATTTCTTTACACTTAAACATTTAGCTTATAAGATGCTTATTTTTCTGTTTTCTGGATCCCCCTGCAACTTTTCTTACTTCTCTGTGTCTTATCTCAATAGTTGCTTCCATTGGCTTATAATATTTAATATTGTGGTTAGTCTTTCAGGTACAATGTCAAAATACTCTAGAAATATTGCATATTTCCATACTTCAGTGTCAATATAGTGTGAACTACAATGTATAGCACAGTCAGAAGACCAAGTGTCCATGAGGTTGAGTAGTCAGCTAGTTTAACATGATTAGCATGTGGCTCTACCTCAGAGAGGTCTTCATGTGAGCCTGGTCACCTGTCTTTTTGGGTGATACCTCACTAACTACCTCCATGCCTATCACATAGGCAGTGCTCAGGAAATACTTGCAAATGGATTAGGACTGTATTTTAAATTATTAAAATTTCTAACTAAGATGATTCCAACTAAGGTAATTCAATGTCCTTTGAATGCACTATTGAGAATAATATGGAGCTATAAGTAATGATATATTGCATTATATCCCATTAAAATGTATTTTTTTCTTTTAAAATATTATGTAATCAGGCCTCTATAGCCACAGGTTCTACATCCATGGATTAAAAATACCTAACTTTGAAAAAATTTGGAAAAAAATGTGTCTGTACTGATAACCTACAGACTTTTTCATGTTATTATTTATCAAACAATACAGTATAATAGCTTTTATTTGGCATTTACATTGTGACAGGGATTATAAGTAATATAGAGATGATATAAAGTACATAAGACAATGTGTATAGATATACAAATACTACATGATTTTATATAAGGAATTTGAGCACTGACAGATTTCTGTATTCATGGAGTCCTGGCACCAATCCCCATGGGTACCAAGGGACAACTATAGTTCTTAATAAAGAAAGAGAAAAATATATCATTTTCTGTCCATAATTTCAACCCTTTTATGGAAGAGAAAAAATAAAACAGTCAAATAATTAATTATGATATTGGAGAAAATTACAGGGGAAAAGTGAGCAAAAAATCATAACAACATGCATATTATTTTAACAGAGGTTAACAGGTAATCATTTGCAAACATAAAAGCTATACCAAAAAAAAGGAGCAACACCTTTCATTATCAACCTATAATGAAAAGATGCTTGAAAGAACAAAACTTGAAATGATTTGTTAACTAAAACCTTTGCTATATTTTTCTGGGAAAATTGGTATAGGCTAATATTATTTAGGTTAAGAAAAATAGATACAAATTTTTGATATCTTTGAATGTTCTGAGGTAGATACATGAACAACATAAAATAATTTTCTACTCCCTATGAGTATTTTAACACAAGTGAAATAAAGAATGCAAGAAAGAACTTCAGAAAATTTATATACACTGTTTGCCCTTTTTAGTTAATTAAGTGACCTCAATAAAATGGAGGGCATCCATTTTTAAATCTCAGTATCCCAGGACAGTAGATTATATCTGAAAATCAAAACCCAATGGTCATCTAGCTATCAGGGGAAGGGAGATTTCATGGGTGGATTAATTTAGCTTTTTATTTCTTCTATTTCTTTCATTAACTTTTTTTTTTCCCACTACTTTTAACATTACTTTAGAAAAGATCTGGGAAAAGGGAAGTCTTGTTACTTAAATTTTCAGTTCAAATGAGAAAAAGAGAAAAGTTCTGGGAGAGATAGGAAGAAAGAGACAGATACAGAGAGAGAACACAGCCATTGGTTAAGACTAGTTTTGTGGATGATTCTGTATTTTCTGTTCCTATTGACTATTAGCCTATAAAATCAATTATTTTCATTTTAGAGTCTTCTATTGCAATCATGTGCAAAAAGAAGAGATTATAAAAAAATAAAAAGATAGGAAAATGAGTTCAGGTTTTTGGTGTGTTGTTATAGAGCAGAAAGGCAGGTAGGTATCCTGCAAGTCATAACTAACAGATGGGTCCAAGAAACCTGGCTTTCCAGGAGGCCAGCGGGAGTCTCAGAAGTTGCCAAGAGCAACCAGTTCTAGGAGCAACTTCCAGGTGGTGGTGTCAAGGACAGGATCATAGCCAGGTCTATAATGCCAGAGATTGCATGAGGAAAGCTTCTGAAATCCAGGATATAAGGAGGAATGTGAGATTAGAGGAACGAAATAGGAACAGAAAACGGAAAGGGTTGGCTTTGGACAAACTGGTTCAAAATCTGGTTCAATGATTCATTCACGAACCTGTCATTCTTGTGTTTGTGTCTTATGGACTTCATGTGATTTTTCAAAGAAATGGATCACATAATATGGATGTTTTACTATTATTATGTGAAAGACTGTCATATTTAGAACTTTGTTTCCTCCAGTGCCTACAGAGATACACATTTGATATTTGTTTTAATTTAATTACAGATAGAATCTCCAATAACAATGGACCAAACCTAGGAATGACTTATTATTTTTAGCATTAGAGGAATATTGACACTTTTTTGTACAGAGTTAAGTTTATTTAAAGGCAAAGATATTTATTTAAACACTCTGGAAAATATAATAATAATAATAAACTTTTAAAATATAACTTTAGTGGTTTCTTACATTTTTCTATTTAGTTTATTTTAAAACTAAATTTACTATTAAGTTAATTTTGTTTGATTTGTTGTAATCGAATCATATATTTAGTAGGCAACTTTATTTCTAGGGTAAGATTTTATCAGGCTTAAAAAGATAATGACTCTAAGAACTTAATTATAAGTCAGACATGGTGATCCATGCCTGTAATCCCAGTGGCTTGGAAGACTGAGATAGGAGGAACGGGAGTTCAAAGCCAACCTCAGCAAAAGTGAGGCACTAAGCAACTCAGTGAGACTCTGTCTCTAAATAAAATACAAAACAGGGCTGGGGATGTGGCTCAGTGTTTGAGTGCCCCTGAGTTTAATCTTCCGTACCTCAGAAAAAAAAAAAAAAAAAAAAAAAAAAGAAACACAATGTTATTCCATATTAACCTGGGATAGCTAAGAAAAATAAATATTTATATTAATTCCAATTGATCTCTTTCTATTGCTTTAAAAAGACAATTTTACCAGCAATTTAGTGAAACCCTAATCAACTTAGTAAAATCAGGTCTCAAGATACAAAGTATAAAAATAGGACTGGGGATGTGACTCAGTGGTTGAAAGTCTCTGAGTTTAATTCCTGGTATCAAAAAAAAAAAAAAAAGAAGTAGACAATTTTACTGTATCATAAATGTGAATCTTGACAGTATGTAACTATCGTAGCATGATTTCTCTGCTGGAAAACAAATTGTTCATTGATGTATTAGTAATATTTTGAAGATCTGAAAATGTTTTATCCAATAGGTTGAGAGCAAAATAGTTATCACGATACCTGAAACACGAAGCGCTACTTGTGTCTCACAGATATCAAAATACTGCTCCCTCAGCCTTACACCTATTCTCACATGAGCTAACCCACCTCATAGAATACCGTTTCCCAGGTAACTTTTGTACAATTAAACTATTTTATTAAAACAGCAATATCAGGAACCTGATATAAAACAAAGACCATATTTAAAAGACCCTGATACGAAAGGTTTTTGCAAAGGCCATCTCTCATAAAAATGATTTGCCAAAGGCTTAAATAATATACATATATTGACTATTCTCGAGAAACCTATTACATTTTATTGTACAGAGAGGTGAGCACTGACTAGGAATGCTGTATTTAGAGTACATTCTGTCCTTGGGTTGCAGTCTCACCAGTCCCCATTTCCAGGAATGTTACCTACTTAAAATACATCATCCTTTTGTTTCTGTAAGTGAAAAGCTCGCCCTGAATCTAAAGTTGGTTGATGTGAGAGGGGTATAGTGATATATGATCATGTAATCTTTTTTGACATAAAAACTTGATCTTTATTTGTCTGTTTTATTAGAAGTCACTTGAGGGTTCCTAGAGAGGGCTTGTGCCCAGGTCCCTGACCCCCTCCTATTTGGGTGCAGGACTTCTCCCTCCTGGTCAGAAAGCAGATAACAAATCATTTTTCTTCTAGCCGAACGTCCTTTCACTCTAGGGAGAGACACAGAGAGGCAGAGACTATTTTTTATTGTGCTTTGTTCTTGTTCTGTTTAATAAAGGGCTGAATTGAGAGTGGAAGGGAAAAAAAAAAATGGTTTCCCAGAGATCAAGAACCTCTGAGCTAAGGAAGCAGACACAGTGTGGGGCAGCCACACAGGAGGTTATGGTTAGTGCCTCAGAGAATTTCTAGAAGATTTCCAGCTCCTGGAGTGTAGGGACTTATTGCCACATCACATGTTCTCACCTGCTGACTGTTCTCACACCAACAGTAGAAGAGGTATTAGTTCCAATTTTCCAGGCTCCCCTTACTTCTGTTTATCCATAAACATATTTTCCTGCACTGTATGTCAAGGTATCCATAAGATAAATGCATGCACCTCTGTTTATTTCTGCATAAACTACCCATGGAATGAGTCATGTGTATAAACAGGATCTGTTCTTGCTACCATAATCACATCTTAATCACATCAGGAAGACAAAACAAAAGATATATTTCCAGGTGAATGTGAGAACGGCCGGACTGAATGGTGACACTCTTTCCCAATCAGGTAAACTCTCTGTGGTATGAATGCTGGGTACACACAATAGGGTGGATTATTCAAGCTCTGGTGGTATTTCTAGTTCTTAACCTTTCATGCATAAATCTAAATCTTGGAAGATCTGACAACATGACTCACTGGTAAGAAGGAAACGATCTCCAAATACTTACAGCTGTAAAGCTGGCAATGGAGTACCCAGTCTTTCTCAAGATAGCAACTGATCAGTGTCATACACGTTGGTAATTTGATTTTGTGAGCAGGTCTGAAAAAGAGAAATACAGAGTTCCAATCCTAAGAGACTTGTAAATTAGAAGAATTGAGATAATTTTTTTTTTAAATAGGAAAAAAAAAAAACAAACAGGAATTATAATATAACAACAGGGACAGCAACAAAGAAGAAGGGGGAGGAACTGATCAACATGCAAAAAAACATCAAGTTCAGATTATCCATAAGGCCGATGAGGGTTAGAATGTGGGAAGCAAAAATAGCTATTTGTTATGGGACCTTGGACAAGTTATGTAACTTACACTGCAGTGTTCCCACTAGTGAATAAAATATATTTCCCCTTCTAAGGTCATTAAGAGAAAAAAATGTGACTAGTGCAATTTTTCATTCATCTACGATTTACTGATCATCTCCTGTACGTTGGAGTTTCTTCTAGGCATTTAAGAAAACCCAGAGATCAAAATGGAGAAATGTTCCTGCCCTTGTTATGGGCTGATTTAATAATTAGGTGAAATTGGTCCCCACTCATGAGCCCAGTCGCAGAAGGTAACACCTCCACTTCACCCACTTGCACCCTGACCACATTGTCTTTGAACTTAATGCAAGCTTGCCTTCCTGAGAATGTACAAAAGGTGCAATGCCTCTCCCACCCAGCTTCTTTGTGTTTTTTTTTTTTTTTTTTCCATTGTTGTTGTTCTTAAGCTGCTTTCCATCTGCATTCAGGTTGGAGGCTACAGAACTATGTTTTACTCCTTCAGCCCTGGCCAGAATAAATTCTTTGTTTTTGTTTCAGAAGGACTCAGAGTTTTTATTAGGGATATTGGAATAGCACCTTGACACCTTCATGGAGAATATATTGCTGTGGGGAAAAAGAAAAATGAACATTATGAATATGCAAAATAATAATAAGTAACGAAGCAAAAAAATTAATCAGAGAAGCATTATAAAAAATAAAAGAAGGTAAGAACTAAAACAGAGGAACCAGAAGGAATTATTGGGAAGGAAAGATTTGAAGGAGTGAGCCAAGCATCTCTAAATGGAGAGAGTGTTATAGACAGGGAAATAACAGGTACAAGTCCCTGATACAACAGTGTCTCTAAGTGTTTGAGAAATGGCAATATCCAAGTGATTTTAGTGAGACAAGCAGGGATTTGAGTGGAAGGGTGAATTTAGAGAGGTAATGAAAGGTCAGATTATGTAGAACCCCGAAAGTCAGTGTAGGTACATTGGCATTTGCTCTGAGATGGGAAGCTCCAGAAGGGTATGGAGCAGAATAGAGTCTTGATCCATTTCATCTACAATTGGATAGAATTTCTCTTCTGCAGTGCTGATGTGGAAGCATGGAGATTAGATAGGAGTCTATCATACTTATTTAGGCAAAACATGAAGGTGGCTCATACCAGGCAGTGTAAGTAGAAGTGGAACCAAGGAATAGTTGAATTCTAGATAGAGTTTGAAGGTAACTACAGCAGGATTTGTGGTAAAATGGAAGCCATTTATAATAGGAAGAAAAGCCAATAGTGGCTTCAGAACTTTTGGCCTGGGCTACAAGAAAGATGGAGTTTTCATTGGCTGGAATAGGGAAGTAGCTGCAGTTTTGCTTGGGCTGGGAGCAGAATTGGAGTGGAAGAGGTGAGCATGAAGCAGGTGCCATGTTGAGTATTAGGCATTTAAGTGATTGTGTGGGACAGGCAGTTGCCTTTGTACTGAACACAAAGGGTTTACCCTTGATGAGTCAAAACCAATACACACAATCAGGAGATAACAAGTGAAGACAAGCTTATTATTTGCAGCAGAAGGAAAACTGGGAATAATATTCAAAGCAGTGTATCCCACGACACAGAAAACAAGGAGATTTTACTGGGAAAACTCATTATTCATAGTGGAAAGACTGTCATCACATATACAGGTGGGCACATTCCCTGAGAATGTTCAGTTGCAGATTATGCTTCTTCATACATTGCATAGATAGTGGAAGGAAACACCCCAGGGTGGAGAATTTAGCAATACAATGAGATTATAATTTTTTTTTTTTTGGTACTGGGGTTTGAACCCAGGGGTGCTTAACCACTGAGCCACATCCCCGGTCCTTTTTTATATTTTGTTTAGAGACAAGGTCTCCCTGAGCTGCTAAGTGCCTCACTAATCTGCAGAGGCTGGCTTTGAATTCACAATCCTTCTGCCTCACTCTCCCAAGTAGCTGTGATTACAGGTGTGCGTGCCTGGCTACAATGAGATTATAATGAACAAAATTTACTGTTGGTCACTTAGAAGAGTGACTCAGTGATTTCAACTGGTTTAAACTGATCATTTGAGGTTTTCTCTGATGGGTCTTATCTGAAACAAAAAAAAAAAGGGTCTTATCTGAAAAAAAAATTGAAGAAATATTAGCAATAATTTATAAGGACATCACCTTTCTCCCCTGCAAGCATAAATGCCTTCCCATAAAAGTTTCTGCCTAGCAGCTAACATATTATATATATGTGGTATTTAAAATTCAATAAGGTGATCAGTAAATGGTGGTCATGACAATTATAAATTTAATCCCCCCATTCACAAATTATTTACTATTGAAAAGAGATTAGTAATTATCCTCACCTTGTTTTACAATAATTTTCACTGAGTCTCAGATTTTAAAATTTGCAAATATATTTATCTGAAATTTGCATCCAAAAGGTTCCAAAATATTGAAGGACACTTACTTTTTATTATCTTTGAATTGCATGTCCCTGGACTTTACATTCATATTATTTTTTTAGATCACTTCAAAAGTTGGAAGTCTGCTAATTTACAGTTTGTTTAGAGCCTATTTTTATTAGTAATGGCAAATGTTTATCAAGTATTTAAGATAACATATTGCATACATTGTTTCTGATCTTTATAATAACTTGGCGAAGTAGATATTTTTAACCTTATTTACAGAGGAGAATCTGAGGCTCTAAGAGAATAGGTCATTCTTCCAAAATTCAAACCAAGGACACCTTGGTCTCCAATTTGACTGACTAGAGATTTCACTCTGTCAGATCATCTCAGGTTTCAGTCACAAATTCTACTTATTTTTTTTCTGAAGACACATCTTCATTCTCATTTTTAAATTTTTATGGAAAATCATTTATGTTCATTTTTACCAGTGCATATCCTGCTACAGACCTGTATCCCGCCTCCTTTCTGTAACTATCACACACAGATGGAATCTTTCATTTTTATGTTTGTATTATAAATTCGTAAATAATTGATGTCCCCAAAACTCTGCTACAAAACAGAAGCTGAAGCAACACATTACTTTTTCCAAATGTACTACTACTTGATCACCAAGAAGTAGAGTGCTAATAAAAAAATCCACATGAATTTCTGCCTTCATTTTCTGAAGCACTAAAATTATATCAT
Source organism: Sciurus carolinensis (assembly GCF_902686445.1). Classification (NCBI taxonomy): domain Eukaryota; kingdom Metazoa; phylum Chordata; class Mammalia; order Rodentia; family Sciuridae; genus Sciurus; species Sciurus carolinensis. The sequence continues at coordinate 59,056,800 of NC_062222.1, read as the reverse complement.
TTCCCCCCTCTTAAAACCTTTGGAGAATAATCATATAAGCAGAAATATTCTGACATTTCAAAAATATGCAATTTTCCATTAATGACCTTTGCATATCTGCCATAAATGCACATTGCTTTCTAATATTTCCAGGCTAAACTATATCATAATTTAATTTTCATCTCTTCTCTCATGATTCAAAATTCTGTCTATTCACTAAACTATGATATGATTTGGTAAACAACAAATTTTTCTGCATTATAAAAATAGCTTCCTTAATACATCAATGGATATGATTTTAAATTCTTTTCTTCCTATTTTGAAAATTCCCTGGTATGAGACTTAAAATTCCATATCATTTTTTAGACTGACAAAGGTTGACACAATCACTGAATCATATTAGCACTTTTGATACATATATAGAGATGAAATGTCTAGGGAAAGGAAGAGTTGCTAAATAAGAACCTCCTGCTACAGCACTGCTTAGACTCTCCATTGCTAAGGACATGCATCCTTTTCCTCCCTTGCTTCCTTCTTCCTTTCCCTTCTTCTCTTGCATCCTCCCTTGCTGCCTCCTTCCTTCTCTTCCTTCTCCCGTTCTCATTTTGTGACCCCTATTTGATAGGCAGTAATCAAAATGGATATTTAATGATGATAGTGTTCTGGAATTTATGCCTGGGGGGAAATATATCTATAGCTACCTGTTCACAAGAAACTTTCCAGTTGACTTTCTTCTTTGATTCTTTTTCTCTGATCCCATGGCAATTTTATTTGCTCTACTGCTGACCAGCCAGTGCCATTTCCTCTGGCAGCAATATAAATGGTATTTATGCTTGCGCATGAATGTTCAGTAGTGACCTTCATGCCTAGAACATTTTTATCTTCCAAATTTTCTTTATGTATGTGCTAAAGGACTCTCCCAATCTAAACCATTTGTGCTTGATACTTTTTGATAATTCAGTTCTGATTTCACATACTTGTGCTTTGTCTATCTCATGCAGCCTGAGAACAGATAGGATATTTCTTTATCTTCTGATGTTGATATGAACCATAAAATCTAACTGCTAGCTAGTGTGGGATGCCAGAACACAACAGACCTGTGCTTAATAAATTTATCCCCTACACTGAGACTCAGTCATCCTTAGTATTATTTCTACCACTGCAATAGACTTTCATTGAAACTTTAAACAATCCAAAACACTTCATTAAAAGCCTTTTACCCTTTTTTGAGGGTAGAAATAATAAATACCCAACAAGTAATCTACTTCACTGCAGTTTAAAGTATAGTGTTCTATGCATTACATGATTTTTTGATGCTAATTGAACTTACCTCTCAGAGTCTGATTTAACTTGTTAGAGTGAAACATTGAAAGTTCTATTTAATTATCTTTAGAAAGGTTAAAGACCACATTCTTAGAGTAGATAAGAGTGTGTCTTCTTCCTTCTTACACATTCCTATTTCCATGGTGTACCTACTGTGAAAAGCCATGGACCTGCTATGGGAGAATGTGGAGGAGTCAGGCAAAAACCCTGCTAATAACCACCTGTTTCTTACTCTTCCCTCCAACTCCAAACTCAGTGCAAGAGCCTACAGTGTAAATAATAATAGTTTGCATTTACTGAGTAATTATAATATTCTATCTATCATGGATATCATTTTGTGCATAATAATTCATTTATTCTTCACAATAATCCTAAGAAATCATTAATACATTAAGAACAAGTGGTCTAAATATTGTTTGTCCAAGATATCTGTTTTAGTCAGCTATTTCTCGGCTGTGACTAAATGATCTAACCAACACAATTATAGAGTAGGAAAGGTTTATTTGAGGGCTCATAGTTTCAGAAGTCTTAGTCCATAGAAGACCAGTTCCATTCCTCAGGACTTGAGGTGAAGCTGAACATCACGTTGGGAGAAGGTGGTAGAGGGAAACAGCTTACATCACGGTGATCAGGAAGCAGAGGGAGAGAGGCTCCACTCTCCAGATACAAATATATATATCTCAAAGCCATGCCCCAAGTCACACCCTACCTGCCTCCAGTTACCACTCAGTTAATCTCATTAGGATTAATTTGCTGATTAGATTAAGACTCTCAAAACCCAATCATTTCTCCTCTGAACCTTCCTGCATTATCTCACACATGGGCTTTTGGGGAACATGCCACATCCAAACCATAACTATATCACAGATTCTAAAGATATAATTTTAAATACTCAGGATCATTTAATCCTAAAACCTGTATAGCCTATAGTACACAAAACCATGACTGCAAATTTAGTACTTAGGTGTCATTTTCCAAGCACTAGGAAATATCTTCTACAGAGTCAAGTGTAGTTTCTGAATACCTAAATCAAATGCTTAATGACTCATATTAGTCTTCTATCTATGCTAAGCCAGAGTTATCCTACTCTTCCTTGTATCCAAGCACTCAAAAATTATGCACATCATTTTCAAGAATTTGGAGTTCCTTTATAAAGCATGGTACCAATTCTAGCATTCTTTGGAACTTACATGTACTACAATTTCATTTCTAACTTTGAGGCTTGGTCTTTGTGATGCCAGATTCTTCTGACTCTACCAGATCATCTTTCTGGATCACCACCTAACCTGGACATCTGATGATGAATCTTCTTTTTTTGTCTAGATATCTCTCACAAATCATTTAAGACCATTATAATTATGTTTTTTTTTAGATCTCCTTTCATAGTCATATCTCTGGACCATCTGATGAACCTTATTTGTATACTTGTATAGGTTTCTATAACTATTTGTTCTGTTGTGTTCCAGGAACAATCCAGGTAATGGAGGTATAATGGGACTTGACCATAATTTACTGTTCTCTTGTGGAAAGAACAATTTAGTGATGGAGCAAAAAGAAACAAAGGAAATGGGAAAACACACTGATTAAAAATTAACAAATGTTATTAAAGAATCAAAAATAGTTCTCTTATAGGAAAAAGTAGAAGTTTGGTAGGTATTGATTTAGTGGTGCAAAAGACCTTTCTGGAGAATTTGAATTTAAATCAGAACATGGAAATGTATCAGAAATATATGTAAAGAGCAAATGGAAGAATATCACAAGAAGAATTTACGCATGTAAAGATTCACAGGCGGGAAAATAGCTGAGTGTGCTCCAGAAACTGAAGGGCAACATCATTGAGTGTGGTGGGTGGTAAATGGCATTAGACGAGGTTTGAAAGGGAAATGGAAGCCAGATTATGCCATGCTTAAAAAATCGATCAGATTGTTTTTAAGCATGTTATTCACAAAAACTTCTTTCTGTCTTAAGAAAAATTGTCTAGTTGCTTCATGAAAAATATAGACTGGAAATGAGAAGTGCAGACACAGACAGACCTTTGCAAAACTTCCATTATGGTAGACAATAAAAATCTGTGACTTGAGCTGAAGTGGTGACCCCAAAGACAGAGGCTGGGAAATATCCTATATATGTTCATATAAGTAAGACTCAGCTGAATAGGGTAGGGAGTACGACACCAAGATTTCTTACTTGACTAACTAGGAGGGTTGTACTGCCATTTAATTAAATGGGAAGACCTATAGGGATTAGGGGATTTGAGAAGTAAAACCAAGAGTTCAAATTTAGATATGTTCGGTTTGAGCATGAAATGTTCAGTATTGAATGTCAACTAGCAGTTTTATCTAAATAGTTCAGAGGAGAGCTTTGGGCTGTAGATTTGAGAATTTTTGTATATTCCCTGGGAAAAAATGACAATCTCAGAGTAAGAATATTAAAAAAGAAGGAAAGAGACCCTAGAGCAGAGTTTCCAATATTGATATCCAAGGTAGGGGAATTCTAACTCTGAAATCCAAGGTAGAGGGGGAGAAGATACTAAAGAAGCCTAAGAAGTGGTCAAAAAAGTAGAAGAAAATTGTAGAGTATGTCTCTGAAGCCAGACAAGTTTAGAAGGATGAGATCAGTAGTACCGAACGCTACCAAGAGGTAGAATAAAAGGACGATGTCATTTATTAATTATTTCTTTAATCTCTGTGAATGGTCCTAACTGCATCCAGATCACTCATGAGAAATCTTCCTAAAGCAGAGGGGATAACTGAATTAAATATGGTTATCAAGCGCAGTCATGTAATCTGTGAAGTGGTCCTAAATTTTAAAGGTAATATATTCTCAAATGCTTTTGCTGAGATACTCATTACACTGTTTTCGTTTAAAAATTAATAACAAATTCAGGTTGGATGATATTAAAAATAGTTGTAATTTAAGACAATGCTTCTACTTTATTAATTTGACAAGCTATCTAAATCTTGTAATATTTCTTGAAATCTGGAATATAGATTATCCCTTAATTACAAAAATGTTCCTTTTTGAAATGTTGCCTTTTCTTCATGATTCAATAACTATCAGCAATAATTGCAGAGAAGATTTAACATTATCATAATACCTTAATTTTCTGTTGGTATTTTTTTCTTTTTTCTTTCTGGTCTTGACGTCCTAGGTATCTCCCAAATGCAAAATCCTTTCTTATGGTAATAATTAAAATGGTGCAACCACTATGGAAAGCAGAATGAAGATTCCTTAGAAAACTTGAAATGAAACTATCATTTGACCAAGTTATCCCACTCCTTAGTTTATACCCATAGGACATAAAATCAGCATACTGAAGTGATGCAGCCACATCAATTTTATAGTAGCTCAATTCACAATAGCTAAGTTATAGAATCAAACCTACGTGACCTTCAGCAGATGAATGGATAAAAAAAATGTGGTATATATGCACAATGGACTATTACTAAATCTTAAAGAAGAATGAAATTATGACATTTGCTGGCAAATGGATGGAACTGGAGACTCTCATGCTAAGTGAAATAAGCCAGTCCCTAAAAACCAAAGGCTGAATGTTCTTTCTGATATGTGGATGCTAACACATGATAAGCATTGGGGAGGGAAGAATAGACATTCATTGGATTAGACAAAGGGGAATGAAAGGAAGGGAGAGCGGATGGGAATGGGAAAGACAGTAGAATAAGTTGGCTATAACTTTCCTATGTTCATATATGAATTCATGACCAGTGTAACTTCACATCATGTACAACCCCAAGAATGGGATCCTACTTAAAAGAAGTTATACACCATATATGTGTAGTATGTCAAAATACACAGTAGTGTCAAGTATATCTAAAAAAGAGCAAATTAAAGTGTTATATCTGATATTTGATATTGCATATGATATTTAGGCTGGAAGAGATCTACAGATATCATACACTCACTTCAGGAAAAAGACAAACTTGAAAAATCAGTCTAAGTGAAAGGATACAGAACTCTTCTAATCATTAGTATATTTATGTTAAAGTTATAATCTACAATATAAATCACAATAGCAGAAAAATTTTGGTGACTACAGTTAAAGAATAATCAGCTGTGGAACATTTCACCACCTGAAATAAACTATGGACTTCAATTGAACATGTTTAGTGTATTTTTTGGGCTGGGGAGATATCCCAGTCGGTAGAGTGCTTGCCTTGTAAGCACAAGGCCCTGGGTTCGATCCCCAGCACCCCCCCAAAGAAAAAAAAAAAAGAAAATAGTGTATTTTTTTATTTATGAACTCTATGAGGATGGGAGGATCTGTTACCCTCAGCAACACTGCTCTGCCTTTTACCTAGATTCTCAGAAAATATTTGGGAGTGAATTAAAATTATTAAATACAAAATTTGATTGGATAACTCAAACATCCCACTTATAAGATTATTTTATACTCCTTGCAGATCAGCCCTCTAGAATTAGTTGCATTCTGCTATCCTCAGAATACAGGAATGTGTCCTGATCATAAATTCAAATGGAATTTACACCTAAAACTAATTGATACTTAAAAAGAAAAGGAAAGAAAAACATTCAGAACTTATCCCCTCCTTGCTTGCCTCAGTGATCAGTGGTTAGTTCAAAACAGTTTCTTTAGATAGCCTTCATAATAATTCCAGTAAAAAATGAGTGACAACAAAAACTGATAAGGAGGAGGTAGAGAAACTGGATCACTTATGCATGGCTGGTGAAACTGCAAGATGTTAACTGACTCTGCAAAAACAGTTTGGCAGTTACTTATAAAACTAAACATCAACTGTCATATGTTGCAGCAACTGTATCCTTTAACAGAAAGTTATATTTGCACAAAAACCTACACATAAATGTTCTTGGTAGTTTTAGTAGTAGTAGCCAAAAGGTGAAAGCAAGCAAGTGCCTTCAATGGGTGAATTTTTAAACAAACTGGCATATCAATACCATAAATACTACTCAGCAATAAAAAGGAATAAACTATTGAAGCAAAGAATAATTTGGATGAATTTCTAGGAAATAGGTTTAGTAAAAACTGAGTTTTTTTTAAAAAATGTATTTGGTTGTGCATTGTAGATATACATAAAAAGTGGGATTCATTTTGACATAATCACTCATGCATGGAATATAATTTTCTCCATTTCAGTCTCCAGTGCTTCTTCTTTGCCTCCCCTCCTCCATACTCCCATAACACTACTCTACTTGTCTTTTTCCTATTTATGCATTATTTTTTAATTGGTATGTTACAGATAAACATGAAGGTAGAATTCACTGTGGCATTTTGATATATGTACATTATAGCATAATTTTATCAATTTCATTCTGTATTTCCTCCCATTTCTCATCCTGCCTCCTCTTCAATTTCCTTTCTCTAATCCAGTGATTTTTGCCTCTGTTTTCATGAGATCCACTCCCCATCCTTTTTATTCCCTTCCTTTTCTCTAGTTTCTATATGAAAGAAAACATTCAACCCTTGATTTTCTGGGTCTGGATTATTCCACTTAGCATGATGTTCTTCAGTTTCATTAATTTACCAGCAAATGCTATAATTTCATTTTTCTTTAGGGCTGAGTAAAACTTCATTGTGTATATATGCCATATTTTCTTTATTAGCTTTAACTTTTATGAACCATTCTTCTATAAACATATATGTGCCTGTATCACCACAGTGTGCTGACTTTAGTTCTTTTCAATAAATATGAAGGACTGGAACATCTGGGTCATAGGTGTTTCTAGTCCTAGCCTTTTGAGGAATCTCCGTACTGCTTTCCAAAGTTGTACTAATTTGTAGTCCCACCAGTAATATATGAGTAGACCTTGGTCCCCACATCAACATTTATTATTATTTGTATTCTTGATGTTTGCCATTCTAACTGAAGTGAGATGAAATCTCAGTGTAGTTTTGATTTGCATTTCCCTGATTTCCAGGGAGGTTAAACATTTTTTCATGTAATTGTTGCATTTCTTCTTCTAAGAAATGTCTATTTAGTTATTTTCCCATTATCTTATTGGGTTATTTAACTTTTTTGCAAAAAAAAAAAAAAAAACCTTAATAAAATATTAGCAAACTACATTCCAAAGTATATTAAGAAGATAGTACACACGATCAAGTTGTTTTTATCCCAGGGATGCAAGTGTAGTTCAACACATACCAATCAACAAGTGTAATTCACCACTTAAACAAAATTAAGAACAAGAATCAAATGATCATCTCAACAGATACAGAAAAGCCTTTGACAAAATCTAGAACTCATTCATGATCAAAAACACTGGAGAAACTAGGAATAGAAACAACTTACCTCAACATTAAAAAGACTGACTATGACAAACCCAATGCCAACATCTTACTGAACAGAGAAAAACTGAAAGCATTTCCTCTAAAATCAGAAACAAGAGAAGAATGTCCACTTTCACCACTTCTATTTAATCAGTTCTCAAAAATCTAGCCAGAGCAATCAGACAAGAGAAGGAAATTAAAGGGATACAAACAGGAAAAGTAGAAGTCAAATTATCTGTGTTTGCTGATGACAAGATTTTGTATCTAGAAGACCAAAAATGTTCACCAGAAGACATCTAGAGTTGATAAACAAAATCAGTATCATAGTAGAATTAAAGATCAGCATTCATAAGACAATATCTTTCCTATATTTCAATAATGAATCTGCTGAGAATGAAATTGGGAAAAGTATCCCAACCACAATTACCTCAAAAAAAAAAAAAAAAAAAAATACCCTTCGGGATAAATCTAACCAAGAAGGTGAAAAATATCTACAATGAAAATGATAGAACTGAAGAAAGAAATTGAAGACAATATTAGAAGATGGAAAGACCTCCTCTTGGATAGGCAGGACTAATATTGTCAAAATGACTATATTACCAAAAGCAATATACAGATTCAATGCAATCCTCACCAAATTCTTCACAGACCTGTTAAAACAATTTATTTGGAAGAATAAAAGACCCAGAATAGTCAAAGCAATACTGAGCAAAAAGAGTGAGGGATCCATCACAATTTCTGATTTCAAATTATATTACAGAATTATAGTAACAAAATCAGTAAGGCATTAGAATAAATATAAACATGAAAACCAATGGAATAGAATAAGAGGCAGAAAGCAAACTCCCTTAGTTATGGTCATCTGATACTTGACAAAGGTGTCAAAAATATATGTTGGATAAAAGATAGCCTTTTTAACAAATGGTACTAGGAGAAGTGGATATCCATATGTAGAAGAATGAACTTATATCCCTATTGTTCACCATGCATAAAAGTCGAACCAATGTGGGTCAAAGACCTAGGAATAAACTAGAAACTTTGCACATGATAAAAGCAAATATAGGCTTAACAATCTAACATGTTGCACAAAATATCAAATTTAAAGTTTACATATTGTAAAATTTAGATATCAAGTTGGATAGATAGATTTATATATTATATTTCAAATTCCTATTCAATATTCTTGATATGACAAAATCAGAAATGGAGGATAAAGGTGAAGGAGATGGCAAGATAGAGTGAATGTGGCTATAAATGGACAAAAAGAGGGATCCTGTATTGATGGAACTGTTATGTATCTTAAATGTATCAGTATCAATAATGTGGTTCTGATATAATACTACAGTTTTGAAAGATGTTATCATTTGGAAGAAATTGAATAAATGGTATACTAGATCCCTCTGTATTTTTTTTAAATTTATTTTTTTGTAAACAAATGGAATACATCTTTTTCTCTGTTTGTACATGAAGTAGAGGCATACCATTTGTGTAATCATATATTTACATAGGGTAATGGTGTTTGATTCATTCTGTTATTTTTTCCTTCCCCCCCAACCTTCCCACCCCTCTTTTCCCTCTATACAGTCCTTCCTTCCTCCATTCTTGCCCCCTCCCACCCCACCATTATGTGTCATCATCCGCCTATCAGTGAGATCATTCGTCCTTTGGTTTTTTGAGATTGGCTTATCTCACTTAGCATGATATTCTCCAATTTCATCCATTTGCCTTCAAATGCCATAATTTTATCATTCTTTATGGCTGAGTAATATTCCATTGTATATATATACCACAGTTTCTTTATCCACTCATCAATAGAAGGGTATCTAGGTTGATTCCACAACATGGCTATTGTGAATTGAGCAGCTATGAACATTGATGTGGCTGCATCTCTGTAGTATGCTGATTTTAAGTCCTTTGGGTTTAGGCCAAGGAGTGGGATAACTGGGTCAGATGGTGGTTCCATTCCAAGCTTTCTGAGGAATCTCCACACTGCTTTCCAGAGTGGGTGCACTAATTTGCAACCCCACCAGCAATGTATGAGTGTACCTTTATCCCCACATCCTTGCCAACACCTATTGTTGCTTGTGTTATTGATAATCACCATTCTAATTGAGGTGAGATGGAATCTTAGGGTAGTTTTGACTTGCATTTCTCTTATTACTAGAGATGTTGAACATTTTTTCATATGTTTGTTGATTGCTTGTAGATTCTCTTCTGTGAAGTGTCTGTTCATTTCCTTAGCCATTTGTTGATTGGGTTATTTGTATTCTTGGTGTAGAGTTTTTTGAGTTCTTTATATATTCTGGAAATTAGTGCTCTATCTGAAGTATGAGTGGCAAAGATTTTCTCCCACTCTGTAGGTTCTCTCTTCACATTGCTGATAGTTTCCTTTGCTGAGAGAAATCTTTTTAGTTTGAATCTATCCCATTATTGATTCTTGCTTTTGTTTCTTCTGCTATAGAAGTCCTGTTAAGGAAGTCTGATCCTAAGCCAACATGTTGAAGATTTGGACCTACTTTTTCATCTATAAGATACAGGGTCTCTGGTCTCTTATAGCTATATGTGAATCTATAATTATCTCAAAATTAACAGATTATTTTAAATTTTTAATAAATAAAACATTTCCAACATTTTTTTCTTTTTTTAAAAATCTGTGAGATAATAACTACTACCACTAGGTCAGCAATATAACCAATGTTGATTTGTGCAAGAGTAAACTACATTTTATTTTACTCAGAATATTTTTAAAAGAAACAAAAATCCCATCTTCTCTTACTACCATTTTATGCTAGTTCAGGGTTTAAAAAAATCAAGTCTAAGCATAATCCTGATTTTTTTTTCAATAAATTGAGTTTTACAAGTGTCTATTGCTGCTGTTTTCCTGCTGTTGGTTAGTCCAATACAAATATATAGAGAAGCACTTGAGTACTTCTGACTTAATATATTACCTATAAATTCTAATACCCACAAAGCAATTTTCATAAGGTTGAAAACATTACATACAGAACAATCAAGAGAACTGGCTATAATTATTCTCTAGGTATGCAGAGAGTGATTGGCTATCTCATACAGTCCTTTCCCACCCTCCCCCTCCTTGTCCATTCTCTTCCTCTTATTCTTAAGTAAAAGATTGATGATGTCACACAGATGTTGATGCTATGTAACTAAAATTTGAATATTAAAATCAAACTAGGTGCGGTTTGTACAACCTTGAGATATATTCTTAAAACTGAAAGAGTGTAATGTGGCATTACTCTGTCTTCTCTTTCTTGATACTGGAATGTTGACATCATGATTGGAGTGAGTGAAACTATATTGGACCATGATTTAAAAGCTACATGTTTTCTATGATGTATTTCTAAAAATGCATGTGCTTAGGACCATGATGTTCATGGAGTAGCCATTCCATCCCTAATATTTACCAGGTTTGAATCACCTAGTTTATTTAATATCAAAGTTTTGTGATAAAAATTTAACCACCTTCAAAGTGCTTAACTTTTAACATTTGTTTCCTTTGATAATGTTGTAGCAAGTATCCTCACTCAAAAGTGTTAAATATTTTGCTTTAAAAAGGAAACATTTTAAAGAAAAATATGGAGAGCTATAAAAGGCCCTCAAGATAGGGCAGGTAGATAACCAAAGATGCTCAAGTTAGAGCATTCATTCCTTAACTGCACACTGTAATACACTTAGATCTCTTCCCATATGGAAATTCACACTTGAGAGTCAGTGAGCTGAGAACTTTCCCCATGTATCATAATTACTGCAACCCTGAACCAAATGCCTTTGTGATGATGCATTGTGATAGCACTGTAGAGTGTTAAATAGCTTTCATGTTTTCTCATTCCTTACTTAAATGGGATTTCTGCTGATGTAGTATTACCCTGTATTTAAGAAATTTTTCAGACTTTGATTTAGCATCAACTGATTTATTTTAAATATTACTTACAGAAACACTTATCTATGTATCTTCCTTTTCAAATGGATGTTTCTTCTGATTTTCTTTTATTTAGGTACTAAATATATTCACTTAAAAATTTATGTAGATTTAAAATTTGTGTAATAGATGAAATCTTCATACACTTTCATTTTTACCCTAAAGTAGTTTGAATAAAAAATAAGGACATAGAAAGAAGATGTAGCTCTTTAAAATGACATAATTTATTTGTATTTGTTAATTAAATAGATATGTTTACAAAGAGGCATGTAGTGCTTAACATACACCAGGTACTTTCCTAAGCATTTTTTGTATCTTAATTCTGTTAGTCTTCATGATAATCTTTTGAGGTACTATTACTAACTCCATTATAGAGATTAATAAACTTGAACGATTTGCTCACACCAACTGAGTAGCAAATCTAGGATTTGAATCCAGAAATCTGTTTCCAGTGTGGTGTTGCAAATTGGGGATTCAGGCACATTTTAATAGATGTCATCTAGTTCTGAATATCTTAGCTTTAACCAGGAACTTCCTACTAAAATTTTTCTCCTTTAAGGGCAAACAGTACCAAAGGATCTCCTTTACTGAGCCCATGAAGATGCATACAGTTGGACTGGCAGCAGGGAGGGCAACTTTCATAGCCCTCCAGAGTATCTGAAAAGTAAAGGGTCTCAGGAGAAATATTGCACTGGGGCTTCCCCTCTGGTTCTTGATTGAATGTATTTGCCTTTTTGTGTGGTGGTAGAGAGGATTGCTTCATGTGGCAGCTTCTAACAGGAAATTATTACAATAGGATGCTACAAAGCTGCAATACTCAAATAAGTTGCATGAAACAGTAGTTGCACAGGATTTTAAGTTTTCTTTAAAATAGCTGAGTCCCTAAATGGGTCAGAGACTGTATTAGTTATTGGTTGTCACTTAAGAAGGGCATTCAAATGAAAACTAAGTGTCATAGGTGTTATGGTTTGGATATGAGGTGTCACCCAAAATCTCCTCTGTTAATGCAAGAATGTTTAAAGGCAAAGTGATTTGAATATGAGAGCTTTTTTTTTTTTTTTAATGCAGCTTTTTGTCACCATGACCAAAATCCCTGAGAAGAATAATTTTAGAGAAAGAAACGTTTATTTGGCACTTATAGTTTCAGAGGTCTCAGTCTATATATGACTGACTCCATCTGGCCAGAGGTGGGGCAGAACATCATGGCAGAGGAAAGCAGCTGAGGGAATGGCAATCAGAAAGTAGAGAGAAACTCTGTGCACCAGATACAAAATGTACCCCAAAGGCATGCTCCTGGTGACCTAGTTCCTCTAGTCACACCCTACCTATCCACAGTTACTGCCCAACTAATTCAATCAAGAGGATTAATGCACTGATTAGATTAAGGCTGTCATAACCCAATCATTTCAGTTCTGAAATTTCTTGCATGGTCTTACACTTGAGCTTTTGGGAGACATATCATACTCAAATTATAACAGAGCTGTCACCTAATTAGTTCATCCTAGTTTGAATAGACTGACTGGATGGTAACCATGGACAGATGGAGCATAGCTAAAAGAGGCAGGTCACTGGGGCCATACCTTGGAAAGGCACATTTTTCTCTGTAGCCTCTTCTCTCTCTCTCTCTGCTTCCTGACCTCACCGTGAACTGAGCAGCTTTCTTTCAATGCTGCCTCACTTCAGGCCCCAAGTTAACAGAATTGGATATCTATGAAATGAGACTTCTGAAACTGAACTTAGGCTCCTCTAAGTTGTTTTTGTCAGGTATTTTTTGTCAAAATAATGAAAACTTAACTAAAACAGAAATTGAGACTGAAAGGGCTATCATTGCTATGTCTAACCTGACTGTTTCAGAAAACTTTGGAGTTAATCTGTGGAATGAATTTCAAAAATTTTAGAGATGTAACCTGGGAAAATTTTGAATGTTGTGAGACAAGATTAACGGGCAATTCTGGTGGGAACTCAGAAGACAGAATGCCAATAAGAATCCTGACGAGGACTTTATTAGGAATAGAAAGAGGCCACTCTTGTTACAGTCTGTCTAAAAGCTTGGCTACCTTTTTCCTATGCCCTTAGACTTCATGTGAGGCTGAATTTAAAAGTGATGGACTAATTAATACATTGGAGGAAATTTCAAGGCAGCACAACCGTCAGGGCATGGATATTACTTACAAATATTAGTCAGATTTACCATGAGAATTAGGAGCAGAAAACAGATATAAAAGATATTAAAAACTTACAGTTTTGCCAGAAAAGTGCATGTAAACCTGGGGCCAAGGAACATATGCTTATTGAAGAGATTACATCTCCTAAAGAGATGCTAAATACTTTGCACAACAACTAGGGAAGATGATTTGAGGGCATCTCAGGAAATTTTTAAGATCACACCACTGCAGGTTTCAAGATATAGATGGGAAAATTTCTTAGAGAAGACATCATCAAGGCATCCTGCTTGCACAGGGGGTTCCAAAACGTTGTTTTACCATGCCAAACTGTGCAGGCACTCAAAGTCTACTGCTACTATGATCGCAAGGGGCCCAAAAATTGTGAGAGATGACTGAAGACCTTGGCATCATCCACATGATGCTGGTTCTACAGAAATGCAGGATGCTCAAGTTAAGGAGTCATAGAAAATTCCACTGAGATATGAGAGGAAAACCTGAGAGGCCAAGTGAAGTGGAGCAGGGTCAGAGTCCTGATTGTCTGACCCTGAGAAGGAAATTGTGAAGCTGTAAGGTGAAACCAAAGCTGGAATGGAGACCCAGTTATTAAGGGATTTCAGTAATGTGTACTGTTGCAGAGGAAAGCTGCTGGCTATGAATAGTATCCCTATAAAAGAGAGTCCACGTGCACTTCAACTGGCAAGGCCAAAATGGAAGGGCTGCCTAAGCCCTTTCTTCAAAAACACCATAGTCATTTTTCCTAGATGCTGTACAGAGAGTTAAGGTGGACTTATAGGACCTGTTTGCCCTGCTGAGTTTCAGTCTTGCTTTGACCCCATTCCTTCATTCTTAACCCTAATCCCTCCATTTTGGAAGGGATGTTTATACAGGCTCACAGCAAATAGTTTACCTTGAGACTCAGAGGAGACTTTGAACTTGAACTTTGAATAATACTGAAACTGTTAAGACTATCTAGGTCTCTTGGAGATGGACTAAATGCATTTTGCACTGTGAGTTGGACATGAGCTGTAGAGGGCCAGGAACAAAATGTTATGGTTTGAATATAAAGTGTCACCATGATGCTCCTATGTTAATGAAAAAAATGTTTGGTGGTAAAGTAGTTGGATTGTGAGAACTATAAACTCATCAGTTCTTACTAGTTTGAATGAACTGATTGGATGGTAGCTGCAGGGCAGGTGGGGCGTGACTGGAGGAAAGGGGTCACTGGGGCATGCCCTGGAAGGGCCCATCTTCCCTGCAACCATTTCTCCCCTCTCTGTCTGCTTCCTGACCCTGGCATGAGCTCAACAGCATCCATCCACTGGACCCTTCCCCCATGACATACTGCCTCATCTTGAGCCCTAAGCAATGGAGTTGGCTGTCTATGGACTAAGACCTCTGAAACTATGACCCCCAAATAAACTTTCCCTCCTCTAAATTGTTTTTGTTGGATATTTTGGTCACAATGATGAAAAACTGACTAAACCAGTAGCTCTGAATCTTATTTTATAAATACAAGTATACAGGAAATAGTATACATATTACTAAATTTTAAAAATAAATCACAGTTTTGAGCTATCCATCTTGTTATTTTAACAGAAAATTTAATATAAACTTTTATCTGGATCTTTCCACAGCTTGTACATAATCCCAACTTCAGAAGAACACAAGAGACTTGGATGGTTGCAGGGATGGTTATGGGAAGTATTGCTTATGTTCAGTCCATCATGATGAGGGTTATTCTCCTGTCCCAGTCCCTGTGGTCCCCATGTCAGGTGACTCCCTGGCTTTTGTGCCAACACTAGACTGCAACAATTCATATTTTTGAGTGTTTCAGGCTCTAGGACCAAGATCACACCATGAAGCCTATGCCTTCTGGGTTGTCATATATTGAGGGCAATGTCAAGGAGTAAGACGTGTTTCTGTTATAACCAGGTCTTGGTCATTTCAGATCTGACTCCCAGTCCAGGGAAATTTCTCACTTATATCTGTTTCACACTATCTTTTCCCCTTTAGGACATTATCATCCTTCCTTTAATAACTTTAAGGCTTTCACAAAGAAAGAGAAGGGAATTGATCACCGGAGGTATGTTTTGCTTTGGGCCAAGAAACACAAAATCAAATAGGATTGGCTATTTGCCTGAATGAGAAGAAGAAGGCATAGCAAGAAATAAAAAATGAGATAAAACCTCAATAAATTATTGTCACCAAAATAAAACACATTTCTTTCCTATAGTATTTCTTAGAGTTTTAACTTGTGCCTATGTATCATTAATCTAAGTAAGAGATATATAATGTATCTACAACATCTTTTGTTCATGAAAACTTGTTTTCTGCTCTGAAAAGTATCTTTCCAGAACTAGTTTGGAAAATGTTATAATTTAGAACTTTAATATTCTTGATATTTGGTTTTCCTAAATTTCACAGTTTTTCCAACTGCCTCCTTTCCCAAAGAATAAAAGGGAAGATGTCTTGATGTGATGCTTCTCAGAAGGTTTATTTCTATATTTTTTATTTATAAAAAGGAGATGGAAATGTTATGAAGAAAGTCAATGTATGTTCTTTATGAAGTTCCTTCAGAGATAATAAATAATGCCATTTCCTCTAAAGCCTGCTCTTTATGGTAGATGATTCTGTCTTTTCATTGTGAACAAAGCAACAGGTTAGAGATGTGTATTTAATGACTCAGACTTGCATAATCTAAGAAATGATAAAATTGAGTGCAGGCAAACTTCTTGCACTGAATAACTGGATTTATTAAGAGTTAAAAGGGAAACTGAAAGAATTTCTTTTTTTTTCCCTCTGCTTCAAAGAAAATAATACTCAAAAACAAAAAATACAGAAAAAAATTTGTTAGTAGGTAGCAAAAGAAAGTCATTTGTGAATTCTTGAAATTAAGCTTTCATGATATGTTGAAAGGTTGGATCATTCATTTTCTAAAACTCTTAGGTTCTTATATTTTGTAACATGCATTTAGAAGTGTGGGGTTTCCCCCTGCTTTTCAATCAATATTTGTTGTTGTTGCTTTCTTTTCCCACTGATTATAGACTTATGATTGACATTCTTCAAATAGTACTTATTAGAAATCACCAATATGTCACAAAGCAGTTGTTAGGAGACCCAGTTATCCCTATTTCCAGGCTGGTAGGTTGCTCTGATAAAGGACTGCTCAACCCAAAGCACACCATTGCCATGTTGAAGTTTTACTGAATTATCTGCATATGTGAGGTTTGGGGGTTTCAAAAGGTAGATAAGAAACTTCACATACAGGGATCTTTGACTTAGCACTGATGAAGATGCCAAGTTAAACAGCCCACTTGAGAGAAACAAATAGCTCCCCTAGGGCTCGGCCAGCTGTGCTCTTCCACGCTTGGCCTGTGTCTTGCCAGTTTCTTTTACTAAAGCTCAGGAGGGGAGATAGGTAAGACCTCTAAAATTAGTGAAAACTTGGTTTTTGTTATCACCACTCTGTGATTTCAGACCTTTCCTGTGCCTTTGTCTTTTGAAAATGTTGGAGGAAGGAGATGCTTTAGGGATGTGACCGGAGAAGCATTACTTTTTCTTCTTTGAAAATTAGTATATTTTTGAGCCAGGCATGGTGACACATGCCTGTAATACCAGCAACTTGGGAGGCTGAAGCAAAAGGATTATAAGTTCAAAGGTAGCCTCAGCACTTTAGCGAGGCCCTAAATAACTTAGCAAGGTCCTGTCTCAAAATTTAAAACATAAAAATAAAAGGGCTGGTATGTGGCTCCATGGTTAAGTACCCCTGGGTCCAATCCATTGTACAAAATAATAAATAAATAAAAACAAAAAATAAAAGTAAATCAAATAAACATTGATGTGACTGTGTTACTGTAGTTTGCTGATTTTAGGTCCTTTGAGTATAAACTGAGGAGTGGGATAACTGGGTCAAAAGGTGAGGATTCTCCACGATGCTTTCCAGAGTGGCTACACCAATTTGCAACTCCACCAGCAATGTAAAAGTGCGCCTTTTTCCCCACATCCACACCAACATCTATTATTGTTTGTGTTCTTGATAATAGCCATTCTAATTGGAGTAAGATGAAATCTTAGAGTTGTTTTAATTTGCATTTCTCTAATTACTAAAGATGTTGAGCACTTTTTCATATATTTATTAATTGCCTGTATGTCTTCTTCTGTAAAGTGTCTGTCCAGTTCCTTGGCCCATTTATTGATTGGTTTCTTTGTAATTTTGGTGTAAATTGTTGTAAGTTCTTTATAAATTTTGGAGATAAGTGTTCTATCTGAAGTACATGTGGAAAAGATTTTCTCCCACTCTATAGGCTCTCTCTTCACATTCTTGATTGTGTCCTTTGCTGACAAAAAGCCTTTTAGTGTGAGTCCATCCCATTTATTGATTCTTGTTTTGATTTCTTATGCTTTGGGAGTCTTGTTGAGGAAGTCTGATCCTAACCAATGTGATGAAGATTCAGGCCTACTTTGTCTTCTATTAGGTGCAGGGCCTTGGTCTAATTCCTATGTCTTTGATCCATTTTGAGTTGAGTTTTGTGCAGGATGAGAGATAGAGGTTTAATTTCATTTTACTGTATATGGATTTCCAGTTTTGCCAGCACCTTTTGTTGAACAGGCTATCTTTTCTCCATTGTATGTTTTTGGCTCCTTTGATCAGTATGAGGTGACTGAACTTATGTGGGTTTGTCTCTGTGTCTTCTATTCTGTACCATTGGTCTGGCTGTCTATTTTGGTGCCAATACCATGCTGTGCTGTTTTTTTTTGTTACTATTGCTCTGTAGTATAGTTTAAGATCTGGTATTGTGATACCTCCTGTTTCACTTTTTCTATTCAGGATTGTTTTGGCTATTCGAAGTCTCTTGTTCTTCCAGATGAAGTTCATGATTTCTTTCTCTATTTCTATGAGGAATGTCATTGGGATTTTAATTGGAATTGCATTGAATATGTATAGTGCCTTTGGTAGAATGGCCATTTTGACAATGTTAATTCTGCCTATCCAAGAACATGGGAGATCTTTCCATCTTCAAAGGTTTTCTTCAATTTCTTTCTTTAGTGTTCTGTAGTTTTCATTATAGAGGTCTTTCACCTCTTTTGTTAGATTAATTCCCAATTATTTTATTTTATTTTATTTTATTTGAGGCTACTGTGAATGGAGTGGTTTTCCTAATTTCTCTTTCAGAGGATTCATCTCTTATGAATAGAAATGCATTAGATTTACACGTATTGATTTTATATCCTGCTACTTTGCTGAATTCATTTAGTTCTAGAAGTTTTCTAGTGGAGTTTTTTGGATCTTCTAAATATAGGATCATGTCATCAGCAAATAGTGACAGATTGAGTTCTTCTTTTCCTATTTGTATCCCTTTAATTTCTTTGGTCTGTCTAATTGCTCTGACAAGTGTTTCAAGGACGATGTTGAATAGAAGTGCTGAAAGAGGGCATCCCTGTCTTGTTCCAGTTTTTAGAGGAAATGCTTTCAGTTTTTCTCCATTAAGAATGATGTTGGCTGTGGGCTTAGCATAGATAACCTTTACAATGTTGAGGTATGTTCCTACTATTCCTATTTTTTCTAGTGTTTTAAGCATGAAGGGGTGCTGTATTTTATCAAATACTTTCTCAGCATCAATTGAAATAATCATGTGATTCTTAACTTTAAGTCTATTGATGTGGTGAATTACATTTATTAATTTCCAGATGTTGAACCAACCTTGCATCCCTGGGATAAAACCCACTTGATCATGGTGCACTATCTTTTTAATATATTTTTGTATGCAATTTGGCAGTATTTTGTTAAGGATTTTTGCATCTATGTTCATCAGGGATATTGGTCTAAAGTTTTCTTTCTTTGATGTGTCTTTGTCTGGTTTTGGTATCAGAGTGATACTAGCCTCATAGAATGAATTTGGAAGGATTCCCTCCTTTCCTGTTTCCTGAAATACTTTGAGGAGTATTGGTACCAGTTCTTCTTTAAAGGTCTTGTAGAATTCAGCTGAGAAACCATCTGGTCCTGGGTTTTTCTTGGTTGGTAGGCTTTTGATGGCTTCTTCTATTTCAGTGCTTGAAATTGATCTGTTTAGATTGTGTATGTCTTCCTGATTCAGTTTGGGAGGATCATATGTCTCTAAAAATTTGTCAATTTCTTTGATATTTTCTATTTTGTTAGAGTATCGATCAATGTTTATAGCAGCTAGGTTCACAATAACTAGATTGTGGAACCAACCTAGATGCCCTTCAACAGATGAATGGATAAAGAAACTGTGGTATATATACAAAATGGAATACTATTCATGCATAAAGAAAAATAATATTATGGCATTTGCAAATAAATAAATGTAATTGGAGAATATCATGGTAAGTGAAATAAGTCAAGCCCAAAAAACCAAACCAAATGTTTTCTCTGATAAGTGGAGAATGATATATATTGGGGGTTGGGGAGGTGGGGAATGAGAGAATAATGGGGGAACTTTAGAATATATAGAAGGAAATGAGAGGGAGGGAGGTATGAAAAATGGTGGAATGAGACAGACATCATTACCCTATGTACATGTATGATTACACGAATGGTATGAATCTGTATTATATACAACCATAGAAATGAAATGATGTACCCCATTTGTGTACAATGAATCAAAATGCAATCTGTAAAAAAATTAAAAGCTAAATAAAAAAATTTGAATTTAAAAAAATAATTACATAAATAAATAAAATTAAAATAAGCATATTTTTTAAATTGGCCCTTAGTAATTCTACATATTTATGGGATATAGTGTGGCATTTGAATTCACATATACATTAGGAAAATTAACATATTAATTTCATCAGATATATCATTTCTTTGAATTAGGAACATTAAAAATCCTATTAGTTATTTAAAATATTCAACTAATTGTTGTCATCCTTAGTTATCCTAGTTGTAGAACACTAGAAGTTATTTCTACTAATTGCCTTCCTAAATCCATTAACCATCCTCTATTTTTTCCTTCCTTCACACCCTTTCCAGGTTTATTAACTACCATGTTCTGTTTCTTTGAGATCAACTTCAACTTCTACATGTAAGTGAGAAAATATAGTATTTGTCTTACTGTATCTGATTTATTTCATTTAGCAAAATGTCTTCTAGTTCTATACCTATTGCGACAGATGACAGAAATTTGTTATTTTATGGATGAATAATATTCCATTGTATATATGTACCCTATTTTATTTATTGGTTCATCTGTCAAAAAACACCAAGGTACATTCCATATCTTGACTATTGTGAATAATGATGCAATGTCTCTCAAACTTACTGGTTTCCTTTCCTTTGTATATATCCCAGTAGTACTGGGATAGCTGAATCATAGGCTTATACTATTTCTAAATTTTTAAGGAATTTCCATACTCTTCCAGAATGCCTATGCTAATTTATATTCCTGCCAACTGCCAGCTTCTCCCTTCTCCACTTTCTCATCTGCATTTGCTATCTTTTATCATTTTGATGATAACCATTCTTACCAGGGTGAGATAACATCTCATTGTGGTTTTGATTTGCATTCCCCTAATGATTAGTGATGTCAAGCATTTTTTCATAAACTTATCGGTCACTGGTATAGCCTTTTTTGAAAAATACCTACTAAGTCTATTTTAATTAGAATATTTTTTGTGCTTTTGAGTTATTCTGAAAATTTATCCCTTGTGGGAAGAATAGTTTATAAATATTTTCTCCCATTATGCTGTTTCTTCATTCTGCTGTTTCCTTCACTGTGCAGAATGTTTTTAGCTGATATAATCCAAATTTTGTTTTTGTCGCCTGTGCTTTTGGGGTCATATCAGAAAGTTTTTGTGCAGGCCAGTGTTTTAACGCATTTTCTCTATATTTTCTTTTAACAGTTTCAAAGTTTCAAGTCTCATATTTTGCTTTTACATTTTAACTTGATGTGTGTGTGTATTGAGAGGGTCTTTTTTTTTTCCTCTTTGTGGTTGTCCAGATTTTATACCACCATTTATTGAAGAGACTTTCTCCAGTGTTATGTTTTTGCTGTTTTTGTTGAAATTTAGTTGACTGTTAATACGTGGATTTATTTAGGGGTACTTTATTCTGTTTCATTCATTTGTGTGACTGTTTTTAACCCCCACTAAGCTTATTTTGGATACTTTACATTTGTATTATGTCTTGGATTTAAGTATGTAATGCTTTCAACTTTGTTCTTCTTCTTCAGGATGACTTTGGCTATTATAGGTCTTTTTGGTTCCATAAAAATTTTTTTATTTTTTTTTTCTGCTTGTAGTGAGAATGCCATTGGAATTTCAATAGGAATTGTACTGAAAATGTAGGAATATGAACATTTTAACAATATTAATTCTTCCAATCACCAAATGTGAAATGTCTTTCCATTTTTAGGTCCCCTTTAGTCATATTGCTTTATTTATTCCTTCACTATACACACACACACACACACACACACACACACACACACACACATATATATGTATGTATAATTTCTTAAAAAATTTTTTTGCAGTACTTGGGATCAAACCTAGGGGCACTTTACCACTGAACTACATCTTCAGCCTTAATTTTTTTTTTTTTTTTTTTTTTAACATTTGAGATGGGGGTCTCACTAAGTTGCTGAGGCTGGTCTCAAATTTGCAATCCTCAGGCTCACAAGCTGCTGGTATCATAGGCTTTGCCACTGTACCAAGCCGCAGTATTGTTTTGAATAAAGGAGAGTTATATGAAATGTTTATGTCAAGATTTCGGTAAACAAGAAAGGCATAAAACAAAAAGAAAGAAAGAATGAAAGGGGGAGGGAGGGAGGGAGGGAAAGGGAAGGGAAGGTGAAAGAAAAAGGAAGGAAAGAAAGAACTTCTCTAGTGACCTCCAGTTCAGAAATTAATAACCACTTCTTGGGTCTGAATGGTCTGTTACTGGGCACTTAGGACACAATGGAACAGATATAAATCCTGCCTTCATGGATCTCATATTCTCATTTAAGGAAGACTATTTCTAAAATATATAATAATTGATTCTGATTCCAAATTATGCAAGTATATAGTAGTGTGTAGGGAATTGAGAGATAAAGTAGGTTTTAAAAAAAGAAAAGGAAAAAGGAGGGGAAAAGGGTCTTTCCTTAGTCTGGAAACAAGCTAAGCCAAAATTTAGCCAGAAAGGGGGAGTCCAGGGCAGGGTTCCAAACCCATGGAACAGACTGAAGAGAAAGCCAAACCTTACTCACATGTCACAAAAAACACAAAGCACACCAGTTTCTATTTTTTAATTTATTGATACAAAGTTTAAAGAAAAGTAGGAGTTTGTGGTCTTGAAGATTTGTGCTTTATTCAGTTCCATAAAACTCTGTCTGCAACCTTTATTTTCTCTTCATTAGCAAATTGTAGATTTTTCTTTTTTTTCTCAAATGTGAAACGCAAGTTAAAATAGAAATAATAGATTATGATAATAATTTTTACAGAAGAAAATTAGATATTTTACTTTTGCTGAATGTTTTAGCATTGTATTATTCCCTTGTTTCACTCCAAACATACAAATGGCATTTAGCATTGTAAAGGTGATTTGTGAATAAATTAAATAATAGTTTTGCTCAATCTCAACCCTATCAAGTGATCCAACTAGGCACTCTGGACTCTTAGATATGACTGTGATAGCAACCATACCTTGGTGGCCCTCTACCACCCTCTTACCTCCCTGGACACAGCTCTCCTGGCTGTGATTATCAACAGCACATGACGGCATCATGGAAGTCCCAGGACTTTCTAATGCTTACTTGATCAATCAGCTAATCCATGGTACTCCAAGTTTCTTTATGATTAGCAGGCTTAAAGTTTTTGTCTACTTTATCTTTTTTTGTAGCTGCTACTAGTGACCTTGACCTTTAGAATTGTAGAGGAAAAGAAATAATTTTTTTTCCCTGATATCTTAGGTTCATTTACTGAAGTCCTACAAATTAGAAAAACAAAGACAAATTCACAGAAACAAAAACAGACCAAACTTTTTGTGCTCATCACGCACACACATCAGAGTACTCCATGTTGAATGACAAAGGAGTCATCAGAACTTCAGCTTATATAGCATTTTATCAAAGCACAATAAATTTATAAAGATGTCAAAAAGAATAAAAGAAAGAAAGGAACTTTAAACTGTTAGGGACTTCAAACTGTGGGAAGATAAATATATGGGGGAAGTAATGGAAGATAAGGTCAGGTTTTAGAAAGGTTTTTATGCAGTTCTTCTGGTGCCATCTCTCTACAGATAAGCACCTAGAGTTGTCTGGTGATTAGGAATTGTCTTGCCTTTCCTAGCACAGAGTGGAAGGGCAAAGAGATTTTCTTGAGTCTGTTACTTTTTTTTCCATCACTTTTCTTAAACTGAAAATAATTCTTATGCTGGAGTAGCACATTCTAGAGTGACATATATAACTTGTTCAAAATTTTAATCTCCAGATTAGACCACAGAGTAGAAAGTTATCTTTCCCAGTCAACCATCACCACCTCATCCTTCTTGGTCCTACAAATAGCACCCAGAACCTGGTATATTTCTTTCTTTCTCTCATCACTCATCACAATGTTTAATTTTTAAATGCTTTTGCAAACTTATTTTGTTTCCCTTACTATAAAGTAAGTTTGGTGGAATCAGGAGCCTCACCTGTTGCACATACCTCTGAATCTGTAGTCTGGTGCATACTCGGTGCTCAGATTTTGCTGAATAAATTAATATAGTTTTGTATAAATCAATGTATTAATTAATGTTACACTTACTCATAAATCAATTTCTCAATAAATTAATAAATGATATTTACATTTCTTCTCTTAGCTCAGTGCTTATCTCTCTTTCTCTTTATATATATATAAATATATAAATAAATACATATATATATAAATATTTAGTAAATGTTTCAGGTAGACTGATGGAACTTATTACCATAAAACAAAATGTATTACTTATATTTAGTAAAAATAAACAAACATAACTTAAAAATGCTCTAAGTTCTTTCTTAACTATTTACGTATCAGTTTTGTTTTAAGATTTTCTTGATCAGTAACTCAAGTATTTTACAGACTTCTTTTTGAGTTGGCACTCAGGTGGTCTTTCTCACTTCATCGTTAAGGACCTCTTTCCTCTTCCCCTTTCTGAGAATTCAGTTAAGAAGGTACAACCTGGGTCTCTAGACTTAACTGGGAAGTTAGCTTTACTCCATCTCAACCTCTTTTACCAACTCAATGACACATATTCAGATTTGCCTCTTCTATTTTCCTAGAAAAGAGATATGACATTCTTCTTGAGTTTCTTCAAGTGAGTAATGTTAGGGGTATCTTGGGTTTACCACCTTGTATTTAAAGTTCTAAGAATCCCATGGGTGTTTAAAAAATCATTCTGAGGACCTGAGATACTTGCTCCTAGCAAAGTGTTGGGAGAAATAATGACTCTATCAGTCCCATCTCATCAATATTGAGTCAGTGGATTTATTTGTCATGTCAGAGCCCAGGGCATTATTGTTGTCAGAATAACAGGAAAGAAATGTTTGACTGAATTGAATTAACTGGGAAACTTTTCTCATTACCATTGGTAAATCTTTCTTCCTAACCTGGTCATCATTTATATCACATTCCAGTACCTAAGGTGCTGGTTGAACTTAAATGTTCAAATCATTAATTACATGATGAAACAATATGAGCTGTGCTAATAATATAAACCAGAAAAACTGAGACTCCTTCAACAAGGAACTTCAGTATGGGTTTTCTTGATTTTCCTTAGATATATAACCTCACAGGATAAGCAAGGTTGGCATATCCTTCTTCAACAACTTCCTGATCATTGAGAAAATCTAAAATACAGGACAGAAATTATTAACACTAACCTATTAATGACTGAATCGAGTCAAACTTATTAGGTTATTGACATAGCAAATTAAGTATTCTCAAAATTGAAAAATTACTAAAACTAAGCACACAATATTTGAAGATACATGGAGTAAATCAGTTAAGATTCACTGATCCTGTGCTTTCTATTGCCTTACCTACTGGTCTGTGCTTTTTTATTGTATTCTTGGAAAGAACACACATCTTCAGAGGGTCAGCACTTGAATGTTTCAGTGGCTTGTTGGTGGATATCATCTACTTTTATTTGTGACTCCCTTTGCTAATTTTATGACATAAGATATACATGACTTTTCTTTTGGTTTTTACTACTTTCTTCTCCCTCTGTATCTCTCTCTCTCTCTCTCTCTCTCTCTCTCTCTCTCTCTCTCTCTCTCTCTTTGTGTGTGTGTGTGTGTGTGTGTGTGTTGTGTGTGTGTGTGTGTGTGTGTGTATCTCTGTCTCTCTCCCTATCAATCCAGAAATTTCTTATTTTGGCTCCATCCACCAGCTGATAGATCGTTTCCATCCCTCCTGGTGGCCTAGTCTGCAAAAACAATCCACAGATTCACTTCATTCTGGTATGTCCTGTAAGAATCTGTGACCACATCTATTTTAAGATGCTTGCTCATTAGTTTTACTGTCTTACTGATGCAGATTGTCTTCTTGGAGTGGTTTTTCTTGAAGATTCCTAATGAGATGACAGTTTCTGCATGACTGCTAGGTATGTTGTCTACTGGAGACCTAGACCATTGTTAAAGTTCCTCGTTTTAATAAGCCTATTTGCCAATCCTTTTGGAGAAGCAGTAGAAAATGAGTTTACATTTTTGTGAATTTTGAAACTGATATTTGTTTTAACCCCTTGATTTTCATTAAATTAAATCTTTGACTTGTATTTGTCGAAAGATGTTAAGTATGTTGTTATGGAAATAAATTACTTCATATTTTGAGATCTTATATCTGGATTTGAACTGTAAAAAAGTGTAAGCTTAAACTAGAAATCAAGTGGTCAAGAATCATTGACAGTAAGTATTCAAGTTTATCAGGAATGACAATTACATAGCTTTTTCCATAGTGATATTTTTGCAATGTTTTATACTCTTATTGGAATATAAATATTTATATTATGTATTTGCATAAGTTTGTGGATTTAAGAAAATATATAATTAAATTATACTAATTATCTCTAAAATATTTGAATATATGATTAATAATAATCCACTTAATCATTTTTTGCATACAATGGGAATTGAGTATTTGCCACCATTAGTCAAATTTGTATTAAAATAGTAAACAAAAAATAAGCCAAGTTTAAGACATCAAAGTGCTGTCATATTTCACTCATTACTTTTTAGTTGTGTTTGGTTTTCAAGAAAGCAGAACCTTTCAATATTACCTGTAAATGTCCTTTACAGCTGTTCAGGTGTGTGATTTTCTTAAGCTGGATTTTTTTATTCCTTGCTCAGATGGAATTCCATGACCTAATTTAATAGGGAATTTAGCTTGTGTATAGTGAGAGAAAGTTAGACTAGTCATGGATATGGACATGGATTGCCTTACCCAGCATGTTAAAGCTCTTCTTTTCTTTGCCATAATCATAACCACTTGACCATCTTCCCTAAGTATTGTATAATACACTGAAACATCAAAAAGGTAAAGCCTCCTTTATGTTTTTGATGTAAAATACTTACTACTTTCAGGAAATTAAAAAAATAGACCATTTGTTTCTTACTTTAGAGATCATGACAGTTGTCATGACACCCTGATAATTTTCATGGTGAGACCTTCATCCATTAATTGGTGATCTTTCATTGTCTTTTTAATGTACTCAAACAGTAATTTTTGATTTGCTCATATTACCACCTAAAAGAATTTTCAAAAATGATAGACCCTCTCAGAGATATTCATATTGGACCCTAAAATTTTATGTTTGAATAATTGCCAGGATAAAATTTCTAAAACTTTTGTGCTTTAACTATATTTTCAGCAAAATCCTGGGGATACAAATTTAGTGCATTTATTTATTTATTTATTTTTTTTTATTCTGGAATTGTCAGTTTTCTTTCTTTTTTTTTTTATTTATTTTTTTACGTTTACATAGGGTAATGATGTTTCTTTTTTTTCCCTTCCCCCCCACCCCTCCCACCCTTTTCCCTTTATACAGTCCTTCTTTCCTTCATTCTTACCGCTCTCCTTAGCCTAACTCTAAACCTAACCCTAAACCTAAAGCTAACCCCTCCCACCCCCATTATATATCCTCATCCGCTTATCAGCGAGATCATTCGTCCTTTAGTTTTTTGAGATTGGCTTATCTCACTTAGCATGATATTCTCCAATTTCGACCATTTGCCTACAAATGCCATAATTATATCATTCTTCATTGCGGAGTAATATTCCATTGTATAAATATGCCACAGTTTCTTTATCCATTCATCAACTGAAGGGCATCTAGGTTGGTTCCACAATCTGGCTATGGTGAATTGAGCAGCAATGAACATTGATGTGGCTGTATCTCTGTAGTATGCTGATTTTAAGTCCTTTGGGTATAGGCCAAGGAGTGAGATAGCTGGGTCAAATGGTGTTTCCATTCCAAGCTTTCTGAGGAATCTCCACACTGCTTTCCAGAGTGGCTGCACTAATTTGCAACCCCACCAGCAATGTATGAGTGTTCCTTTTTCACCACATCCTCGCCAACACCTATTGTTGCTTGTGTTCTTGATAATCGCCATTCTAATTGGGGTGAGATGAAATCTTAGGGTAGTTTTGATCTGCATTTCTCTTATTACTAGGGATGTTGAACATTTTTTCATATATCTGTTGATTACTTGTACATCTTCTTCTGTGAAGTGTCTGTTCATTTCCTTAGCCCATTTGTTGATTGGATTATTTGTATTCTACGTGTAGAGTTTTTTGAGTTCTTTATAGATTCTGGAAATCAGCGCTCTATCTGAGGTATGGTTGGCAAAAATATTCTCCCACTCTGTAGGCTCTCTCTTCACATTTCTGATAGTTTCCTTTGCTGAGAGAAAGCTTTTTAGTTTGAATCTATCCCAGTTGTTGATTCTTGCTTTTATTTCTTGTGCTATGGGAGTCCTGTTAAGGAAGTCTGATCCTAAGCCAACAAGTTGAAGATTTGTACCTACTTTTTCTTCTATAAGATGCAGGGTCTCTGGTCTGATTCCAAGGTCCTTGATCCATTTTGAGTTGAGTTTTGTGTAGGGTGAGAGATAGGGGTTTAATTTCATTCTATTGCATATGGTTTTCCAGTTTGCCCAGCACCATTTGTTGAAGAGGCTATCTTTTCTCCATTGCATATTGTTGGAACCTTTGTCTAGTATGAGAAAATTGTATTTATTTGGGTTTGTGTCTGTGTCCTCTATTCTGTACCATTGATCTACCTGTCTATTTTGGTATCAATACCATGCTGTTTTTGTTACTATTGCTTTGTAGTAGAGTTGAAGATCTGGTATTGCAATACCCCCTGCTTCGCTCTTGCTACTGAGGATTGCTTTAGCTATTCTAGGTTTTTTATTCTTCCAGATGAATTTCATAATTGCTTGCTCTATTTCTGCAAGGTACATCATTGGGATTTTAATTGGAATTGCATTGAATCTGTATAGAACTTTAGGTAGTATAGCCATTTTGACGATATTAATTCTGCCTATCCAGGAACATGGGAGATCTTTCCATCTTCTAAGGTTTTCTTGAATTTCTTTCTTTAGTGTTCTGTAGTTCTCATTGTAGAGGTCTTTCACCTCTTTTGTGAGATTGATTCCCAAGTATTTTATTTTTTTCGATGCTATTGTGAATGGGGTAGTTTTCCTAATTTCTCTTTCTGAAGATTCATCACTTATGTATAAAAATGCATTGGATTTATGAGCATTGATCTTGTAACCTGCTACTTTACTGAATTCACTTATGAGTTCTAAAAGTTTTCTGGTGGAATTTCCAGGTTCCTCTAAATATATAATCATGTCATCAGCGAACAGGGATAGTTTGAGTTCTTCTTTTCCTATTCGTATCCCTTTAATTTCTTTGGTTTGTCTGATTGCTCTGGCTAGAGTCTCAAGGACGATGTTGAATAGAAGTGGTGAAAGAGGGCATCCCTGACTTGTTCCAGTTTTTAGGGGGAACGCTTTCAGTTTTTCACCATTTAGAATGATATTAGCCATGGGCTTAGCGTAGATTGCCTTTATAATGTTTAGGAATGTTCCCACTACCCCAATTTTTTCTAGTGTTTTGAGCATGAAGGGATGCTGTATTTTATCGAATGCTTTTTCTGCATCTATTGAAATAATCATGTGATTCTTAACTTTAAGTCTGTTGATATGGTGAATGACATTTATTGATTTCCGAATGTTGAACCAACCTTGCATCCCTGGGATAAAACCCACTTGATCGTGGTGCACTATCTTTTTAATATATATTTGTATGCGATTTGCTAAAATTTTGTTGAGAATTTTTGTGTCAATGTTCATTAAGGATATTGGTCTGAAATTTTCCTTCCTCGATGTGTCTCTGGTTTAGGTATCAGGGTGATATTGGCTTCATAGAACGAGTTTGGGAGGGTTCCCTCCTCTTCTATTTCATGGAATAGTTTGAGGAGTATTGGAATGAGCTCTTCTTTAAAGGTTTTGTAGAACTCGGCTGAGAACCCATCTGGTCCTGGACTTTTCTTTGTTGGTAGGCTTTTGATGACCTCTTCTATTTCATTGCTTGAAATTGGTTTATTTAGGTTGTGTATGTCCTCCTCGTTCAGTTTAGGTAATTCATATGTCTCTAGAAATTTGTTGATGTCTTCGAGGTTTTCTGTTTTGTTGGAGTATAGATTTTCGAAATAGCTTCTAATTATGTTTTGTATTTCACTCGTGTCTGTTGTGATGTTTCCTTGTTCGTTCCGAATTTTAGTAATTTGAGTTTTCTCCCTCTTTCTCTTTGTTAGTGTGTCTAAGGGTTTATCAATTTTATTTATTTTTTCAAAGAACCAACTATTTATTTTGTTAATTTTTCCAATTGTTTCTTTTGTTTCGATTTCGTTGATTTCGGCTCTGATTTTAACTATTTCCTGTCTTCTACTACTTTTGGTATTGGTCTGCTCTTCTTTTTCTAGCGCTTTGAGCTGTAGTGTTAAGTCGTTTATTTGTTGATTTCTCCTTCTTTTTTTGAATGCACCCCATGAAATAAATCTTCCTCTAAGTACTGCTTTCATAGTGTCCCAGAGATTTTGATATGATGTGTCTTTGTTCTCGTTTACTTCTAAGAATTTTTTTATTTCCCTCCTGATGTCTTCTGTTATCCATTCATCGTATAATAGTGTATTATTTAGTCTCCAAGTATTGGAGAAGTTTCTGTTTTTTATTCTGTCATTTATTTCTAATTTCAATCCATTATGATCTGATAGAGTACAATGTAGTATCTCTATCTTCTTGTATTTGCTAACAGTAGCTTTGTGGCATAAAATATGGTCTATTTTAGAGAAGGATCCATGTGCTGCTGAGAAGAAAGTGTATTCGTTCTTTGTTGGATGGTATATTCTATATATGTCCGTTAAGTCTAAATTGTTGATTGTGTTGTTGAGATCTATAGTTTCTTTATTCAATTTTTGTTTGGACGATCTATCCAGTGGTGAGAGAGGTGTGTTAAAATCGCCTAGTATGATTGTGTTGTGGTCTATTTGATTTCTGGAATTGAGAAGGATTTGTTTGACGTACGTGGATGAGCCAATGTTCGGGGCATAGATATTTATGATTGTTATGTCTTGCTGATTTATGCTTCCCTTAAGCAGCATGTAATGTCCTTCTTTATCCCTTCTGACTAGTTTTGGTTTGAAGTCCACATTATCTGAGATGAGGATGGATACTCCAGCTTTTTTGCTATGTCCGTGTGCATGGTATGTTTTTCCCCATCCTTTCACCTTTAGTCTATGGGTGTCTCTTTCTATGAGGTGAGTCTCTTGCAGGCAGCATATTGTTGGATTTTTCTTTTTAATCCAATCTGTCAGTCTGTGTCTTTTGATTGATGAATTCAGGCCATTGACATTCAGGGTTATTATTGTGATATGATTTGTATTCCCAGTCAATTGACTCATATTTGTTTTTGGCATGATTTCGTTTCTCCTTTATTTGGCTATTCCTTTAGGCTAGCGCCTCCTGTTGCTGATTTGCATCGTTGTTTTTCATCTCTTCCTCATGGAATATTTTGCTGAGAATGTTCTGTAATGCTGGCTTTCTTTTTGTAAATTCCTTTAGCTTTTGTTTATCATGGAAGGATCTTATTTCATCGTCAAATTTGAAGGTAAGTTTTGCTGGGTATAAGATTCTTGGTTGGCATCCGTTTTCTTTCAGGGCTTGGTAAATGTTGTTCCAGGCCCTTCTGGCTTTTAGGGTCTGGATTGAAAAATCTGCTGATATTCTTATTGGTTTCCCTCTGAATGTAATTTGATTCTTTTCTCTCGCGGCCTTTAATATTCTGTCTTTATTTTGTATGTTAGGTATTTTCATAATAATGTGCCTTGGTGTGGGTCTGTTGTAATTTTGTATGTTTGGAGTTCTATAAGCCTCTTGTATTTGGTTTTCCATTTCATTCTTCAGATTTGGGAAATTTTCTGATATTATTTCATTGAATAGGTTGTTCATTCCTTTGGTTTGTTTCTCTAAGCCTTCCTCAATCCCAATAATTCTTAAATTTGGCCTTTTCATGATATCCCATAATTCTTGTAGATTCTGTTCATGATTTCTTACCATCTTTTCTGTTTGGCCAACTTTGCTTTCAAGATTAAATAATTTGTCTTCAATGTCTGAGGTTCTGTCTTCCAGGTGCTCCATTCTATTGGTTATGCTTTCTATGGAGTTTTTAACTTGGTTTATTGTTTCCTTCATTTCAAGTATTTCAGTTTGTTTTTTTTTCAGTATCTCTAACTCTTTATTGAAATGATCTCTTGCTTCCCGTATTTGGTCTTTTAACTGTTGATTGGTGCGATCATTTAATGCCTGCATTTGCTCTTTCATCTCCTCCTTCAATGCCTGCATTTGCTCTTTCATCTCCTCATTTGCTTCCCTGATCGTTTTAATTACGTACATTCTGAACTCCCTTTCTGACATTTCTTCTGCTGTGCTGTCATTGGGTTTTATTGATGTAGTATCTAGGTTTGTTTGGGACATTTTCTTCCCTTGTTTTCTCATATTGGTCAGTTGTCAGTGGGACCCTGAGATATTGCAGTTTTCCGCTATTGGCTTATAGTGTCCCTGTAGATTTCCAGTGTATCACCTCCCAGCCTTCAGTAGCCTGATGTCTTGGAGGAATCTGATAAAGCAGAGTATCCGAAGAAAACTGCCCCTTCCCCCCTACTGGTTCCACGATTTGGAACTGGCTCTGTGCTGAAATGCTCTCACTGTGGGCCTGCACCGTGCAGCTGGCCGTGTGGGAGGAGCTCACTGCTGGAGTGTGGAAGGCTACCTTGGGAAGACTCTAGCTGCCCTGCCCGGCTCCGATAAGCCACCTCTATCTGGGCCTGCCACCCGGGCCGAGCTTTACCCAGTGGGCAGACTCACCCGTGGCTCTATTTCAGTCCCAGTCTCTCAATGCCTCCCCTTCTTAACTCCTGGGTTCTGGAGCGACAGGGGGTGCAGTCTCCCTCTAGGCCGCCATCTTGGATCGCCCCGAGAAGAGAGCCTGCAGCCGGAGTGGGCAGAGCCGCCTGAAGAGGTGTCTGGCTGCCCTACCCTGATCCCAGAGGCTGTTTGCGGATCGAGGCTCTCCGTTGGTTCGGGGGCTTGTGGCTGGTTCTATGTAGAAAGTCTCTCACTGGGCGGTCAGCTCCGAGAGGCTAGCCTTGAACGGCACCTCCCACCGCAGGGGTCCAGACTACTTGGGGAAGTCTCTGGCTGCCCTGTCTGGACCCTGAATCTGCTTGCGTGCCAGAGTACGCTGAGCTGCACTGGCTCCGGGACTCGGAGCTTGTTCTGGTCAGAAAGGCTCTCACTAGCGGGCCAGTTCCGTTCAGAGAACCTGGAGAAGCTGGCTGTGTGGGCGGGGCCCACCGCCGGAGTGCGCAGGGCTGCCTGTGGATGACTCTAGCTGCCCTGCCCGGTCCGATAAGCCACCTCTATCTGGGCCTGCCCCCCGGGCCGAGCTTTACCCAGTGGGCAGACTCACCTGTGGCTCTATTTCAGTCCCAGTCTCTCAATGCCTCCCCTTCTTAACTCCTGGGTTCTGGAGCGACGGGGGTGCAGTCTCCCTCTAGGCCGCCATCTTGGATCGCCCCGAGAAGAGAGCCTGCAGCCGGAGTGGGCAGAGCCGCCTGAAGAGGTGTCTGGCTGCCCTGCCCTGATCCCAGAGGCTGTTTGCGGATTGAGGCTCTCCGTTGGTTCGGGGGCTTGTGGCTGGTTCTATGTAGAAAGTCTCTCACTGGGCGGTCAGCTCCGAGAGGCTAGCCTTGAACGGCACCTCCCACCGCAGGGGTCCAGACTACTTGGGGAAGTCTCTGGCTGCCTTGTCTGGACCCTGAATCTGCTTGCGTGCCAGAGTACGCTGAGCTGCACTGGCTCCGGGACTCGGAGCTTGTTCTGTTCAGAAAGGCTCTCACCAGCGGGCCAGTTCCGTTCCGAGAACCTGGAGAAGCTCTAGTGCATTTAATATATGAAAAATATCTGATAACATTCAGTATCAAAGCAGCCAAATAGGGCTGTTTTGTCTAAAAATATACATTGATTTTTAAATTTGAATTCATGTGTTAATATGTTACTGGGAAAATAATCTACCCTCCTGAATGCCAATTCTAAGATGGCTTACATACACAAGTGGAATGTCTAAGTCTCTAGCATGTATGAAATTTGGTACTTAGATTTTCCTTTTTTGTCTTGTCTTTTTCCCTTCACACAACTCACCTTTGTCTGGTTCCCTGAAATCAGTTTTAAAAATTATGTTGCTTGCATTGTTAAAAATAGATGAGAATGAAGATGAGACCTGAACTAGCAAAATAATCAGGTGATTATTCCAGAGATGCAGGTGAGAGATGCGATGCTTTGAACTTGAAGAGAGTAGTAAAGACAAAGGTAAATGGACATACTTGAATGGTACATGAGAAGAAGGCTCAACAGAATATATTGATAGCTTGGATGATTGCATTTTCTGTCCCAGGTCCTGGTCTGAGAAACTGAATGATCAATGGTGTCATTTACCAAATCAAGAAACACAAGTGATGCAACTGACCTGGCCATTAAAAAAGAGATGATTAATTCAGTCTGAGAAATAGTCTTACTGTTCCCTGTGACATTCAAGTCAGATCTAAATAGACAGAAACATAGGTTGAGCCTCAAAGACATTCCTAAGGTAGAAGGTGAATATTCCCTGACCTTCAATCAAGCAGGTTCAGAAATCTGCCATTCATGATCTTTCCTTGTTTAATTATAAAATTAGTGATACTGGTTCTAAATACACACTTCTATGATTTCTCCTCTACCTGCTACTCTATGTAATGAACACTACTTTCTATTATGAATTAAGATTTATTCATTTATTCTTTAATTTTTTTCTTTAACAAATGGTATTAGTAAGACATACTGATAGAAATTATACAAACCATATGAATGTCATTCAGTAAATCTGCACAACCTGAGAACAAACAGTTAAGTAACCATCACCCTTAAGAAGAAAGAGAATATGGCCAATACTCAAAAAGTTCTATCATACCCCTCCTGATCACTTCTTTACCCTCAACAAAAATAACCAATACCTGACTGCTAACTTTAGATTTGCTTGTTTTCTTTTCATTTTTTTTTTTAACTTCATAATGAGAGAGCCATTTGGAACACCAGAGTTGAAATAAAGATGATTTTAACCTGACATTATATAAGATTCAGCAGCCATGGAAAAAAACTTTCTTAGAGCTTCTCATATCTGACTAAAAGTCGCAATTGTGGATAGCGAAGCTACCATGTCTTCCCTTCCAGGAACATTTCATGGCTATGCAAAGCAGGGAAGGGACCACTGTGACCTATGTAAAAGAACTTTCTTATCACCAATTTGTTCTAAAAAATCATTTATCTTAGCTATAGAAAACTTCTTTAGCCATTTACCCAGCTAGGTATTTCCTTGCTACATCCTGCATGCATACAAATAAGTCTTTTTTTTTTTTTTTCTTATTAATCTGTCTCTTCTCTACTTAATTTCCAGGTCCCCATCACAGAAGATACAAGGATGGGGGAAAGTTTTTCCACTTAACAATATGAATAGAATTATATATTGTGTTCATTCTTGTACGTATGAAAATTTTCTTAAAATTGTATTTGTGTGAATAATTTATTTTCATTGCTGAATGGTATTTCTTGGTAAGAATTATAACAATTTATCCATTCTGCGACTGAAAGAATGTCAAGTTGTCTCACTTATTTGTTAATTTATCAATGCACATGACATATGTTTATTTTTTATTTTTTTATTTTTTAATTAGTTATACATGACAATAGAATGCATTTATGCATTTTAATAAATCATATATAAATGAAGTAAAATTTCTCATTTTTCCTATTGTACATGTTGGAGGATCACACAGGTCATGCAGTCACATATGTATATGAGGTAGTAATGTCTCCCTCACTCTACTGTCCTTCTTACTCCCATACCCTTTCTCCTCCCTTTGCTCCCTCCTACTTAATGTAAGGTAACTCTATTCTTCCCTAGATCCCCCAACTTATTGTGAATTAGCATACACATATATCAGAAAAAAAATTTGACCTTTGGTTTTTTGGGATTGGCTCATTTAACTTAGCAAGATATTCTCCAACTCCATCCAGTTACCTGCAAATTCCATAATTTCATCTTTCTTTAAAGCTGAGTAATATTCCATTGTGTATATATATATATATATTTATATATATATATATATTACATTTTCTTTATCCGTTCATTGTTGAAGGGCATCTAGGTTGGTTCCATAGTTTAGCTATTGTGAGTTGAGCTGCTATAGACATTGATGTGGCTATGTCACTGTGATATGCTGATTTTAAGTTCTTTGGGTATAAACCTAGAAGTGGGATAGCTGGGTCAAATGCTGGTTCCATTCCAAGTTTTCTGAGGAATCTCCATACTGTTTTCCATAATGGTTGCACCAATTTGCATTCCCACTGACATATATTTATTGAGTACCAATTTAGCACCAGACATACTGCTAAGTAAAGATACAAAATATAAATAAAACACAGTTTATGCCTTCCAGGGACTTACACTCCAATAGAAGTAATAAAAGATGAACAAATACATTTAATGCAAATAATATAAGATGGCTGTGAACAAGAGAGTTCATACTAGATCAAGAAGAATGTGATTAATTCTGCTTACAAAATGAAGTTAAGGAGTAGCAGAGGAGCAAGAGAACTTAGATCAGAAACCTGGATAGGTGAAGAGTGTAAGGAGAAGCATGTGTAAATAAATTTAGGATTGAAAAATAAAGATTGCAAATTTAGGAATAATAATTCCAAATACATGATTTTAAAAAGTGTACTTCTAAGGATGAGTGAGGATGATACAAATGAGAGCTATGACAAAACAATAATGTTATATGTATTATTTTAATCAATTAAATTTTTTTATTAAAGATACTTATCTCTACAATACATACAATGGATGGAGATGGGAAAAACACAGGAAACCAACACAGAAGGCCCATCAAAAGATAAAGGTGGAAACAGATGAGAGGTGTTCAGGTATGAGGCAAAAAGGATGTGGTCTTTGATTTCTTGGCAAATAATACTGACCTTAATAGCGAGGTTGAGAAGAATGTTTTGCAAAGTGCCAAGTTCAGCTTTGTACATTTGAGTTTAAGCTGTTCGAATTACCTAATAAGCAATTGTTCATAGAGCTCTGGAATTTAAATTACTAGTGTTAGTGAATTATGTGATAGGAATGAAATCACACAAAAAGTAACCAAAAAAAAAAAAAATGGTGAGAAAAATTAGAGTTGTTCCTGAGAATTTAAGGCAAAGAGAGAAGAAGGTAAACCATGAGTGTATTGATGTCATATTCAACTAAGAAGTCAGTTCTGAAAGCTTCTGAATCTTATGTAAATTTCTATTACTGTATTAAAAAAAAGAAGATATGAAACTACAAGTTTCTCTTAAAGAAAAAGAAATATATAAACACAAAATAAGGCATCAAACAAATGCATATCTAAATTAAGAAAAGAAAGCATAACAAAATCTCAATTTAAGAATTACTGACAAATATAAGAATATCCTAACTTCCAGGAAAAAAAAATATCATTTAACTGTCTATCATATTCATAAAATATTTTTTCTGTAGTTTCATTTTAACATTTTACTTTCTAATTTCTCCCTTATATTGCAATAATTTTAAAAGCAATGTCTGTATAAAAAGGAAATATTATTCAATTTTCCTTTACTAGGTTTGAGGGAAATAGCTTTATTATTCAGTAGTTGAGCTACTAAACTAGTGATAGTTGTGCTTCACAAAGCACAGATGCATGAAATCTTTCAGTACTGGTACACATTTTTCCTGAAATTTTGGTAAGTTTTATCTTATGTAATTCTTATCAAAAACAAAATCCATGCACAATGAATTTCCAAGAGTGAGAACTGCATTAGGTATTTTGTGACAGAGAGCTCTTTTTTAATGAGGCAACAGTGAGAATAAAATTCTCCCTTTATGATTATTCATGTTTAATGATTAAAATAATTTTCCATAGACCTGCCTCAGGCTTATGTCTTTAAATGCTTGTTTCTTCCACTTCTCCTCATCCTGATGCTATAGGACAGATTTGCATTGTGGTAACATTTTTGAACTAGCACCTTCACATCATTACACCAGGTAGATGGTAGAATGTTACTATAACCATTCTTATACTGAAATGAATAGCAATAATTTAATTATACATAAAGTAAGAAATTTTCTTTATAGTCTTTGATCACCTCTTTATATAACAATAACTTGTAATGCTATTTCCTGTAAAGAATATGCTAAATCCAAAATACACTTAACTAAATCCAAGTTAATGTATTCCACCTTAACTTCTATTCTCCCATATCCCAAACATGCCTGCAACAGCTCTAATAGAATTTGTTATATGGAAAATGTAGCAGTAAATGTCTTACTTCCTGGCACTTCACATATCTTAAATTCGGGAATGCTTTATGGAAGTAACCATGACTAAAAACACAACCTGACAAAATTTATGGCAGGACTATTAAGGAATTAGTTTACCAGTCAACCTAGTAAGCATTGAACATTTGCTACTGCTACAAATGCTACTATGAATCTTACAAAATATTTGATATGAAGATATGATTGTTTCCTTTCTTGAATAATATGAATGTATACTTTGAGTGTATCATTGTGTCTTAAGACAAAATTATTTCCTTGCTAAATTATTTCATAAAGTTATGAAGAAGAAATATAATTTGAGCTGATGTGGTGCTCATTAGATTTTGAGTTAATCTTAATAAATTGTGATATTTTCTAGTTTACATAGCTATAAGTATAAAAATATAAAGCAATATAATATATAATTGATAAATATACAATATACACATATAATAATACATATGCTTGCATATATTTCCAAAGTTATATAATGTTTGATATTCCAGCACTTAATTTTACTCCATACATGTTCTTTGACTATATAAATGACAAAAACACAACCAAAATAATGAGCAATAAGCAAATAATGCAAAATACTGAAAAGTGAAAATTGCCATCTTCACAAGGTTCTACTAAAAATGTATGTGCCATTATTTTATGGTCACTCTCAATTTGCTTCAGATGTAGTGGGTGACTTTGGGGTGAAAGATGCTACTTTCTATAATCTCTTGCATCCAGCTGCCTCACACTTTGGAACATTTTTAATGAGGAACATTAAATCAGTGTTCCCTTTGGCACGAGTGTGAACCACATTCAGTTGCTAGTCCTCACGAATGTCATGAGCCCCTCAGAAGGAATCATTGCCTTACAATATATTTCAACACCTTATAGTGAATTCCTGACCTGTTAGTTTGCAAGTTGTCATGAGTACAGATAAATATTAAGTGCTGGTCAATATATCAAAGACCTGAAGAAAAGTTAGAATGATATGGTTTGGCTGCAGTCAAATGAAGAAATGTTAACAAATTATTCATGCATGTATGGAATAACTCAGACTAAAAGCTGTAGGAAAAGGAATATTGGATAGAACACAGGCAAAATTTTACTCTCAAGATGGAACTGACTCACACAAATGCTTTTTAGCACATTTGCAAGGCAAAAGTAACTTGAAAACTTGTTTTGACAATTGTTTTCTGAGTTGAAGTTCATATCCAAAGTCACTTAATGGTTTTTCAAATGAATACTGAAGTAGGGAACATAGAGAAAGAGAAAGAATAGCAATGAAGCAAAGAATATAGGTGACAAAACAAGATATGCATAAGTGACAATCATTTAAACTTTTGGCATTATGTTGAAAATCTCTACTGAAACTCAGATAGATTTCAATGACTGCTATCTTATATACAAATCTGGTTTTTGCTGAGAGCAGCTGGTCTCACTGAAAAAACACTTAGCAAGGTGCCACCCACCAGCCATTTTATTGACTCAGAAAAGAACAGTCCCAACATATCTGAATTAATGGGAATATCAACTTGACATAAAAAGCACCTCTTTAAAATACAGCAATTGTTCAAAAAATTAGCATATACTACTGGAAAATTCTAAGCCCCCGGGTTGACTTCTGCATGGGCACTTAGTCCTGGTAGAGATAGAAATTTGTTTCTGGGTTATTTAGCAGAACACCCAAGAATGCTATATTTTATCATGGAATGATTGTAGCTGTTACCCTTCAGTGATTAAAAAGTGACTTGTGGCTCTGAGTGATAGTAAATTCAAAATGTGTTAACAGTTTTTAATCTTTTATAGGTTACTTAGAAGAACCTATTCATATGTGTGTGCCTGTGTGTGTGTGTGTGTGAAAATATGATAAATTAGACTAACCAGATAGATTTTAAAATAGCCTTTGCGAGGTGAAAATAGCAGAAATTCTGAGAGAAGAAGCTATTTAAGGTTCTCTCAGAGGCACGTGATATTGTGAATAGTTAACTGATTATGCATGAAGGTACATCTTCTTTTCACGTTGTTTGGTCACCTAGATACTCAACCAAGTACCCACAGGTAACTAGGAGGAAGGGGGACACCTCTTCAAAATGTATACAACTGACAGAGTATCAGATAGAAAAAGGGAGTCAAATTGAAATCAGAGTTTTGTGAAGATGAAATCTGGGTTCAACATCAAATATTGCCAGATCCTACATTTGAAATCAATGCCAAGTTGATCAAATTTGTTCAAGTTAGATCTCACCTTTAGGTAAATTTTTGGTATTCCCAATTTGTACATCAATGGTAGGATTTTATCATCCTTTCCTAAAACAACACTGTCTGAATACAGAGAAGTTTGTCATTACAAGGCAAAGTTATATGTCAGAATATCAGAAAGCAGAGCTATCTAGAAAATTCCCTGAATTAGTTATCAAAAATGAGGAAATAATGTTAACAGACTGATATGCAAAAACATATGATATGATATGCAAAAACAGACTGATATGAAAAAACAATTATTGTCCAATATCTCTACTTCATTTCTTAGTCAAACTTACACTGTTGACTCCCTCGTTCTTCAACATTTTAATCAATTTCTATTTAGCTCTGACTCCCTTAGTCAACCGTACCAACTCCTTTCCACGTCTTCACTGGCAACATGTGCTACGAAATCTAAAGAACATATTTTATTCTTATCTTGCTGCAAGTTTTTCCTTCTTTATATATGTTCTTATCTTGACTTTCATGATAAATACTACCCTAGTTTCCTCCCATTTCTCCCTTGCTAAATATCCACATTACTAGTGCTTGATCTGGATTTTTCCTATAACTCTGCTCTGTCCCTAAAGTGTTGTCATATGTTCCATGTTCATATGTTGAGAAACATAAGCATTAAATATAATCTATATGCTTATGTTTCTCAAGTTTCCATTTTTACATCAAACTTCTTATCTCAACAGCAAGCTCACATATTCAAATATCTTCTTATCACAGCCTACTGAGGTTTCTTTCGGGTATCTCAAATACAATATGCCACAAAAGGAACTCTTGACTCTACATT
Organism: Sciurus carolinensis; assembly: GCF_902686445.1. Lineage (NCBI taxonomy): Eukaryota > Metazoa > Chordata > Mammalia > Rodentia > Sciuridae > Sciurus > Sciurus carolinensis. The sequence goes on along the minus strand of NC_062222.1, from coordinate 59,015,152 downwards.
TTGTTCTCTGAAACTTTTGTTATTTCCTAGTTTTTTCCCAAATCAGCAGATGCTACCCCAATTAACCAAAATGTTCAAGCCATAAACCTAGTCCTAATGACTCTATTCTTCATCCTCCAATTTCTAACTAAGAGTGCTGATGATAGCCCCCAAATCTATCTAAATCCTTGCACTTCTTTTTAATTTGATTACCCTCATGGTGATCCAATCATAACCAGCTCTCACCAGGTAAAACTATCTCCTAACTAATCATGCCAGTTTTCTTTTTTATTTCTCTTAAAATAAGTTTACATATAGCAGCCAGCACAATTTTTAAAAATTTGAATCTTGCTTTAAAACCTTCTGATGGCATCTTATTCAGTTAGAATTAAATAAAATCTCTTGGGATGTCTACATGATCCTTTGTGAATTGGTGCTGCCGCCCTCTCTAGCCCCCTTCATGTCTCCCTGCTTTTCACACTCTGCACTCCAATTCCATGGCCTTTTCTCCCCACCCCCTACCCCCCCACACCCCCAGTTTTCCCCTGTCTCAAGTCCTCTCTCAGCTCTGGGTCTTTGTGTACTTTGGCTCTTATTTGTTTGTTTGCTTTCTTGGCTCCTATTAGTCCTGCTCTTAATACTTACCAACTTTTTTCTGGTTTATTAAGATTGCATGAAAAATAGGCAAGTTTTTTTCTTTTTTTCTCTTTTTCAGAGAACTACTGATCTTTTTACTACCAACCTAGATGACTCTGAAACTATCAGTCTATTTTATTTTAAGGACTGGGTAGAAATCTCAAGACTATAAAACAAATTCACCAGACTCTGGGCTGAAGAAATATCTCTTGCTATTGCTAAATAAACTAAGCGAGCTGGGAATGATGAGCTTCAGAACCTTCAAAGATAGAGATGAATATAATAAACAAAAGGACACCAGTGATTCAGTGTTCCCACTCAGTATAAAGAAAAATGTGCAAAGAAAAAATACAAAAGTCATAGTTAATTTTTTGCAAAGATTGCTGTCCAGCAGAGTTACCTGAAATTGCTTGAACTGTTTACCATTGATCTCTCTTCTTAGGAGAACAAGAAAAGGAAAAAACAGGTTTCCACAGATGTCCATATTATTCTGCTCTCTTCCTTCTCTAATGATACATCTTTTAAGCTGGGAATAAAATATTTTAATTAGTAATTTAAAGCAGTTGCTGAATTTTCAAGGGAAGAAAAAAGGTTTTTAAATCTGAAACATCAAAAGTCACAATATAAGAGCTGCGTGCAGGGTCTCTTGTACCCACAGATGAATCTATCCATACTCTATTTGATCTTACTCCAGCTGGTCTGCGATACGGAAAGGGCCCTTTCGTGTATGCAACTGGTCATGTTTCAATACTACTTCTAGATATGTTTACATACTACCTCTTAAATAATGCTGTCAGACCCTGCTAGCTTTTATCTGGACTTTGGAACTATGCAGTTGGTTCTGTCAACAAATATTCTATCATTCTTTTCCTTATCTTTTTATAAAATGATTTATAACTAAAGATTCTTCTTCCGCAATGGTATTCTAATTTCTTTGAGGGCAATGATATAATATTTTAGTGTGTTTTGTAGTGCTGCGTATTTGTGGCATTTATTTTAAATAGAGAATATGATTAATCAGCAAAAGCTGTCGTGAAACCATAGGTATCATAGTGCTCTGGGAATATAGAATATTAATATATATTAAGCACTTAATACCTATCAGGTTTTTTTGTGAGTTTTCCACTTAAAAACCTCATTTGATTTCCACTATAAAACTATGACATAATTAACAATTGTTACCCTCCCTCTTAATTAAAGTTTAGGAAACTGAGACAGAGTCACAATAAATAATTTGCTCAAGGTCATAGGACTTAAAAGCAATAAGGCCAAGATTTAATCCAGAGTCCCTCACTGGAGGTATCTGTTATTAACTGCTTCACTCATTGAATCTACGCTATAATGAAGGGTACAAAAAATTGCATGAGCAATTAAATGGAAATATAAATATTTTAACAGAACTAAGGATCTCCTTTAACACTAAAGGAGCACAAAGGAAAACATTTAATATAGACCAATGGGCTCAATATCTAAATACTTTGTATGTGTATATATCTTTATAAATCTTATAAATTCAATTGTGTATATACTAATTATACTACATTTATACAAATAGTTTATATTAGTGTATATGTTACTAATCTATGTGTTATTATAATTGTAATCACTCACACTCTATAGTAATCCTGAGTGGTAGTTTTGGTTTTCAATCTGTTTCTTGCTTGTATATTGGAAAACGTGTATTTGAGCCATTTAAAAAATGAATTTGCAAAATAAATATCACTACCCTATCACCAGCAAAACCTATCACATATTGCTCAACTAAATTTGTGAGAAAAATAATATATATTGATTACTTAGTAATGCAGATATAAATATCCTTGTAAAGTGGTAACAGTAAATTTCTTCCAAAGCACAGATCATCATTGCTTAAAAGGTTACATAAAATATATTGTGCAGACTTAAAGTATTTTTTAAATTAATTCTATCTCAAGTGTTCGTTGGAAAAAAAATACTCAAGATATGCAAACAATATTAATGTATTAGCAATAGAATTTAAAAACCTTTATAAGCACCTTGCAAAAGAAACACTCTGGAAATGTAACAATTGTACTTAATTGTCCACGTTTGAAAGTTCCAAAGTACCTCAAATAATTTGGTATATTTTTTGTGTAGAAAGAGTACTCAAATTTCACAATCAAATTTTCTCAATTCCTTTTTTGAACCCAGGAAAAAATTAGCTCAGTAGGAAGTTGTTTTCCTTATCCATTCGTTGTTGGCATGTTAAGCATTGACAAGAAAAGGAATTCTGCCACCAGGGAATCCATACACTATTGGAGAAAGAGATCCTTTTTATTGTATTTAATCCTTTTGAGATGAAAAATTAATATAGCCTCAATCTATATCTCACCTGTCTTCCCAAATATACAAGGGAGAACAAGTCCAGTATACAGAGAAAATGTTATAAAGAGTAAGCCATAAATGTATTATTAAAATAATGATCTGATGAAGGCTACTGCACTACACTACTTCCAGAGTCACACATTTTTACCTACGTAAATAGTGCTCCCGGAGTTGTGCAGTTCAGAGCACACTCAGCTGCACTGGCAACCTTGACTAGAACCTCACTCGTGCTGCAAATATCAGTTCCAATTAGTTCATTTTAGAAACAGAAAAGCATCAAACAAGTATAAGCAATTCCTCTTAGCTTCTTCAGGAGCTGATTTTTTCATAATAACGAAGAAAATACATATGATCATGAAATTCAACATTTGTAATACATACTATTAATGATAAATTCCAAAAGATTGTTTTTAAGTAGCCATGCCTGCTAAGGGACACAGAACCAAAGATCTGTGAATGATTTCATCTTGCTCTCCAATAAAGCTTTTAATTATGAATATTTTTTCAAGTGCATTACATTAATTAGCCATTTCCTCAGCAGGCTGCATCTCAGGGTTCCTTCCTGTTCCCTTGACTCTGGCGGGACCTGGCAGGCTCTGCAGCAAGAGTGAGCGTTCGGATGTTTGAAAATAGAATTCATTGATTTTTTGCCAGCATGAAGAAGTAGATATGAGCATAAGGCAAAGAAAGAATGTATTGTTCCACAAAGCATCACTTCATTGCTCAAACACGCAAGAAGAGCCAAAAGAATACACTCCATCAAGCTGCTTCTCAGGCTTAAAACCGAGGTTTACAAAGAAGTTCTATTTTTCTTTTTTTGGACCATGCATCATTACTTTAATATTATTTGGATAGGAAACTGATTTAACTCAATTTCCCTTAACTGAATTCAAGACATTTGAGTCACGCAAACAGGAAAGGAAGAGAATAGTAGCACAAGAGTTATTAGGGTTGAGGCAGAGACAAAATGTTCTACACACCCCGTTGCCCACTGGCACCATTACTTTTCCACCCAAAATTACATTGTCTATGGTTTTATTCTCTTCACAGAGACACATAATCTGACTTTGAAAATTAAAGCCATAACATCTTGGGAAAGTCTCACAAAATCAAAAGTTCTCTAGAAAATGTTGGAACTTTCTACTCCAAACTATTTCCTGTTAACTAAGATTTCAATTCTGAATTTAAGAGTCTATAAGCTTTGGTATGAAAATATTCTTCAGAGATGTTCTTCTTACAATGTACAAACCTCAACTTGTTACAGGAAATCTGTCTACAACAAAACAAAACAAAAACAAATACATGGAAGAATCTGGAATGGAGGAAGGCAGGGCTATTGCTGGAGACAATTTTTATATCAGTTGGCAGAACTTGGTAAAGTAAAATCTAGCACCTGCTTTGTGCCAGGTCCTGGTCACTATCCCTATTATTGGCAATCTTGCTCTTTTTTCTCCTCTTGTCTTATTCTCCTCACACAAGCAGATCAATATTTATAATGATTAATGATTTAGATCTTATATCCTCCAAGATATAAGATTCACGTTTCCTGCTTCATATTGTGGGGTTGTCCTAGGTAATGCTCTTATTTATGGCACTAGTTTAGGTTTTAAATGTGTGGTGTTCTGGTTAAGATTATCACCTGTAGAATTCTGTAGGGATGGGTAGAGTTCAGAATAATACCCAGGCAGAATTTAGGACTTTTTAAAGATATGGATTATTAACCAAAGTTAGAGAAAAAAAAATGTGTATTAATTGTATTTCCTCTTGCTAAATCTTTCCAGTCTGTGTCATGAGACAAAATTAGTGATGACTTTTTTGGAACAAACTTGCTCAGTTTGAGATACTTGATTTTTTAAGCACAGATTTCAGAAATGAACTATGTAAATGACCCTACTCATGGGTACAAATAAAGAAGGCGAATAGATCATGGCTTCCTCTATGGCTCCTCCTTGCTGGGTGCTCAGATAGTCCTAGGAAGGGAAGGCTTGCAGAGAGCCCATGGGATGGACGTTCCCTGATGTTAGTACTCAGAGTCGTTAAACAAGGACTAAGACTATTCTGCAACTGCACATTGTTTTACCCTAACAAGGTTTAAGCAGAGATGAAAGAGTGCAGAGACCTTTTTTCCATCTATTTTTGTGCATTAGGCATGAGCACCAGGAAGATAAAAAAGCCTTGATGTGAAAAAGGACACATATTATACAGAACATTTAAAACATATGGTCATTTAAAACAATCATCCAACAAGCATGGGAAAGAAAGATTAAGTTCATTTTTAAAATGAAAACACTGAGTCTCAAAGAGGTGTGAAGTTTTGCTCAGGTTCATTCAACAACCAAAGTGCAAAGTGAAGGCTCAAATCCAAGTGTTGGGTTTCTAAATTTAGTGTTCATTCATTTATTGTTTATCTCTCTACCCCAATGCACATTTAAAGCATTTTATATCATCTTGAAAATTTTCTAAAAATTTCTTAGTGATCCAAAAGAAAAGAGGGGATAGATATGTCAAAAAGTAGCTTATTATTTTTATGTTTTTATGGGTAACAATTTTTTTTTTCATTTGATAGGAACACTGAGGAATAGAGAGTCATAGAATAGAGGACAATTCCCTGGAAATAAAAAATAAAATCATACAAATTTGTTCTTAGCTCACTGAAATAGAGCTTGTCTAGAAAGTGGTTTGTAAGCTATATTTATAGTGGAGGTACATGCAAAGGCACATACATGTTTTGATGCATAAACTAAATCATTATGGTCATCACAGTCAAGGCAGGGAAAGTGAAGCTCCCAGATAAGTGTGGTTTGGTTCTTGCCCAGACTTCATTGTTTTCTGAGTTTTCTGCTCTTTTCATTTTGTAGGCAACTATTAAATTATTCGATTGTGTTGAGAGTGGTAACAGAGGATGAGAGAGCAGTTACTGAAATCAGGGGCTCTGATGCCCTCGTGACTGTGGCATGCCCCGTGCCTGGGATGTTTCTGTGCAAGGGCACAGGATGCCTGTGGCAATGCCCTGCATGAGGAGGCTCTGGGCAAGACTCCTATCATCTCTGACCTTGATCTCAGGCACACAGTTCCCTAGAAGGAAGGAATGCTTATGTTAAACAACCACAATGTTTCACTAGCTCTGCCTCTCAGGTTCCTGCCCGCCTTATAGTAACTTTAAACAATGGACTTTCTTGAGAGCTACACAAAGCTACACAAAGCTACACATTGCACTTTGCAACTATGGATTGCAACTGTGGAAAAGCTACATAGATATCCTAATTTCTGTAACTTTTCTAAATACAAAGAATAATGGTTGCATACTCTTTAACCTGATAATGAGACATTTATAAAGATTGCTGGTGTAACTCTTCAGATCTGCATCTCCATCAGAGAGCAGAGCTCCACCTGATCCCCACTTTATCTTCAAAAATCTGTCTGTGAATCTTTATTTTCCAATCCCCCTTCACCCCTTGCCAGACCTGAGAGTTTATCAAATTATTCAATTGCAGTTTTGAGATGTCTATTAATGTTATTTTACTTTAGTATTAGAAAGTTGTCCCTGAGAAGTTCTTCATTCTTTTTTCTCATTAAAAAACTATATTTGTTCCAACTAAGAAATTTTACTCTGTTCACATGTTTAAATTGCAATGTTTAAGAAATAGATTTTAATATACAATATATAATAGATTTTAATATATAATATATAATATGTAATTTATATATTAGGATTCACTATGTTGTCTCTTGTGCTTTCTTATTTTATCTCTTCTCTGATCACATGCTTAATAACAATCTTCTTACCCTAAAACTTCCCCTATCACTGTACAAACTTAAACACATAAAGCCAAGAAAGAAATTTAAATCACATATCCTTCTTTTGTCACTCTTTTGCTCCCTATCTCTTTATTAGCAACTATGTTGAAAATGTGGTTTTCATTTCTTCTTGCTTTTCCATCTCTCCTTCCAGTAACAGTACCTCTATTCCTGAGGAACCTCATTCTCCCTGCTGCATTAGCCTGTGGTGCTCCATCTCTGAGATTTTCCTATGCTATGTCATCAGTGCTCAGCAAAGACTCTTACATCTGTGCCTTCAGAGGTCACCTTCTTTCAGCCCATGACTTTCTCTTACTACTTGGTCATTGATTTGCTACTGAAAGCTCTCTCAAGATCACCCAAATTGGCCTACTTTTCCAATACACTCAACATGGTAAACCAGGACTTATCTTTCTTAAATGTAAAGAGAAATGTGAAGCTATTATCTGGAAATCATACAATAATATTTGAACAAAGGAAGAATTTAAAAATAAAAAAATGTTTATGGGGTAATAGTAAGTAAAAACAAATTACAAGTATGCATGGATGGAAGAAACAGATGAATATTATACATGTATGTTGGGGCCACACACAAAGACAGTGGCTATTAGGGAGGATGCAAAATAAATTTTAATATTTTTTTCTGTTGCATTTAAGCATAGCTTTAAATGTTAATAGTATATTTGTATAATTATATTTAATAACTGTGTCACCTAGCACACTTAATCTAACTCCATTAACACAACGTAGAAAGTTCTTTCAAAGCCGATTTTTTTGAGAAAAAAAAATTAAAAAAAAAACAAACTGTATCTGGGTATACAATGCTACTCCTAAAAAAAAAAAAAAAATCTCGTTAATTCCTCTTCCTACATTGACACTTGATTCCCTGTTTTCAATGAAGAATTTTATTTCTTCACTAGAACCAATGCTTACATGTGGTGAAGGCTCTTTATCATTTGTTTCTATTGGTCTCTAAAATTCTTTAGCAAGTTGTGCCCATTGCTGGACCATGACCTCCTTGAAATGAAGGTCTTTAACCTTTCATTGTTGCAATCCCTCTTTTTTTTTTTTAATTGTAAACAAATGGGATACATGTTGTTTCTCTGTTTGTACATGAGTCAAGGCATACCATTTGTGTAATCATAAATTTACATAGGGTAATGTTGTTTGATTCATTCTGTTATCCCCCCCCCCCCCCCCCCAGCAATCCCTCTTGAATTGGAGATGGAGCTTTCTACTGAAACGCTGCAACCCTTGAGACACATTATGGTTATAAATTAAAATCAAAGCAACATTATTTTTAAAAAATATCTAGAATCCATAAGAAGTTGTGATAGCTATTCCAATCTAATGTGTGGAAGAGCTAAACTTGCACTGGCTTTTCATTTCATTTTTAATGAAATAGTTACCAGATCTCAGAAAGATAAGAAAGAACTATAATGTAGACATATGAAGGTCAAGTATCCAATGAGTAACATCCAGTTGTGTCAAGCTATAATAAAGAATATAAGTTTCCTTGGTAAAAGATTATTTCAGCTCTTTCATTAGTTTCTAAAGTACTTAGCATAGTGCCTGCCTCATTATGAGTGCTCAATAAATATTGGGCGCTACTGAAATTAGGGTTGGATTCTTGGAGTGTGCCATTGGCTGCTGCCCTCTGAGCATAGGAAGGCAATTCCTGGACCATTACTCTCAGTTGCTCAAATTCAAACCCAGATAGTCTTAACTCAAATTATATTTATACAAGGCATAAACCTGTAACAAAGCTGAACCTGCCTATTTTACCATAATTTAAAGTCAATAGTAAATGTCATCATTTTAAAAGATAATTCTTGAGCTCATGTTCAATTTTATTCAATATCTTCATCTGGAACTTCAATGTTATTATTATATAGTCTCCTTAAAGTTTAAACAGTGTAACCAAACTATAAAATAAAGTTATAAAATTTGATAATTTTTCTCTATGTCTATTATAATAGCTCTTCTTTAGAGAGCAAAAACACAAGTTGTTGACTATTTCAGAAAGATTCAATAAAGATTAAAAACAGAAATTCTAGAATACATTAAGTGACACTCATGAAATATTTTAAAAAATATGAGAGAACCAGGTCTAGTTTGGAAATCAGTTATAACTGTGTTATTCAAAAAATAATTTATTTAATACTCTACCCAGAACTTGAATTATGAGCATGTCCCTAGCTAACATGAAAATTTTATATGGAAAATTAACAAAAGAAGTCATGATGGGTATTGTGGTTTGGATATGAAGTGTCACCCAAAGACTCATGTGTTGAAGGTTTGGTCTCTAATGCAATGATGTTTAGAAGTGGACCTTTTGGGAAATGATTGACTCATAAAGGCTGCAACATCAGTGGATTAATCCACATAATAGTTAAATAATTTGAATAGACTACTGGGAAGTGGTGGAAATTGTTGGAGTGGGGTCTAATGGGAGGAAATGTGTCCTTCCATTAGGGGAATGACATTGGGGATTATATCTTGTCCCTGGCCCCCTATTGCTCCTCTCTGCTTCCTGGCTTCCATAAACTAAGCAGCTTTCCTTCATAGTGTCCTTACTCCATGATGTTCTGCCTCGCCTCAGGCCCAAAGAAATGGAACCAGCTGACCATGGACTAAAGCCTCTGAAACCATGAGCCGAAGTAAAACTACACCCAGTTAAGGTGTTCTTCTCAGGTATCTGTCACAGCAACAAAAATCTGACTAACACCTGGGGCTTAGTTAAATTGGAGCCTGCCTAGATTCCCAAATACTGTGAACCTGATTTTATAGACTTGGTTTCTGCTTTTATTTTTGGGGGGAAAGTGGGTGTACCAGGGATTGAAACCCTGAGTCACATACCTAACTCTTTTTATTTTCATTTTTTGATACAGGGTCTCACTAATTTGCTTGTAAGTGACTGAGGATAACCCTGAACTTGTGATCCTCCTGCCTCAGCCTCCTGAGTGGCTGGGATTACAAGCATGTGCCACTGAGTCCAGCTTTGGTTTCTGTTCTAAGAAAGAACAATTTCAGTCTCTCAAGTGGGAGTTTACCTAACGTTTTAAGCATTATTTGTATGGAAATTCTTAAAGTATTTAAATGACAATAAATTAACTATGCTAATGCATAAGAAATTGGACTGAAAGTTTATGTTCACTGAAGGGAATAGAAAACATTTACTAGAGGCCACACTTTGAGCTGGGCCACCTTAGTAATTTTAATTATTTTTTATTGTTGGGTTATTAACTCAAGGTACATTTTGAAATATTAGTTAATTTCCCTCCACACAAATCATAGTTTGTCCTTTGCCTCTTATTATGAATAGAAAGAAAATAAACCATGTGAATATGAATGTAGAGCATAAGAATGAAGAAGGCAGGAAGGGAAGGAAATAGGGAACTAGGAGCCGTTAATCATAATAATAAAGACTCTGGTTAAGTACATTGAAGTCATATTTTTTAAATCATTTTCATTTGGTGTTGTGACTTAGTTATCATCAGAGACATTTTTACATCATCTCAGACTTGAGTTTTCTGAGACATAAAATGTTGTAAGCCTATATAGCATTCCTTGGAGATTTTAAGGCCCAAATCAAGAGAATTTTGTTTTAATGACCACTTTCCTTTTGTGTGCTATACAATTTTGTATTAAGTACAGTCATTCAGCTGTATCTTAGTGGCTCCATCTATAAGAGATGGCTAATGCACTTCGTTACCAACTTACTAGTACATAGAATCAATAAAACATATTTAGGTCTCCATAAACTTGGGTAGCATTATGACTTCAGAACACTTCTCTTCATGCACAATCTCTCAATAAGTGATAAGTTATTGCTTTTCCAATACACATATTGCTTATATAAGCATGTGTATAAAAGTGTGCTATATTCTTTTCATTTTCCCAATCTTTGCTTGCTTTTCCTTTTCACAGACTGTGTTCACCTCACCTTTATTTGCATGTTAAGTCAGCACTGAACTCTTATTATTTTCATTCTCATGTGTTTCGTTACTTCAACGTAATCATCACAATTGTATTTTGAGTATCTTCTATGTAAAGGGCATTTCCAAATGACAGAATAAGGAGGGTTTGGGGCAGGGAAATTCACTTTTCTCCCAAAGTTCAGAAACATCAGTAGCTCCTCATCAGAGTAAGTCTGTTTAATAAGAAAAATGAAACATGATAGACTTCCCTTTCCTATGACCAAGCATTAATAATATCACATATTTCTTCTTCCTCACAGACTCGACTTAGATAGGGCTATTTCTATCTGAGAGGCACATGCAACTTGCCTTTCAAGTAGTAGGAGTTATATGGACCCATATAGCACGGCACTTTTTTCTTTCCTACTTGTCCCTATAAGGTGGAGAAAGATTTCTCATTTTAATCACATCACTTTCCCAGTTTCACAAGAGATATTTAACACAGACTTTAAAAGCTGAAAATAAAATGCACAGTGTGTTATTTTAGCAAAGTTCATTCCTTTAAGCAGATCAGCATAGGGACTGCAGAGCAATTTATACCAATCACTACCAGATGCCTCTCACACTTTGATAGTCTGCTTTGCATGAGCAATTGTTCTTCATCCATACAACACATATATGAGACCTTTCTTCACCAGACTTTCAAAAATTGCATCATGGGATATTGAGATATTTTCATTTGATCCACCGACTACCCAATTTTAAAACAAAAAATTCTTGTCTTTTTGTCTGATTACAATTGCCATACAGTAATTCCATTTTCCCCTCTACAACTATTGCTCTATTCTACTTTGCATTTTTTTCTGGAGCTTAAGAATATTGATAAATTGAGACTTATGAAGATCACTGAATAAAATCTAATTTTCATATTTGAAACTATAGCTTAAATCAAGTTAAATCCTAGTACATGGATTTACTCCAACAAACAGAAAGAGACAGTCCCTAATTCAAGTTGAGAGCATCCATAATCTGAAAATCTAAAATGCTCCAAAATATGAAACTTATTGAGCCTTAGTATGATGTCACAAGTGGGGAATTCCACATCTGACCTTGTGTGACATGGTATAGTTAAAATGAAGCAGCACTAAAAATATTGTATGATATTACTATAATAACATATAACATTATGAGATATAAATGAATTTTGTGTTTAGAGTTGAGTTCCATCACCAGGTATCTCATATATGCACATGTTCCAAAATATGAAAAAAAAATCAAAATGCACATATATGCATGTGTTCCAAAATATGAAAAAAAAAATCAAAATCTGAAACACTTCTGATCGTTATAAGTAATGGATACTAAACCAATACAAATCTGCATAAGAACACAGTATGATACAAGAAGAAGATAATAGACTATTTAAAAGAAAACCAAGTATTTTTCTAGTAGACTTCAAAATCTTAAGGTCATGAAAAACTAAGGATCAATTACAGACCAAAACAGACTAAGAAAAAAATCACAACTGCATCACCTTAGATGTGATCCTAGAACATAATAAAAAGACATCAAAGGGTAAAATGATTAGATTTAAATAAGGTTTACATGTTAATCATCTTTCCATCACTGTAACAATGTCCTTGATATAGTTAACTTGTAAAGAAAAAAGGTTTATTTGGCTCAGGATTTTAGAGGCTCCAGTTCATGATCTGATGGACCCACTGCACTCACCCCCACTGGTGGGGGTGCCAGAGGGTAATGGTGGGACATATATGGCAGAGCACAACCACTTACATCACTTACATCACTTAAAGATTCAAACTGTAGCAGTCTAATTAGCATTATTGGGCCAATCTGGATGTGGGAAGTTTTCATGCAAATATGCCATTTTATATAAGGGACTTGAGCATTCACAGATTTTGGTATATACAGAGTTTCTAGAACCAATCATTCAAAGACACCGAGGGATGAATACATTTACATTTATGGGGCTAAAAATTACCCAATTTTTAGAATCCCAGATATGGTACCAAGTCAGAACACTTCTATTAATTCACACAAATTCTTTCACAAAAATTATCAATTGTATTGTCTACATATAGCAGCAAACAGAACAGTGGCACCTCAAGAATATGATAAACTGAATTCCTGTTTGACGTAGGGGTAGAAGGCAGCATTTAATGCTTTGCTGATCGTCACTTAGAACCACAGACCTGATGACCTCATATCTTCCAGGTTTTCAAAGAAGGAATCAAAATTTAATCACAGAATTTTATCAACTAGGTTAGTCTCTGTAAGTACTCTTGACTCAGGTGGTAATGGCATTTTTGAAAAATCTATTTCTAAATATAATGCTGCATCAGTTTCTTCATCATATCCAACCTGAGTCATAAAATGCTGACTGTATTACTAAATTTGTTGTGGAATGTAGAATTTTTTAACACTGCCTAAATATTATGTGATATTTCTTAATATTTAGGGACTACAGAAACTTCATTTAAAAAAGTAAAGCACCATGTATTATAATCTTTGTATAACATATTTGTGGGCCAGGAGCTGGACATCCTAGTCATGTTCTATGCACAGATTTTTAAGAATCTTGAAGAAGCATCAGAAGTAGAAGTCGATGAGGCAGAGGAGGAGTAGAAAGTCCTTATAATACTTTGACTCTTGATTATGTAATTGGCTTGTTATCCAGATCTATAAAATGCATGTAATAGGGATAGTATTCTATAAAATGCTATGTAGAAGTAATAAATTATTACTTATTTTGTATTTTATTTTACTTTGTTAAAAATTTATGCTTGTCCTGAACCATTGTTCTGGTTAATAAAATAGCCCACTACATTATCCAGATGAGTAAAAGAGTAGACGCAAATTTAAAACAGAGAACTGAGAAGCTACTATGGATTTGTATCCTTTGATTTACAAGAACAAATAGGAAGAACTGAAATTATTGGTAATAGTGATATTAAAATATTTTTCTGCATTGGTAAACAAGTGTAATGGAACAGATAAAACTGTATATCTCAATTTAGCCTTCAAATCAGAGCTGTTAATTAATATATATATGCATTTCAAGATAAATAGGTGACATAAAAATAATAAAATATTAATATTTTGGTCAACAAACTTGACAATTCTCTATGAGTTAAAATCTAAAATTCAATATACTTTATTAACAACACCTTCCCAAATACATAGAAAATCCAGAAAACTGACGTAGAAAATTAAATAAATGTGCATGTGTCATTGCATTTCTTGGTAAGTGTAAGAAGCAGGGGGTATTTTTCAGAGATATATTTAATGCTGAGAGCAAACACCAGCCCCTCACAGCTCTCTGTGTTTCTCATGATGGACTTTTCCTACATTCGACCCTCTCATGAAGGAATCAGAGGGGGTTGCTAAGGTTTGAATGTATGTGTTCCTTGAAAATTGTGTTGGGGAACTTAAACCCTAATTTGACAGTATTAAGAGTGTAAGATCTTCAGAAGGTGATTAAATCACAAGGTTTTACCCCATAAAGGAGATTCATGATTTTATTTTTTAAAGGGCTTTAGAGAACTAACGAGGCCTTCTTGCTCTTCCACTTTCTGCCAGGTAAGGACACAGCAAAAAAGTCCTCATCAGTCACTTGAAAGTTGGCACCTTGATCTTGGAATTCCCAGCCTCCAGAAATGTAAGAAATAAACTTCACTCTGGTAATGTATCATAGAAGCATAAACAAAGACAGACGGGAATATTAAACCCCATTTGTTATTCAACTTTCCACTTGGGCTTTAGAGTCCAACTGATCAAATCCTGAGCTTTATGATTTACTATGAAGGCAAGCAAGTAATTTAACTGAGTCCCAGTTTCTTGATATATACATGTTGGATATTAAAAGTACTTAACACTTCAGTAATGAAAATCTAAAATTGGCTCCAACTTATTAACAAGAAATACTTTTCTAAATTTTGTGTTCTCAGGAGCGTGGTTATGTTTTCACAGAAATAAAAAGATTCCATTCTGCATTACTTGCTGCTGTGTGTTGTCCTGATACATAAGCAATATTCTCTGTGTGAATTTTGGGAGCACAGAGCCTCCTCATCTTATGTGGGGTCACGTCCTCCTAAACCAATCATAAATTAGGAATAGCATGTCAAGATCTAGTTAATACACTTAACCTACCAAGCATTATAGCTCAGCAAGACAGGATACTTCAGAGGGTCAGCTGTTCACCCTCATGATCAAGCGACTGGCTAAGGGAACTGCAGCTCACTACCTCTGCCCAGTATCAAAAGGGAGGGAGCCTTACACCACTTACTGTTACTCTGGGGAAAGATTCAAATTCAAAGTCTGGTTTCTATGGAATGCTTACGACATTTACAATCATCGTGAACTTAAAAAGTTAAGTCAAAATGTATTCAAGAGGCATTAATTATTTTCTGGATCTTGTGTACTTCTGATTTGAACCTATTTCATATTTATGTATAAATTATATACATGAAAACTTGACTATTAATAGCTGTGTGTTGAACTCTCAATCTCCCAGTGTGATTTTTCAACAATGCAATTGCTATTATACAAAAACATTCTTCGTCCAGTCAGTTTGAGATATTAATAGTAATACTTAGCTGTTTTTTTTTTTTTTTTTTTTTTACTTTTTTTTGTGAATCAGGTACTAGGTTAAATATTCCACACAGTATTGTATTAGTGAAACATTATGAACAGAGACTCTAATATGAATGACTAAAGGGAAATTGTGCAGCCTCTCTGTGGCTTACTTTGCGTATCTGCAATATGGCTTCCGTGTATAGGATTAGTAAAGGGATTAACTTAGTTAATTAGAGCATCCACTTCAGTGCCCGGTTCATAAGCAGCATAGATCCAGTGACAGTTATTACTCCTACATATTTTAATTCAGGACTTTTATTTTTAGAATCACTAAGGTAGGCCCAGCAACAAAATTTGAAATGGGAAAGACCTGAGTTTCAATTCCAGATCCAAATTCCAATGTTTTATGCCCTTGGTAAATTTGTATGTCTTCCCTGAGCCTTAATTTACTCATCTGCAAATAATAACATCTACTTGATGGATCTACTATCATTGCCAAATAGAATAATATAAGAGAAATTCCTCATAAGGTATAAGTGCTTTATGAAAATGTAAGTATTTTTCTACTTAAACAGAAAAATAAGTATTGTGCTGTCTTGCCTTTGTCTTTGTAACATCCCCCTCCGGTTTCTACTCTGTATGAACCCAATGAAGGATTTCAAAACTGCAAACCCCAAATCACAATAGCTCTTGTATGTGTTCTGAGGTACAACATACCTAGTAAGAAATATTTAAAGCAGCGGCTCTCTTGAGGAACAATCTGCAATTTGAAACAAGTTCTTCCATGTGCAAAATCAAATAATGATATACATTTCCCAATGCACAAGAGAAAGAAATGACAGATAGCATTTTTTAAAACTAGATATTTTCTCTTGTATATTTTTTCTTAAGTTTTTAGTTCTTGCTACTCTGCCTGCTAGGGAACCTAAAAGTGACAAAGTGAATTGTTGAGTATCCAACACACATTAATTAAAAGCCTTAGAGTCAGCCATTCTTTTTATTTGGCAGCAGGTTTCTGATTGATACATATACTTGTGGTTTTGCTCTTACATTTTGTTGATGAAATGTTTTCATATTTTTCTACTATTTAATGGTTATGGCACTAGGTAGAATATTTCAGGGTAAGGCATTCTCCAAGGAAACCACTTTTGTGCTATTCTCTACACTGGAAACAAGGATTTTCAGTAATTAGGAGGGACTTTAACAATATAAGCAGATATTTCAGAAAACAAATTGGAGATATTCTTTTCTTTAGACAGAATTCTTTTTAAAGCACATATAAAGTGAATTATTACTAAAACATTTTTTGCAGCAACTCTGGAAATCATATAGTGATGCTCTGATTTTAAAATTTTCAGTCTCTAAATAGAATTTATCAGACATAGCTAATCTAAAACAGTTTTCAATGGAGAACTAGGTATTTTGGAGTTACATTTTGTTAGGCAATTCTAAACCTTTTCTTTCAAAGTCCTCATGAAAGTAGAAGGAAATGTTTATTGAACATTCATTCTGTGCAGATAAAAGCACGAAGTTTCTTTGAAATTTTGTTTAATTTTTTATCATTTAAAATTTATATCATAGTTCTTGTTTAATCTCTTTTATAATAATTAAAGTAAAAATAAAAAGTAAATAATATGCACTAGAAAGATGCTATGTTTATTATGTCTCGGGACAATATTCTCAGATTTTCATATCCATGCAAATGCCTTGTTAACTTTAAGATTACAGATTCGGACTTGGTACTAAGATTCTATGGATCTCTGCTTGGGGGTGTGGTTCAGTGGTAGAGCACTTACCTAACATGTGAGACCCTGAGTCTGATTCCTAGCAACACACACACAAAAAAAGACTAAGTATCTCAATATTTCAAGGGCTTAAGATTCTGCATTTCTGGAGCCTCTTATGTGAGCCTAACCATGCTGGTCCCTAGATCATACTCAGAGTAGCAAGGCTTTAGGGAGTTTTGTGTTTTTTTTAAGCTAGATGAATCTCATGTGATACATTACAGAGATGTTGAATTTTGAAGTCATATAGGAGCATAAAGTTATTGGTAGATATAATAATTTCTGAATTGTAGCAGGATGGAAAACATTCTCATTTCAATTAAAATCAAGAGCCACTTATTTAAATAATTTCAGTAACTCAGAAACTAATTGGTGTCACTCAGTTTTCATACAGTCTGTAGATTTTAATTTGATGTTGTGTTTAATTGAATACTCCTTTACACCCTTTTCTTAGTAATTCACCTCTTTCTACCTATGAAGCCAATTCTGCCACTCTGGCCCAATGATAGGGATAAAGGTCAGAGCTGTAACCACAGATTTGTGAAACCAGAGAAATAGTAAATGGTGGGGTCAGAGTTTGAATCCAGTTTGACTCTAAATCCTGGTCTTATGCTCTTAAAGATAAAATTTATTTCCTTTGTTCTAATCTCCCAAATGTTGTCACAAAGTTATTAAAAATGAAAAAGTTAATATAGTATATTGAGTATAATTGCTTTCTTGAAGTTATCTTAAAAGCAGTTAATAGCATACTTTTTTAAATAAGTACCTAAGGTACTACAGATACATAGAATATACTTTGGGGGATATAGTCTAAATATAAACCATCACAAATCCCTAACATCTGATACAGATAATAGGTAACATCCAATGTCAGAAACTCAGGCCAGGTATTAATTTACCCAAAATTCAGGATAAGGGGATTCTGAGGAAAGTGAAGCTTTAAATTCATATCAAAATCACTTGCTAAACCATTCTTGAAGGATTCTACTTACCATTTCAAACGGTGCTGAATACACCTGTATATTCTCCAACTGGGAAATAAATGTTTATGTATATGTCAGTTTATTAGAAATTATTTTTCTTTTTAAATCAGTCATTTGGGGAGATGGGTATCAAGTGCCTGAAAAGCCTATTTCTCAGTACTGGCAAAATACTTGGGAAGTCTAAGGAACTCATTTCACAAAGCCAGACTTTTGCTCAAACCTTTAAATAGCTTCTGAATGCGTAGCTTGTGCAATTAAATCAGTGACAACGAAGGAAGGGACAAGTCTAAAGAGTGACTCAATCAATTCACAAAACCAGGTGAGTAGAAAATTGCATTTTGTTGCTTTGAGTTAGGTAAACTATGACCTGAATATGTATGCACACATATTTATTTTCTATGTGTATTAATTTGGAGCTCTTGACTTGTCTCTTACCCTTTCTATAGGATTCTATTTAAACAAGTTGATATTTTGTTTTCATTTCTTTAAACCCTAGACAGCATTTTTCACAGAGCGAGGTTTTCCTCATCTCATTTTAATATTAATTAGCATTTATGAAGGTACCCACTTGTGATCCCCAGTGTATTAGTTATGCTCCAGGGTAAAAATTATGTATGAACCCTCTGGAAGGATTGAAACTAAACTAGATAGCACTACCTCAAGTGAATACAGGACTGATGTGCATACAGTCAGATAGCAATGTGCAATGGATGATCCCACTTCTGCTTATTTGTGTGTCTTCATGCAAAACTAGGATGTGCTATAGACTGACATGTTTTACTAGACATCCACAGGCCCACAAACTGGTTTCAAGGATCCATAAACTAGATGAAATTGGGTGTAAAATGTGTGAATATATCCAGGTGTCTATTGCTTTAAAAAGGAGATGTTACTTGCAACAGTTTCTCACAGAGGTTTAAAGATCCCTGGAAAATATTATGAACCGATGCTTTAAGCTAAGAGATATCTGGTTTGGTATTTAGATGTGTGTTTTAGAAGAATAACAGGAATAGATGTAATGCAAGCTGAGGCCAGAAATAGATGGATGTGGCAAGCCTTGCAAGCAGTGCTAAAGATCTTCAAGAGGGCAGAGAGCACCAACGTTCTTGAGCTGCTACTGTGAGTCAGGCACCATATCACGTGCTTTCCAGATCTCATTAAATGCTAACTACAATTCCATGATATGGTTCTCCTTCACTCCATTTAACAGTTGAAAAATTTGAGGGTCAAGAAAATTAGTACGAAGCAATTAGACCTCAACATTTATTGAGGCAATTAGCATGTACCATGATCTTTGCTAGTCACTGTTCCATGGGCTATTTCATTTAATCTTCATAGCAACCCTATGAGAAAAGTGTTATTTTTACTTTATAGATGGGTAAACTGAAATTTAAAAATTTATGTAGCTTACTCAAAATTACACAATTATGGGAAGAGCAGAGCAAAGATAAAATGAAACAATGCATGAAACAAATTCTATGCCCATAATTACTATTTAACTCCAAATTTGACTCAAACATTCCTATGAACTTTTAGTGAAACACAACTCCTAAGAAAGCAATAATGGCAATTCACATTTATATTCCACAAAACTGATTTTACATCTTAACAGGAATTAACAGCAGGAGAGAATGAATTTCTTAGAGAAAGGCCTGAAAGAATTAAGCCAAACTCTTAAGGTAAGAGTTCAAGAGATTCTTACATGTTTAGAACTTCAGAGTTGAAGAGGAAGAATCTGAGTACAATCCTACTACCCTCTGAAGTCAAGTCTCCTTTATGTTACTTTTTCAACTCAATGCCAACCTTTGCTTAACATTTTCCATGGGTAGTAAAAGATTTCTCAAGATAGCCCATTATAACATCTTAAGTTTTATAATTGTCCTATTTGTACAATAAATTATTTCCTAAAGTGGAAAACATTCAACTAGGCTGAGCAATCTAAGCCAAACCTCATTCAAACCATGTAGTTATCCTGTTCCTACTTTCACTCTTCTTTCAGTTTTTAGCAACTCTTACTGAAGTTTGGTATATCCTCTTTTGTTTTGAGATTTTTTTCATTGACAGAAAACATAGGTGGAACATATCAAACATCTCTACTCTTTGATTCTCTTCTGCCACGTGTGACTTTTAAAAGCCCATTTCTTTTTGCTTGCTGCCCTTGATGTTATGCCTACACAATATGATATTTATTCATCAAAAATTTATTACATTCCCTACTTTATAAAATAAAGACACATTTCCTTCTCTGAAGGAGATCACAATCTAGTGGAGAAGACAGACCAGTAGATCTGGGAATGATAGCATATTTGCATCTCTGTGGAATACAGAAGAACATTCACCTAATCCAGACTGTGACCTCCCAGAAAGATGAATTCTGGAATGCTGATCTGAGACTTCATCCTTCCTAACATCATTTTTACCTTGCCATGTCAGTCTTTTTTAATTTACCCTGGATTCTATGAACGTTTTTCAATCTAGGCTACATGTCCTCTCTTCTTTTTAAAAAAACACAAGTTTATCTGAGTGCTCCTTGAACAGTCAGGTACTTTTTCTCTGTGAAACTAATCCTTCTATTGTTCATCAGAATCATTTTTGATTGCAGAGTCGAATTGCATCTGTGATAGCATTCTCATCTTTTTGAAGCCTCATGACACATTCTGATTCAGGATTCTCAGGTTTACTTTGTTGACAAAAAAATAAAAAGAAAAAGAAAAAGAAAAAATTGTATTATCTGTCCTTTGTCATTGTCCCTTCCTTTTGTTTGATGTGTTCCTTTGTGGTAATTGTCAGGGTGTCCCTCAGACTGGTGGTACATATAACAAATGAATTAACCAGAGTGAAAGACAATGTTGGCAAGGAATTAGAAAGAAACCAAATACAAATTGCAACAAGAATATACCATTCCCCCCAATGTGAAAAGAAAACCCAAAGAGTGAGAAACACCTACTGATTACTAACCCAAGTCTTCAAGTTTTTACCATTATAAATTGTGAATCTGATAATCTACTGTTATCATAAGCTTTATGGCATTCCTATTCATTTAAACTTTCAGAAATCAGATTTTTCCCTTTAATTCCCCAATATATTTGTAGGTCAAGCTTACAGACAAGTCATTATAGAAACCTTCTATGTACTATAGCTCCATGTTATCTAACACTCTTTAGAAGCACCTAATCAATTATATTTAATAAAGAAACATCTTTACTAGAAGTCTCACCATTTTCTTTCATATGTCACAATAGTTTAAGTTTCAGAGAAAAATGCAGTTTTTGTTTAAATAATAATAACATACAGCAATCTGGTTCCATCTACTTACTTTCTTTCAAACAACTGAAAGGGTTTTCATGAATAGTACCTCATCCCACATTTATGGAAGTGTAGCTTTCAGGATCATTTTTTTCTTTGGAAATATTCCTATAACTTTCCTATTTTCATTGTTTCTAGACAATTGTCTTATCTCTCATTATCAGAAATAACATAATATTTTGCTTTTATCTCTCTTTTCTTCCAAATACAATGTTACCCAGTATCATCTTCTGCCTTTTATAGTAGTCCTGAGACTGCATCATCATCACCATCTTGTTAAGAATTCCACAGGAACAAATCTCTCTTAAGAGAATCAGCTCCCTGCATTCTATATTTTGACCATTATCTATATCCTACTGGATAATCTACCCAAAATCAGTGAGTGACATAAAGTGATTTTTTGTGATAGATTGACTATATTAAAATTGATAACATATTCTTCCATGAATTTTTAAATTTAAAAATAAAATTTGTTTGTTTTTTTTCAGTACTTCAGGGAATATAAAATAAACTGTCCTTTTCCCTTGGTCCAGACTCTGGGGATGGCCCAGCCTCACTCTTCTGTGTATTCAGTATACACATGATATCTGGAAAAGGGGAATTTTCCATCCACCTCCTGCCTTGATGGGATGTAACCAAGAAGTCTAGACTTCACTTCATTTTCCAAGTGACTTTTGGGGCATGTAGTCAAGTAAATTGGAAAAAGGAAGTTTTTTTTTTCTGCCTGGAAACTTTTATAACTTTTCTAAATCTCATTAGAATGTATTCTGTTTGAGAACGGGCAAAGAAGGGGTAGATGATGACAAATTAAGCTCCAAAAAGGAAGAAACGAAAGCAAGCAATCTGGTGTTATTAATGTGAGAGCTGTCAGGAAGGGAGCTGGTAATAACAGGAACAGATAGTGCTTTTTTCAAGTCTGAACTTAAAGCTTCGATGGTAAGCAGGGAAATGACATTTACATTGAGATGTAAATTGCAGTCAGCGACACTGTTCATTTATGTAAGATGGGTTTATTTTGGTTTTGGGAAATACAAATTGAAAGCTTGTGTTTTCTCTTAGAAAGACTTACTGCACAGAGAGTAAAACTTAAGGTTTGTCCCCGATATGTCAGGAAAATGCAATGACCATTCCACTAGCTAAATGTGAGTATTTTTATGGTGAAGAAGGGGTCTGCCTAAGACCAAATCTAAATTAGAAAGATTATTCTCGTTCTCTTAAGAGGCCATTTCTTCGGTGGCAGTGGTCAGTCTATAGCACAATAAAGAAGAGTATGAAACATGCAGATACTTCTCTCTGATCCCTAAGTATTAAACATAATTGGGTACCCCAGGGACTAGTGATGCATTTCTCAGACCTAAAAGACCTAAAGGAACTTGAAATGTCCTTTCATTTCATTTTCATTCTCCTGATACAAATAGATCATGGGTTTTAAAGGTGTTTCCAGAGGCATCTTGTCATTACTTTGACCATAGCAATTCTACATTAGGTGCAGTGGATCAAACCACCTCCACTGCTTTTCCTATTTTGGCACCCAGAATGGTTTAGGCAAGTGTTTTTCTCTCTCAAGTCTGCCACAACAAATATACTCCAAAATAGCATGAACTCTTCCTACTATAACTTCTATAATTGAGATGGTGAGTTCATTCACCTAACTAGTTTATAAATCATACATTGTTTTGGACACTAGATATGAATTAAAAAGACAGATTTTTTTGTTATCGAGTTTACCTCTGGCAGAGACTATCAACAAATACATTTTCAATATACTAGATGGTGATGACTGTTCTGGAGGAAACCAAACAGGCTAATGCATGATGACCATGTAAATTCTTATGCAAAATGAGGAAATTTTTAACACAAAAAGAAGACTTAGCCTTTATAACAACACTAAGAGCACAGACATAAATCAGAAATGCTCAATGTAGACCAAGGCATGGAGTCACCATTGGTGATAGAGATGAAACACATGTTGGGGTACAAAGCAATGTATCAATTCCTCGGGTCGAGAGACCTGAAAATTAGGGAGCTAAGTAATAGATACCAAGTATGAGGGACAATTTAAAGCATATTGTTCATAGTAATTCATGTAATCCTTATCCTAACATTATGAAGTAGAAGTTATTAGTTCAATTCTGTGGGTAAGGAAACACAGGAAGAGAGAGGGAAGAGTAGGGTTTTCTCCCCCAAAATTCTTCTCATGTCACCTCCTGATTCTCTTACCTACTATGGATTCCTTTCTCCTGAAGTTCCCAGGTTCAATTTTTCCCCTTAAAGGAGGACTCTTCATGTGAGTCAGTAAGATCCTACGCTCACTAAGACATTCAAATGTGGAAAGCTAAAATAGAGAGACTGAATTCTGATTGCGACTACTGTGCTTATGGAACTGGGGAACACCCTTTTCATGGGTCCTCCTTGGCATTGCAATGTGTGGATGAAGCCTCTGCTGTGGTGGTCACAGAATTATGCACTGATCATTATCCCTCTGTACTGATATTCCAATACATTACTCTCAATATAATATTCATATTTATAAATGTTAAGAGAAATGTAGTCTACTTTCACAGGCTTAGTTACCCTTTTCTATAAGTATTTTCAAGCAATAGTGTATAGACTATTTCCTCTAAATTATTTTAGATTATTATAATTAGATAATAAGAAATGAATATATATTCATACTTTACACATGAGTCAGTGAACATTAGATTATTTTCCATAATTAAATCAACAAAAACAAGCAAGCCAATAATGAGATATTTGCATTATAAGTATTCTGATGATATCTACTGTTTCAATGGTATTATAACATGAGTGCAAGAATATTTTATTGGTGTCAGTGTTTCTTGTAGTTCTTTTAGAAATGTTTGACAAAATTTTTCAAAAACAAAAACATAGCTTTTCACCACCTAGAACCAGGGAAAGTATTTTAAGGAAAATAAACAAATGATGGATAATTCTATTGTTAAGAATACGGAAAAGCTGGAAATAAGATAATGACCCAAAATGAGATAATTAAGTCAGTTACATCAATTCTATGTAATATTTTGTGGAAACTGAAAATGTTATTTTGGAAGGTTACATGCCATCAAGGAAAAGTAGTCTCATGTAGAATTATCAAATTAAAAAAGAGTAAAGTACAAACTCTTATTTGCTATAGAAATATTTTTGTGTAAACCATGAATATTAATGGTAATTGGAAGAAATGTGGAAAATGAGAATAAAGTAGATTCATTAGAAATATACTTTTGTGAGTTATTTTTAATGTTTCATTATTATTAGAATATTGCAAAATAGATTTTTTAAAAGAAATCCCTGAGCACAGGACTTAGTCATGCTTTCTAGAGTCACTAGAGAGATGACTTATAGTCCTTGGTTTTCTAGAGGTTAGATAAATTAAATGCTGCTCTTTTATATTATACTTAGTTTGGTGTAAGAGATTATTTATTCTTTACCCATTTCATACTTACAAAGAATGAATTGGAGAAAAGGGCAAAATCGAGTAGAAAGATTGTTAAAAATCTTTGATGAAATTTCTAACAAATGTAGACTCTGATGAAGTGATTTAACAAAAATATTTTTCAAGTATAATTTCATGGCTTGACATTCAGTCCATTTGTGTATTTTGAGGGATGTCCAAAAAATGTGCTGTTGCCTTGTAGAGAGAGATCTATGATACTGAGATAAATGTCTATGGTAGTTCTTCACTGATAAAAGTTGAAGGTTATTTGTGCCCTCCAGCTCAGTTTTAAATTAATCACTCAGAAATGTGAAACTCTGGTACTTTTTACTCTAACTCTTCAACTTGAAACTATATAAATGAGTTTGCGTAAAATCACTAATTCTTTGTAAAAAAAGATATATTTTAAAAAAGGAAGATCAATTAGAGGATTGAAATGAGAAAGTTAATAAATTTTAAAAGTATCCTTGCATAGAGACTATAAATTTTGTCAACTTTTTGATGTTTGAAAAATCCTGTGTGCAAATATATGCACATTAAAAAACTGCTACCTTATCTGTAGCAAAAGAAAGTACTCTCTGCTATTTCATATTCTAAAAAATAATGAATGTTAACTTGTGAATGGAAAATTTACTTCAGATATATAGGTAGATGTTTTTAGGTGCTTTGAAAAAAAATATTCAATATATTTATATATGAATATGGATATCATTGGGTTAAAAAAGATATTAAATTTAGACAAATTTTATGCTAAGCCTTAAATCCTTTGAAGTGTCTTATTTTCCAAGTTTTACTAAACTTTGTCAGTTTCAGCAAAGCCACAGCAAGATGACTGATTTATTGCCCTCTACACCAAGTCTTTGAGTAGCTCTCATCAGGAGAGGAAACAGTGTGCCTTTTCCCCCACATCCACACCAACACCTATTATTGCTCTTATTCTTGATAAAAGCCATTCTAATTGGGGTGAGATGAAATCTTAGGGTGGTTTTGATTTGCATTTCTCTAATTACTACAGATGTTGAATGCATTATATTCTCTGAAATAAATATTACCTTTCAAAAAAAAAAGTAGGAAAAAAAAAAAAAAGAATACATGACCATGAAATTTTGTTTTACAATGTTACCCTTTTTTGTTATTTCATTGATGTAGATTTGTCATTTTGGAGATCTTAAGGCTTTTGGGTCTCACAAAAATAGTAAAAACTTTTAGAATTTCGTGCCACCAAGAAAAAAAAAAAAGATAGGATACAGGAGAAATATACTCATTTTCTGATTTGAAAGTCTTATGTGAAGCAACATTTCATAAAATGTATTTTTATTGGTGCATTACAATTATTCATAATAGCGGGATTCATTTTGACATATTTGTAGCTTCATACAATACAACAATATAATTTGTTCCGTTCTGAAGCCAGTCTGGTCTTATTCATCTGGTCAAGAGCCTGGAGAGAAGTCCTCTAAGGGGACTTGATCACTCAGATAATCAATTGAGGTCAATTTGTTCTTAATGACTCCATGTTTACACTAAATAACCCAACCACTGAAGTCCTGGTTCTAAACTGATTATTAATGTCACATACACATCTTTTGCTGATCCCTTAACCACTGTTTATGTTCACAGCCTGGGTTTGGGAAATTGGGGCAAGAAAGGAGTAGGAGTTAAATAGCTTCCATTTCTGTTTCCATTCTTTGTATGCAGCCTTTCCCAGTGGTCACTAGTTCAATTAGGGCATTGTTAAAATACCTCCTGCCTCAAAAGCTCAAAAACAAAATATTTGATAAGCACTCCTAGTAAAGCGAAGATCAACACAACAGTAACCATGGGAAAGGACACCATGGAAACTGGTCAGAGTGCAGTGTATGCCACTGGCTGAATGGATATCAGGAAGCAATTTATATATGTATCACTGTTTCAGACAACTTTTGCTATAAAATTAACAACAATGTTTATGGACAATTTGAGCTAAATAGCTGGTAAGTAATCAAAATAAAAAGTTCATGATAAATCAATACTTTCAATATAATAGGACTAAGAATCTCTTGATGTGTGTGCAATAAGCATGTAAGCTTTATTAACAAGAACATTTGCTTAGTCTTCTATTAGCTTTTATTGCTACATTGATTGTGAAACTATAATAAAACCTTGTCGAAACTTTATAAGCAAATAAAATACACCAATAAATGAATCACTGAACACATGCTTGTTCTGTGATGGCAACCACATATTGAAGACCTTGACAAAAATATCTGATCAATAAAAGGCAGCTATGTTCTGAACACTGTGTTAAGTACAAATACATCCTGAAATATGAAAATATATTCAGCACAGTTTATACTATTTAAGAGGTATCATAAAAGTATATATAATATTCCAAAGAATATGTTGTGAGTGACACATGACAAAGACAATGAATGATATATGAATATAATGATATTTGAATAATAAAAATATGTTTAATGAGAAAAAATACATTTCAGCTAGACTAATGAATAATGAGAATCTGAGGATATCAAAATGACAAAAGAAAGTCATTTAAGAAACTATGGGTAAAATCTACAGAAAGTTAGTTGACAGACTAGGAAGAGAATATTGAACTAAAAGAATGCATGAATAAAACTTTCAATATACACTTAAGGAACACAGGTTAATTAAAAAGATAGGAAACCTAATACGGTTAATAATAGAGACCAAAGAGGAAACCCAAAATACATGAAAATAGTTTTAACCTCATTACGAAGTGAGAAATGAAGTTAAAACAATGATGAAAATTCATTTTTCAAATGTTATTTTAGGAAAATATTGGAAAATTGGGCAAAATCAAATATCGTTGAGAAGTTGGGCACTGGTCATACTGAAGCATTTCAAATGGGATGTAGGCTAGTGCAGCTATTTTGAGAATTAGTAGAACTAATGAGCTGGACTCCACCCAGAAGTTCACTCCTGGTTTCATACTTCAGAGAACTAGGACACAGAGGCAATGTAAGCACTTTGTTGTTGTTTATATTGCTTTCTAACAACAGGGAGTTGCAAGTAATTAAAAGTGTCTAAATAGAGAACTTACAGAAGTGAATGAGGAGCAATGGATGAAAAAACCTGAACCATCTGAAGCATGATGCAGTCATTCTGATAAACCTTAAACATATGCCATCAACTTTTCACAAATGGAAAAACTCTCCAGTCTCTAGTACAATCCAATTAGTGTAAATTTAACCTACTTACATTAAAGCAATAGTTTACATAATTTTAATATTTTAGATATTTTTAATTTTTAATATAATTTTATCTTACTGAAAATTTGAAAAATTATAGTTGCATATATGTACGTGGTACAGTTATTTTTAGACATGGTCCTGGGAGTAGAACTTGTGGTAGAGCTGTTGCCTCATTCGTGTGAAGGCCTGGGTTCCATCCCCAGCATCATTTAAAAAAAAAAAAAAATTCCATGTTTACATTGTGGAATATTTTAACCAGGTTAATTAACATGTCTATCACCTCAAAAAACTGTCAGTTTTGTGGTGAGAATATTTGAAATTTATTCATTTAGCAATTTGAAATATACAAAATACTATTACTGACTATAGTTACCACATTATACAATATATCTGAGAACCTTTTCCTCTTGTCTAACCGAAACACTTTAATCAACATGCCTCCCCTCCCACACCCACCCCTGGCTGGAGTAACTACCCTTCTACTCTATGCTTCTGTGAATCTGAGTTTTTAAGATTCTACATTACAAATGAGATGATGTGGTATTTGTCTTTCTGTGAATTATTCCCTGCAAGTTCACAGTATTGTCACAAATGATAGAATTTGCTTCTTTTAAAGGTTGATAATATCCTTTTGTGTACACACACACACACACACACACAACACACACACACATATTACAACATCTTTATCCATTCATTAGTTGGTGGACACTTAGTTTGATTCCATATTTTGCCTTTCTTGAATAATGCCATAATGAACATGGGAGTACAGATATCTCTTCAGTGCACTGATTTCAGATCCTTCGTGTATATATTCAGCACTGGGATTGCTGGATCATTTGGTAGTACTATTTTATTTTATTTTTTTTAGTAATCTCCATGCTGTTTTCCATAATGGCTATACTTAACTTATATTTCTACCAATACTATACAAATTTCCCCTTTTCTCCACATTCTGCTCAGCACTTGTTATTTAATTACATATATAATTTTCAAAGATTCATAGATATCCAGAGATAAATAGCAAACAGTAGGAGGGACTTATTTTGGAGAAAGAATAAATTGAAATAGGCTCTTCTGAGAAGAAATAAAAATAAAACTTATGAGATATTTGCACTGACTAAAGATGAAAGGTGCCATAAATTTGGAAGTACTTAACTTCCAACACAGTGTCTTCGAAAAAGGGGAACCATTCAGTCAGCCTCCATGTTTTCTTCACATGCAATTAATATTCTGTGCAAAAGGAATCAAATATGTTTTGAAATTATCTTATATTTTAACAAGCTTTTTTGTAAGATGGCTTAAATTAGCAGGATCATAAATATGGTTGGAAGCCTAGAACCTTTGTGTTTTTCTTTTCTTAAATACATACTGGAGAAAGGAAAAAACACATATGGACTAGGTATAGAGCATTCACTGCCAAGAAGGTAATGGCTCTAGGGTGGAAGATGCTGAGAGCATTAGGCCAAAGCTGACAGGAAGAGAGATTGCCCAACTTCGTACAGGGAAATGCAGTTGAAAGCAGATTGACACAGTAGGGAGAAAAGTTGGAGCAGGTAAACCTGTGACTCTCTAGTGTTACTGCATGCACATTAAAGGTGAACACTGAGAATTCCTTGCTTCTGAGAAAACATCCATCTGTTACCTCTGATCTCAAACTGCTGTGTTGTTCTTGATTTAAGACACAGTGGAGGCTTCCACCAACTTCCTCTCAGCAGCAGGGTTCTGACATGAGTGAGGGGAAAATAGTTTTCCACGTTACCTTTAGTCATCTTCTTAAATGTAAGAATGGAGACTGCTAAAATAGGACTGGGAACAAGTAAAGGGGCATAGGAAAGATGGTGCTATTTTTTTTCTTTATGTGCTTATGTGGTAACACTTGTATTTAAATTATTCTTCCCCTGCCCAGTTCCTTTGGCTGAAACTTAGGCGAAGATAAATGAAAAGAACCAGACTCTTGGAAGCAGCCACCATGAGATAATTTGCCCAGGAGAAAGCAAGAGACTTATACTGGTTTGACATCCAGTATGAGAAGAAGCTTCTGCTCAGCTTTCCACTGATAAGCACTCACGGGCAGACACCACACTGAAGGTGTTTGATTCCTGTGGAAACCTTTCCTTAGTCATTTCAGGAAGCCAAGAGTGGCACAGGAAGAAAGATCATGGAGTGTTGCTGATTTTCATCCCAGTCTCTGAAATTGTTTTTCAAGATTATCTTCTTTTAAATCACAGGAACAAAAAAATAAATAAAATAAAATAAAATAAAATGAATAAAAAATCACAGGAACAGATTATGTGGGTGTCACCAGCAACTTTAATCTTTAATCTAATTGCCTTAGGATATGTTTGTTACCAGAGCAGTGGTATAAAGACCTACTTCATGACCCTTCAGCTCCTACCCTGCTCAAATCTATCCCTAGGGTATTTTGTGAGCTATGTCTCTCTCCCCTTTAAGGTCCATAGTTGCCCCTTAACCTAAAATTCTATCATGTACCTCAACTCCAACATAATACCTCCATTCATAACTTTCTGATTCGACTATAATGGTTGTCCAGGCTGCCATTTTGTTTCTGTGGTACAAGTCTGTCCTTTTCTTATTTCCTTAAGAAGTTAAAGCATTTGGAAAATTGGGGAAATATTGAGTTGATGATTTGAAGAGGGACATCAATGGAAAATGAACATAAGGGAGAATCCAGCATGTAAATTATTATTTTGTGTGTGAAAGGAAGAAACAGATTGAGAAAGGGAAAAGTATATGTAGTTGGGGAAAAGTGCCAAACTAATCTTATTATATTCTGGGAAAATAACTTAAAAATAGTGTTTAAAATAAAAAATAATTAATAACAAGCAATATATCTTTCATTTAAATGTTTTGACTCATACATATTAATGCACTTCAATATACTTCCCATATTCCATTTTTGCATCTTCTTTCTTTCCTTTCAACTATAAATTGTTTTTATCCTTTGAATGACCAGAACTCCCAAAACTGCTTGAGTAGACTCTTATCATGTCACTATGAAAATGGTTTGTCAAACCCAGTATGAATTCAAACTGTCACAAAAAGCATTATAATTATTGACTTTCATGTGAGTTGCTTACAATTTTATACCTAATTACTATGCAGTACAATAATGATTATGTAGGCCATTAAATGTTTCATTAACATTTTATGTCTTTTATTTGATTAGTACAGCAAACTCTACTCATGTGTGCTGTTCATAGTTTATTAAAAGTGCAACCTGGTTTTCGGCCTATAGAGCCCGATCATCCTTAGTCTGGATGAAATTGAGAAATATAGTCTGGACATTTTCGAATCACCTCATTTCAGCCTTATGTTGGAGCATAGCTACCAGAAAAATTTTCCAGAAATTTCATGTGAATATAATGCAAGAAAAGATGAATTAAAAGATAAAATTAATTCTTGGGATATTTTGATAAGTGGTTGAGTCCTTTGACAACTCAGCTCCAGAACTGCCTAGAATGTAGCCCAAGTGTGAATGCCCTTATTCTGGGCTATTCAGTTCAGTTAACTTGCGTGTGTATTAACTGGTTCCATGCATTCATGCTGATGACAGCAAATGTCTTTTCAGAACTTAAAGAGACAAGGATAATTACTCCTAATGATAAAATGTGTAAGAAAAATTTCTAATTATAACCAGTCAACATGGACTAAACTGATCCAGAATTGCCTTAGACCTTTACCATGTATGTGGGAACTTCGAAGTCTGATGAGTCAGTCAAAACTCAAGAGGTGGATGTGGATTTAGTCTCTAAAATTTTCCCTAGGACCACCAATAAAACTGGAGGACACTCTATTCTTCCCTAGCCCTGACCCTTACTGGGAATTGGAATCCACATATTAGAAAAAACATTCTGCCTTTGGTTTTGGGGGATTGGCTTATTTCACTTAGCGTGATATTCTCCAGTCCCATCCATTTACTGGCAAATGACAAAACTTTATTCTTTAGGGTTGAATAATATTCCACCAAAAAAAAATACACATTTTTTAATCCAGTCATCTGTGGAAGGGTACCTAGGTTGGTTCTAGATTAGGTAGAGGGGAGTGAAGTGGAGGGTACTGGGGTAGGAAGACTTTTTTAAAAAAATTGACTCATTGTACACAAATGGGGTACAACTGTTTTTTCTCTGGTTGTACGTGAAGTAGAGTTGTGCCATTTGTGTAACCATACATGTACATAGGGTCATGATGTTTGTCTCATTCTGTTATTTTTCTTTCCCAACACCGCCTCCCCACCCCTCTTTTTCCTCTATACAATCCAACCTTACCCCATTCTTGCCTCCCTCCCACTCCCCATTATGTAACATCATCCACTTATCAGAGAGATCATTTGGCCTTTGATTTTGGGGGATTGGTTTATCTCACTTAGTATGATATTCTCCAACTGCATCCATTTCCCTGCAAATGTCATAATTTTATCATTCTTTATGGCTGAGTAATATTCCATTGTGTATATATACCACAGTTTCTTTATCCATTCATCAATTGAAGGACATCTAGGTTGATTCCACCATCTAGTTATTGTGAATTGAGCTTCTATAAACATTGATGTGGCTGCATCTCTGTAGTACACTGATTTTAAGTCTTTTGGGTATAAGCCAAGGAGTGGGATAGCTGGGTCAGATGGTGGTTCTATTCCAAGTTTTCTAAGGAACTTCCACACTGCTTTCCGGAGTGGCTGCACTAATTTGCAACCCCACCAGCAATGTATGATTGTACCTTTTTCCCCATATCCTTGCCAATACCTATTGTTGTTTGTATTCTTGATAATCACCATTCTAATTGGGGTGAGATGGAATCTTAGGGTAGTTTTGATTTGCATTTCTCTTATTAATAGAGATGTTGAACATTTTTTCATATGTTTATTGATTGCTTGTAGATCTTCTTCTGTGAAGTGTCTATTCATTTCCTTAGCCCATTTGTTGATTGGATTACTTGCATTCTTGGTGTAGAGTTATTGAGTTCTTTATAGATTCTGGAGATTAGTGCTCTATTTGAAGTATGATTGGCAAAGATTTTCTCCCACTCTGTAGGCTCTCTCTTCACATTGCTGATAGTTTCCTTTGCTGAGAGAAAGCTTTGTAGTTTGAATCTATCCCAATTATTGATTCTTGCTTTTATTTCTTGTGCTTTAGGAGTGTTGTTAAGAAAGTCTGGTCCTAAGCTGACATGATTAAGATTTGAACCTACTTTTTCTTCTATACGGTGCAGGGTCTCTGGTCTGTGAATCAGACATTTTTACCCTATGTACATATTTAGCTATATAAACAGTGACATTCTACGTCATGTATAACCAGAAGAATGAGAAATTATAGTCCATTATCTATGCAGTATAAAATGGATTCTACTGTCATATATAACTAATTAAAACAAAAAAAAAATTTAAAAAAAACTACAAAGCAAGAGGAGTGCAGTATTCCTCCCCTCCCTGAAAGGACCCATTCCCTCCCTTGAGCATGTCCCCCTTCTCACTTTTCCTATCTCTCCTAGTAAATTTGTGCCTGTTACTCTGAGTGACATGTCTGAAATCTCTCTGGAATGATCACAAAAACTGGTGAGAAAAGACTGGTGTGGCCGCCCCAGCTCTGCCTCAGACCCCTGCCCTGCAACATTAGGATGTGTGAGTAGATTCTAAAGTCTTGTTATCTTTTGCTAGCTAGACTTTTTGTGAATTAAGATAAAGCTGATTTCAGGAAAAAGGAGAAGTGAATAAAGCAAACATAATAAAAAACAAAGACTACAACTTCTCAAGACCCAGAAAGACAGAAAAAATCTAAGTTCAGAAAATAAGAAATAACCAGATTCAGTTCCTAAGGATTCCATGAAATAGATCAGTAGCCTTATGCTAAATTGCAACCTCCTTTTTATCTTCCTCCTACTTCTTTAGTCTGTTCTTCAAGCCAAGTTGAACAGTTTAATCACAAAGTTATGAAGAATAAAGACAAACAGATTCCTTCGGATAAACGTATATTATTTTTCTTTCATTATTGTCTTATATTTGTTGCCCTGAACAATCTGAAGAGATAAAATAATGCCTTGACTTTTAATTCACTGTCATTTCATGAATCACATCACTGTTTTCCTCACAGCACCTAATGCATTACCACACACACACACACACACACACACACACACACACATACAGAAACTCAGATGATGCCAAAATGTAGATCTGGATTTTTACTGAGTGATTTAATTAAGGCAGTAAGAACAAAGGGTCATGAATCAGATTGTTAAAAGTCTGGAATTGATCCTATTGTGAAACATCTGCAAAGAAACCAAAACAGTAACTGGAAAAATGATTTAAAATAATTAGCATGGGAAATTTATTAAGCAAAAAAATGGAGTGATTTGTGATTAAATTTAGTAGTATTTGTGAAAGGAGTTGGGTTCAGGATACAATGGTAAATATTTCTTATCCAACCTTCTGGACTACAGCCAATATTAGTCAATCCAAAAGGAACATAAGAGCTCAGTAGTGCTGATAAAGAAAGTATAAGGTTATAACACAGCAACTGTAGAGACCCATAGGTTTATGAGATATAAAGTCAATTACTCAGCTTACCCATTGTTTCAGTTTAATCAAGAGACTGTTTGTATAGTCCACCTGACAGTGTCCTGGCCTTCCACTAAAGAGAGATTTGGGTCAGGAATAACCTTTTCTGTGCCTGATACATGGTTTTCTTTTAAGATAAAAGTTCAGAAAAATTGAACTCTTCCTCAGAAAGATGTTACATCTCAGAAGTGGCAATAAAAAACTGATTTCAAACTATTCTTTAAACTATTCTTTATGAAAGACAGTACTTCAGAAAAACAAAATTAATGAATTTTCACAATACTCTTTCAGAGAGAGGAAGCATTATCATGACATTAATGCAGGAAAAATTTAGGAATGAATAGTTTTAACTGTGACTGTCATTTCAGATTAGTATGACAAAATTTCCAATGATCCAATCAAATATAAATATTTCTAAATAATAATGACTGTGGGACTGGGGGTGTAGCTCAGTAGTAGACTATTTATCTAGCATAAGTGAGTTCAATCCCCAACACTGCAAATAATAATAATGGTGATAATAATAATAACACTCTGACATCAGATATATTTGGCTCATTAGTATATGAAAATCCCTAAATTAATTCATAAATGCTTCACCATTTTATAGATTGAATTTACTTAGCAGAAATGCAGTTGCATGTACCGAAAAAAGCAATTTCTAAGATATTTCCTGAATGTATAACATTGCTTGATTTAAAAAAAAAAATCTTTGTAATCATAGAATGTCTATTCCATGCATCTAAATTAAGATATCTATGTATCATGATTATCACTGAATAACAACTTGTCCTCCATCAGGAGAACTTTGACTATTTGCTTCTTTGACATATGACAATTACAGCACTAAAAATTTTCTGTGCAGCTCATAGGAGCTTAGTATGACTTGAGTACAATTCAAGCATCATCCTCATAAATCCTAAGCGAAGAGTGCCAGTCTCAAAACCTTGATCCATTACAGTGTTCAGTGGTCGAATGAAGGTTGATATTGCATACGAGGAAGACCGCAGAGAAGTCCATGATCTGTTCACATCTCCACGGGCCCTCGCTTAGTCCTCTCAGGGATGTCTTCAATTAAAAGAGGAAAAGAACTTAGAGGATGGTTCAAGGGATTCAAGGACAATGAAGCAAATTAACACAGAACAAGGAGTTTTCCTTGATGCAGTTTTATGGTACTGATCTCACCTTGGGTAACTCTATGCAATGGCTGGTGCTAGTGACAACACCCTGAGTAGTGGTCTCAGGGTTTGATGAGTGGGTTAAAATGTAGGTGGAAGCCCTCAGCGTCTATCAGAGTCTTCACCTTGGCCACAGAAGTTTCCATTCACTAAGTTTCCTTGGAAGTTCAGCATGATTTGAAGCTTTCCTAGCAGCAGCTCTCACCTCTCCAGCAGTAATGAAGTCCAGCATTCGAAGGACTGTGACCCCACCACCAGTAAGGGAAGGCACTCAACCCATAGCAGGGGTGAGAATTTCTTTATTAGGCCTTGTGAAAACAGAGCCTTCTGAGTAAACTTCAGTCCTTAACTAGTCAGTGCACATCTTTTCATCTTCACAGTCTACATGTCAATTCCTGAAGCCTTCCCAAACCCCCAAATGTACACTTGTGGCACTGTTACCCTCCTTCCAAGGCCAGCTTACACTTTTACTCATTTAGCACATGCTTCTCCTTCTAGTTTATAATTGACAGAATAATTATTTGTCTTGTCTTATTTACTGCTATATCCCCAGAGCCCAGAATATAATATAGGCTCAAAACCTATTTTTCAGTGAATATAAAGGACATAAATACCCTGGCAGGTGGGTTTCAATGTCCCTAGAGTCTTTCATATGCAATTTGAAAACAAAACCACCTTGAATCTAATAGAATGTTGTTTTGCTTAGTACATAAATAGGGGCTTCAGCTCTAGCCCTTAATTAGTAACAGGTGGAATAAGCCCTAGAAAAGACATGACACTATGCCCTCCATCAGGGCGCAGGCATACCTGCATTT
Source organism: Sciurus carolinensis (assembly GCF_902686445.1). Taxonomy (NCBI): domain Eukaryota; kingdom Metazoa; phylum Chordata; class Mammalia; order Rodentia; family Sciuridae; genus Sciurus; species Sciurus carolinensis. Next base: position 58,978,571 of record NC_062222.1, on the reverse strand, counting down.
GCCTGGGTGGTCTGATGAAGAGATGCCAACAGTGGTACTGGGAGAGAGCAATAGTGGAACTAGAACAAAAGTCAGCTGGTAGGGAGGCCTAACCTGTCCACTGCATAAAATCACCTTCACCCGAATGTTCCATAGACCCTTATTTAAAAGGGATCTGACATAGTATCTGTTTACAAATTGTTCCTAAATCTATTTTTAAAAGTCCTTCCTCAAGCCAAGAGAAAGGACCATAATCCTCCCTAGAGATGCTTCTGTGAGTGGGTGGGAGGAGGACGTCTCAAACATAATCAGAACTGCTCTTTATCATCTTTAGCTAAAACTTTCCTCTCACTCATGATGCTTTGCCTTGACCTTGTCATGCATGTCTCCCACTATGCTAGCTCTCCATAAGCCAATAGTGAGGGAAAGAGAACAAGTTTCTGTCAAGAAATGTGATCCAGTAGAAGATACGGACATGAAAACAGTGTAATTCCAGCCTAATTGATATGGATTATGACTGGAATAAGTGTGAAGAGCTCTGGAAGCAGAGACAGGTCATCCCACATGGTGTCAGGGAGAACTTCTCAGAGGAAGTAGCATCTAGGCTGAGACCTACAGATCCAGTAGCAGGAGGTAACAAGTTCCAGGTAAGGAGCAAAGCACATGCAGTTGTTCACACAGCTTGATATATTGGAGAAATATCAGTTGTACATACAGTTCAGTGATGGCCCCAGGTCAGAAGTGGCAAAAAGGATAGATGAGGACTAGGAAATACTCAAAGGCAGGTCAAGAGGGCACTGAAAGCTGGGTCAAGAGGCTGAACTTTCTCCTGGAAGCATTGGAGAACTATTAAGGTCTTAAATTGATAGAATTCGTTTTGCACTTTAGAACTACGACTTTGGCTATAGATAATGAAAAGGGATTAGAGAGTTGAAAACTGAAGACAGAGAGACAAGTTTAGATGTTGCTGCAAATTTGTGATAATACCAAGGACAAATGAGAGTAGCCTGAATGGGAAGACAGGAAATGACAAACTTGAAGGAGAAGTAACAATCTCAAGTGCTGTTAAAGGACTCTTAGATCGATTTGAGTTGAGTAATAAGGCAGAAGGAAGACTCTTTTTTAGTTATTAAATGGATAAAAATTTCTAGTCCTGTAGTAGAACCCATGTAGGCTTGAATGAGCCCATGGCCAGGTATTCCAGGGTGAGGTAGGTACATTTTGCAATGCACAAGGAAGATACTCACAAAACTGTCTTGGGGCTGAGAGGGTAGATTTCTGTCTCTCACAGTTAACTCTAGGAACAGCTCCAGCAAAATACATCCACTTTAAGCCAGACAGATCACTCTGAGCTCTCTGCACAGCCACATTTGTAGCATTAATTTTGTCTCTATAATCTGTGTAAGAAACCAAGTCCACTTACCTGTATATACTGCTCCACCTGAAGCTCTCTAAGCAACTACTTATGGGATTCTTTTCCACAAATAGATACTACTCTGACCTGAGTAGTCATTACTACTTGCAGACAATAATTTCTTCCTCTTATTTAAGATGACACTGCTATGATCTAAGGGTTTGTGTCTCCCCTCAAATTTATGTTGAAATCCCTGCTTCCAAGGTGATGGTATTATGAATGGAGACTTCATGTTGGTGATTAGATCAGGAGGGGGACAGCCTTCATAAATGAAATTAGTGCCTTTATAAAATAAGTCTAAAGGAGCTGTTTTGAACTCCTTGTGTTGGGCCTGTGGTGGCACATCATTGCAGAAGTATGTGTCAGAGTAAAACTGCTCAACTCATGGACAAGATGCAAACGACAGAGGAAGTTACCACAATCCCTTTATAGGACCAGTCCCCAGTATCCAAAGACCTCTCATTAGACCTCATCTCTTAAAGTTTCCACCATCTCCCAATAACACTAATTAGGAACCAAGCTTTCAACACATCAACCTTTAGGGAATGTTCCAGATCCTATGATATGTTCCATGATATCTTATTCTCTGTGCCAGCAAGAAAGTCATCATCAGATGCAATACCATGACCTTGAACCAGAACTATGAGTCAGACTAAATCTTTTTTTTGGTAAAGTTTCCCAGAACCACAGTATTTCATTATTGTAATGCAAATGAGACTAGTACATGAAGACACAGCAATAAGACACCATTCTATAAACCAGGAAATAGGACCTTACTGACATTAAATCTATTGGTGCCTTGATTGTAAACTTCTCAGTCTTTAAAACTGAGAAATAAACTTTAGTTGTCCAAAACAGTAATACACCACATTGTATTACTGTTAATAATGGACATTTCTCATTGCTAGTTACATAAAAACCCTGTAATACTTTTTGGAGATGTCACATTCTGTACCTACTCAATACCTCCAGACTAATATTGTCATCAGATGTTATTTTAAGGATAGAGCCTATGCAGTTGTGGGGTGGCTTTTCAAGTGTACACATCAGGTCATCAGGAAGGGGAGACTATGAACACTGAATCTCCACAGGGATGACACTGTTACCTTGAGGCAGAGCTGCTCCTATTCTTTATTGTAAAGGCCTCACTAATTAAGTCAACTCCATCCATAATAGTCATTCTTATTTAAAATTCACGGATTAGTGACTTTAATTTTATTTGCACATTTTCTTCACAGGACCTTGTAGACTATTGTTTGAATAAATAACTAGGGATCATAGCCCAGCTAATCTGATATGTCAGAAGAGCCATCACAATCACCTATTCAGAAAGTCCTTCCATGATCATCACAGCCATATTAAAGCTCTGCAGGTCATTTTTTCTCTATCTCCATAACTCTTCTTTTTTTCTCCTTGGTATATCACAAGCTGAAATTATGCATTTACTTATTTTATGGTTCCTTCAATACCTACAAAAACTGAAGGACTTTGTCTCATTCATGACTCGATCATTCAAGATTTTTTTAAGGAATAAATGAATGAAGTAATGATACCACCAAACCTCCTAAGTGTTCTATGAGAGGAAGGTCTTCAGGGTGTAATACGCTTCTCTACTCAAAGCTCTGTTCTTGTTAGTTGACAAGGAGTATAGTTAGGCCTTTTATTAAGGACATGTTAGTAGGCAGAGAGCGTGAGGGTATTATCGTCTACCACCCAAAGTGAAAAAATAGACCAGGGCAGGGTTTGTTTTATTTAAGTCTATTTTAGAAATACTTTATTTCAAAGTGACTTGATTTTTAACACATGACACTCTGACCTAGACTTCGATATTTGTTAATATTTGCTCTTTGCTACTCAAATCTTAGTTATACTGACCCTAAAAGAGCATCTCTCTTAGGTATAAAAATCAACAATGTAGTTTGCAGGTAGAAATAAAAAGAAAGAAAAAAAGGAAGGGAGGCAGAGAGAGAGTAAGAGAGGAAAAAAGAACTCCAAAATGACCTATAGTCAATTGCAATTTTTTTGTTTGTTTTGTTTTTCCCTTTAGTTTTAACGGACAGAATGCAGTAAGTTTAACTATAATTTAAAATTATTGTACTCTTATTTCATATGAATCTTTGAAAATACCAACAGTACTATTGTCAACAAATTTCCCTTTATTTAGTCCCTTGTAAAAGGCAATGACCCGCAGACTATGAAGAGAGTGAATCGAATGCCACAATGTTTAAACCAACTGTTTTGTAGCATAAACCTGTAGACCGTCAAGTGACAGGTACTAGGTGGTATAAGGGATAAAAAAAAATATGGTCCCTGCTTTTCTGAAATTCCTTTATTAATGTGTAAATCTTCCTCTCATTTTTCTCTGAAATTACTAAGCACATTCCTTTTGCCAGACATAAATTTGTCTTGCAATTAACTTCAACAAAATAAATAAATAAATAAATAAATAAATAAATAAATAAATCCATGAACACATTTAAATGATTGTTCCCTACACAAGCAATTGCTAATGTGCGAAGTTAGGGTGAATACAAATCAAAATTCAAAGCAAAACAAACACATATTCTGAGTCCCTTGGAAGGGAAAAAACTGTAGATATGCTGAGAGTAAACACTGCTTCCACTGAACCTCCAGGTGAATGATATACTTCCAGCAAGCGGTAAGGGAGGTGTTTTAGTCAGCTTTTTCACCATTGTGACTAAAGAACCCAACCAGAACAATTGTAGAGGAGGAAAAGTTCATTTGAAGGCTGACAGTTTCAGAGGTCTCAATCCATAGACAGTAGGCTCCATTTCTCAGGGTTCAAGGCGAGGCAAGACATTATGGCAGAATAGTGTGGCAGAGGGAAGCAGCTCATACTGTGATCAGGAAGCAGACACTTCACTCACCAGATATAATTATATATCCAAAGCCATGCCCCAATTCCCACCTCCTCTAGCCACACCCTACCACTTCAGTTACCACTCAGTTAATCCCTATCTTACATTAAATCACTGATTGGGTTAAGACCATTACAACCCAATCATTTCTCCTCTGAAACTTCTTGCATTGTCTCACGTGAGCTAACAATACCTGATGTGGAGAATGGGAAATATTGAGGAAATCTCATTTGAGACAATTGGTAGACAAAGACTCTCAGCAGAGCAAAGTTAGGGTTCTGGAATAAATGATTCAAATGGCCTACCTCTTTGCATCAAACTCCCACTGACAGTGAATTTCAAATCTTGTGTGAGTGGTTGCTGAAAGGCCCTAATTGTCTCTTTCTGAGTGAATGGTTCTTGAAGTTCTACATTTATTGAATACTTTCAAATAAAGACATTCTCCCCGTGGGTCAGGTTTCCATAATGGAAATTCTATATGATAACGAATTAACTTGGGGAGAACAAGTATGAATTTGTATTGTAACAAATGATGCCTTGATATTTATTCTCTGCTATGTTGGCAAGAAAAGATTTTTATTCCAAAACACAGATTCAATCAATTTTCTCATTGAGAATTACGTTAACTTGTCACAATTAAAAACAAAATTATCTTGGCTGGGATTTGGCTCAGTGATAGATTGCTTGCCTAGGATGTACAAGGACATGATTAAATCTTCAGCGCCACAAAAAGTAAAAATTAAAATAAATAAGTAAATAATAAAATTATCATCAAAACTTCATGTGAATCATTGAAGAGCCACATGTGAAAGTTAAATTTCCCTATTATTAAGAAAAAAACATTGACAAATTTAAGCTCTTCTCCATTTTGTGAAATGCACTGGGATAAATACAGATTAATAAATAAAATATTCCTAATATCATCAACAGAATGTGCATGTCAATGTGTTATGGAGACCCTCTGTGATCATTCAAGTTAAGGTAGTTAATTTTTATGAAGAAATACCATCTTCTTAGTCACTGCTTTATTAATTACCTATTAATTATCTTATTCTTAAGGAAAAAAGATGCTTCCTCAATGAAGAAGCAAATACTATATTATTTTCATTTTATGAATGAATTGATACACACAAAATTAATTATTTTGTTCTATATCCCAAAGTTTGGAAATGGGAGAAACAAAACTTCCATAGACTTTAAAGGATGAGTTCTTAACTACTGTGTAATGCTGCTGAGATAAACTCACTTAGGTATCCTCATCTTATTCTAGAACCCTCTTCTTATCATTTACAACTTTCATTAAAATTTATAATTATACTTCTAGTTCTTCTCTTGTTGATTTACTATCTACTTTTCTCTATGGCCTCTAATTCCTTACAGACTGAGTTCTGTCTACATATGTAATTTGTAGCACAGAGAAAAATCATGGAAAGGATAGGTTGGCTATCCGAAGGAGGAAAGAAGAAAGAAAAGATGGAAGGTAAACAGGAAGGGAGGGAAAGACAGAAAGGAAGGAAGGAGGAAGGAAAGATAAATTGATACACAAAAACCATTTAAAATTTTTTTTTCTGTCTGATATTATCACCATTTTTCCAACCCAAACATTTGCTTTCAGACACCAGGTTAACCTAAGCAATTTTGATCACACTCAGGTGGGCACATTTATAGATATTTGTTGCTCCTATCTATTGCTCACTGCACTTAATCAGCGTCAGCTCTGTTTCAACATCAAAAAAAAAAAAAAAACTGTGATTATATACATGTAGTCATAAAGCAAAGATCTTATATGTTCTATTAAATACAAGTGCTGCTATAGCTGTTTGACTTGACACCACTCATTCATCTTGCTTCTTACCCTGGCAGGCAGTTCCCTGAATCACTTGATGACTTCCACTTCTCATCCATGTGAGAAATTGTGTCATAACAGTATTGGACTCAGTGTAGGAAATATATTATTTTATAAAGTCTTTAAAAGTATGAAGGGGAATTAATTGTGATGTTTATAAGAGCAATATATAGATAGAAGCTTAAGAAAGCAGAAACTAGAAAAACAAGATAAAGAGGCAAGACTTTGGAGGTATCAAAGCAAGAGTATCTTTTTGCTAGACAATGATTTTTTTCTCATTATTACCAACAGTCCAACCCCTCACTTTTATTCTTTTTTTTTTTTAATTTGAGTCTATCTTTTGCACCTGTTAGACTGTAGCCTCCCTTAATAGAAAATGCTAGAATAGTGGCCAGGACTCATGGGAAAAGACATACCATATATATTTTAGGGGTTGTGTCTTAGACAATGTGTTAACCTGAGAACCCGGCATGCCTGGCCAGCAAGTGGGAGGAGCTAATTAACAATGAGGAATCTGGTTGCAGTACAGGGGTTTTTTAGGTGCTTCTGAGAGTAGAAAGATTGGAGGAAATGAAGATAAGCCAAAAACAAAGTTTAGAAATGATTTATCTGTACACTTTCTTTAGGAAAACTTAGGGATATCTAATTGAAGGGTTATAGAAAATAATACTCCTATAAGACAGCTCCCCAAGAAAAATGGAGGGATGGTGTGGCTTAGAAGGAGGGAGGAAAAAATTGACCAAACATTAAACCTCTCCCAGAGAATTCTTTTCTGATAACAATGGGCCCTGGCGGGAAAGGGGGATACTGAATGCTGGGCCCTAAACCTTGACCTTCCCCCATGGCAAATTAGTCCTAAATAACAATGGGCAATATTTGAGTACTCATCCCTCTGGATCTAGACTGTTATCTCCCCAGACAATGAGTTTCAAACTTCTTACAACTACACTCCTAAATTAAAGTTTTAAACTGACTGTCAAAGCTGCATGTACACAGCTTCCACTGATTACATCATTTTACCCTATAAAACCAAATCCCCTCTGTAACTGACAGCCATTTTTCCCCATCCAGGTAATGGGCCCTAACAGCGTCCCAGTCCTCAAAGGAATAAAGGCTTCTCTGAATCCATTGAGGTCTGTTTCCCGTCCTTTTGCACTTTCATAAATTATTCTATGCAATCTCTGAGTTCAGGTTATTCTCTCCTCATTTGTCACTCTGAAGGAAGTAAGAAGCTCTATGTGTCCTGCACATAGTTCTATATATTCTTATTTTATATAGTGCATGTATATTTAATTTTTTTGACTCAACACATGTCTTGAAAGTAAAGAAGAGTGAGAATGCAGGCCTGAAAATAAAAAAATAAAGACATCAATATGAAATGACTTATTTGTGGTTTTATTTAGATTATCTCAAAAAAGCACTGCCTTCTATTGCAGTCTCTTAGCAGATAATCAATAAATATACACAACAAAGGATGATCATTAAGACAGAATGTATTAATTCATTCAAAGCACAATAAACTTACAATTACAGAAAAATAAGAACATTTATCAACATCTGTTAGTAGCAAAATTGAATTAAAAACGTTGAAGCAAATTAACCCTTGTTGGGATAAAATTTAAATTGACACTACAAAGCTACACTCCCAGTCCACACATACACATTGAAATCTTATGTCTGTTGAGATCTTTGTGTGCTGTGTTGCTTTCAAGTATCAACTGATACTGTCTCACAGATTTGTCTCCTTTATCTTTAGAGGAAGGATAAGGTTTACCAGGTTACAAAGATCATAATGAAAATGTGACTGAATCCTAGTGCGTTTTCTTTGTAAGACCAGACTTGTCCCTTTAAATCCTTATGACTAGTTGCAAAATTTATAGAATAAAGTTTGTCAAATGGTAGGTGATTTGCACTGCTGAGGCTATCCCCCACCTCTTTGCAAATCAACAGTCTGCATTAACTGAAAAATGACCAAAGTCTATATATTAGTGAATATATTGAATTACTGTCTTCTGCTTTTTGGTTATTGTTTTGGGTCTTTTAATTATCCTACAGATCAATGGCTAGCAACCAATAACCAAGTGGACTTTATTTTAAACTATAAAAGTATGTTTGTAAAACTGTTTAGACAGCACAATTTTCAAAAGCACAAACTCTAATATTTAATGTGCGTATGTCTAACACTAATGAATTTTAAGGAATTCCAAAATGATGTACTTTCGTGCACCAAAATAATTCAGATTTTTTTTTTTTTTTTTTTTTTTTTTTTGTAATTGGGGTATTTACCTTCTAGAGCACAGAAATATAGCTTTGTCTTCAGTTAGATTTGAGCACTGTTGTTACTGTATGGTTATTCTGATGCTCAAGAACAGAGAAACCCTTAAATCTAGCACCATCAGGACCAATGCCTATTTTTCTGATTTCTTTCTTTTTGATTCATGTATGACATTCATTTGTTTACTCAACATACCTTCCCAAGGCCCATTAACTATCAAACATTGTGGTACTTGCACTGAATGCAATAAACGAAACAAATCCCTTTACCATAATTGGTTCATACTTTGATGGAAAAGAAAAACATGTAAATGCTTTAAACAACAGAGAAGGCAGTCCGAGAGGTATTTAAGTCAAAGAGTGTATGACATTCTCAGAACTAACTTTTGAATTGAATCTTAAGAACTAAGTAGGAATTTTGTAAAGGAGCAGAAAAAAGGTACTACTTTAGGTGGAAAAAGAATATGTGATTCCTTCCAGGCATTAACATAGCATGGAATTCTTGAGGAGATGGGTTGCTTCTAACTCCTTAATAGATGGTCGAATCCATAGATATCACTTACCCTCTCTGTTTTAAAATTATTTTTTAAATCCTTAGAAAATAGTGAGCCAAAGTTTGAGTATTCCAAAATTATATGGCAATATATACTTACCTAGATAATAATCTAGCGGTGTAATGGAAAACACATAAAAAGACTTTTAGAAATATGAATAGTATTTGCAATTACATATTATGAGATTTTTAAAGGGGGAGGGAAGTGAGTAAGCAAGAAATGTGAAGTCTATGGAAGAACTTCGAGGATAGGAGGGATTTCAGCAAGTGATGAATGTGAATGACTTTGTGAGTGACATATGCTCTAGCAGGGCTACTATGTTGTACAGTTTAATAATATTAAAAAAATCAAATTTTGAAATTTTTCTCTAAGGAGAACCATTGGCATAGACTAAAATGTCAATGTGTCAGTACATCTTCCTTCCTCGACTTGTTCAACTCAGTATCCTACCAGAAAAGAGTCCACAATACCAAGATTTTCTGCTCAAAGTCCAGTCTAAGATTTGCAATTTCAAACATCAGAGCTTGTGTAAAGCCTAAGATAGTCAATTCTCTCTTTGATTTTGGGATCAAGCCACCTTAACAGGAATTCTCATGAGAGTCCTGAAGGTCACTAGCTTTCAGTGTCTTGGTTTTGCTGATCCAGCACTTAGAATTTTTATTTCCATTTTGAAACCAATAAATCAGCATATCTTGCCAGAGGAGTTTTAACCTCTTAAGATGCAATCAAATTGCTCAGTCAGAATGACTCCTGAAAATTGATCTGCAAATGGCTAAGAGTAGAAAAGAACTTTCATGTATCTAAGGAATATATATCGCTGATTTATAGGATAATGCTAGCTGGATCTTGCAGGATTGAGTAATGCTGTTGTAATTTAAAAAAATCTCAGCTTATCTATACCAGACAGAACACTAAATTGTCCATCAGTAACTGACCAATTGTTTATGTATAGTTCTGAAGATGAGGAAATGTGTTTTTCCTCTACTCTACTTCTGCTTATTGACTAGATCCTGTAAATTAGATGGACAAAGGATAGATCAACAAGAAAAAAAAATTTATTATGTATGCAATCATGCATATACAAGGGAGTACTGGATCAGTAACTCAAAGAAGTAGTTAAGATTTGGAGTTATACAACATCTTAGGAGAAGACCAATAAGTTTTTAGAGATAGGACAAGACAAAGGAAAAGAACTTTGCATTTCTAGGGACTCTAAATAGCAGGAAGAGAAATAAATGGGGGAACTGATGGTAAATAAAGACTGTCTAGTGAAGCTTGTTATGCAGATTCCTCCTGTGCAGTCTCTGTGTTGATAAGAGTGTAAAATCCTTTTCAGTTATTTAACTCTGTCTTTCTGCTCTAAAGGGGAGGTGGGAAACCTTTATAAACTGTGTGACCTGCCTTTAGCAAAGGGGAGAGGCCAAAGAGTTTTTCTGGTAGTGAAGCCAGAATTGGGGACAGGCAGTTAGTGTAGAAATAGGGAATGGGGTCAAATGGAGGAAATGGAGGCCATGAAAGCTATCTGCATCTGGAAGTTGGAGACTGCCCCTGGGAGAATGGAATGTCAATCTCCAGAGCCCATTGATTACCAAATTTACCTGCCCTTGTCAAGGACTATAGGCAAGGAGCTGCTAATCAATGCCCCCTGGGCCCTTACCTGCCTGTATCACTTTGGCCTTCCCCCTGCCATCTGCTGCTCACCTTTTTCCTATATGTCGAGGGCAACTCCTGGGCCTAGTCACTCAGGCAGGAAGGAAAGATAAAGGGGGAGAGAACAGAACAAAGAAGACCCTAATCTATAAGAGTTGCAGGGCACAATCACTTCTTGGGACTCTAGAACATCAGCCATGGCCTCCTTCTCCCTCCTGAAAGAAACCTGTATTATTACCTTGAAATAAAACCTGCTTAAAATGCTTGCCTTGGCGTGCTTCTCTAGCTTTCAGACTTCAACATTTGAGGAAGCAGAACTCGTCACCGGTAAACGGCGGTATCAGGTGTTTTCTCAATTGCCTTCAGCTCAAAATAATCAGTATGTCAAAGCAGCATATTTTGGTGTGGCATATTCTGCTACCTTTCATTGAAAACCACTGTAATTAAAGGGTTTGATGATAGATGGTTTAATGTTCATCTTTTAGGTCATTTTAAATGTTTATGATCTTTGATCAAAGTTAGAAATCATAAGCATAAAATTTATCTTAATAAAGTACCTCCTTTTGTGCTCTTTATAACAAACTAATTGTAACCAAAAGCTAGACCTCGATGCCAATTCAACAACGAGGACACGGTTTTGAGAAAAAGGAAAAATAAGTTTTACTGCTTTGCTAGCAAAGGAGAAGCTCAGGGAACTCCTGTCCCACAGACTGTGATTCTGCCATCAGGAGGAATGGGAATTTTAAAGGAGCTCTTCAAAGGCCACATTCCAGGTGTGCCCTGACAGGGGGTCCCAGGGCACCATGATGGTGTGTTAACATTCACTTGTTAGTTCAGGAGATACTCACTTCCTAGATCCTCTGGCAGGTATCTCCTTCCTGTGGAGCACATATAGCTCAGGGTAATCTTGTTTCCTGCCTCTAGGTTAGGGAGGGGGAAAGGGAAAAGAGAAAAAGGAAAACTTGTCCCTTTTAAAAATGCCTCAGAGCTATACTCAAAAGGTCAAGAGGAGAACTGTTACATAAAGACTTGAAAATTATTGGTTTTCCTTTCTTTTTCTTTTTGTTTTAATCATATAATATTTGTCCTGAATTTTCTGACCTAGACAAATTGTCAAAAGATGATTTTTACCATAAGTAGGTCTTTGAGTGAAACTACTTACATTTCAGCACATTATTTTCATCATTCAAAATGTTTCAAACAGCAGTAACATCATACCAATATATTGTTTTTTTCAACTCTCCTCATTCCAATCTTATTCTGTTTCTTTGGTCAGGGTTGTCCCAGATTCACAAGAAAATTATAAAAATATCATCCTATTGAAGCCAGAATTAAGGACAGGTAGTTAGTGTAGAAATAGGAAATCGGGTCAATTCGAGGAAATGAAGCCATGAAGCCATCTGCCTCTGGAAGTTGGAGACTGCCCCTGGAAGAATGGAATATCATGGAGCTCCAGAACCCATTGATTACCAAATTTACCTGCCTTTGTCAAGGAGTGCAAGCATGGAGCTGCTAATTAATGCCCCCTGGGCCCTTATCTGCCTGAATCACCCTGGCCCTCCCCCTGCCTATGGTTTCTCACTTAATGAAAAACCAGGCCTAGTCATGTAGGCAGGAAGGAGAGATAAGGGGGGAGAGAACTGGAGAACAAAAGAGACTTTAACCTATAAAAGATGTAGGGTGAGCACACTTCTTGGGACTTTTAGAACATCAGTCATGGCCCCCTTCTTCCTGCCGGGAGAAGTCTGTATTATTATCTTTAAATAAAACCTGCTTAATATGCTTGCCTTGGTGTGCTTCTCTAGTGTTCACTGTTCAACATTAGAAGGAGCAGAACTCGTCACTGGTAAATGGCGGTATCACTATCTTCCTGCTTGAACATTAGGAAGAATTAAGAAAGAGTCACCAGTCTTGACAGCCTACTTTCCCCTTTGATGATCTAGTTAATTTAATCAGACTATCACAGACATGTCCTGCACATCCTGTTATTTAGAGGAAGGAGATATCTATATTTCTATATCTATATCTATCTATATATCTATATATACATCTATATACATCTCTATATACATGTAGATGTATATAGATATATAGATATATAGATACACTATATATCTATATATACATCTCTATATACATGTAGATGTATATAGATATATAGATATATAGATACATCTACACACACACACACACACACACACATATATGACAGTGTGGTTTTATCCATACATTATTCCCTCAGCCCTTAACTTAGCAAACTGATTTTCAGCTTCATTGCTCAGAATCGAGTGAGCATAATGTCAATGGAGTAATTGTGGGACTCAGATAAAAGAACAAGGGAAATGAAACCACTAAGAAATATCTGAAGCTTCTGAACATGAAGAATCGGTCTGCTATTAGGAAATCTAAGAATAGTATCACTTTTTTCTTGTAAGGTTTAACACGAATTTCTGCCCCTTTCAACTGCTGAATGTCATGCAAAATGTAATCTGTGCCTGTTTTGCTAAACTGGCAAGGCAATTGGCATCCATGTCTGTCCCACTGTAGAAAGAAATGCAACTTCCGTCATTCTAAGCGGGGTAATCAGGTGAACGAAATGGAACACTCCTTGCCTTTAGAGTTTTATATTGTTACAGATAGAAAATAATAATTGGTTTTTTGTTGTTATCGCCAGCTCATGTAGTGTTCAAATTCAATGATTGTTAAAATATAAATGGGTAAAGGGAATTGAAAAATGAAAGAAGTTATTAACAGAGAGTAGTTGAGTAAGTCTAGTAAGAGCTGCAATGCATTAAGTTGTAGCTTAATTTTTTCAGTTTTCCTCGGAATGCTTAAGGGAGACTGGTAGTCATATTGGAGAAGAAAAGTTAAACTGTGCTAGGCATTTTGAATTAAAGTATTCTAAACTTCTCTACTTCCATTATTTTTTCATGTGCTTTCTGTAGCCTGCAGGAGAAAGAAAGCAAAGACTATACACCCCCTAATCCAAAATTCCCAGTCCTTATTTGCAACACCTTTAAGAACATTCTGTGTCTTTGATCCTGCTCTATAATTATGGCATAGGATTTTTCTGGAAGAAGACAAGGAGAGTCCAAAGAATGAACTTCCAATAATTATCCCAAATTTATTTTTGATCCTTTAAGAACTACAGAAGTTGAAGTTGTTATTAAGGGAAGTCTTACTCTTATTCACAATCGAGATTTTTAAAGTAAAAGGACCATATATAGAAAGAAAAATATAAGCATTGAGCTGGGGAACTATCACTGGTTCCAAGTTCACTGTTAAATTTTTAGTCATTTTATAAGCCAGTTGTTATTAGGTAGCTAATCAGCCATAAGAAAGTGGGTGGAGATAGGACAATGAAGGGTGGTAACTTCCATGGAAGACATTAGACAAAAGCATTAAAGAAAATCCATGAATCACAGGTCTGAAACCGCAGTCCTATAAAATAGACCAGGAAAGCATCTGGAGAATGGGAGCCAGAATGTCTTCCTAGGCCATAGGTAATTATAACCTGTTAGGAGAACTAGCACTCAGAATAATGGGTAACCTTATCAAATCAGGCAAGAACCCCAAGTCATAGGTGATTATAATCCCTTAAGGCCGCTATTACTATTACTTGAAATCATGGAGAACTATACTGAAGCAGGCCATGCATCTATAAATGGGAACTTGGATGTCCAATCTCCTCAACCATGGATAATTATAACCTTTTAAGAGAACTATTGCCTCAAGAGCACATCACAACTACCCCTTGTGACCACTTTTTTATATACTCCCTTTGTGACTAGGTCATCAGGATCCTCACAAAGGAAATTAACTGAGGACTAAACAAAGAGGTAATAAACTGCTTAAGCAGTTATTAAGGAATAGGACAAGAAGAGAGGGATCCAAAAATCTTAGACCCTATAAGAGCCATGCCGTTCTGTTCAGAGATGGTCTGGTCCACTCAGTGCCTACACTGTATATTTAACGCTTTTCTTCTCATTTTCACAAACTCCTGTTTCTGCTATGTGCAACTTGAATGAAATTTTCTCTGCCAGTCACAAGAACCATTGGTTGAGTACGCCCACATCACCTTTGCCTCCGTGAGTGGGGCTCCTTTGCAAAGTTGTTAAACAGTTGGTAACGTTAATCAGGCCTGGCAGGTGTATTTATACCATGGAAATTGACAAATACTATAAGTCCACTCCACAGTTTGCCAGCATCAATGCATGCTAAAAGAGCATCTAGAACATTGGTAATAGCCGTCTTGACCTTACGGACTTTAGTAAGAACACTCCATAGTAAGGAAGTTTGTGTGGCTAACTTTGATGTTTGTCACAGAAACTCAGAAGGACCATGAAAATCAGAATGACCCAGCAGGTGATGATGCAATACAAATATTTAGAAGTTCTCCAAAATGATCTCTAACCATCCATGACTGATAATCATGTGCTATGGGTTTGGATGTTTTTGTTCCTCTAAAATTCATGCTGAAATTTCATCCCCAGTGCAACAATATTACAAAGTGAGGTCTTTGGGAAGTGATTAGGTCATAGGGTTCTAACCTTATGAATGAAATTGTTATGTTTATAAAAAGGGCTTGAGGAAATGAGTTCATGCATTCTACTATGAGAAGACAGTGTCCATCCTTTCACAAAGGATGCAGTAATAAGATGCCATCTCAGAAGCGAAGAGTGAGTCCTTACAAGCCACTAAGATTTCCCAGCCTCCAAAACTATGAAAAATAAATATTTTTTTCTGTATAAATTGTCCAGTCTTTGGTATTTTATTATAATGGTAGAAATGGACTGATACCATAACTAGATAGGAAACTTTGCCTTTAAACACCATCATACCTGATAATTTCAATTAAATGTCATACAAATTACATTTAATTTAACCAAATGGTCTCTCTTCCTACTTCCACTTCCAAGAACTTCTCTTACTGTGTCCTAAAGCCCATATTTAAAAAAAAAGAAAGAAAGAAAAGAAAAAAGAAAGAAAGAAAGAAAAAAAACTCTTTAGGTTGTATCAGACCAAAATCAGTCTGAAACTTTCAAAGGTCAGTGCATGAAGTTTATATAGATAAGAGTCTAGAAACTACTTAGGAACCTGCTCAGGTTCTATAAGAACAGAACCTGAGCTGATTTAGAGTTGTATTTACACTCATGAGAGAACAGTTAAATGACATACAACCAATACAGTTTTGAAATGATAGTTAAAATCCTCATGCTGCTTTCTACATACAGCATATTTAACATACTCAATTCTCATAAGAACCTATGAAATAAGAACTACTATTTTACAGATTAAAAAAAATAGAGCAAAACAAAAACAAAATAAGAACCTGATCCAGAGGGGCTTTACTCACTTTGCCTAACATTTCACATCACTGTTTGGAGCCAGGCTTTGAATCCGACGGGTCTGACTCCCTAAGCTAAGAGATTATTCAGTACAACAATGTTCTTCATGAAACCATAACATTTGTGCCATTCAAAGTTCTCCTTGCTAAGACTATTCCAGTTCAAGCACTCCTTTTACTAGAATGAACAGTACATTATACATTGTCATTCTTATTTATAAAAAACATTAGTGAATATGCAAAGATTTTGACATTTGTACCAATTGCTATGATTATCATAGCCTCTCATATAAATGTGAATTTAATCCAAGGCAGTCTGATTTAAAAGATGATTAAGAATTTACTAGAAGCTGCATACACTATTAGGAACTATGAGAAATAAGAAAATAGTATTTAACTTATGCACCAGAGATCATTCCCATAAAAGTTGAACGGCCACACTTACACAATAGGAATCTTAGAGAATGGAGCAAGATGATACACAGCAAAGTGTTTCCTTTAAGAATGCTGTACAAGAGACGCTATTCAATCTCTGTGCATTCATAAAGATGCTTACAGAAAGAACTAGGGCAAAATAACTAGATGTTAGAAAAATAAATGAGAAATGAAATGTCACATAGAACATGCTTTTATAGAGTTATACAAAGGATGAATAAAATAAATCATAATGATAATAAAAAGATTTCCTAATGAAAATAACTACTGAAGAGAAAAAACAACCTACGCTAGATAACAAATGAAGGAAACATTACACAGAATCCTAATGCCTAAAACAGAGAGGGGTATAATACCAGAAGAAAGTGGAGCTATAAATACAATATGAATCTGAGGATATAAGAAATAAATCTTAAATTAGAAACTCAAAGAGGTGCCAGTATTTCTGTGAACTGAGACAACTGAACTAACAATATTGAAAACAATCAGGGTAGATTTTAAAAATGGAAAAAAGGAAAGGAAAGAAATACAGTCTATTTCAGTGAAAAAGGATAAAATAGTATTTATGATAAAACCATTTTAACATTATATTATCTTTGATGATTTTTTGGCCAAATTTAGCTGCAACTTGAATTAAAATAACAATTATGGAACTCGAACACTGGCTTCAGTTTCTTAGAGTGTCCACATGAATGGAATGGTGGAAGAATTACTATAACCAGGCAGGTGAAAGATGAAGAGAGAAATCAGAACTCCTGGTGCACTCTGAGAAAGAAATCACCCCAGAAAAGAAATGGTGAACTTGGGATGTAGCAAAGAATTTTCCAGTAATAGAGAAATGGATCTGATGTTTTTTGGAGGCCCACATGCATACACAGAGAATAGTCAGAAGGGTGTTATGGGAACAGAAGTTCTAGAGGAATTAAATAACTTCCATCATAAAGGTGAATAGTTTTTGACTTATAAAGGTAATTAAAGGCAAATTGATAATGAAAAGCAGTGATGAAATCTGGAAGCCTATTATCAAATTGATTTTTGTTTTACTTTTACTCCCAAGTATGCAGTGATTAATGAGTTTCAGAAAGAACAGAAACACTCAAACAGTAGCAGCTAGTATTTAAAATGCCTTGCACCCATACAGTCCTCTGTGCTTACAAAGAATTTCCCCTAAATTAGCTAACTTCACTGTAACATAATCATATAATGGATGTTATCATCACATGCTGTACTAGCAACCACCATGGTTCATGGGAAGAAAATGATTTGCTCAAGATTGTGTATTAAGCAGCGGTGGCACCCAGAGAGAAGGCCTCCAGGCGACCTCCAGGCGACCTCCAGGCAGCAACAGTGGCACGTATTGAGAATTTGAGCAAGAACTCAAACCAATGCCTTCACATCCATTGTATGATTTCCAAGTATTCATCTTAGAGATAAAAAATAACCTCTAATATAAATAAAGCACATATATCAAAGTCAAAAATAATTATGAAATAGAAGTCCTCTTGGTTTGAGTTTACCTAAAAGCAAAGGGTAAGGTAAGGTGTTGGGTGTAAGTACTTTATTTCAGAGGTGATCACAGGGAAAATGGAGTAAAGAAGTTGGGAGAAAGAGACAAGGGAGGAAGAAGACAGTAAAGGGGAAATGATTGTACTTGTCATGGGTATAAGCAACTGGGGCTGAATCTCACCAGAGACCCTCTGGTGACTTCTGTTGCACATACCCAGAATTCTCTTGGAAGAGTTAGAGACTGGGACTTTTTTCTGCCAATCATGATTTCTTTTGTTTGATGTCTTTATACCCCTCCCTTGCCTTAACTCCCAGGAACCCCATAGGTCACACCTGCATGTGGACCCAGAGAGTTTTTCTCTGCAGTTTAGAGAAAGGTCTGAAAGAAAGAGGGAAAAGCACAGATTATAGCTGCCACAGGATTCAGAGGTGGAGTATGGAGAACTGGCACAAGGGCACAAACAGTGTCTGCTATAGTCATTCCCCAAATAGAAATTAGGTCTGAAGCCCGGCATGGTGGCACACACCTGTAATCCAGTGGCTCCCAAGACTGAGGCAGGAGGATTGTGAGTTCAAAGCCAGCCTCATCAACTTAACGAGGTGCTATGCAACTCAGTGAGACCCTGTCTCTAAATAAAATACAAAATAGGACTGTGGATGTGGCTCAGTGGTTATGTGCCCTTGAGTTTAATCCCTGGAACCAAAAACAAACAAACAAACAAAAACAAAGAAACAAACAAACAGGAAAGAAAGAAAATAAATTAGGTCTGAGATTTGATATGGTATTAGGAGAGAAAATATAATGGAAAATCTATATCAGCTCCACAGAAAATATATATATATTTTTCTTATTATTAATTAAAGTTCAGCACATATCTCTCCAAAACAATTTGCTGTTCTCAAGAGATTCAATTCCTAGTTTGGTTGATAAATAGGATAAAAAAAAGCAAAGAATAATAATGAGAAAAAATATACGGATATATATAATTTCATATCTGTCTTTAATTAGAAATTCAAACAGAAATTACCAGTACATCTGTGTAACACGTCACAGATCAAATTTCCTTTAACACATACTTCAGGAGAGCAACTTTTTTTGGAGAGTAGGCAAAGATAGAAATAAACATATCTGAGGAGAAATAAAAGGACTTCTTATAATTTTCACAAAGCTACCTATTGGTAAAGTAAATTATGTAATTCTAAATTTTAAATTTGTACAGAAAATTTTTTGAATAGTTTCAAAGAAATTTGAATGGCAGTAACTTGTCTTCTGTTTAAAATATTCTACTTTCTTTTCTAGCATTAAATGTCCTTCATAAGCCTTACTAATTCCTCCAAAATATTTTTAATATTTGCAAACAAAGTAGGACAAAACAAACAAATTATTAGAGCAACTTTTTATTAGTGAAGCCAGTTATCAGTTAACCTTTTTCTGATGCGGCATTAACTATTCTAGTCACTAACAGCTCCATTCCTTCCTGAATTATACTTCTATTGATTTCAGGAGTTAATACTATTTGCAACCTGAAAATCGCTTAGGCACACCTAGGACAATTTAAATTATGTAAATTAAACTAAGAAATTTTAAATATCAGAGGAAAAGCATTAAACAGAGGTGGCATTTTAAAATGCAATACGATTTTTAATCAAAGTATTTAAAATGAGATTGATTTTGCAAATCTTTCATATAGAAGTGCAAAAAATCTCATATAGAGATTACAATGCTGGAAATAAGATGACTCAGTTTCCAACATGTTTTCTTAGCTGTGTGTCGATATTATTCCTGTATCTTAAAAAAATTAAATCAATTTTATTGAGGTATAATTTGCATTCAATAACATGCACCCATTTAGAATGCACAGTTTGACAAGTTTTGACAAATATATTTCTGGAAATACTGCCACAGTCAAAATATAGAAAATTTTCTTCACCTTTAAAATGTTTCTTTGCGTTTGCAGCCTTTAACCTCCCACCACCACAAAACCCCTGTATTGAAGCAACCACTGTTATATATTTTATTGCTGAAGATTATTTTTGCCTGAAAAATTGTATGGAAGGTACAGGATTGTTTTTTTAGGTTTTTCTCCCCCCTCAAGATAATCAAAAGACATGAAAAGAAATAACGTGTGAGAGGTGTGATTAGAGTTGGATTTTTGAGGAATAAATTTATTGACAATGTGGAAAACAGAGGGGAAGGGTAAGAAATGACTAAAAGCTACATCATTTAGGAATCTATTAAAATATTTCACATGAGAAACAACTAGGGTCTGAAATAAAGCTGGGTATGGATAATGAAGAAGAGAGAGAAGTAAATGATAACAAAAAGTCTCTTGCTTCTTTAACTGGGTAACACCAATCAGTAGAAACAGAGTATAAAATAAATACAAGCCTTTTTCTTTCCCTCTCTCTCCCTTTCATTTTGAATGGAGAAGTGGGATAAACTGAACAGGAGTTCAACTGCAGATTTGTAAAATTTGATTTGCTCATGTGTCAAACTAGCTCCCTTTTTTCCTAATTGAGTGATATGAGTAATTTAATGTAGTTATCCACACAAAGGGAAGAACAAAAACATGTGACTATGAAGATTAAAGAGATTAAATAGAACGATATTGTTAA
The DNA here is from genome assembly GCF_902686445.1 of Sciurus carolinensis. Classification (NCBI taxonomy): domain Eukaryota; kingdom Metazoa; phylum Chordata; class Mammalia; order Rodentia; family Sciuridae; genus Sciurus; species Sciurus carolinensis. The sequence continues at coordinate 58,958,071 of NC_062222.1, read as the reverse complement.
TAAATGTTCCCTGGAATGTAATCTTCATAAGGTCAGAGAGCATGCCTCAATGTTTTAGCATTACCTAAGTACTCAAATATTTACAGGATTAATAGACTCAGGTGGAAAGAGTAGGAGCTTAGCATAAAGACCAGGATTTGTGATACCAGTTTGGATATCATCATCCTGTGGTTTCCCTCTCACTTTGGCAAGGAAAGGAAGAAATTAAGAACAAGGTCTTCTATCTTCTTTCTGGGATGATGTACACACTTGTGTAGGAAGTCATGAGGACAGCAGGTTGCAAGGTTTGCATTTAGTGTACGTACTTGTTAAAAGACAGGAGTGGAGGGTGTCAATCAACTCTTGGGAGGAAGAATCTATGATGGAACACGTGAAAGAAAAAACTAAGATTCCTTAAGGAATCTCTAACACACAGTGTAAAAATCAGGCTGGGAATTAGTTTTCCTCTTTATTGCAGAGCTAGAGTATGGAATCTGCCTTGGGAACCAACCACCCCTGGAGCTCTTAGGGCATGCAAGCATCAGTAGTAGTGATTGGTTGATTGCTTCATATTTTACTTTGTAAGTCTCTATCACTTAAAGAGACTAGAAAAATAAAGTTCACTTCTAAATTATCATTTTCACTTCTTTTTAAAGTGTTCTGTTTTAAAATCTGCCAAAATCTAGACATTTCTCTCTCTGGAATAGACAACACTTTGATTCATCTAATCACAATGAACAAAACACTTCAGGGTAAGAACAGGCAAAAACTGATCAAAGGATATCACCTAGCAATTTATTCCCTGTGAAAACTCAAACAGCATCCTGATATTACCTCTGCACCTTTCCATTCTCTGCCTAAAGAGGGGAAATTTCAGTTTTGTCAGTTTATACTGTTTGCTTGATGGTAATGATAAGGAAAAAGGCAAAACAACAACAACAACAACAACAAAATCCAAAAAAACTGAAAATACAAATTAGAAAAGTAGTATTTAAGTCACATATTTTCTAGGGAGGAGAACTTAGACCCCCATCACCCCCCCAATCCATTGTGCTATGTCTGTGCAACTTCTCGTTTTACACCATTTGTGAATATTTCTCTTTAATCTAGCAGGGAGGAATACATATATAAAATGGGCAGCCATCTGGGTTTCTACTCAAAGGAATTGTAACATGGAATTTGCATATGTTATTTATTCTCCCTCAGTTAAAAACATGTAAATGCTTCATGGGAAAGTTTGGGATTAACTTTGAAATACCTTATTTAAGTGTTATAATGTTAATACCCTCTATTCTCATACAGATGAAAAAATCATGTGATGTCAAAACACATACAGATACTAATCATGGGTTAATATCATGGAAGATCAACACACTTTTGGAGAAAAAGTTAATAGTTTGCCTCAATACTTGAAGATTTTTCCTAAACTGTCATTTTCTTAGACTTTATTTACTACTTCATCCTGTGGTCTTTCTTCAAATTTGTGGAATAATTTAAACCTGTAACACTTAAGCGATTCTGGACTCCATGACTATGATTGGACTTGAAGATCTCTGTCTCTATCCATCAGACACCCCCACCTGCTCCTGAACACCCCTGCTCTTTCCCCAGCTTTGACTCCTCACAAAATTGATTTTCATTTCTGCAAGTGGTTATTATTGTAGTCCAATGGTCATGTTAGCCATAAGGAGATGTGCAGAAGGCAGCAGAAAAAAAATTGGAGCCATTAGCATTTATGAAGAATAAAGGAATTTACTTATGGCAATGGAGAAAAAATTTATAAAAAGTGAGAGAAAAAGAAAATAGGGAAGAGTCATGTAAGTAAATCAAAGAGCATTAGAGACATGGTGGAAGTTAAGATTCATGCAGAGGATCTTGGATACACAGCAGTATCATACTGAGGGATTTGGATTTAACTCAGTATATCAAGGATTAGAACTGAAACTTTTAGCAGGAAACAGGTGTCAAAAACTACAAAGCTTTATTTTAAGGAGGTAAATCTGAAATATTTTTGTAGCATGGAATTATATCCTATAAGTTACCTTAAAATGCTTCAGCCAAGTGTAGTGGTATGGTGGTGGTGGTGGTGGTGGGTAGGGTGTGTGTGTGTGTGTGTGTGTGTGTGTGTGTGTGTGTGTAAATTAACTTTAATCTATATTGTTGGGCTATTTGGTTAATTTTAATGATCCTAATTAAGAATATTTACTCTAGGGATGTTTAATTAGTTAGCTGGAATTCAAATTCCAGAATTCATAACTTTTCTTCCATGTCTTTGTATCCATCTGTTCTTTTGAGTTTGTTAACTAATATAAGAGACAATAGAGATGATGTTTCATTGATGATGCATGTTATTTAAAGTACCTTTTGACTCAGCAGTTTGTACTTTTGAAAGTAGCATACTAGGCCCAAAACATCTGCTTCAGAGATTTAATGAAGAATTATTTCACGCATTTCAATCAGAAGGGCAGCTGAATTCTGCTACATTATGGTTCGAATATGAGGTATTCCCCAAAAGCTCCTATGTCGATACAGGAACATTCTGAGGTAACATGATTAGATTAAGTGAGTCATAACCGAATCAGTCCAACCTAGTTTGAATGGACAGACTTCATGATAAGTGTAAACAGTTAGGGTGTGGCTGGAGGAGGTGGGTCACTGGGGACATGCCCTGAAGTGTACTTCTTCCTTGCAGTCTGTTCTCCCTCCCTCTCTCAGTTTCTCAGTTGCCAAGAGGTGAGCAACTTCCCTTCACCTCCCTGTTCAGCCATGATGCCTCACCTTGACCATGGACTGAAACTTTGAAACTATGAACCAAAATAAACTTTTGCTTCTCAAAGTCATTCTTGGGTATTTTGGTCAAAGCCATGAAAAACTGGCTGACGCATGCTTCTAGAAGACTGTCATATATGCCTTGAGTAAAATTCTCAAACAAGAATCTCACAAAAATGGCCTAAAATGATAATAGGCTCCATTTATAAGAAAATGCTGTATATCTGCTTTTGTCATTCATTGTCTTAAGTAGCAGTATTCTGAAATTTACTTTTATCTTATGTATTGTTTTGTATTAGCATTATGAAAAACAAATTTGTGGTTCTCACCTAACAAATCATTGGCGACTACTGACCTCTTTTACAAATAAAAATAACCTAAGAATGATAAGCTGTCAAACTGGATTGAACCAGCATGTAACAGACTGAAGATGTAGGCCAATTTTCAAAACATATTAATAGTATCTATGTGAGGTAATAATGGTTTGAGCTAGCTCATATATAAAAATGTAAATATTTGGGGAAAGTTAAACTCAAAGTCTCTGTGCAAATTTTAAACAAAAGTACTTTTACCTCAGATGTAATTAAATTTTCCAATTCAGAAAATAAATTTAATCCAAGAACTAAATTTAATCAATGAAGACCATTATTATAAAATGTAAAACACATATTTTGAATTTACTTAATAATTTGATTAAAATAAGAATTAGTAAGAAAGTAGAACAGGGATGATAAAGAAAGTAATTAGATAGAAAAAAGTAATAAGATCTAAGGGGGGAAAATGTGGCCAAACTTCAAGATTACCAATGTTTTATCTAGAGGCACATAACACACTCTCTGGAAGAGTTTCCAGGCATTGTGTGGGATGATGGAACTGCATTGTGCCATTAAAACACAGCTGCACACCCTGTTCTCTGTAAAATGCTCTACTAGGGTAACAGACTGCATGTAGGTGCAATGTGTACTCAATTTCTGCCTATCAGGGACGATTTTATGTTTTGTCATTTCTAGTAGAGCTTAGTTCATTCTGAAAATTGCTCTATCATTCCCAAGGAAAAGAATTTTGTACTGAAGTAACTTCTTTCAAAAAAGGCACTCCTATATCCTGAAAAACAGAAAAGTAAGCATCATGTGTCACTTTATATGTAGAATTCATTTAATGAGTGTTTTCCCCCAAATTTGATTCACTTATACTAAGTTGAATAAAAACACAATGAGATGGCTCCAAAATCATGAAAATCTCTCCTTGTCCCCAAAGAACTCCAAAAGTACTTAACATTATTACTTGTGTTGTGAAAAAATTTAGCTGAAATTACACACTGGCATATGAAATCATGTTTGGAACATAATAGGAATCAATGAGTCATATTAAAATAAAATGCACATACTCAGATGAAACAGAGTAAAAACCAATCAACTTATATTTACAAAATAGTTTATTGCATTAGTGGTTGTTTTTTCTTAGAACTAGGTTCTTATTTCCAACAGAAGAATTAAAATAATAGCAACTTGGAACATGTCTGAACCTTAAACAACTATCTGGGGATGCCAACTCAAGTTGGATATTGCAGAATCCACAAACTGCCAAAAAGTGAACAAGAAGAACTCAAGAATGAGTAATGCAATAGTGTAAAGTTCAAATTATTGCAACATTAGAAAATATTTCACAAGATATATGTGTACATATGTTTACTTAACTCAAAATGAAAGGAAATAAAATAAAATGTATTAATAGCAACAATACAAGAGACTATTTATCTCTTCCAATTATCTTTTATGTATTTTAATTCCATTTAGTTGTTGAAGGTTAATATAAATTCACTTTATTGCCCTCAATTCTTATTTAGTCCTTACTATCTTATTGATAAGTATATACTAATTCAAGTCAGAAATCATAATTACTTTTGCAAGTAGGGTTCAGTAAAACATTTCCTGGATTTCATTTCAGGATAAGGAAACTTTTAGCTCTGAATAAACATTTTAACAGGATAGTTATTCACATGATATCTTCTTCTTAGTATAGAGAGCTAACAGGTATAAATTTTAAAACTAAGTGTTTCAAACGTGCCAGAACACTGTGTTTAAGAGGGCTTAGACAAACATTCTATCTCTCTCCCTCTCTTTATAGGTATTTTGTCATAGTGACAATGAAAAGCTAACCTAGGTATGAACATAACAAAACATAGCAAGTATTTAAATGAAAATAACTGCAGAATTCTGATTAAAGAAATAAAGAACTGCCAGGAGTCATGGCACATGCCTGTAATCCCAGCAGTTCAGGAGTCTGAGGCAGAAGAATCCACAAGTTCAAAGCCAGCCTCAGCAACTTAGTAAGACTCTGTCTCAAATAAAAAAATTAAAGGGTTGAAATGCAGCTCAGTGATTAAGTGCCCCTGGGTTCAATCTCCCAGTGCCAAATAAAATAAAATAAAGAACTAAATAAATGGAGAAATATTCTACATTCATGAATAGGAAGATTCAATATTGCCCAGAGGACAGTTCTTTCCAATGTAGTCTGTAAATTCAGTGCAATCTCAAGCAAAATGCCAGCAAGTTATTGTGAAGTATGTTTGGAGAGGGAAAGATTCAGCATATCTGACATGAGAAATATTGAAAAAGAAGAACAAGATTTACTATAAAGCTACAGTAATCCAGGCAGTGTGATATTCATGAAAGAACAGACAAATAGATCAATGGAACAGACTAGAAAGCACAGGTGTAGACCTGGATAAGTATAGTCACCTGGTCTTTGACAAAGGAGCAAAACAATGTAATGAATGTGAGCCTTTTCAACAAATGACACTGGAACAATGTGACACATGCATAAAAATAAAATAAAATCAATTAAAATCAATCTTGATACAGAACTTACACCTTTCACAAAAATTAAAAGTCCCAATGGATCAGAGGCCTAAAAGTAAAACAAACACACAAAAATGTAAAGCTCCTGGAAATTACCTCAATGACCTGGACATGGCAATGGCTCTTCAGATACGACGCCAAAGGCATTATCTATGAGAGAATGAATGGGTAAGCTGGACTTCATTGAAACTTACATAAGTTTTGTCTTATCAATAAGACAGAATTAAGAGGCACAAACAAGGAGAAAATATTTGCAAAAGACATATCTAATAAAGCACTGTTATTAAAATACACAAAAGCTTCAAAGACTCAACAACCCTTCAATACTATTAAAATCACCAATACTATTAAAATTGTTAATAACATGTCTGTTAAAATGACCGAAATTGAGAATGCTGCCACCATCAAATGCTGTTGAAAAAATGTGGAGCAACAGAAATCCTCATTCATTGCTGGTGGGAATACAAAATGGTACAACTCCTTTGGAAGACAGTTTAGTAATTTCTTTAAGAAAAGAACAGTTTTATCTTACCTTATGATGCAATTATACTCTTTAGTATTATTCAAAGGAATAGGAAACTTATGCCCACACAAAAACCTACACATAGCCATTTTAACCGCTTCATTCATCATTGTCAAAAGTCGAAAGCAACTGAAATGTCCTTCAGCCGATAAATGAATAAAATGTGGTACATCCCCAGACAATGGGAAACTTTTCAAAGCCAAAAGCAATGAACTATCAAGGCATAAAAAGAATGGAAAAACTTTAAAGGCGCCAATTTAAGAGCCCACATAATATATAACTCTAAGTATGTTACATCCCGGAAAAGGCAAAACCAGAGATAGTAAAAGGATAAGTTGTTGCCATGGGTTGAGAGAAGAGGAATGAATAGGCAAGAGCATTAGGGCAGTAAAACTACTCTGTATGACACTATAATGGTAGATATATGCCATTATCAATCATTCCAACCCACGGAATGTAGAACACCCAGAGTGAAACCTAATATGAACTACTGACAATGATTGATAACTGTGTCAATGTTAGTTCATTGGTACATCATCAGATATACCAAATGTACCATTCTGGTGGAGGATGTTGATAATGGGGCAGGTTGTGCATGTATGAGAGCAAGGGATATGTAGGAAACCTCTACGTTCTATTCCATTTTACTGGAATGTAAAACTCACAACCTCTAGGATGCAAGTATCCCCACTGCCCAGCTCTACCAAGAAAGACTAGAGTTAATTAAATAATGGCCAGGGGCATTTCTTTTTAGGGCCTTATCACCCAAGAGATGGCATCAGAGAAATCTACATAATGACTTCACTAACTAGATCATTTTTTCCTATTAATTCCCCATATATTTACCTTCCTACAATATGTAGCCCCTAGAGGTTCGAAGCGTTTTGCTTTTTCTTCTCACTTCTCTACAAATTTAAGCATCGTTGGTTAAGATGCTGTCTGAGTATAAATCCTAACCACCCTGTGAGTTAGTTATTACTAACTATACTTCCAAGACTGTACAACATATGCATGCACATATGTGCATATATATATACATATATATATATGTACATGTATTTGTATATACACACAAAAATAAACTCTTCTTTTTTCATATTTTTTATTTTTACAGACTGCATTTTGATTCATTGTACACAAATGGGGTAAACTTTTCATTTCTATGGTTGTACATGATGTAAATTCATACCATTCCTATAATTATACATGTACTTAGGGTAATGATGTCTGTCTCATTCCACTATCTTTCCTATCCCCACCCTCTGCCCCCTCTCATTTTCCTCTACACAATCTAAAATTCCTCCATTCTTCTCTTATGCCCCCACTCCCATCCCCATTATGTACTATCATCCACTTCTCAGAGAAAACATTTGGCCTTTGGTTTTTTGGGATTGGCTTATTTCACTTAGCATGTTATTCACAGTTCCATTCATTTACTTGCAAATGCCACGATTTTATTCTTCTTTATGACTGAATAATATTCTATTGTTTATATATACCAAAGTTTCTCTATCCATTCATCTGTTAAAAGGCATCTGGGTTGGTTCCACAATTTAGCTATTGTGAATTGAGTTGCTATAAACATTGATGTGGCTGCATCACTGTAGTATGCTGATTTTAAGTTCTTTGGGTGTAACAAACTGAGGAGTGGAATAAATGGGTCAAAAGGTGGGTCCATTCCAAGTTTTCTGAGCAATCTCTACACTGCTTTCCAGAGTGGCTGCACCAATTTACAACTCCACCAGCAATGTACAAGTGTGCCTTTTTCCTCACATCCTCACCAACACCTATAATTGATGGTGTTCTTGATAATAGTCATTCTAATTAGAGTGAGATGAAATCTTAGGGTGATTTTAATTTGCTAATTTAATTACTAGAGACATATATTTGTTGATCATTGTATATCTTCTTCCATGAAGTGTCTGTCCAGTTCCTTAGTCCATTTATTGATTGGGTTCTTTGTATTTTTGGTGTAAAGTTTTTTAAGTTCTTTATAAATTTTGGAGATTAGTGCTCTATGTGAAATGCATGTAAAGATATTCTCCCACTCAGTAGGTTCTCTTTTCACATTATTGCTTGTTTCCTTTGTTGAGAAAAAAATTTTTAGTTTGAATTTATCCAATTTATTGATCCTTTCTTTCATTTCTTGTGCCTTAGGAGTCTTGTTAAGGATGTCTGATCCTAAGTCAACACGATGAAAATTCGGGCTTACTTTTTCTTCTATTTGTTGTAGGGAATCTGGTCTAATTCCTAAGTCCTCAATCCATTTTGATTTAAGTTTTGTGCAGGGTGAGAGATAGAGGTTTAATTTCATTTTACTGCATATGGATTTCTAGTTTTCCCAGCACCATTTTTTTGAAGAGGTTATCTTTTCTTCATTGTATGTTTTTGGCACCTTTGTCTAGTATGAGGTAACTATTTATGTGGGTTTGTCTTTGTGTCTTCTATTTTGTACCACCGGTCTACCTGTCTATTTTGGTGCCAATACCATGCTGTTTTTGTTACTATTGTTCTGCAGTGTAAAGTCTAGTATTGTGATGCCTCCTGCTTCACTCTTCCTGCTTAGGATTGCTTTGGTTATTCTGGGTCTCTTATTCTTCCAGATGAATTTCATGATTGCTTTCTCTATTTCTATGAGGAACATCATTGGGATTTTAATTGAAATTGCATTGAATCTGTGTAGCACCTTGGTAGTACGGCCATTTGGACAATATTAATTCTGCCTATCCAAGAACATGGGATATATTTCCATCTTCTAATGTTTTCTTCAATTTCTTTCTTTAATGTTCTGTAGTTTTCACTGTAGAGGTTTTTCACCTCTTTTGTTAGATTGATTCCTAAGTATTTTATTTTATTTTTTTGAGGCTGTTGTGAATGGAGTGGTTTTCCTAATTTCTCTTTCAGAGGATTCATCACTTATGAATAGAAATGCACTAGATTTACACGTAGTGATTTATATCCTGCTACTTTGCTGAATTCATTTATTAGTTCTAGAAGGTTTTTGGTGGAGTTTTTTTGGATCCTCTAAATATAGAATGATCACTGACAAATAGTGATAGCTTGAGTTCTTCTTTTCCTATGTGTCCCTTTAATTTCTTTGGTCTGTCTAATTGCTCTGGCTAGAGTTTCAAGGACAATGTTGAATAGAAGTGGTGAAAGAAGGCATCCCTGTCGTGTTCCAGTTTTCAGAGGGAATGCTTTCAGTTTTTCTCCATTTAGAATGATGTTGGCCATGGGTTTAGCACAGATAGCCTTTCCAAGTTGAGGTGTGTTCCTACTATCCTTGTTTTTTCTAGTGTTTCGTATTAATCCATTTTTTGTGGGAGTAGCAATCAGTCCAAATGCAGAGCCCCAGTCAATGAACCTAAATAGGTAAAGAAAAAATAGTTATTTTCCATTTATACAAATATAAAATAGGAAATAGTGGAAAAACACATTTATAGTACAAAAAGAATAGTACTTGCAACCTAGAATTTTACCCAGAGGACACAAAATCAAGGGTAAAATAAAGCCTATTTGAGACACAAACAGCTTAAACAATTCATCGTCTGCAGAACTGTATCAATAGCAATGTTAAAGTCCTTCAAGGGAAAGAGCAATGTTATCAGATGGAGGTCTGAATAGGAATGAAGAGTTCTGTAGTAAAAACTAAACAGGTGAGTATATTCACTTAATTATTCCGCTTTCCTTAAGAGAAACAATCTGTTTAAAGTAAAATAATACCAACATAAGGTGGGGTTTATAGTATAAACAGAAGTGAAATGCATGAGGGTTGTAGCACAAAGGCTAAGGTGAAACGAAGGTCCAGGGTTGTAAGCTCCATAATACCTCCTGTAAAGAAGTTCAGCATTATTTGGAAATATGTACAGGTAAATTAAAAATGCATACTCTAAACCTTCAAGACATACCTAAAATCACAAGACAAAGAGTTCGTGTTATGACAAAAAAAAGAGATCAAAGGAAAGCATAAAAAAAACCTCATTATTCCAAAAATAGAAAGAACACATAAAAATGATGCCTGATGAACAAGTGAGGTTTAAACTAGGAATGAAAGGAAGCTTAAACATTTAAAAACCAGTCAATGTAAGTTGTCATATTTACATATTCCCATAGGATCATCTCAATAGACGGGAATGAAGAGAAAAATATTGCACTTATTCTTGGTTTAGAAAAAATATATTAGCAAACAAGAACAGAATTTTCATGACCTGATGAAGGTCATTTTAATGTCTAGTCGGTATCATATTTAATGATGAAAAGTTAAATGATTTTTCAATAAAATAAAAAAACAAGTTATTTCCAATTTCTCTGCTTTTATTAAAATTTCACTTGTGGTTCTACCCAATGCAGTACAGCAAGATGAAGAACTGTTCTTATGAATATTTGATAAAGAGAAGTGAAACTGACTTTATTCTCAGTTAGCATAATAGTTGATATAAAAATTTGATGGAGTAGACAAAAGAGCCATTAATGAACTTAGATTATAAGATCAATATATAAAAATCAATTCTATTTCTATATACTTTACACAAATGACTAGAAATGGTGAGTCAGTGAGATTATAGCACATACAACAGCCTGAGAAAATATTTAATGTGCAGTAATAAATCTAATAAAGGGGTGCAAGATCTGAGCACTGAGAACTGTGAAGCATTACCTAGAGAATTAAGAGGTCCTAAATAAAGAGAGAGATAGGTATTCATGTATTTAAGAATCATTCCTCAGAATAACTGGAAGAATCAATTATTTTAATTATCAATTATTAATTCAGAGGACTTGGTATTGTTAAAATGCCCATTTTTATTTGTATACAATAGACTCTCAATCCAAATAGATATTTTTGTATAAACCAAAAAGCTCTTTCTAAAATACATGTGGAAATAAAAAGGACCTAAAATAACCACATGAATAAACAAATAAACATACAGGGGGGAAAATGTTGGAGGATTTAACCTGACTTCTAAAATAGTTATAAAGCTAGAGTAAACCAGGCTCTGTGGTGCTGGCATTCAGATACACAAGACGAATGGAATAGAATAAAGAGTCCAGAAATTTATCCCAAATATAAATGAATAACTAATTATTGACAAAGGTGCAAAAGCCATGGAGGAGAAAAATAATATAGCTTTTTCACAAATGGTGCTGAACACTGTAAAACAATAAGAAAAAGTATTTCACTTCATACCTTGCACCATGAACTTACTGTAAAATTTAAATTTATAACCCAGAAATAAACATAGAAAAAAATCTCTGTGATATTTATTAGGAAGAGATTTATAAATATAACAACAAAGGCATTATTCAAAAGGTAAAATATTGATATGCTAGTTCATAAATTAAAGGACTTCTATAAAAGGCATGGTTAAGAGAATTAAAAATCATGCTAAAGACTGGGAGAAAAAACACTTTCAAAGCATATATTTTGCTAAATTATGTTGAGAATACATAGGAAACTCTCATAATAAGAAAATAAACAAAAGATTTGGACACAATAAAAATGGACAAAAGATTTGGACACTTTATGAAATAAGATATATAGATGTCACATAAGTATATGAATAGAATGTTTCATGTCAGCGATCATTAGGGAAATCAATATTAAAACCACAAGGAAATACCATTACATACCTATTATAATGCCTATAATACAAAAGACCAACAAATTAAGTCAAGGTGAGGAATCTGGATAAATTGAAACTTCTTGGTGGCAGAAACATTACAGTCACTTTGGCAAACACTTTGGCAGTTTTTTTAAAGTGATAAATATATACCTACCATATGACCCATTTGTTTCATTCATGGCTGTATTCCAGAAAAATTAAAGCAATTCCAAAAAAGACTTGTACACAAATGTCAAAACAATGTTATTTATAATGTCAGCAAGCTGGGAACAACTCAAATATCCATCAACATGTTAAAGGTTAAATGAATTGTGGTATACCCATTCAATGGAAAAATATACAGCAATAAAAGGAGTGACTGATTTGATGCATACAATAATTAGTCACAGACTTTGTTGGGTGAAAGAATACACATACCAAACCAAACGGGACCTACAGTATTTTTTATCTAAACTTCTAGCAATTATAAACCAATCTATGTAGAGATAAAACCTGTCCATGATTATCTAGGAATGAGTGAAGAGTGAGAAGCATTAGGAGAGATGACCAGAGTAGCAAGATGTAACTCTTGGACTGGTGAATATGGTCATTATTTTGATTGTGGTGATGATTTTACAGACCTCTTTCTTTCTCCCACAGCCTGGTGTGTGTGCTGGGGGGGGGGGGGGGGGGGGGGGGGGGCGCCAGTGCATGTGTGTTTTTGTGTTTGTCCTTGTCTCTGTGTGTGTGTGTGTGTGTGCATTTTTAAAAACATGTAGTTTGTTGTATGTCAATTATAACTCAATAAAAATGTTGTTAAGAATCATTTTTCCAGCTATGAGATGCTTGCACAAAGCTGTAGGATATGCAATGAAATGTCCTACAGAGCTCATGTTCCACTTAACTTCATCCTAGAAAATGGTGCATTAAGACTAAAACTAGGCCGTATGAAATCAAAGGATGTAGTTAAAATGATAATTTTATGCTCTTGAAGGGAACTACTATAAATGCAAACACTAAACAGCAGAACAATAGTTTCTAGAAATTATGGAGTTCAAAATCACAGGAAACATAAGTTGAAAACAACATTAAATCTGACTGCAAACTGATCTGTGAATTGAAATCAGAAACTGGTAAATTTCTTAAAGTTTTGCTTTTTTCAGCCTTCAGAATGAAAATTGCCAAACTTTAGATTGTAAAAACCATATATTTCTGCTATAGGAGAAAACACTACACAATAATTTATAGGTAACCGAGGAAGTGTTTACAGAAAGATTAAATGCTCAAACATATTTGGAGAGTTTTCTATAAATAGTAAACATCCACAGGTCCTAAGATGAGCTTGAAGCATAATGTGAGCTACCCTTGTAACAGTCCAAGTAGTAAAGGAAGCCTCCTGGGCTATTAATCAAATCGTGTGTAATAAAACCAGATTTATTTCTAAGAAGACTAATAGAAGACACCCTGGGATTGCTGCAAATATCAGATCAGAATGATTTATAAAGCGCTCTTGAACCAGAGCCTGGGGTTTCTGGGAACCAAGTCATAGATTTTTTGTTCTGTTGTTTTGTTTTGTTTTTGTCTTTTAACCAATGCCAAACACAGGCATGCGTGGTACTCATGTGATTTGTTTTTGATTTTCCTCGAATTGTTGAAGATTCCAGTTGTTAGCATACTGAGATTTTATATCAGGCGATGTTAATTTAATTTGAAAATACCTCTCTTCTCAGGCAGCATGTTTCTGCTTCTTCCGTCAGTGAGATTAATAAAGAGAAAGCAAACACAATAGCAGCATCACCAAGACAACCAGAATGGAGAGGTTTATTAGAACAGAGACTAACAAGCTGTAGAGCTGAAGCTTGACAGAAAAGCAATAGAATCATAGAGAAGGTAAGTAACCTTCAAATTAGTAAATCAATCTGGTGCAAAGATTTGCGAGCCCTTCATAATTCCAAGGTATTGCACTACTTACAATGGCAATAATGCAGAGCAAGGAAATCATGCAAAAGTCAAAAACTCATCAGCCAAGAAGGTATATGATCTCAGTCATAAATGGCAGTGAAAATGTGAATGGGTGAAAAATAGCAGAAAAGTTTGAAGAAAAGATATGTGAATGGACAGTTGTCAAGAAAAAGAAGGGAGTTAAACTTTGTTATGTGATGGGTTGGGAGGTTAGCCTAGAAAGGGAAGGACATTTAGTCTAGGAAGTCACTTCTCAGGAATATTAGTGGAGGAGCACACATGTTTAGCAGAAGGCTAGACTATATGAGGATTTAATATAAATTAATTTTATTTTTACTCTAGGACCATATCTAAAAATGAACTGCCTAGAGACACATTGAACAAGTCAGAAGTTGGGAGATAAGAGTCCTGCTAATTTGAACACCTTCTTCCTTACCCTGGGCTCAAAGCACCCATAAAATTCTTCTTCATCACACCTTGTATTTATTTCCTAGTGCCATCATAACAGAGTATAGTAAAACAAGTGGCTTCAAACAAATTCATTGTCTCCCAGCTCAGGAGATGGGAGATTGAAAAAGGTGTCAGCAGGGCTGTGCTCTTTCCAGATGTTCTGAGGAAGAATCGGTGCCTGGTCTCATCCAGTTTCTGGTGGCTACAGGTGTTCCTTGTTCTGTGGTTCATCCCTCCAATCTCTGCCTCTGTAGTTAGATTGCCTTCTCCTCCTTTCTCTTCTCTGTGCTTCAATTTTATCAGGAAAAACTGTGTTTGCATTTAAAGTTCATCCAGATTACTCGAGATTAGCACCTCCCCTGTAAATTCCTGCACTGATCACACCTTTGTGATATTAGGGAATATTCATTCTTTGGCCATATTATTTGATACTTATAAGTTCTGGGAATTATACATGTCTATTGAGGTGTGTGTTAGTCAGTTAGTCAGTTTGTCAGTGCTGTGACCAAAATTCCTTTTAGAAACAACTAAGAGGATTTAAAGTTTATTTGGGGCTTGTGTTTGCAGAGGTCTCAGTTCATGGTTGGCCAACTCCATTGCTTTGGCACTAAGATGCTGCAGAATATAATGGCTGAAGGGTGAATCAGAGGAAAGCTGCTAAGCTCATGGCTACCAGAAAGCAGAGAGAGTGAGAGGAAGGGGTTAGGGAGAAAATAAATGTCCAGGCCACACTATTGATAATCTACATCCCCCAACTAGGTCCCACCTCCAGGAGTCCATTCAGTTATCAAGCTGACCACTGATGAGGTCAGAGCCCCCATGATCCAATCATTGCTCAAAAGTCCCAACTCTTAACCTTACTGTTTTGGGGACTATGCTTTCAACACATGAGCTTTTGGGGACATTCCAGAGTCAAACCATAACAGGGTGAATACTATTTATTCAACCCACTATGTACTATCTCTGTGGAAAAAGGTATGTGTGTGTGTGTGTGTGTGTGTGTGTGTGTAAAAGTGTTACTAGTAAAAAGAGAGTATGATCACAATTTGTAAATTATAATAAAATACATAATGCTTTTTATTGTAAATTCCATGTCAATTGATTCTCAAAGGATATTTTACTGATTTTTTGCTGAACCCATATAGTCATAGCAAAACTGGTTGCAATTGGTAAACATGTAGATTTCCCAGGGAATATTGATTAACATTTTACTTTATATGAAGAAAGATGAAGGTGAACTTTGCTCCATTACCAACAGAGTAGAAAATTTTTGCTGAACTGAGTAATAGTTTTATAATACTGAAAGTTTCCTTGTGTGGGTGTGTAGCTAGCTATAATGTTGACATTAATAGACAGGAAATACCTTGAAGTTTAAAATTTATTATTAACATTTTTTCCCTTTACTTTCTTAAGTCTAGATAATGAACAAAGCAACAAATTAAGTCCTGATTTATAGAGTTTGCTGATTTCCTTGGTTTAAATATTCCCACCACGTCTGAATTGAAGCTACTAACATGAAACCATTAAATGCAGAGTTTGCAAGAGGTATTCAACAGCACAGAATCATATAGTATTTATACCTTACAGGATATCATACATCAATTAACCTCAAGTTGAGATCATAGTAAAATAGTGAGGAAGGGATGAAGTTTGATATTATTTTTTTTTTGTTTTCAATATAATTTTAAGTTGATATAATTTAATTTCAGTAATGGCCATATTTAAAAACTGACTTGCAAAATTCCTGAAAATTTGTCATTTGCAAAGTATTACAAGCAGTTTCTAATACACTGTCATCACATGATGATGAAGGTCAGAAGGAAAAAATTTCCAATCTTAACATCAGTTACACTGACAATTAATAAAGAAAAATATTTTAAAGTCTTTAGTCTTTTCTAGGACTACTGATATGACTTCCATGTCAGTGGTCTGGATAAAACAAACAAGTAAGTAAATAAAAACACTGAATTCTATGTTGTATCAAAAATTGAATTATAATAAATAAGCAGAGCAAGAAGCCAAATTCCTGCTCGACATTTCAAAAGTTTCAGCTGTTGCTACTGATGAGTCTGTAGGTAAATTTCATTTAAGAGCTAGCTCACTGACGAGTCCTAATTCAGCGTGATTCCATATCCACCAGCTAATTCTCAGTTTTACTGTGTGACATTAGCCAAGTCACTTTCTTTATGCTGAAGTTTTCTTAATTTGCAAAATGAAGATGTCCTACCTTCACAAGGGTATCATAAACTGTAACAAATTTAAAATGATTACATATTCAAAATGCAATGACACCATTAAAAACAGTAATTAAGAAAATTATTAGGAAATGTGATAACTACTTTGGAACCCGGATATTACTTTCTAAGTAAGGGAGAAGAAAACAAAAAGGAACAGCCCTACATCATCTTTTACAGACTGTCTTCAGGGTTGGAGGGTTCCCATTACAGGCACTCTCACACAAAAGGGAGACAGGAACCTGTGACTCACCCCCCAGGTTTGAGAGTCATTAAAAATAATAAATAAATAAATAAAGATTTCCTGCAAAAGGATCCCAAGGAAACAATAATTATTATTTAATGGGATTCACGATGGCACAATAAGTATCACTGTCTTCCCACCTGAGTTATGAACAAAGTAGGAAAGGCAGATAAACAACCAAATAACATCTTTATAACCAAGAGCAGAGGATTTGGCTTTTATCAGTAAGTAAGTAGACTTTCTGAATTACCACCATAAATAATTGGATTATCCACCATGTCAGTGTCAGAGGAAGGCACTGTATACTTTTGTACTGGAATAAAACCTTTAGAGTTTATAGTCTGGATTGAGATAAGGCTGCTTCTCAGTTCCACAAGATTGCTTCCAGAGAGAGAGAGAGAGAGAGAGAGAGATTTGGTCCAAGTACTTCCTCTTGAATGGAGAATGAGTGGATGATGAGGCATAGAAAAGCCCAGAATGTGAAGCTAATAGTTCTCCCTCCACATGGATGGAATCTTTGAATGGAGAAAGCTCACCCTTCCCAATCCCACCACACCATCATTCAAAAGGGTCAGCACAGGAAAAGAGAGATGTAGAAGCTATTTTTAAGGTGGGCTCATCCTCAGTAAAGAATTTAGGATCAAGGAAAGGACAGTGACCTTTCAGTTCACTCTTAGTCAATGCTGGGCTCAGTGCTAGGGGCTCAGAAAAATTGAACAATTTAAACAAGATTTTACCACCAGCAGTGGCATATGATATACCATGTGCTTTTCAAAAGCAGAGATTAAGCCTTAATAATTCCTTAATAATGGCCAGTTTATTCACAGCCTGAACATTGCAAATTATTTTAACTATTTGGAGAAGGACGAAGGGGAAAAGGGAAGGAAGGAAGGAATTAAGTTAGTTGAGAGAAATAAATTCAAATTCAGGTTTGACCAGCTCCAAAAGCAGATCCTTTCTCCACCCTTCATTTCCTGCCTAGGAGTGGTACATTAAGTCTGATGACTGCAGGAGTGTCATCACAGGTGGGAAGGATGTCCTCCTGAATGATCATTTTCATAAGAACATTAAGTCTTTTTAAAGGCAATGTGCTCAGTGTTCCAACTAGCTCAGACACTGTGCAGACTGCCTGCTGAGATGACATATAATCTCTCGGGTCCTCAAACCAGACAGAGAAAAACAAAATGAATGGCATCTAATACATAATGGTGCTCATAATCATACTTAAGATCAGCGTGTTCTGCCATAAATAACAGTGTAACTACAAGCTCTCATTAGCATATTTTAGGCATTTTCTCTCTACACAATATACAAGGCTGGATTTGACATTCTTTTGCTGTTAAAGATTGTTCTTATAACATTGACAAACTTTGATATATGGGATTAATCTCTTTAACTCATTTATTCAAAGGATAATACTTCAACATACCCATGGTTAGATAAGCAAACAATAAATATCGTGAAAACATCATACGTGATCTGTTGGCTGGAAAAGTCAAGTAAGAATGGAAAGTCATCGTGGAGTTCAAGAGGTTTTCTGCTATTCACATCCTTTGGAATTTAAGAGTTTCATCTACAAAGAAAAACTAAGCTCTCCGTTCAATGAGCCGTTTAAATGTAAAAGTGAAATTTCAAAGTGCTTTATATTAGTGGAACAGATACTGAGGCCTCTTTTAAACTTATCGAGTCAGTAACGTGAGTCTCTCCCCTTTTGAAGATTCTCACATGAATGTGCCACCAGCCTGCCTTTTCGAGTTACCCACTATATTGACAGCTGAAGCAAATGTTACACTGTTGTGTTCAGAAGGATGTCAGTAACCATCTGTATGAAGACAGAGGCCTGGAGCCAGTGACCTCTTCACATCTTTTGTGGTCTGAAATATGGTGATCTGTGATTACATGTAAAAAGTTGCAATTTCAGACAACTGGGATCCCAGGTGGTTAAGTGGTAAAATTGCTATTATCAGCAGGCTGCTCGTGAGCACCACCCTGGCCTCAGAGCTTGTCGTCTTCCTCTGACTCAAGAGTGTCAACTGCAGCAGCCTCAACTGCAGTCGCTTGAAAGATTGTGCCTAAATTCAGCCTGATCCTCCAATGCAGGCATGCCAGCCTGCTTCTGAGACTGGGAACACTCTGCAATCGGGCCTGCATCTCAATTCTGTTTTTACAGTGATTATTCAAAACCAAAATAAGTCTTAAATCCTACCTCTTCAGTATGAGGATTCCATTGCTACCTTAAGTAATCACCATAAACTTAGTGGCTTAAAACCTCACAAATCTATTATCTTATAGTTCCTTAGGTAAGAAATCTTATCTGGGTCTCTGGGCTGAAATCAAGGCCTCAATGGGGCCGCATCCCTTTCTGGAGGCTCTAGAAGAACCTGGTTTCTTGTCTTGAGGCCATCCACACTCCTTGGCTCATTCCCCCTTCCTCCATCTGCAGATCCAGTCACACCACATCTCTGAATGTCATTCCATTGTCACATCTTCTCAGTACAGTCAAGGAATGTTCTCCATTTTTACAGATTCATGTGATTCTGCTGGGCTCACCCAAACAATTCCCCTCTCAAGATCCCTGCCCTGAAGGTTACCTTCGAAACCCCTATGTCATGAAAGGTCACCTATACATACGTCGCGGAAACAGACACTTCCTGAAGGGTGGGGTTGGGCACTATGCCACTTATCATCTCCATTATGAAATGTCTCATGATTTTTCTAGCCCTCACTTGCTAAAGTGTATCTTTCACTATGGTAGTCAAAGTGCCCCATAATTTAGCAATTCATTTATTATTAGCTTTTAAAAATATATTTCAAATATGTCTTGGTCATTGCAAACTTCCTGAAGGCAGAATTTCTGTTTTTTGTGACCTCTGTCTTCTTTCTCTATTCTCATCATGTTTACAGTGCTGACCATGTAACAATTAGCAGGTTTTCTAAGATATTTATTTAAACGTGAGAAAATATTTTTAGTTTTTATAGTATTTTAAGTCTGGTAGTTTTTTTTTTTTTTGCTTGTTCGTTTTGTTGTTGGTACTGGAGATTCCACCACAGGCGCTCTACCACTAAGTCACATCCCCAGCCCTTGTTACTTTTTATTTATTTTTTTTATTTTTTGAATAATATTTTTTTTTTTACAAGTTAGAATAAAGACACAAAGACAGTTCAGGGGACCAAATGGGGAGATGACTGAACCCCTCAAAGCCCCAAATGGAGTGGAGGGAAAAAGGGAGAACAGAGTAGAAAAAAAAAAAGTCAAAGTAAAAAAAGAGCTTCCCCTTCTTCCCTCCCTATGGAGCCCAAGGGGACCATGGCCATACTTTTTATTTTGAGGCAGAGTCTCGATAGGTTTCTGAGGGTCTCACTAAGTTGTGGAGTTCTCACTAAGTTGCTGAGACTGGCCCTGAATTTCCTATCTTCCTGCCTCAGTTTTCCTTAATGCTGAGATTACAGGTATGCACCACCACAGCTGGCCAAGCTCGGTTATTTTATTAAACCCAAACTGAATACCAGGAAATGAACACCAGAAAGATGATATGAATCCCTAAGGAACCATGAGGTAAGACAAAGCATTCAATACATTCTACCTTACCATCCATCAGTACTCCTTCTGTTACCTCAGTTTAAATGTCTCTTAAATAATAATCTTTAAACCATCCTTAAATAACAGGCCAGGACATTATACTTAGTATGTATTGTCCATCATTTATTAGTATGAAAATATGCCAATTTCATAAACCATGTTTACATGCCATTAGCCTAGAATATTTTAATTAAAGAATATAAAAATATTCTAAATACCGAAGAGAACTCTAATTCTATATTATGATTTTTCTTCCTTTAAGTTCTTCTTCTGGAATTTAATGCAGGGTAAATTGTTTGCTACAGTAAATTCTTGATGAAGTCCTCCTCACTTCTGGCCAGTGTTTTGTTGCTCCACCATATAAATGAAAAGTTTCTGAGTATCAGCTTGCAACTAAGAAAATTTTGGTTTCTGTCCAGCTCAGTTATTGAAATATGAACAGTATCAAGAATTTTCTGCATGAATAAGTACATTCACAGAAATCGGTGATTCTCGAGAGAAGTTTATGACCAGGAAAAAAGTGGTAAAATGAATAAACAAAACAAAGATTGTTTCTAATTGCCTACAGAGAAAAAGAAGATGGATTCCATTTTCTAAGTAATCTGATAAATAGAGGTTGTTAGGATGATCTCAGATAAAGCACCCTATTCAATTAAAACGTGATAGTCATCCTTGTATACATGTAGTCTGAATTTAAAATTTCATAATATATCCAAGCAAGAAATATTCACATCTAATTTATGAAATGGCTTAAATGGAAACCTAACACAATTAACCACAGCAATTTTAACCCAGGTGATTCTCCAACAATGATAAAGAAATTTTCAATCAGTAAAACGAGAAGGAATGTCCACTTCAAAAAAAGTAAATCTAGACACTGAATTACACCCTTCCAAAATATTAATTTAAAATTAACTGGAAACCTAAATGTAAAATGCAAAACTATAAAACTTCTAGGATAACAAAAGACAAAATCTAAGTAGCCTTGGTTTGATGATGACTTCTTAAATACAGTACCAGAGGCAAGACCCATAGAAGACTTTGATAAATTGAACTTCATTAAAATTTAAAGTTTCTATTTTGAAAAACACACTGTTCAGAAAATGAAAAGACAAACCACAGAGTAGGAGGAAATATTTTCAAAATACATCCACATATTCAATAAAGGACTGATAGCCAATATATGTAAAGAATACTTAAAACTCAGCTGTAAGACAACAAATGATCCAATTAAAATGTGAGCAAAAGATCTAAACAGACATCCTACCACAGAAATATACAGAAGACAAATAAGCTTATGAAAGGATTTTCAACATCGTACATCATTAGAGAATTTCAAACCAAGACAACTGTGAGCTACCCATACACATCTATTAAAGTGGCTAAAATTCAAAACACTGACAATACGAAATGCTGATGAGATTTGCCACAGCAGGGATTCTCATTCATTGCTGGTGGAAATGCAAAACGGACCAGCCACTTTGCAGGAGAGTTTGAGAGTTTCTTATGTCTCCTAGATGTTCACCCAAATGAGTAGAATATTTATGTCTATTGTAGGAGTGGAGGGAACCCCCTTGTTGTCCTGAGAATTCAAGTCTACTGAAATAAAGTGACAATAGTCACAGTTACAAGAGAAAAGACATACGGTATGCACAAGGAGCCAAACAAAATGTGGAACTCAAACAAGAGCTAGATGGTGGAAGCTAAAATACCTTCTTCACAGAGAAGAGGGAAGTGGGGGCTATAGGCAATTTTATAGGGATGGTAAATGATTTGAGGATGAGATTAATGGGCCTGAAGAACAGACAATGACATAAAACCAAGTTCCTCTAGAGTCTAGGTGTGATGTTTGATTTTCAGATTTTTCCTCTATAAGTTTAATGTTTCTTGGTTAATTAAATTCCTGTAAGAAGATTGAAGTCAATTGTGTTCCTCCTTGATAGATCCATCTTTAGATAGATAAAGGGAACTTCAGAGAAGAACCTCATCCAGCATCTTCTAATCCTTATGTGCTTTTAATTTTAAATGGTTAACATACCAAGGAGCAAAATTTTGAGGATCCACTTTCTGAGTCTCAACACCATTAAAAAACTGCGCACGTATGTCCATAGCAAATTTATTCACAAATACCAGGACTCAAAAACAGCCAAGATGTCTTTCAGTGGTGATTGAATAAATCAACTATAGTGTATCTGGACAATGAAATATTATTTAGGGCTAAAAAGAAATTAGCTACTAAACTATAAAAAGACAGCGAAAACTATATTACATTGCTTAGTGAAAGAAGGCTGTGTGGCAAGATTACATTCCATATGACTGTAACTATGTGCTCATCTGGAAAAGAAAAACCTATAGAGGCATTCAAAGAATCAGCAGGTGCCATGAGTTGGAAGGGCTGGGGATGTATAGGTGGTGCACAAAGGATTTTTAGGGCACTGAAACTGTTCCGTGTGTAGACCTTATGCATTTGGAAAAGACCATAGAACTGTACAACACAAAGAATGGAACCTAATGTAAACTATGAACTTCAGTTAATACTAATGTATCAATATTGGTTCATCAATTATAACAAACATCAATGCCAGATGTTAATAATGGAAGAAGCAGTGGATAGGACATTCGGAAGAGAAAGAGTAAATGGGAACCCCTGAGGTTTCTGTTCAAGTTTTCTGTAAATTTAAAACTTCAATAAAAAACAAAGCTCATTAATTACAAAAGGCAACATCGAGCTATAATCTATAGCAAATAAAAA
Organism: Sciurus carolinensis; assembly: GCF_902686445.1. Classification (NCBI taxonomy): domain Eukaryota; kingdom Metazoa; phylum Chordata; class Mammalia; order Rodentia; family Sciuridae; genus Sciurus; species Sciurus carolinensis. The sequence goes on along the minus strand of NC_062222.1, from coordinate 58,935,117 downwards.
AGCTTTTTTATTTTAAAAGAAAAATGTTAATCATAAAGTATAGAGTGTATTTATTTTATATTCCTCATTACACATACTTTATGACACTTCAAATCATAAACCTAGTGGAACAGAAAATGTGGGGTAGAGAAGAAATAAACACTAAAATTCTATAAATGACATCTTAAAAAAGAAATCTATTTATATGCTACCACCCCAATGTACCATAAAAATAGATTATAGTTTAACCCCTAAAAGAAACATAAAAAGAATGACTAGTAGATATAATATTTAGATTACTAATAGGAAAAAAATCTGTAACTTGTATGATGAACTGAACTGGAGTGAGCTCAGCAAAGGCTCTCAGAAATTTAAACTATTCTCTTGAGAGACTAGGGATACTATACATTCTCTGCCTTGCTGCTTCCTCATGTTGGAGAGAAGGAAACTGTTTTTTCTCAAGCTGGGCAGAAGAAAAGATTTTGTGAGTCCCTCTTTTAGCTGTAATTGCAGAATGATAAACATCATTTACCATCTCAGAAGGAAGATGGGCAAGTATTTTTTAATTTTTAATTAGTCTAATTTTATTTACATTAATAACAGTTTTTGAAAGTTCTCATTTATTTGTTAATTTATGCATTCATTCAAAAACAGCACAGAAATTCTTAATATCCAGTCTAGACACTGACAACCATGATCAAAATGGATCAGGTTCTTGTGCTCACTAAATTTTTGTTCTGGTAGGAAAACATAGATAATAGACATGCAAACAAATGCTATGAGACTATTGAATAGTGAGGACTTTATAAAAAATAAAATAAAACAAGGTAAAATAATAAATAGTGTCAGGAAAAGTAGGGTGTTCCTTAAGAAGAAGACAAGATAAACAAAGAAGGCCTCTGGGATAATATTTGAGAATTAAATAACATAATTAATTCTCAAGAAAACCATATATGTGTTAGTTTTCTATCACTATAGCAACACTTGAGATTAATGTTTTATAGGGAAGAAAGGTTTATTTTGGCCATGGTTTCAGAGATTTCAGTACATGTTTAGTTGTTTCTTGCTTGTGGGCCTGTGGTAAGGCAGAATATCATGGTGGGAACACATGGCAGAGGGAACTGCTTGCCTCATGGCAGCCAGGAGGCAAAGAGAGAGGAAAAGAAGGTGCCAGAGTTCCAGTATCCTATCAGCATGCCTCCAATAACCTAACTTCCTCCCGCTTCCACTGGGCCACCTCCTAAGATTGTACCACATCCCAATAATGCCATGGACTGGAGACCATGCCTTTAACACATGGGCTTTGAGGATACTTATTCAAATCATTGCATCATATTAATCCTGATTAAACCAGATATCTGTATATATAGTTTAATCTATATAAGCTGTATGTATATGTATATACACTATATAAACTATGTAGATAGTTTACATATACAAAGATACATATAGGCGCTGCTCTAACAAATTGAAGAGAGACAGAAAATGTACAAATAAGGAAATAGATAAATAGCACAATTTTAGACAGTACTAAATGCTATGTGAAAAAAATGGCAGTGTAGCAGATAGAGATAGAGCATGTACATTTTTTTGAACAGTAATCTCCTGTAATCTACAAAACTGCCCTACTTTATATCCTACTAGCACTATATAAAAGTAAATGCATTCACATATGTTGGCCACCTCATATATCATCAAAATCTTTGACCATTCTGACAAGAGACAATGCAATGTTACTGTAGTTTTAATTGCATTCTTTTATTTGTACTTTCTTTTTAACTGCTTTCAGTCTGTTCTTATTTATTTTCAAAGACTATAGTAATAATTGTCAGTAGTGTTTAATAATCAATTATTTGTCTACCCACTGATGCATGAAATTCACTCCTTCCTTAAGGTTCCAGCTTTTCTTTTTTTCTGAAATAAGTCCTTTGCTATATTTGTCAATGAAAACCTGTGTATGGGATGGGGGTATGGCTCAATGTAGAGAATTTGCCTAGTATGTGCAAGGCCCTTGGTTCAACTCCCAGCACCAATTAAGAGAAAGAAAGAAAGAAAGAAAGAAAGAAAGAAAGAAAGAAAGAAAGAAAGAAAGAAAGAAAGAAAGAAAGAAAGAAAGAGAGAGAGAGAGAGAGAGAGAGAGAGAGAGAGAGAGAGAGAGAGAGAGAAGAGAGAAAGAAAGAGAGAAAGAAAGAAAGAAAAAGGAAGGAAGGAAGGAAAATCTGTCTATGTATTAAAAGGCTTTTACTCATGAATGATCACTTAGATATTTTTTTCCCCAAAACATCTTTGAAGATAAGATCTGTTCCATTATCTTCTGGCATCTGCCTCTTGGCATGACATATCTGTTTTCTGTCTAATTGTTGGTTCCAGAAGATGATCTGTCTATTGTCTCTGGTGACTTCAAGATTTACTTTTGGTTTTGAAGTTCTTTACAACATCATTAAAATGTTTATAAGTGTGAGTTTTACTTTACTTTTCTTATTCATTTATTTACACACAAGATCTCACTATGTTGCCCAGACTGGTCTTAAACTCCTAGACTCACATGTTCCTTTTGCCTTAGGTTTCTGAGTAGTTGGGACTACAGGTTCAGGCCACTGTACCCAATTCTGAATTTATGTTTATATCCTGCTCAGAACTATAGAGAGTTTCTCATTCTATGCATGATACTTCAACAGCTTCTTCAAATTTTCCATTTGTTTTCCCTATTATGCTTTATCAGTTATTTCTTTTAATTCACTAATTCTCCCTCTCTTTCTGTCCACTCTATTTAATTCATCCATTGTTAGATATCTGTTTCTAGAACTTTATTTCATCTTTATATCTGATATTTAAAATAAATCTATTGTATTTCTGTATAACCTTAAATAGTTTATTTAAGCAATAAAATGGTAAGCAATAAAAAATGTGAGAAAACTGATAGGGGTTTTTTTTAGGTTGAGGAACAGATATGAGGTGAGCATGAAAAGAAGAGGATGGCATAAAGGAAAGTCCCAGAGATAGGTAATAGCTAGATCCTGCAGGGTGCTGTACGCCAATTTAAGGAGTCTGAAAATTCCTTCTAGGTGAGACAGCAGGGTTCTACATCAGAAACTGATACAATTTTATTTATGTTTAGAAAGAAGCTTTATATGAAAATAGAACAGAGCTGGGCAAAGTGAGAGGCAGCTACTTCAGAGATTATGATGACTTGGAATGTGTCACTCTACTGAAAATGGAGGAAAGTAAGAAATGGTCTTGAGTGCATACTATCCAAGGTTCATAACTTTATATACATTATTGTTTTAATCTTTACAATAGATGTTAAATTATTATTCAATTTTGCAGATGTTCAAGTTGAGACTTAGACATGCCAGAAAATTTGTTAAATTCACAGAGTTGCTATCAGGTATAAACAGTTTTTGACCAAGATCTCTTAATTTAGTGATTCTTCATAGAAGAGAGATAACAAGTAAACCAATAAATGGGCTGGATATGTTCAGACTGTAGTGGTGATATGAAGGAGATAAAATGGAATAATCAAGAGAGAACAGAAATTGGGGTAGAGATAATTCTGTAAATTCAAATAGAGAGCAGTTGACAGGGAGACTCAGTTGAGTCAATCTGGTTCATAATGTGAGCCTTGTACTAAGGGATATTCTTTTAATCTGTTTTCATCTTTTCATCTATAGTGAGCACTATCCTAGTCTAAGACACTCTATCAATTTCTGTTCATAATAAAACTTCCAAAATGGACAGGGTCCCCCTTCGCAGCATGGTGAGGGGGTTGGTTGTGTTCAAGTTGTGAATGGAGTAAGGATATCAATAAGGACATCAGATTCCAACATATACCCACACTTGGTAGATAATCCTGGAAAAATAACCCTAAAGTTACAGAAAATAAATGACAGGTGTCATCTTAAAGAGTACAGCAGAAGAAGAGCAAAGTCTGAGGATGAGGTCTTAGCTTCCAACAATATACCTTGATGAATGAATGAATCAATAGCCCTGTGGAGTTCATTTCCAACCTAAAAGAGTATCAGAATTTTAAAGTGAACCACCAAGGTCTTTCCATTTAGTAGACAATCAATAGGATTCAATTACTTTGTTCAAATAACATAATTTTAGTTTTCTTTTTATACTCTTTATATTGGGAAGTGTTCGGCATTAAGAAGAGGCCCAGTTGCAAGAAAAAGTGTGACCTAAAGCAATCACAATGTTTCTGTCTGGCCCTCTTATATTGACTGATACCAGTCTGTGCATCTCCTAGCTGGGTCTTATGGAAATGCTAAATCAACTGAAGAAATCACCACTTGACTTGATAGATGACAGGACTGTGAGAAGTGTTCACATATTTGACTGTGATGGCTGGGATCATTTTCATCCAGTGACAAAGCACAAGTCTATAACTGAGAATGTCTTATTCAATGCTCACCAGCTATAAAACCAAAGACAATGTTCTTTCTCATCAATAGCTCAGAAAGAAAAAGAAGCTGTCTGGGTAAGGGGAATGGAGGCATTGCTACAAGCCAAGTTTTGGCGCTCTGCCCAGAACTCTATGTATGTTCATCTTTAAAAAAAAAAAAAGCATTTATTCTTTTCCATGTACAAGATAAGAATAGTAAAAAATCCAACCATTCAGTCAGTATCAATATCCTACATTCTGAGGTTAGGCTACCTGGTCCAAACCCTTGAATGCTTCCTGCTGGTCAAATGATTTAGGACAAGTGATAGAAGCAAACAAAACTCAACTTCTTCATCAGTAAATGGCTTAGAATAATTGTACCTTTCCCCCATAAGAGATGTGATAAGACAAAATGAAGAGAACTCAAATGCTTCTTAATTGTATGTGATCAATAGTAACAACTTTCAAAGCACTTTCTTAATATGAGACGTAGAGAAGTAATTAAATTATCATTCTGTAATGGGAGGGTTGCTATTTATTGATTTAGGTACCAAGCTTTTGGCTAAAATTATCTATTGGGTTGCACCCAATACACGACTATTTTAATGGTGTTTGATTTTCTTTAAATCCAAGACCTCATAAATAGTCAGCTATAACTGAAGGCACATTGTGGAATAAAAAACTATATGCTCTTTACTAAACAGTTATGAACTCAAGCATGAATATATATCCAACGAGCTACAGATAGTATTTAATTTGGCATTTATATTGATTTTCTGTTTCTTCTTGAATTAGCAGAACATTTTAGACAGGAATGTCTGAAGTATCTCTCTCTTCTTGTACATTTATATCCCCATCTTTCATTGTTTAATCTTCTGTTGTTCAGGATAACTTTCCTGTGTACGCAATGCAGTGGTAAAACTTTTAATACCAATCTCTGGGATTCTTTATTCCATCCTTCTTTAATAACTGCTCTATGCAGTGCTGGAATTTAAGATCTTTCTCTTTCAAGACTTTCTCTATCAAATTCTGGCTGCAGATAATTATCCCTTATTACATAGATACAACCCAGGAAATGACTGGTTCCTTTATTTTCAAGGTACTGCAGTTCTGTATACTATCTCTTGGATCAAAATTCAAGATTCTATAGTCTTGACCCTGAGCCATCATAGAATGGAGTGATTTTTATTACTAGCTTCTCTTCGGTAAAAACAAAGTAGTTTTCGGGGCAAGAACGACAGATAGGTAGTTAATGTTCTTCCTGTTAAAAATTGTCCTCACTCATCAGATGTAAAGAACTCATCAGCTTACATGATCTTTACAATGCAACACTAACATGAATGATCATTCCTGAAGTCATTAAGAATTTAATCTTTAAATTATTTGTTACCCACTTTCACATGTTGTTTCAGTTGTACTTTCACATAAATCACAAGCACTTGACCCTCATAATCACCCTATATGATAGGTTGGGCAAGTCCTTTCCTTAGAGGACTTCAAGACCCTGAGCAGTTCTCTCCGGAGGACTCTGCTCATGACTGGAGAAGCCCAGATGAGGATTCAGACTGAGAATCACATTCAAGAATTCGATGCCATGAAGTCTTCATCATATATTATCTTTATTGAATATCAGTCAGTTCATGATTTCTTTGTAATTCAGCAAAATAAAAGTTCACCAAAGGGGGGGAAACTAGTATCATATTACTATGTTTTTCTCCTTTTCTATCAATAGCCTAAATTTGCATAACACTTGAAGGATATGGGCGTATAGTCAGTGATTATTTACTACTGTTGTTCCTTCATGGCAATGAATGGAAATAATAAGGCACAAAATAGAATATTCTTTAAAAAAGGGTGACTCATGATCTTGGTACTTGGTATAGATTGGAGGCAATATAATAAAATAAAAAGGCACATACTCTAAGCCTAGGGAGCATGAACTAAGAGCAGATCGGTATTTTATTTGTTGTTTTATTTTGGCAAGTCTTTTACACTCCCTAGTCTTAATTTCTTCTGTAAAATAGGAACTATGCCTCCTAATTTGCACAATTATTTTAACTACACTAGAATGTATAAAAGAGTACATAGCATACATTTGATTTTCAACAAATATTAAACATTATGAAAATTACACATTTTAAGAAACTTGAAGCATAGAGAATCTAGAAAGCCTTTCCAATGTCAGGAAGTAAGCTGCTGCCTGAGTTTGAAATATAATCCATGTGTCATCATTTGTTTACTTGCTTCAAATGAGGTCAGTATCAAGTGTCCTTTCCAGAAAAATTTTAATTAGAATGTTTTCTCTGTATTATCGTTAAAATCCATATAAAATAATTACATATGTATGGTCTACAGAGAAAGACACTTTATTAGTGGTAAATCAATGGTAGAAAAATATATTTTATCTTTTATTATCTTAATGAAGATATAAACTAAAGAAAACCTACATATTTAGTATCTAATCATATACTCTCTCAGAGCCTCACTTAACTCATCCTTCAAACGAGAGTATTAGAATTAAGTATAAATTTAACCATGTTATTATCCTATAATTAAATAGGAAAAATAAATCCTGAGATAATAATGCAATATTTTGAGTTTGGTAGAACTGGTACTCAAAAAAGTGTTTTGTCAGGATTGTGGAACATTGGTTGAGTACAGCTATTGATTCACATAACCAGTAGGAAGGTAGTCATTGCTGCTAGCTTTACTCTTTGATGAACTTAAGCCTTGAACATGAGTACTGTGTGCCAGGTAGTTAGAAACTTGGGAATTATATCAGTCAATTATTTTACCTTTTTAAAACTAACCAAGATCCCATACCTTTAAATATATGCCCTACTTACCTACTTACGGTGAGGTAAACCAGCAGGTGTCTCTCATGGAAAGGGAGTTCTCAGAGGTCCTAAAATTGGAGCCATTAGGAGCTCCCTTCTGTAGAAGAGTCAAGTAGAAAATTTTGTTTCATTTCTTGAAACCAAGAGATTTATTCCCTGAGATGGAGAAATGGAAAAACTATACTGCAAGCTTTTTATGTTGGTCTCTATGGGCATTAAAATCTTCTCATTTTAATTAGTGTAAATTCATGAACATCTCTACCATATCTCAGATTGCATTTAGTTACTCATTTATCAATATAGAAAAATTGCCCATGGCATTCCTTAAATAGGAAAGTTATACTTCCATATTTTTATATAAATTAGCCTCTCAACTTTAACTTACTCCTGTGCAATTTCTATAATTATATAACAATCAAATGAGACTCAGGTCTAGAACACATCATAGAGGTACCTTAACCAGCACAAAATGCCTGACTAATCACAGTTCTGCCATTCTTACTCTTGAAATTGAAACAGTCCCAGTAGGAAGACTGTTATGCAGGAAGGCTTGACATAACATTAAGCCAAGGAATATATGAGCTTAAACATGTAATGGCATTGCTTATGACTAGTAAATGCTACATCAAGTGTTTGACATCATCTTTGTATTGGGACTTATAACAAATAGAGCAGAGGTATTTTCCACTGTGATGAGTTAAAAGGATGGTTCTCCTCCACTAAAAGTCGATTCTGAAAGTTTCCTATTTCATGTGTGATTAATGTGGTTCCAATCCATTCTCTTCCAGGAATAAGAATGAAGGAGTCATTGGGAATTCTAAGACATATTTCTATACACATTTATGTTTGTTGTACAATACCAGGGGATAATCCAGGGCCTCACACATGCTAGGCAAGCACTCTACCACATGGTCACATCTCCAGCCTTTTTTTTTTTTATTTCATTTTATTTTATTTTCTCGTTTTTAGACAGTGTCTTGCTAATTTGCCTGGACTGGTTTCAAACTTGTGATCCTGCCTCAGCCTCATGAATAACTGGGATTACAAACATGTGCCACCATGCATAACTTTATGCATATTTTAGGATGATTAATTTTGACATTTAAACTTAAAATTTTAGTATATTTATAAGACAATTTCAGGAAACTGGATCATCTTATTTTATCTAACAGTTATTAATATGTTGAAAACAAATACAAGTACATTTAAATTCTTAGTAATTTCAAAAAGTCAACCATGATATAATATAATTAAATAATAATTGTATGTATTTTCAGCATATAATAGGTATTAACTCCAGGTATACAGCTTTTATATTGCCTTGTTTCTTTGTTTGTTTGTTAAATGCTTTCTCATTTAGATATAGGTCTTCCTGTAAAATTTCCCTGGTTTAAATGCTATGAAACCTTAGGATGCATTCAAATTTCACAGAATTGATGCTTTCTAAGCCTGCCTTTTCCACTAAACAATTGTAAAAGTTCTTTGTAAAGAAATGTCCCTTAGCTCTGAAACAACTCATTTTTTTCTCAGTGTATTTTTAAAGTGCACCTCAAGCCCGAGATCAGCTGACTTTATTGAAATGGGCTTTATCATAGCACAGAAAAGCAGAGGAAAGAGAAGGCAAAGAGCAACACAGCTGTGTCAGTAGGGGTTCACCACAAGTGACTTCCAAAGACATCCTACTACTTAAAAACTCATTCTTTAAGAAACAATGCCAGAACTATTGTTGGGAATGGTGTACAATTTATTTTACACAATGTGTTCTGCTGATTATGGTAGCATCAGTTCCTAGTCTAACTGAAAACATATTTCCTAGACTCTTATTAGGAATGAAAATTATATAGCAACTTCTTCAACAGAATGATATTTTTCACTTTTCTTTTTAAAAATTAATCAAAGATAAAAGCGACAGATTAAATTTGTTTAATAAAAATAAATAAGAAAGCTATCATTTTTTTTTTCATATAGTGGTTATTTTGATGCTACCCAAAAATGTGGGTTTTTTTGTTTTGTTTTGTTTTGGCAGTGCTGGGGATTGAACCCAGGGCCTTGTGCTTGCTCGCTACTAACCAAGCTATATCCCAGCCCCAAAAAATGTGTTTTTGTGTTACCAAAAAGAAGTCACATACTCATGCCATGTTATAGACTTCTACAATATAAATAATAAAAAAATCATAAACACACACAGAACTGGTAGGATGAACAAACATGACTAAAGAAATACAAGTAATACCACCTATGGACTTTCATGACCTTTTCAAAATTTACTCAGGTACTTTTTATTATAGTCATTTTTTATAAAAACATTCTATCATTAATTTACTCCACAAAACCCTTGAAATTGTCTCATAAGAATTTTTCATACAATAGCTTACATCTTAATGAGTCTATAAAAAGTAAAATTCTTTGCCACTTCTCCCTACACCCCTCAACCATCACATCCCCCATCCACTAGTATTTGTGAGTAGCAAGTAAACTTTTTTTTTTCCCCAAAGGATTATAATTAGCTTTCTTCCCCCTTATTCTGTTGATAATACCATCACAGACATCCAACTTTGTAGATTTTGGAAAAGATGAAATGCAAAAAATTCCTGTTAATTGATATAGGGTAAGATATATTTACATTCTTTGGTTTGTCATGAGTTTAATTCAGGCCTTAGTCTCAGACCTGATTTTGTGGAATACTTTCAGCAATGTGGATGGTGACATTGACCACACAATCTGTCCTTCCATAGTCCCTGGCTTTCCAGTAGTTCATTCCCATGGTCCCACATATTCCTGGCTTCTTGGACAGACTTCAAGAGGATTCCCTTCTGGCAGTCACTTTGATGTGGTTCATGATTTTGTCATGGTTGACACTCCAGTCTCTCTTCTCCTGCAGAGAACAGCCAACAAGCTGCTGCTGGACAGGCCTCTCTGACTTTCTCAGCCTATGTCCCCAAAGGTGCACACTCTTTCAGTGGTCTTTTTGGAGGCCCTCACACTAGACTATGGGTTAGCAAAGGACAAATTACACAGTATTTAGACAAATTTATAGGAAAAATTATTTACTGTTTATCTAAATTCAAATTTAACAGGAAGTCCTATATTTTATCTGATAAAATTATCTACCCGCCAAGACATTAAATGGGACATAATAGTATCTCCCTATAATGATGTCTCTTTTTCCCGTTCTCCTTCCCCACTCCCTTCTTTTTCTTGGCTATACTCATAAGACGTGAAAGTAGGGTTCAAGCAGTTCTTGGATGTTTCTTTTGACTAATGCTGTTGATCGATCTCACATATCAGGATCTCCACAACTCATTTAGAATGGGAAATCTCTTGTACCTCAGTGTCTCACTTTAAACTTTATATTTAAATTCCTATTTAATATATGCAATACAATATACCTCCAGGGGATTTTAAGGAAAAAAAAAAGAAACTTAAAACTGATCCTATTTTTAATACCTATAGATTCAACTTGAAGCATTTTAAAATCACAATGCTTGGTCATTTCTTACTACCAAGATATTTAGTCCAGTGCCTGAGTTCATCCAGGAATAGCGGCTCAGTTCTTCCTGTAGCTACACCTTACCTAGGGTCAGCAGTGAATGTACAACACACCAGCCTTTAGTCACTCTGGTTCAGACTGGATCTCTGACTAGAGTCAAAGCTGTATAACTGCAGTTTATATCAAACCTGAGAAAAATCAGTTAAACTAAACATTGTCATATAAAATTCATAATTTATAATTGATCGTGTTTCTTACTTTTAGAGAAAATGATTTCAATATCAGTTACAGAGATAGCTGAGGTTATACTTTAATTATTTTTGTTATACAACTGCCATTTTTGGTCTTCTTATACATGGATTATTAAATTTTTACATACTTTTCTGAATTAATGAATTCCATATTTTTTTCTCTCATGTTCTTGGACCTACAGTTTCTATACATTGCACTCTAGAGATTGTTTAAATTTTTAAACTCAATTTATTATTTTAATACTATGTTCAACAAAATACTATTAGAGATAAGGGACCCAAAGTTTGCAACAGATCACCTGAAATAAATTAACTAGAACTATTAATGAAAGATGGTCAGAAGAAAGAAGAAAAGAGCATCACAATAGATGTAGCTAACACTTCATCACACTGTGTACAAATATATCATTCACATGAAAATAATTTATAAAATCATATTCTGTATGGGAAGTTATAACTGAGTGGAATTATGTTTCACTAAGAGAACCAAGAGTACAGTTTCTAGCTATTGTTAAAAATCACCAAATATTCTTAGTCCCATTTTTTAAAATTTTATTTTAAATGCAGAATTGAGGTGAGAAGGAAAAACCTTGCACATACAAACATTGAACAGTCACATTGTTCTACACTTTTTCTTTTGTCCAAAAAGCCACACTTCTCACAATGGCAGGCAGATAACTGGAAAAGGCTCGTGTTCGACATTATATTCATTTAAGCATCATAGCTCATCTCGGTTCTGGAAAATATTTTAGGCATGATTCGATCTTCTAACATTCACTCCTCTCAGAGCACTTCCCTGCATTTCAGTAACCATCCTCCAAGACTGTGACGGTCTCTTCTGTTTGGTTCTCAGTGGCACAGATACTGAATTGGTTCTTTCTGCACTAATCATGACCCTTGGTCTCATATACCACTCTCCATTATTATTCTCAACAGTAAGCACATCATGACATATATGATTCAAAGCAGGAAAATCTCCTTTATGAATATTCAAAAAAATGTATCTTCTGTAAACAACACCTTGGGGATATATGTTTGTCTATTTTACCACAATTTTTAATTCCATTTTTCTCCACTAGTTTGATTCACTTTTTTTTTTTTTTTTTTTTTTTTTTTTTTGCACCAGGGATTGAACTCAGGGGTATACAACCACTGAGTCACATTCCCAGCCCTATTTTCTATTTTATTCAGAGACAGGGTCTCAGTGAATTGCTCAGTGCCTCACCATTGCTGAAACTGGCTTTGAACTCAGGATCCCGAATTGCTGGGATTATAGGCATGTGCCATCATGCCTGGCTGATTCACTTTTTAAAACAATACAGGATTGGTACTCCCTAGGATGCCTTGTCTTGCAATAAAGTAAGTTCATATAAGTTTGAAGGCCATCTTTGAAAATACTTTAGTTTATGAAATTAATATATAATTTATTTTATAGTGTTTGAGCTTATGTAATATAACTACCTTCATTTCAAAGCTAATGTATTTATAAAATAAATAGAAGACATGATTTGGAGATGGTACCAAAAATACATAGTGTGGCCATCAAAATATGATAGAAAGTAGCAAATTTCAATTGGGAAAGAAAACCTCCAAAATAATGTAGTAAAAAAAAACTAACGTACAGCTATTTCAGACTGATGTTTTCCCTTAGTGTTCATACTCATTTTAAAAATCAAGAAAAATATAAATGTAATAATAAAGAATATTATTCCTCTGAAAAGAATTTTGCTTCAGAAAGACCAATAGAAGAGAAAGAGATGATAAATAATGATATGCTAAAAAAGAAGGGAAGCAAAACAAATTGGCTGGTGAAACAAAAGGAGAAAAGCATACTCTCCGGTGGGGAGAAACTTGACTTCCAGTTAAAATCACTTAGCTTGACATGTGAAAGTCATATAATTAGGGGTGGACAATATAGTTAGTCAAATATTTCATTATTACTGCAATTTGAATGCAGACAATAATAGCTATCATAACAAGCAACTTTTGAAAGTCCCAGATTTTAACACAGATGAGCTAAAGCAAGAGTCTGAGATCTCCTTGATGGAGTATTAGAAACTTGTTGTTTAGTTAGCTAACCTGGAAATAGGCTTCACACTGACATTATTTCAAAGCAAAAAGTAAAACGCATTGCAGAAGGAGGGTGTCATGGCACCCTGCATTTAGTTTCTCACAACATAAATAAAAAGAAAATAACTCAAAATTATATTATTTATAAATTAAACTAGTTAATTTTATGTTAAAAGTGGAGAAAAAAGTTGTCTATCTGTATATGCCCTCTTGAAAAATAGTTCTTAACTATGTTTCCTGTTTATTTCAATATCAGATAATGTTAATGTTCTGTGAGCATAAACAAAGCATTATATAATTGAGAAAAGTATATCTCAGTGGTGTGGCAAAGCGAATATGGGTTGTTGGTCTTCTTAATTTTTTGTTTTGTCCCCTCTGGAGCCACCCATCTATAGCAACTTTCTCTGCCTGTCTCTCAACCCACCCTTACCACCTGCCTCCAACAAAGGGTGATCATGTGATCCACAGTGGCCAAACTGCCTTATGCAGTTTGTTGTGCTCAACGGTGTCCGCCAGAGAATAAGAGGGGTCTGAAATCTAGCCATGCTTCTCTCCCCAAGCTGTGTACCTTGGCATGGGGTATATATGCCCGAAGAAAGGTCACCTTTTTGTAATTTTCATAAAGGCTCCATCTGCTTGCCAAGCTGTTCACCTGCAGGGCTGCATCTACCTAGTGGGGAATTCATTTGCTCACTTGTACAAAGGCTCTGGAGCCATATGGACTAGCCAAGGCCCTGCCAATGAGAGAACGCTATACTCCTTGCCTCAGTGACTGTTTCGAGGACAGGCCCAAGCTCAGAGACGGTCAATTAGAGTCCTCCCTTGGACTTGTAGATGATAATTAACTTGACACACTGCATTTAATGGCTAAACTAAAAGGATGGTGATAGCCAAATTCCTCGCTAGTTGGAGAGCTTATTTGTAACATTAAGCAAACATACAGGGGGCAGGAGAGCAGAGAGATGGAAAAAAGAGAGAACATGCTCTCATTTGAACCTCTAATTCCATCCCTCACTGAATTCTCTACTAGCATTTCCCAGGTGTGCAAGTCACTGGATTCTTCCTTAATTAACTTGGTACAAGTTGAATTTCTGTCATGTTTAAATGAAAGAGTTCTGATACACACTGGTGTTATACTGATTAGTTCCATTGTTACAATTTACTAGAAAGGCTGTAGTGCATAATGGAATGCTGCTGCTATTCTCTCCCTAATAACAGAGCTACTAGTTACTACAGAATAACAAGCATCTGTTGCTTTGCAGCTTGAACTGTGTATAAAGGCTAATGTCTTCAGAGTGAATGACTGATTACAGTGGGATAAGGTTAGTCAGGAAAAGATCTCTGAAAACAGATGAGTACTTGTACCTTATCCTAAAGAAAGGTTGGATTGAGAAAAGCATGAAAGGGATCATTTCAGGTGAGAAAATGGCATATGCAGAAGCACAAAGAAGTAAGTTAGAGACACACATCATGACTTGCAAGATAATGAATTTATGAACTCAAATCTGAAAAGGTTTATGAGTTGTCCAATATTAGAACTCATTTAGACATGATTATCAGGAATCTCAATCTATCTCTGTCCATATGTCTGACTGTCTCTGTACTGGCTTACCTTCTCTCTAGTATAGGAAATAACTCTCCCTGTTATTGTAACAAAAGTTGTAGGCATAGCCATAATTGATGTTGCTTAGGTCACAGACCCAAACCTCTTTAGATCAGATTGGCCAGGAAAATCTGAGCCCCTGACCAACATTGCCTGGACCACAGGCGCAACCCTAGAGTTGAGGTAGGAGGTAGCACCATCTGAACTAACACGCTGATAATTGGTTGCCCAAGGAGGGTAGGGGAGCCCCCTAGGAGGATAAGTTGACCATCTATGTGATAAGGATGGATCTAGTAGATAGCATGAAAAGTGAGATTGGATAAATGAAGGGGCCAAGTCCAGGAAATATTTAATTGACTTAATTATAAGATTTGAGCATCGGTGTGTTAAATACTGATGGAGTTTACATAGAGGAATCTGTTTAGCACTAGAGAAATGTTGGTGAGCCTTTGTTGAATAAAGTTATTATTGTCTAAGTTATATTCCGATTTGGGACACTTCAAAAAGTAAAAAGGAGTAGTCTTAGTGATTATATTGACTGAATGAGCATATATCAGGCCTTCCTCCAAGAAAACTGGGACAAACTGTGACTCTTCTTCTGAGCAAAATGGTCAGAAAGAGCATACACACTTTGCATTTGACCCTGTTCTCACAGCCAGAATCAATTCCAAGAATCTGCTACTAACCTTAAGGCAGTCACTCACAGCTGAACATAAGAGGGACCAGGTGATTGGAAGGAAAATCTGTCCCAGAGTTGAATACTTTGTCAGATGGTAATTTACAAAGCCAGTTGGATCCTGTCCCTTGGGAAATGTTAAAAGATAAACAGAGTAAGACTAGTCAGAATCGAGCTGAATTTAAAAGAAACTGAAATAATGCAGTGCATTACTTGGTATGAGCTAAATCTCTGTAAAAGTTACAACTAAAAAGTATGTCTTAACCAATAAAGGCTTATGTTTCCTCCATGCAAACATTCAAAGAGGGAGTTTCTAGTAAGTGGGAAGCTCTCTCTGCACACAGTCATTCTGAGATCAGAATCTTCCACTTTGTGGTTTTGCTGTCTCCAAAATGTTGGGGAAGGACAAGACACTGGAAGAAACACAGTTACTCATGAGACTTAGCCACTCACTTCACATTGATGAGAAGTGGTCAAAGGAAATATTTAGGAGCAAAGGGGTGGGGGAAGGTCCCCAGGAAGACAGTATAGATGCTTTACCTGAATCTCCAGGGAGGGGCTTTTAGAAGCCTGCTGGTCATCATAAGCCATAAGCAAAACCTTCAGCAAACAAAATTCAAGAGGTAGAGAAAAGGAAAGTTTTAAGTGAATTAGAAATGGACATTCATCAAAGAGATGGACAGCTCAGTCTTTAACTGTCAATATTTGAAGGATCCTCCTCAACCTGCTCTTTTCTTTTCCAAAAGAATTACGACCCACTTACATGAATCAATCTAGGGAAATTATCACAGAATTATGGGATCTGACCAAGTTAAAGACTACGACTTTAAACTTCCAAAAGCAACAGTTTGCACATTTGTGGCTTTGATTACACTATGGTAACTCCTGCATCTGTCTTTCAGTACAGAATTGTCTCTTGAGCTCCAGACCGGCACACCAAGTAGCACCGAACAGCTCCACTGCCGTACCATGGAAACACACACTCAGCATCCCAACACTGAATTCTCCACTTGCTTTCCTGCTTCCTGCTCCTCTTGTATTTTCCATCTCAGTGAATAGCGTTGTCATTCAGTCAAATGATAAGATGGGAAACTTGGGAATCACCTTGAATACCTTTCCCTTTTCACCCCTCCCAGAATTTATCGCAGAAAGAGCTTACCATCTTCTCTGGATGGAAGCCACGCATGCATCTACAGGTCCACTGCAGGTAACATAGTCCAGCTTCTCTCTCTGAGGTTTTCCCAGATGTCTCCTAACTAGTCTTCTTGCCACTAACCTTGCCCCTCTATTCTTCACACATCAGTCAATGTGGTACTCCGAGGTAAATACCCAACTAAGTGATATGCCCAACCTGAAATATCTTAATTATCATCAACTTTTTCAGAATAAAACTCTGGTTCTCTTTAACGCAGCCTGTTAATTTATTTTATCTTACGGATTCCATTCAAGAAAATGAGCTCCACACAGATGGGTCGAAGGAGAAAAGAAAATACAGCAAATAGTTTCAAAGAGGTGGAAAGAAATTTAAAGAAACAAGGAATGCTGAGGCAATAAGAAATTTGGGGGAGAAACAATAGGAAGCCCCTGCCACTCTATAGCAGTGTGGACAAGAGCATGTCACCGGAACCGAGACAGTTGTTCCTGGAAGAAACTGAAACTACTGCAGAGACTTCCCTGTCAGGAGTGGGGACCCGGGTTGAGGGACCTGGGGAAGCTGGAATCATGGAGAATATGTATACTTTGCAGAGAAACCAAGGTAAAAGCAATTGCTTTGTCTTTTGGCCAAGTGGTTTCAGTCTAGCATCTTCATCATTGAATTGAACTAGCCTGAGTGATGTCTTTTGCAGAACACAATCAGATTAGGATATGAATTTGCACAAAACTTTGTACTCTGGTCCCTTCTTCCCTTTCTATCATCATCCTTCGACACTGTTCCCTCCTTCGCACACTCCGGTCTTCATCCCTGGGACCTCATTGCAGTTCCACAGTGTACTCTGTCTGGCTCTCTGTGTTTGAGTACTCAATTCAGTGGGACCACAGAAGAATTCTCCCTCATGCCCTTCTTCTCCCACTTGCCTAAGTATCTCCTAACTATGTTTTTATATACTTTAGAGAATGGATATCTGTCTTATTGACTATTAATTTTGGTTCCTAAATATGAATTTGGTATATTTGCTATGTTAGCTGTTAATAAGCCATAAATATCCATCATAGCATTTACTTAAAAATTAAAAGCATAATGTAGAAATATAGGTTTTTATCTACTTGTCTTTATAAATTCTGTGTGTGCAGAGTTGGGGCTCCATACCTATTAGTCACTATTGTATGCCCCTTACCTGGCATATAAGAGGCACTCAACCAAGTACTAATTGAGTATGTGGGTCAGTAAATGAAGGCATCTGAGTCAGGGTGTGGTAGTGGTCAACAGGGAGCAGTGCAGTTCCCTCCTCAGAGTGACCACATGAATTTCTGTTAGGACCTCATTGCTCTTAGATTTAGAAAGGCAAGGAACACTGCATTTTACCTATACTCAATCAGAATTATTTCACTTCAAACCTTACAAAGTATTTCCTAGCTCCACCACTTACTTAGTACATATTACACACACTGTGTGAAGTACACTAAAGAGAAAGATAGAAAAAAAAATGAATACAGTTAAATCCAAGCTTGAGGTGAAAGGAAAAATAAATATGAGCAAAAAGGAATCATTAGGCTATCATTTAAATGTGGAAATAGATTAATCTGGAAACAATTCTGTAAGAAGTAATCATAGTAGGGAAGGTTTACCTGGTAAGTTAGCAATATAGGAACTTCTCATTTGAATGTTTGAGAAAACAACAACAAAATTCACTAAAACTAAAACTAAGTGTAAAAACAAGTTGGAAAATAAAGAATATACATATATGGTTTACCAAGAGTTATTTTAAATATAGCATATATCCCAAATTATAAATAAAAGACACTGTAGTTTCAGCTTTAATTATCATTTTCTCATCCTCTGGGTTAACCCTTGACCACAAGTCAGTCTGTCTTCATCTTTTTTCTTCTTTTGTTTCCACACACGAGTATGAAGTTCTACCACCACTCTGCTTGAATGCATTGTTATGATAGTCTATGCATAGCTGTTGTTATAGAGTAAGAGACTTCATCTCTAGCTACTCTAATTATTCTAGAAGATAGTTCACTTATTTGCAGCTTTTTCTATTTTAGCTCATGGTATTTTATTCCTTATCCATGTGGATTTATTCTTGCCTGAGAGGTTTGTACTCCTAATTTCTGTTACACAGAAATTGATGATGATGGAGCTCTCTGTGGTTTCTAACCTGACTTCACATCTGAGTGTGCTGTTGGTACTCTTCAGTCCTATACTAGAGGGAATTGTGCTTGCAGATGATCTCTAGCCTAGAATGTTCCAACTTGAGTTTTTTTTCTTTTTTTTTTTTTTTTTGCTTTTTGATGGTACAAAAACTCACACATATGGACATTTTGTTTTTCACTTTAAGTACATATTTAGTAAATTACATGAGCTATTAAACAGTTATAAAATATGCTTTATGAAAGAATATTTTTGTCTAACTGCAAGCCAGTGGAAGTGTTCTGAGCATATTTAGGGTAGAGTAGGGTTTTGAAGGTTAAGTGTATTAAAAGCATTGTTGACTTGCAATATTTTCAATTTAGGATGGATTCATCAGAATGCAGCCTCATCAAAAGTCAAGAATCTCTGTATCCCCATCTTCTAACACAGTCCATGGAGAAGATACCTTGGCATAAACTGCACTTTTCAGATGATTGTTTCTTATCTCTACACTCCAATTATTAACCTGAATAGCTAGTGATGAAATCTTTCCGTCTATAATAAAACACTGCCTCACTCAATATTTGCCTATTTTATATTGTTTTCTTATATTCTCAGTATCAAATAAAGAAGTTATGTAAAATTAAAATAGAATTTTCTATAAAAATCATCTGCTTACAAAAAGATTATTAAGGTAGGCCCTGGGAAAAAAGTACAGTGACATAAGTACAATAAAGTATTTTCTGTTCTCCAACAAATATCACTTGAGTAAACTCATTATCAAATATGACTTTGTAAAAAAGAATATTCAATATCAATAACACATGTGTGATAATATAAATTTATCAGAGATTTTCTGTTTATTCAAACATAAGATAAACAATTTTTTTCCTTCCAACACACATGAACAGTTTGAAACTGCTTTTATCAAGGTAAAATAGGCCCTCAAATAAAACAAAGTAACCTGAAAAAAAAAATTGAGGTCAGCTGGCATGATTTCCTAGGAAAGAATTATTATTTCTTCTTTATCTTTTCACCTAGTTGCCCACAACCTTGCCCACAAAGCAATTGTGTAGCCCAGAAAACCAATAACAAATAAAAATATAACCACAAAAGTTCATAGTAAGAGTTCTCAGTCAGGGAGCAGTTCTATTGAAGAAGCTGAATTTATGATGCTCTATGAATGAGAGACAATACATTTTGCGAACACAGACATAGCAGAGTTGCCTGAAAACTCTAGTTAGGTAGAACCCAGAGAGAGTTCTTATTTAATGCAGATGATTATACTTACCTCACCGAGTTGTTATGAGAATTGAATAAGTTAAAGTGTAGACAGTACCTTAGTTAGTTGAATTTTTTCCCCACCCAAATTCATATTTGAAGGTCTGGACTGTCAGCACCTCAAATTATGATCTTATTTGGAAATAGGGTAATTAATTAAGATGATGTCATAATGGAAGTCAATCATCTCAATATGACTAGTGTCCTCTAAAGAAACAGAAGATGGTAGAGAGTACTTCCATCTTCTGAAAGCCAGGGAATATTCAGATTGCCAGCACAGTACCAGAAGTTAGGAGACAAGCTTGACAACTTCTCTCACAGCCTTCAGAAGGGACCAATCCTGCAATATTATGACCTTAAACTTATAACCTTCAGAACTGTGATATAACAAATTTTCCTTTGAACCACTTGGTGTGTGGTAATTTATTAGGCCACCCTAGTGAACCAACACAGTACCCAATAGTGACAGACACAGCCCTGGGATTCCACTCATGCTAGTGTGTCAGTCAGCAACAATCTCCTGTGAGCACATTCATGTAAACAAAGGAATGTGATAGTATAATAAGCATTGCAGGGGAAGTTTCATAGGAATCTGGAGGGCTAGAATTCCAAACCTCTATTCTACTTTCTCAGGGAATAGAGAAGAGGAAAACAGGAGCCTGAGACCTGGAGAAACGGGGACATTTGGCAGGAATCCTACTGCAGGACAAGTAGGAATCCAATGGTTCATTCAATTGACAAGAAAAACCTTTCTTTGGTCACAAAGAAGAATAAAAATATTTTAGTACCAAAATTAAGATCCAACTAGCCATTTTTCATTTATTGAGGATCCATCATATCTACAAGGATATCTACAAGAATTATTTTGTAGAGGGCAAAAGAATAAACAACATATGGCTTTTGTGGTCAAGAGCTAAGAGTCTAGTTAGGAAGAAGTCATTAAAAATGTCACAAAAATCTATAATGAGGATGTGAAGCTGAAATGATTGGTAGCAAGAGTAATTTCAGATACACTAAAGATTAAGTTGCAGAATGAAACTCTGAATATGTGTTGGTCCTAATGGTTAGCATTAAGTTATGCTGAACTCATAAAGTACTTTCTGAGGATTCTTACATCTTCCCTGGATAAAGCAACTTCGTTGTTTGGGATAAACTTTAATAATTGGAAGTAACTGGGGTTAATAAACCCCTGAATGTATAAGTCATTATGATATTTTTCCTCCAACATTTATGTGTCTGAGACTTAAGGAACAAGGGTGTGAGGCAGGTAATTTATTTCTTCCTGCTTTCTACTCATATATTCATTATAAATCCAAAATTATCTATGCAGTCCTAAAATTTGAAAAATTTTCGATATTCATGATGTTATGGTTTGGATGTGAGGTGTCTCCCAAAAGCCCATGTGTGAGACAATCAATGCAAGAGGTTTACAGGAGAAATGGCCAAGTTATGACAGACTTGATCCAATCAGTGAATTGATCCCATGATGGGATTAACTGAGTGAGAATTTAAGACAGGTAGGGTGTGTCTGGAGGTGGGTCATTGGGGTGTGTCTTTGGGGTGTATATATTTGGTATCTGGCAGGTGGAGTCTCTCTCTGCTTCTGATCATCATGTGAGCAGCTTCCCTCTGCAACACTCTTCTACCAAGATGTCCTGCCTCACCTTGAGCCCAGAGGAACAGAGCCTGCTATCTATGCACTGAGACCTCTGAAACTGAGCCCCCAAATAAACTTTTCCTCCCCTACAATTGTGCTGGTTGGGTCTTTTAATCACAGTGGTGAAAAACAATGACCTTTTTAAAGAATATCTACAGAGCCTGATTCCTTGTTTGGCTAGACTCTAAAGTCCTGTTCTTGTGGACTCCACCAGAGATGAGCTATGTTTCATTTGTAGCTATAAAAGAGAACTGATCAAACTACATTATGGCTAGTTATTTCTCATTATTTCTTTTTATGTGGCATAGATGCTGAGTGTGAACAGTTTACTTTTGCACTTCTAAGTGTATTACCTCTTTAGGAGACAATATTTGTGCTATGTGGTGAAAATGCTTACATTGTTTGGGAAAGCAACAATAGAATAAAACAAAATTAAGGCATCAGAGTGTATTATCAGAATTATAGATTGGCAATCACTAAGTAGCCACCTCCAAAGACTGGTAATTCTTGGGCAGGTCCTGAAGTCAGTAGGAGGTGGGCATGCATGTTGACAGAGCAGGCTTGTGGCCTGCATAATTGAGAGGTTTGCACACAGGTGGAGGTGGGGTGGCAAGCAGACTGGCAATAGGTTATGAGGCTGGAGGCCCAGAGACAGTACTCTGGTCCTGGGCTGTGTGCTAAAAATCTGAGATGTGCTGCAGGTGGTGAATAAATGGCTCCAGCTGTGGGATTGGCAGAGGAGAGAAAACAGGCAGATGATTACATGGGCCAGGAAACAGGGGCAAAGACTCAGAGTCCCAGGCAGGAAGTCAGGACAAAAGGAGTGCAGAACACATTCCACAGCCTTTTTAGAGACCAGAACATAGGCAAGACAGGTGGCCACAAGTCAGGAAGAATGAGCCACAATGGAACATGATTGCAATGGTGATGATAATATAGACCTTTAGAGGCAAAAGAGCTTAATATTTCTATTGCCCTCCTGCCAAGGACTAAAAATGGCCTCATGGAGTGTGGACGCCAGCAAAAACACCTGGTTAGGATGAGGTGTGAGGTTGCCAAAATCAAGGCCGTTGATGATGAAATGTACATGTTTACAAAGATGGGAGTAACATAGTCTGCAAAACAAATTTCAAAGATGGAGTTGTGATAATATTCTGAGAAAGCTTTCATGGATGGCATAGCCAGATCAATATAATCATGATTCATGTATGTGAGGGTACTGCTACCCCTTCAAATACAACTAATGCATCTCATTTACTCTGAGCAGGGAAAAAAGATGATGTTGCAGGAATAGCAGGTGTCATGCCTGACTGTCTCAAGGAACTCATTCTTTTTTAGCTAAATTGATTCAGTAAAACTTTATAGTTAAGCATAAAAATGCCTGAACACACAAAAGTACTGGGCAAAGATCCTACCAGATAATACTGGAAATAGGAGAGAGAAAGTGGTTCTTCCGAGTCTAAAGTAAGATGGAATCATGAAAACATATTTAATACTAACCTGCAGTCACTGGGAAAAATCAAAGAATATATATTTGAAAAAAATGAACTAATACTTGATTAAAAAGAGAAAATGGAGACAATTTTAAGTTAATAAAAAAGAAAATTGTCTAACATTGTTTGCGGTGCTTGTTCTCAAAAACAGTACCACCAACATCTATAAAAGAATTATAAGTGCCAATTCTTGGGGACTGCTCCAGACCTACTGATGTGGAAATACGTAGGGTGAGGTCAGCAGTTGTGTCTTAACAAGCTTTACAGATATGTAAATTTGCCTAATTAATTTATTAATTAATTGGTACCAGGGGTTGAACTCAGGAGCACTTAACCACTGAGCCCCATCCCCAGCCCTTTTTAAATTTTTTATCTTGAGACAGTATCTCACTAAGTTGCTTTGGCTTTACTAAGTTGCTAAGGCTGGTGATCTTGTGATCCTCCTTCCTCAGACTCCTCAGCCACTGGGATTACAGATTTAGCCACTGAGCCCAGTTAAAGTTGCCAAGTTTAGCAAATGAAATGCAGGACATCCAATTAAACTTGAATTTTCAGATGAATACTGTGGGTAATATTTTAACACAAGTATCTCCCATGCAATATTTAGGATATACTTATACTAAAAATTACCTTGTTTATCTGATATTCAAATTTGACTAGGAATCCTGGTTTTAACCATTTTGAAATGACTCAGATGCAAATTAAAATTTGAGAACCATTCTTCTAGGTAAAGATAACTGCAATATTTTAAAAGATAAGAAAAAGTATCTTCTATTTCCATAAAGTCAAAGTTTCAACTTATTTGGTGACATACTGAATTCAGTCCTAAAATATTTTTGTTTAGTCCAATGCATTTGATTTTATTTGCTCTTTATTTTAGTGTTTGAATTAATTATAATACATAAAATGTGGTTAAATTATTATGGAAAATCAGGATCTGGTTCATATTCCAGTGTGACAACAATTTGAAACTATCAGAAAGTGCCCTCCAGTATTCCATAGTCCCTTCCAACCCTATTGCACTCTATCATTATTGTAGGTGTTGCCCATTATTACTTATGTTTGTGGTTGTATTGGTTTTATAATCCTGGATTGGAATTCCATTACTTGCTTGGGTCCCCTAAGCAGTTTGCAATGTCTTTGAAATATTTTCCCCCAAATATGAACCTCTTGGAATATAAAACATCTCAAAGACTTCACATGGTGAACAGCCATACCATTTCAATTCTATCCCAGAAAATGGGTTCACAGAATTAGAAATGTGGTAGAGTCCTGTCCAAAGCAACTAACTTTAACTTCCATAAGGGCCAGTTTAATGGAAAACTGTTGATTTCCTTTTGCATTGATGGCGATTTTTAAGGATTAAAATGTTGACATTGGAGAATATTCAGTAAGTAAAATCACAGAGACTGATTTATAATATTTTGTTGAAACTAAATTTGGGGCCATGTCTTGAATCTAGATTATGTATGTTCAACCAAAAGATTATTATTTGCTAATAATCATTTCTGTCTACCAGATTTAATATGTGGATGAAGGGAATTAGTGGCTAACACCTTCTTGGAATTTGACTCCTGCAAAATCATTGTGACTGTTGGAACTATACCATGTAGATATTGTTTGAGTTATTTTAAGTAATTTAATAAGAACTAGAAAGAATCTACCTAATTTATATTTAATCCAACTTCATGCCTTCATGATTTGAATTTTGCAAAGTCACTTTTGATTTGAACTTTTGCAGCAATGTCCCTTTTAGTATCTCAAGAGCTTTCCCAGAATAAATCTTTCCCCCTTCAAGCTTGGAGAACATGTGCAATGCTTTTGTGACATATGGGCCTGTCTACAGTAATTAATTCCTAGTTTGTCTGACCTAATTGCTCCATGTTGGCAACTCATGTTATTTTATTAAAGGCAACATTGTTAAATATGAGCAGAATATTGCCAAAATATTAGGGCTTTTTTTCCAAAAGTACACAGTGTTATTTATTCCTCTATTTTATTAATTATTAATTACTCTGTGTTCACTAAATATTTTCTAGTGTATGATGCCAAGTGCTATTGCATGCACCAATTTAATTTATCTTTTTAATTATATTGATGATTAGTTTTGTTCGGAGTCAATTGTGGAGGCGGAAACTAAATTCAATGTTTCTTTTTCATGATATAGTGTACTCCATTTTCTTCTTCTTAGGTGAAGTGGAAAACCTAGATATTTTCAAATTTATATAAGGTAGATCAATGTTCTTCTCTGCATGGTTAATAAAGAAAGCCTTTCATCCACCTTAAATTACCTCACTCAGGTTGATGGTTGCCTCTTAGATCCATCTGGACATTTTTCTCCACCCACCTGCATCTCCATTTAGTCCAAACTCCAGAGCAGAGACTTAATGGTAAAATTTGGTTTGAGACACAGTAAACAGTGTAAGAATTTACAACGCTTGGTTGTTGTCACTTTGTCCCAATTTGCAACAGAGAAAAATTTCCGAGGATAAATTATATTTATTATGCTCTAGATTTGCAGGACATTTTAAAAGCTATTCCTGAAGTCTCATGTAGTGTGTTACAGAATGCCTTAATTTTGCATGCCTAATTCTAAAGCTATTTCTCATGTATTAAAATATACTAGGTATATGTAAACAATAAAATAGCTATATTATGAACTCATACCGCTTTCATTTTTTAATTCTAATATATTGTTTTTGAAAAATCACATGGAATTTGTATAGCCTTCACAAGCAGTTTTCACCTATAGCAGTTAGTTATTTTAGACAGGACCTCTCAATTTAAACTCAACAAAAGAATAGGTGAAGCCAAAGGAAGATAAAGCATAGCAGGCTCTCCTCTCTATCTCCTCCATCCCCCAGCACCATAAAACTGGAAGAGAAAAATATTTTTGAAACATTTTCAAATGTACTTCAGTATTCTGTAAACCATCATAACCATGTGAATTTCTCACCCATTAAAAACAATGGGTTCTGAGGCGTCAGAGAAAAGACAGATACAAGCTAGAACAAGTAGTCATTTCTCAGCTTGCAGTGTCAGATTAGATTTTGCAGAGAGACAATAAATTTGGAAAGCAGAGTCATTGTTTTAAATTGCTTTAGCGTGGGGGATTTATCATTAATTTTGTTTTCTTAAATATAGGAAAAATGTACTTTCACTTAAGACATAATATAACTACCACAGGGATTGGAGAAGCACAGGAAGGGAAAGTCCAAAAGCCTGTAGTCAACTCTTCCAGTCCTCACATGTGGGAATGGGGGACAGGCTGGAGAAAAGGGGGAGAGAGTGAATCAGTTACCAAGATACTTGTCCCAGCATCTGATCTTACCTCTCATCTCAACCTGTGAATGGAATTCAGAAATATCCAGATCTTCAGTAGAATCAACTTAGATGTGTACATCGCTGGGTACACTTGGGAGCTGGAAGGGAGATGGACTGTAATCTCCTGGTAACAGAGGCCCCGCCTGTGGCCGTTGTCTCTTTGTGATGGGTGGCATCACACTGCTATTTGCATGGGGATATTGAGAGAAGGGAAGCTAGCAGTAGATAGTTACCTGGATGAGGAGATATTTTATATAAGCTAAATTTCAAGGTCAAGAGACTCATCTTAACATTCAGGACTCCAGGAAATCATCTCAAAGATAGTACTTGGCACCAGCCTTCAAGGTTCATGTACACTAAAGTAAAATGTAGCACAAATTAAGCAGATTCTACCCAGAGTTCATCTTCTGTCCATTTATCTCTGCTGTGATGAGGACAGCTTTCAAAACATCCCATGGATAATTCAAAGAACATTTCCAGCAGCATCATTTTTAATAGCTCAGAATTAGACACGAAAGGTCTATCAAGATTTAAAATAATTTGATGTGACCATACCATGGGATATAATATAATTAACTTTCAATGTATATTTCATATTTTCACAAAATGTGATCCATTAGTTAAAAAGAAGTATATGAGAGCTATATGAAACAATATGAAGGAATTTTGCAAATATTGTATTAACCACAAGAAGCAAGATGCAAAAATTTGTTTCAAATATATTTGTATAAATTCAAAAGGCAGGAAAAGGAAACTATAAATTATATATTATATATTATATTGTTTAAAGATGTATATTTTGGTGATCAATCAGAAAACATTAAATAACTGCAATAATTGTCAGGATGACAGCTAATTCTGGAATTGGAAAGGAGGGTGGCTTCTAGAAGTGTACAATATCTTCCAAGGTGTGGGGGAATTTTTTTTTTAATTCTGTGAGATAGTTACATTATTCTTTGTTTTATAATCACTTTTCAAACTATTTATATGTTTTATGTAAATTTTATATTTTGCTACAGTAAGCAATTAAAAAGGAAAAGTATAAAAACCTGGAGAGTTTTTCAGAGGTGGATCATATGCTAGGGCCAAAGTCTTCTTGTAAAAAGGAGTGTCTTACTGGGCTGCCACCACAAGGTCAAGAGACCTGGGGAGAACTAGGTAAGACCTGATCAACCAGAATCACTGTCTGTCCCTGTTAAACCAAGGGAAGTAAAACATAGAAGTCTTACCAACTGTAGTTTTCAAAAAGAGATGCCAGGGCAAATATCCCCCTGGACAGGAGTTCATCAAGTAGTGCAGACCAGAGAACCCTCAGCAGAGTCTAAAGATTATTCAGGAAACACCATATTTACACATGGTCATTCCATATTGCATCCAGCTCACTTTTAGATACTATCTTGGTAAGAAGCAGGGGCAGGACGCTAAGTACATTTTATTTAAAGACACTGAAGCATTTACCTATCAGAATTATTTAATTAGTGCATGAAACCAAACTATGTTTATCAAACCAAACTAAAATTTAGATGTTTTCTTCCAGTATACTGAAAAGGAAGGGATTGTCAGGAAATTCACAGCAGTACCACAATACATAATCTACATTTCCTTTGAATGCTTGAGTGTGGTGAAGAAAATCTTTGATCATGTGGCATATGTAAAGGGATACCAAGAGGAAAGATTCAGCATTGTTTTTGAATATTTAATTTAATTTCATTGGAACAAAGTCAGAGTCCAGGTTATTCCACAGATTAATTTCTTTTGTAGATAATTATCTCACACACTTGAATTCTTACAGTGGTATAGTTCCTAAATTTGGTGTGGCAAAAGGAGATGTCCTTGTTTCATATCTATATATGTATGAATACATATATATATATATATAATAAGTACATATATATGTATACATATATATGTATGTGTATATATATATACATTTATAAGGAATACATAAGAGTATGTATTTGTTTCATGGATATGTTTGTATATATGAAACAAAAACTTCTATATATGTATATACGTGTACATATATGTATGTATATACATACATATATATATTTTTGGCAGTAGTAGGGACTGGACCCAGAGGCCCACACATGCTAGCCAAATGCTCTACCACTGTACTTCTTCCCTAACCCTTTGTTTCTTCTATCTATGGCTTACATACAAAATTATACTTGATTATAGTTAACACTCTGCAAAGAGAACATCGAAACATGAGAAAAGGACATTCACAGTTAATCAAAGTATTGCTATCCCTGAATAACTTCATTGAAATTTTGAAGAAAAATAATAAAGCAACTGAATACACTTGTGAGTCTTTGAGAAAAAATGCTTTCATAATTTTGAAAGGTAACTTCATCCCAAACACTGTTTGCTACTCTGTTCAACTCGAACAATAATATTCATTCTAATACACACAATGTAGCTGTGACATAGCAGGGCTCCCCCACAACCCTCACTTCAGAACTCCTGTAAAAAAGCAACTCTAGTTATTGTAGCTTATACCTTCCACAGCATTTAAGATTTTAATCAGTATTTGAATGAACTAATGTATGAATGATCAAATAATGTGAAATTCTGAACATTTGGAGTTTGTAATTTAGAACAATTTAATAATTAATTTCAAGAATTATTTAAGAAATTCAAACATGATGAAGGAAAATATATTTTATACTGATCTGAATTCAATTCAGCTACATTTATTTTTTAATAATTCACCTATAATTAAGCAGCCTAAAGTCTTACATCAGTCAACGATTAAAAACGCTGTTTTCCTTTTATAATGCTAAGTCTTACAAAATTTTATGACAAGTCATCAGATGAACTTTTATATTTCCTCAGACTAATTACAAAACCTAAATGTATGATGAGGCCAATATTTTAAAGTTTTCAAATAAGGTAACTATCTTAGAATTGTACAGATGAACGAAGGCATAAGATTTTTAAAGTAAAATTTTCCAAAGAAGAGAATCGACAAAGACCCTAGGAGAAGGAGTGTGGATAGAAGAGTGGAGCAATTCCTACTGATTATCAAGGGAAAGGACAAGCAAAAAACATGACCAGAGGCTTCTTAATCTCCAAGGGACAAGAAATCATCTGTCTTCTAGTGGAAAGAGTAAATTCAAGTACCCAGATGAGATTCAGAGTTCTGGCCATGCATAATATCAAGCAGAAATAGGATCGTAATTCTGTCTCTAATTTTATTCGCTGGGACATTTGGAAGGCTTGGAGCTCAGTGCCAATAGTCAGGTGAAGCCAGAGTCTGCAGTGACTATAAATACTAATTGTGAGAGTCTTCAGAAGCCCTTGCTCTTCATACTAAAAACAGTCTCTGTGAATGGTAGCAAGGCAATATCTTCCCATATTGTCATTCTACACTTAAAAACTCTTATGGTGCTTTATTTGTAAAATCACTTGTTGGCTACAAAACTCTTTTCAATGTCAAAACATAAAATAGGAAATTTTGCTATTATTGATTCTTAAAGTAGTTTAATAATATTTGACATGATTTCCCTACACACCTGAGAAGAAATGATTCTGAGACTTCATCTTCAACATCATCGCACATTCTTAAGTCAGTCTTATTTTTTTCATTTTTATATTTTTTTGGTACCAGGGATTGAATCTAGTGGTACTTAACCATTGAACCACATCCCAAGTCCTTTTTTATTTATTTTGAGAAAAGCTCTTGCCAAGTTGCTTAGGGCCTCTCTAAGTTATTGAGGCTGGCCTTGAATTTGCAATCCTAAGCTTCTGAGATTATAAACATGCGCGACCTCACCCAGTTTAAGTCATTCTTAAGTGATGTAAAACAGCATGCATTTTGTTACATTTCTCCAGATATAGATAATGTATATAAGACTTGCTATATCACAGTGGAGTATTAAAATAAACTGTTTATCAGTTTTTTTCAGTTTAATTGTTTTAAGCTGTATATATTACCAATACTATTAATACGTTTCCTGAGTGCTTTATAGTTTGTTTTTTAAATGTTAACACTGTACTGTGATTCTTATCACCACTCTCTAATGCATGAAGGTCAAGAATTCTTATCAGTCATCCTACCCCTACTGCACTGTATTTTATTTTATTATTTTTAAAAATTATTCATTTATTTATTTATTTATTTTTTTACAGACTGCATTTTGATTCATTGTACACAAATAGGGTACATTATTTTGTTTCTATGGTTGTGCATGATGTGGCTTCATACCATTAGTGTAATCATACTTGTACATAGGGTAATAATGTCTGTCTCATTCCACCATTTTTCATATTCCCACTTTCTCTCATTTCCTTTTACATAATCTAAAGTTCCTCCGTTCTTCTCTCACTCCCCATCCCCCCACCCCTATTATATATCATCATTCACTTATTAGGGAAAACATTTGGCCTTTGGGTTTTTGGGATTGTCTTATTTCACTTAGCATGATATTCTCCAATTCATCCATTTATCTGCAAATGCCATAATATTACTATTCTTCATAGCTGAAGAATAGTTCAGTTTCTTTATCCATTCATCTGTTGAAGGGCGTCTAGGTTGGTTCCACAATCTAGCTATTGTGAACTGAGCTGCTATAAACATTGATGTAACTGCATTACTGTGGTATGCTAATTTTAAGTCCTTTGGGTATAAACCAAGGAGTGGGATAAAGAAAATATTGAGGTTTAATCAAGTTGATCAAATAAAATTAATCAACTTGCTTTAAATTCTATTTCATTTGATATTAGTATATTCACTTTAGCTTTTTATGGGACTTGTTTGCATGAGGAATATTGTTTTTACCCTTTCTCTTACACCTGTTGGTACCATTGAACATAAACTGTTTTTCCCATAGAGAACATATAGTTAGATCTTGTTTTATATTTTATCCAGATCCTCTATTTTTGTTTGGATTGATTAATCCATTCATATGTAATGTTATTATTCATAAAGTTGATTTACTTCTGCTATTTTTACTTTTTTTTGATCTCATGTCATTTTTAGTTTCTTTTTTTGCTGCTTACTTTTTAATTAAGTACAATATTTTCTGTTAGGCAGTTTTCAGTCCCTGTAACAAAACTTGAGAAAATCAACTTATGAAGACAGAGGGTTTATTTTGCCTCATGATTTCAGAGGTTTCAGTCCATGATTAGATGCCCTATTTGCTTTGTGACTGGGGTGCCAAAACAAAACTGTTCACCTCTTACTGAGAAATAAAAGAGAGAAGAGTAAGGGGCTGGTTTTACACAATCCCCTTTAGAAACATGCCCCCAATGACCCAAAGATCTCCTATTAGGACTACCTCTTAAAAGTTCTACCATCTTTGAAGCAAGGCGTGGTGGAACCTGCCCACGACTTGGGAGGCTGAGACAGGAGGATCATGATTTCAAAGCCGGCCTCAGTCATGTGAGGCACTAAGCAACTCAGCGAGAACCTGTCTCTAAATATAATACAAAACAGAGCTGGAAATGTGACTCAGTGGTTGAGTTCCCCTGAGTTCAATTCCCAGTAACCCCTCCAAAAAAGTTCTACCATCTTTTAATAGTGATTCCGTGTAGTTTCTCTTGTGCCAGGCTAACTCATATGCAGGGTAAGTGACATGGAGTCAAGACCCAGACTCTGGGAGTTGGGTGAAAGCAAGCTTGTGGCGAGCAGCTTGCAAACTCGTTTACTGCGGGAACAGCTATACATTTTATAGGTTTCTTGCCCAATCACAATGTGCCACAGGGGATCAGACCACCAGGTTCCTATACGGGTTCCCTTGGTAACACTGAGTCAATTTGGGGGAGTTGTGTACTGTCCTAGGTGGCCGAAGCGGAACACTTCTCCCTGCAGGTTTACACACTTGACACGTTCACTGCTGCCAATCAAGAACTAGGATTTCTCCCAACATTTCTGTAGGAACCAAGGCTTTTACTACATGCACCTTTGGGGGATATTTAAGGTTCAAACTACAGTACATCAGTTCCTTTGGTAATGTACCTTTTTTTCCCTTGTTTATTAGTAGTTACCCCAGGGATTACTTACATCTTAACTTATCAGAGTCCAGTTTCATTTATGCTAACTTAATTCCAGATACACAGATACAGTGAGATCTAGAAGTGTTATTTCTATATATCTCTACTGCTTCTTCCCCAAATTTGTGCATACATATACATACATACACATACACATCAGACTCAGAAATATATTATTATAATTATTGCTTTCTATAATGTTATGTCAGTGAAAGTCATTAAGAAAAGAAAGCAAGTATATATTTTGGAGTCTGTCATATTTAACTTCCTATTTGTCATTTCCATCTGGTATCATTTCCTTAACTTCAATATAGTTCTGCTTCCAGACACCTTTTTGCTGTTGGACCAATAATAAAATATATCCCTATCTCTATCTCTACCTACCTATTATCAATAATCATCCATCTATCTCCATTGTTTCACACATTTGCTTTTTAAATCAGTTAAGAGTGAAAAAAAGAAAAATATGCATTTATACTCTTGCTTAATTACCTTCACTGGTGCTTTCTGGTTTTCTTGAGGATTACAATTTCTATTTCTGCTTACTTGTTTTCAGCCTGTAGAATTTGTTTTGTGCACCTACTAAAGTTGGCCTACTAGCAAGAGATTCTCTCCGGTTTTATTTATCTGGTAATACCTTTACTTTCTCTTCATTTTTGCAAGATAGTTTTGTTCCTTTGCTTCTGAGGAGAAATTGACTATAAGTCCTATCAGGGATACTTAGCATATGATAAATCATTTTTCTTAATGCTTTTCAGATTTTCTCTTTGTCTTTAGTTTCCACCGTTTGTTTAATCATAATGTGTCTAAGTGTACATCTCTTTCATTTTTTCTACTTGGAGTTTGTTGAACTTCCTGAACGTGTAAGTCCATGTCTCTTTGCAAGCATTTGTGGTTCTTGGACATTGTTTCTTCAAATTTTTCTGTTGATTTCTCATTCTTCTTCTTTTTCTGAGATTTCAATTATACATTTAGTACATATAAAGGTGCCCCATATTTATGTAAGAGTTCATTTTTTGTCATTCTGTTTTCTCTGTATTATTTGGATTGCATAATCTCTATCTTGGAGTTAACTTATTCTTTCTACTACCAACCCAAATTCACTTTTGAGTCCTATAATGAATTTTTAACTTCAGTTACTAAAGTTTTCATGTTACTGAAGTTTTTATGTACAGTATTTCCATTTGGTTCTTCTAATGATTTCAGTATTATTTGATTAGATGATGTTTCTATAACTTTATCACTGAAGCATGGCTTCCTTTGGGTCCTTTAGCAGATTTATAATGATTACTCTTTATCTGTTAAATCTAATATCTGGGCCCTCTCATAAGCCATCTCTGTTGTCTGCTTTTTTGTGTGTATATGTACATACTGCCTGTGTCCTAATTTATTTTGTTAAATATAGGACATTTTGCATAGTATATTTTGGGAATTTTGGATATCAATTCCCCTTCCATCCCTGTGAAGCTTGTTTTTGTGATGGTGTATTTGTTTTGACTTAACTAGGCTACTTTAGCAAAATCTATTTTTCTCACAGTATGAAGTCTTTGGTGTCTCTCCTCTGAGAATGCAGCCTTGGGCATGTGTGCATTCACCCTGGGATCACAATGGTTTAATGGAACTCTCTTTGATTGTCTCTTTCCCTGATTTCTTATTAAACCATCTGCTTCATTTTGTATTACACTCTGCCCAGTAGACTCCAGTAATACTGGCTGATTGTTCTATTGTTCTCAACGGTGCCGTGGGGCATCAGTTGCTCAGCAGTCTCATCCAATTCAGACAGTGGTATTTTCTGAGGTCAGTCTTTGGTTTTTCTCATCCCTAGTAGATTTTTTTGAGTTGTATCTTTCTGTGATTATCTGTGGTAAGTAAAGATGGCCATTGGTTTGTTGATGATTAAGAGGATCTACTGCTTTTGAGAGAATCTTTTGGCTTAGACTTCCCCAAACTGTTTCAAAAACAACAGTTCTTTTCAGCATAGCTTCAGAGTACTCTTTTAAATAAACTGTCTCTCGTCCTGGGAAAACTTTCCAAGCCACTACTCTGGGCTGTGGGTGGCACAGTAACCTCTGGATAGCATAGTAACCTCTGATCTTCTTATCTTTCCTCTTTTAGCATGGTACCTCTGCTTTAAGAGTAAGCCCAGACCAGAACAATAGAAACATCAGTATTCTCAACTTGATGTACCTGGGTAGAGTTTCTGTCCTGTGGATAAGGATATGGTGAAAAAGGAGCCTCATACCTCTTAGTTCAGCCTCCTCA
Organism: Sciurus carolinensis; assembly: GCF_902686445.1. Taxonomy (NCBI): domain Eukaryota; kingdom Metazoa; phylum Chordata; class Mammalia; order Rodentia; family Sciuridae; genus Sciurus; species Sciurus carolinensis. Next base: position 58,900,518 of record NC_062222.1, on the reverse strand, counting down.
GGAATTTAACCTTCAACTTGCATTTGGAATAGATGAGAAATATTGATGACCTAAGGTTGTTGAAAAGGTTTTGTAAAACTTGATTACGTTCTAAGGAGAAAAGGTGACCCTTCCTTTTACTCCCACCTAGCAAGTATGGAAATTTTATCAAGCAGAGATTTGTGGGTAGACGGGAGAGGCTCACAGGTCCAATGCCAGGATCTCTTACTGTTCTTACTGAGACAAATAAAAACTTCTGTTTCTTTTTTCTCTAATAAGTGTTTGTTCAACTGCTATATACCCTTAGGCCAATTTGCCATTTAACCTTAAGCCAATTTAGTTTTTTAATTTCAACAGTTTTGCTTATATAATTGAGAAATGGGCCACACAACTCCCCATACCAGCATCCTGGAAATTAAAGCCCCATAACCTTATTCTTTCAAAGTTTTATTTTTAGTTATTCCAAGGAAACTTGAGGTGAGATGTGAGAGACAGGTTTGTTCAATTTGCCATCTTGATCTAATCTAATCTCTTTTATCTCATTTTAACACTTAATCTCTTCTCACCTGCAGCCTGCATGGGGAGGGAATAAGTACCCTCAGAGGCATGGATCTGCTGGAAATAAAAGACTGGAAAAGTAATATTAAGAAATAAAACTAAGAACACAAAAATATATCTTGAAAGTGGGGACTTGACGGGTGGAAAAGACCTGATGGGTCTGATTCTAACAAACGGAAAAAGCCAGTGAATGCTTTATTTATAGTGAAACACACCAAAGGAATTCATAGTGAGGAAGGATTCTTCAAGGTAAACAAGAAATGAGAGGCTGTGGGGACGGACACTGGCCTGATTGGGACAAATCATTTGTACAGTAATTCCTCCTCAGGTAACTGGCACCTCAAGGCTATTTAGGTGCACTGGTATGTCTTTGGCCCCACGGAAGCAGGCAGCTTAATTCAAAGCTATGGAACCTATAACATCCACTCCAAGATGGAATCTGCCCCATTAACAGTGGCCACCTTCAGGCTATCTTTCAGCACTCTTGTACTGAAGGGAACCCAAAAGGACAATCTGGCTATCCAAGGCCCTAGAGTTCAAAGCAATGATTCATTTTTTGCTCCCAACAATCCCTTCCTTCAAGGTCCCGTGTGCCTCCTAGGTGTAATTTTTTTTCACTCATATCACTGTTATTTGACAAAACCAGGCCCAGAAACTCCATAGGAAAACTTGTGATGTAACATCATATGATCTCTGTATTTCTGTGTCTTTGCCTACAATAAAAGGAAAGAACACATAACATGGCCGGAGATAACATACGAAATGTCCATAGGTACATCTCTCAGAGAACACAGGTTCTCACACAGGAAAGTTTGAGGCAGAACATTAACTTCATCATTTAATAAGCTTTAACAAGTCTTTAATTTAAAAAAGCATCTACAAACAAAGCAATTTTTACTATACTAAAATAAGTTTCAAAAAGAATGTAATTAATTTGAATTCAGTTTTTAATTCTTGATTAACCTCCATAGTGCTTTAAGAGTTTCATGTGAAAGGCAATGACAAAGAATTTTCTCTTCATATGGGCACTCAGATACTTTGATGTCCCTTTTGGATTAGTTTAGATAAAACAGACAAAATGATTTTAAAATGAAAGTACTAAAGAGTTTTATTTCTGAAACCATTACTGTTCAATCCCATAGTGACTGATTCCTGTATCTGGAGCACTTGCTTTAACTTAAGGGTTTGTAACACTGGCATTTTCCATACTATGGAGAACTGTCAGATTATTACACTGAAATTTTACTGATTCTTATTCCATTTGTTTGAAATCTACAAAAACTCATTCATGAACTGAATGAAAAATTGTCTTTACTAAATTTTTATAAAATGAGTTTTTGAAACATTTATCAGAGAGAAAGAACTATGAATAAAGTAGGTGACCAGCTGATAACTGCTTTGTTTAATAAACATGCTACTAAGTGGGAGAAGCATCAATAAATGTGGGTTCGTTATATTTTTTGTCAAGTAACAAATTAATTAGATTTTTTAAAAAAAATTAGACTAAAGGTGTTCAGGTTCTTTCCTGGAATATCTTCCTTTATCAATTGGTGCCTGAAAGATGGAAGGACCCACATCTAGGTATCAATGTGGTTTTTAAATGGGGCATTGATAAATCTATGTGGGTTTTGCAGGGTCACTAGTCTACTAATGGGAAGCAATGGTGTGGGAGTAAGGAGATGTTGATTGTATGAAATTTCAGAGAACTGTGCTGCCTTCACCATGGAGTCTTTACTTGCTTTATATACTGTACTGCAGATCGATGATTGATTCATTGAAACAAAGGATCCTGGGTTGGTTAATTATGGGGTGTTAATTTGGTCAAGCCTTGTATTCAGATAATGATTTGATCAAACACTGGTCTAGATGTTGCTGTAAAGATATATTTTTAAGTGAGATTAACACTGAAATTAATACACTTTGAATAAAGCAGATTATTCTCTATAATGTGAGTGAACCTCATTTAATCAGTGGAAAGCCTTAAGAGAAAGCAATCTGAGGTTCCTTCTCCTGAGAAAGAGAGATATCTTCTTCTAGATTGCCTTAGGTCTTGAGATGAAACATCAGCCACTCCTGCCTATCCACTATATAGATATTGGATTTTCTAGCTTCCACAATCATCAGTTTCTTAAACATTCTATACACACACAATCACACACACACAGGTGCACACACACATCAAACAGTTTGTTTCTCTGAAGAACCCTTACTGATACCACTCCATTGCCATCAAAATGTTTTGAAAACATTAATTAGGCTTTTTTTTTTTTTCTCTTTTTTTTTTGGTACCAGGGATTGAACCTGGGTTCAGTCACTGAATCTAGCCCCTTTTATTTTTTATTTTGAAATAGGGTATCACTAAGTTGCTAGGCTTTAGCTAAGCACTGGAAATGGCCTCAAACTTGCAATCCTCCTGCCTCAATCTTCAGAGTCTCTAGGATAACACATGGGTACCCCCACACCTGGTTTCAACACTTCTTTTAACCAGTAAGTAAACTAAGGTGCAGGGATGCAGCAGTCTCATGTCAACATTCTGTAGGTGATCTGGGATTACAACCTAATTTTCTTGGCTTCTCCTATCAGCAGTAGATCTTTCTCTAACTTCACCATGTATCAGAATCACTGGGAGTTCTTTTAAAAATACAGATTATTAGGATTTACTTTCTCCCTGATAGAATTTTTGACTCAATATGTCTATGATAGGACCTGAACATTTGCATTTAATTTCTAACAAGTTCTTGGGCGATGTTGATGCTTTAGCTTAAAGTTACACTTGAGAACAACTTCTCTAGATCACAGTTGAAAATCTGGGAAAACACCGATGAAGTTACAATATACTAAAAAATGAATGAATCAGTAAATGACTTGTTTGCTATGACCTCTTTATTTTTCTTTTGACTGGGACTTACTTAAAGGTGTATCTGTATTTCTGGGCCTTAGATTTCTTATCAGTATATTAAGGAATTTGCAGCAAATGGTGTTTGATGTTCTTTCTAAAACTCTAAGATAAAAAAAAAAAATGCTTCTACTTCCATGTGAAAATTAAATAAAAGAAAAAAATTATGGAACTATCCCACCAGAACAGGAGTGATTTGACACTACGAACCTGTAAACTTTGCAAGTAACTGTGGTTTGAATAAATTTTTTTCTCATCTACCAAATCATTTGGAAGTAGATGATTATCTTCTTCTTTTTTTTTTTTTTTTGTCTTATTGCAAGTTGGGTTTTCTCAAAGAGATGCTGAGGCACAGTTTGGGGTGTAAGATGCTTAGTGGGGATTTAAATCTATGAGGAACAGTGGGAATAAACACTATTGGTCAGACTAAACTGAGCACACAACAAACAAAACCTTACCCTTCTTGGTAGTACTCTCTGAAGTGAGCAAAATCCATCATAGTGGCCTTATTGACCTGAAATGGCTTTGTCCACTACAGGGTAAAAACTCTACCTCAAAGAGTATAGCCTTACTTCATGCAGCTCTAAGTGCTGAGTTAAACCCTGAAGGGCTAGTTAAAGGCTGTCTGCTTGCTCCTTTCTCTATAGCTCTCAACCATTCCTTCTTTGAAGGGACTTGTGGGTGGCACATCTCCAGGTCTACAACACATATTGATACAGGCTTTCTGTTATGTTCTTTTAGTCTTTCTTTTGTGATTAGACAATGGATCCTGAAATTTCAACTACCACATGCCATCAAAAGTATAAAAAGACGGAAGAAGAGGGGGCAGGATAAATCAGGAACCCTGTCCCAGGGCCCCGCCCCATCTTGATTAGCAGAGCCCACACAAGCCTAAGGACCTCACTTTCATCTTGCCCCTTGCAGTTATCAGAAGAGTAAATTTCCCTGAAGAGTAACAGATGCTGTTTTTCAAAAGATTGCCTAACCATCCAAAGGTGCATGTTCACACTATAGTAACCTAAGAAGGGAAAGACCCTCTTCAAAAAGACCCCATGCATAGTACTTACATTTCATGCATCTAATGTAAAACCCAGGAATGAGCATTTGGTGCATATGTAATAGTCTAAGCACAGGAATCTGTCAGTCATCCCCCATTTAGTATTAACCACTCCTAGCAAAAAGTCCACTGAAGGCAAACAAAGAACGCAGAAGCCCATGGAAGCCCAGACCTCCTCCTAGTCCTTGGGCAGACATCATCCTCATGTCCCTGCTGCACCACTGTAGCAGGTCTCCCGCTAATAAACTCTCCTCTGTTCCTCTTTGTCTCAGTGAATTCTCACTGCAAGTGCAACTGCCATTACAACTGCCATTACCCTGTCACCCAGCTCCTGTGACTAATAGTAGAGTTGCCTTCGTGAACTTAGATTACTATAATATAAAGTGGGTGACTTTTAACCAAAAACCATTTATTGCTAGAGGCTAGAGAGTCTAAAATCAAGGCACCAGCAGTTTCGGTGTCTGTTGAGGGTCTGTTTCCTTATAGATGTTACCTTTTCTCTGTGTCCTCCATGAAGGAAGCAGGTAACTAATTTCCTGGGGTCTTCTATAAGGACATTAATTCCAATCATGAGGACTTCACTCTTAAAACCGTCCACCCCCTAATGTTTCTACTGCCTAATAACATTACTTTGGGTGTCAGGATTTCAACATATGAATTGTAAGGGCAAACAAACCTTCAGTCTATCCATTTTATAAGGAAATGTAAAGTTTTCCTAGAAACCATTGAGTGAATTTTACTTATGCCTCACTTACCAGGAAGTTATCTGACCATTAACCTTGCTGTATGCTGGGAAACTAAGTGCTTAGAATCTACATTCTCTACAATAGAAAAACAAAAGAGGAAAAATGGATGGGAATGGATGCAGCATTCCAGCCAAGAAGGCCTTTGCCACTCACTTTATTTAAACTTCTAAAGTATTTGCCAGTTACTTTGCTAGAAGCTCTCTGTTAAATCCCATAAAAGTGATGTCAAACCAATATTAATATTCATGATTAGCCTAGTGACTAAATCCATGCTTTATTTACATTTTTCTCAGTCATTGTCATGGCCCCCAGAATTAAGTTTTAGGTTTTAAAGAATTCACCAGGGCAGCAGAAAAGGATATTTTCTGAAAATACATATGGAGTTCAATTTAAGAGCTTCTATACACTCTGATAGGGGAGAAAAAACAGTGTTTACTGACCTTAGTATTTTTATCTTTCCTTTGGGGTTAAAATAAGTTTTCTTCTTCATTCTAGGAAAATGTAGGCAAGACAACTCACGAATGTGACATGAACTGAAGGATTCAGGGACTGTAATTTGCATCAAAGCCAAACCAACAGGACTACTGTCATCTCCTCTTCAAAGCATTATCCTAAGGGATGTGCTATTTCACCATGAACCAAGGAATTCATGCTCAAACATGCAGCTGCTAGCACAAGATTCAACTTAAAAAGCTTTAAAAATTAAAAAATCAGAGAGAAAGACTATAGGTGAGAAAGAAGCCCTACCATCTACCCAGGAACCCCTGCTGCCCTTAAATCGAATCTCTCCCCCTCACCATCCCACACATTGTGCTAACAAACAAAATGAAGATGAGTAATGGCCTAATAAATTACAGTAGCACCCATTATCAAATGGATAGATCATAACCAAAAGAAGACCCATATTTTCACAGACTGAAATGGATAAGAGAGAGAGGGACCGAATTGTTTTATCTCTGTAGCTTATGTCTAAAATTTAGTTACTACTCAAGTTCACATTCTATGAACTTATTTACAGAGTTAGTAAGTTTGGCCTAGCAATTGAAAAAAATATAAAGAAAAGGTAAAGATTAGATAAAGTAGCAGAATAATATCGGAGTCACAATTTTATATTAAAAACTATAACAAATTATGTTTTAAAATCAGCACATAATTTTTTAAAATAATTCAAATGATTTTTAATGATGTGCTTTCAGAAATTGCTAGAAAATAATATTTCATTGCATAGACAGACTATGCTGTTTCTGTAACAATACTGTAAAAATGTCTCAGTGATCTAATAACCAGAGAAAACCAGTCATTGAACATCTTTTAATTAACTGATTTGCAGGAGACAAAACAGCTACAGTTAAACCTGTTATTTTAAATAAAAACAGTAGAGGGCTCTGAAAATGATGAAACAACTATAAAAACTAATTCATCTGAGTTCCAACTAGTCATTGGACAATTTACACATAATCTCATGTATGAAAGAGATATGGAAGCTCTGAGAAAGAATTAGGAGAAGGAAGCTATTTATGAATATCTTCCCACACAATATTATTTATTCTTTTAATTCCATCCTTCACTATTTCATTTTTTAAATCATTTTTCAGTAAGAACTTCTGAGAGATAATTTGATCAGTTCCAGAAAACTTCGAAACATATTCTCTAGGTATGATTTCTTTAGTGACTAGTGCTCTCTACCTTCTTAAAATACTGATTTGTGTTCATTTTCTTTTGCCATAGAACACCAGTGTGTTTATTTTTCAATGGTCTATCTTTCTAAATTAAGTTAAAATAAAATTTTATCTACACTTTATTATTGAAGTTCTAAAATGTATTTTCCACAGCATAGAAATATAATTTTTAACATTGTCCTTAAGTCACTAAAAGTAATTGCATTAATTTCCTAATTAATTACTATCTCCTGGGTTCCTGTATTTCTAGCAATGTATTTGTTTTGATGCAGTATTGATTTGGTATACATATTTCACTCAGGGTTAATTTTACAAATTGAGGATACATCTAGCTAAAATGAAAAATATGTCTCAAATATTAGTTTTAAGGCACAATTTTTTAAATTTGGTAATTATTAAGATAGAATAAATTGATTATAGTTTATTGTCAGCAATTGTCTTCTCCTCTTCTATAGACAATTAAGGAACAATGAAATGACTGAACATCTGAATTGTTCAGTTTTTTCTTTCACATTCCAGATGGAAGATTTTGAGACATAGGAACGACACTTTAGATCCACAAACACATGCAGAACCAAAGATAATAAGTCCTCTGAAGGGAATTGTTGGCAATGCATTCCAAGAGTTGTAATGTTGAATATTTCTACAATATGAGAGGCAGCATACTCTTTTGGTGAGAGGCAAATGCATGGAGCAAAACTATCTGAATCAACTCGGACTTGGCCTCTCACTATCTCATCTGCATTCCTGTAAGCATTCCTCTATCAACATGGAACTTACTATTAATTTACTGTTGACTTAAAGCATTAATGTATCTTCTAAAGGGACCTATTTTATTGATTAAATTTCAACTTAAGCCCAGTGAAAGCTGAGTTCAAACAATAAAACATGGTTAAATATTTCAAAGTATGATCAAATAATTTTTATTTTTAGCATTAACAGAGTCTATAGCAATTTATGCATTAAAATAATCTCCTTATATTATTCACAATTTAGCTATTTCTTTTCCATCTCTTCCTTCTCCATTTTAATTATAATTTGTCATAGACAGAACAGTTATACCTATATATTATGAGAACATTTCCCAAAGACAGTCTAAGTCCTACAAATATTACCCATCAACTATTTTAAACTGAAGATTAAGAAAATCATTTCAATAATAAAAAACTAGTTCTACACTTTTTGAAGTTCTATTTGTAGAAAAATCGGAAACATTAGAATTATATGTTTAATACAAGTAGATTTTAAGACTCAATGGATCCTTTCCCTTTCATTTTCTTCTACCTTCCCTGTCTGTTTCTATTTCTCAGGCACATAATAACTCTATTAAACTAAAAAGATGTTTTGTCAGTTTTTATTTTTCTCCAAGCACTCTCAATTAGCAGGTGACACAACTAAAAGCATTGTCAGATGATATTAAGGATAGGCAAGATTCTAAATGGACACAAATTGAACAATTTAATTGTCTCCCACCAATATTATCAGTGTACCACTGTTAGGCTTCTCTCCGTCACAGGGAACAGCTGCCTCTTCAATTATTCCTACCCATTTCTGGAAACTAAAGACCTAGTTTCAGAATAGCACATAGGTTAATTACTGGAGAACTGAGGGACAGCCTTTTTAGGTTCACTTTATGAAGTAAACCATATCAAGATTATTCAATTAATCATGGAAGGACTTAAATACATGTATTTTAGAAAATGAGTCCATGTAGAAAGGTATGGGTAGGTTAGCAGTATTTATTTGCCTTCCATTACAGAAATGAAAGAAACAGATAAATAGATGTACTAATTGTAAAAAAAACAATATGACTCGAAAAAGGGAGGTTAGATTTTACTTTAGGAATATAAAACAAATTTTTTCAATAACAAAGAATATTACATTTATTTGAAGCCAATTAGGATTCTAATCTAGAAAAACACTGATTCAAGCAATCTTGAAAATGTGCTCCCTAAAACAGCTTTTCTTTTAAATAAGAATTACATATATGTGTGGTGTACATACACATGCCTAAAATCAAAGTGTGAGGCAATTTCAGCTTCATTGTGGGATTATTTGTAAGAAATATGGGTTCCTTGAAGCCTTGGGATTGGCACTGGGATAAGTAATATTTTAAAGAAGAAATTATTATAAAACACATTTTTTAAAATCTTAAACTGCAGAAAAACCACAGAGGGAAGGGGATCCTTGACCCAGTTTTAAAAGTTTTACATTGATTGATATCTTTATACTTTTAAGGATACTATATAGTTATTTTATAAATCTCTTTTAGTCTTAATAATCTTAATATTTCTGCTTTGGAGGATAAGTGAGAGTGAGAGAGGAAGAGAAAAACTTCAATTACCTTAGTTCTCTTTTCACCTTTAGTAGCCTTTCTCCTTTGTTGCTCAAAGACTTTAGCAAGAGGTATCTATTTTCCTGAGACTCAATTAATTGTTTTGCACACTGATAGGACTTGATTAGTTGTCTCTTAGTCCCTTTTATGGCTAAACTTTATGATTAAAGCACAGAATTAAAAATTGCCACAGGTCCAAAATATCTTACACATTTGCAGATATTAATAATTTAAAAACTTGCCTAAAAAGGATAAAAAGGATATATAAAAGATGTGTATATATGAAAGACTTTGAGGTACACCTGAAAGAATCATTGCTATTGAATTCTCCTTTTCTTACATCCAAACTATTGGAGCATAAATATTTTGCAAAGGATTTCAAAGCTGACTGAGGCTTGATTATTATGCATATGCATTTTTTTATGTTATGGATGAGAAAGCTGTGACTTATGTAGATAAGTGGAAGAAGTATGAATTTTATCATTGAACATTCCCTTCATTTATTTACTTGCTCATTTAAATAAACATCTATAGTACTGAATACTATTAGACAAGGCCCTATATTAAGCACTACAGAATAAATACAAATAGGCATTATCCCTGCCTTCGAGGAGTTTGTATATTTTTAGAAGGAAAAAACAAATTTAAGCAGAAAATGCTTCTATTGGAAATACTCTTATAAATTTAAATATAAAAGGGTTACATTGTTCATAAATAAAATTAAACAAAATTTTTCCTTTATTTTAAAAAATATATTATCATGAAGGACACAACCTTGCAATTCCATCAGTTTTAAGACCATAAAGTGTTTTAAAATGTTCTAAACAAGAATAGACCAGACTTAGTTGGCAACCCTAATGAATTCTACCAGGTAAGGTAATAAATACCAATTCTGTAGAAACTCTTTCAGAAAGAGGAAGACGTAATTCTCAACTCACTTTATAAAGTCAATGTTTGCCTGATACCAAATTCAGATGACCATTTGAATAAAAACAAAAGACCTGGGGCTGGGATTGTGGCTTAGTGGTAGAGCACTTGCTTTGCACATGTAAGGCTCTGGGTTCCATCCCCAGCACCACATAAAATGAATAAAATAAAATAAAGGTATTGTGTCCATCTACAACTGAAAAAAATTTTTTAAAAAAGACCAGTATCTTTCATGAATATGTAAACAAAAATTCTCAACAAGATAATAAGTCATATCCAGTAGTACATAAAAGGCCAATATATCATAATCAAGTCTATTTATCTCAATAAGTAATGTAAGATTGTTTTTACATTGACAATTCAATGACTGAAAATTGCCATATTCACAATATAAAGAAAAAGCATAAATATTTTAATAGATACATAAGTACATTTGACAAAATTCACCATTAGGCAACTTTTAAAACTTTTAACTACATACAGATAAAATTTCTGCAAACTAATAAGATACACTTCTGAGAAATTTATAAATAACTTCATAATTAATGGTAAATATTTAACATATTCCCCCTAGGATTGCAATAAAGCCAAGTTGTCTGACTTCACTACTATGGCTCATTCTTATACTAGACATTCTAGCCATTGGAAGACATACATTACCTAATTTCAACAATTGCTGTAAAACTAGAGGAAACAAATTAGCCTGAAGTTAGTAAAAATAGAGATGTATCAATGAATCAAAGGAACAGAATAATAAATTTACCAGAAAAGTAACATTCATGTTCAATTGATAACACTTATCAGTCTTTTAATACAAGAAATGTCTTTTTAAAAATGGTATTAGAACAAGGGATATTCATGTAGAAAAAGTAAACGTGAAGCCTCACCACACAAAAAACAAAAATGAACAAAAGTTGACTAAAAGTTCATTATATAAATAATGGTATATGGTAGAAATATAAAACTTATAGTGGAAAAATGTTTGTGACTTGGATGAGTCAATATTTTCTTTGATACAACACAAAAGGCAAAATCCACAAAAGAAAAATTGAAAAAAAAGTGAACTTCAAAGAATTAAAACTTTTAACTCTTCAGAAGACTCCCAGAGAGTTCAAATTCTGGGGATCCAGTGCACAACATGAGTGATGATGGGTGTCTTAATTAATTTGATTATGGAAATCACTATATAATGTGTACATGTATCAAATCATTGTTTTGTACACTTTAAATATATTCAATTTTGGTCAGCTAAATTTTTTAAATCCTTAAAAAAAAAAATGGAGATGGGGTGGAAAATAAATTCCAAAAGGCAAACAATATAATGTGAGAACAGATGTACATGGCAGCAACTATTTGGAAAATGATTTGTCCATCATAGTGCTAAAACAATTTATTAGGATCAATGTGATATGAAGATTAAATAAAGAGAATTTCTAATTCTCTAATAATAAAGCAGTGGCCAATCATTAAACAAAACTGACTTTATTTTCTCTCTCTGACCTGTTCTTTTGTTCTTTTCTGAATTATTCTATTCCTCAGCTTGTCTTATATTCCAGGATCACAGGTCTGATAAATGACATGCAATAGAAATTTAAACTCCCCTCCAAGCAGCAACAATACTTATTGGCACCAATAAGTCTCTGTGTAATTAGTCTTGGGAAAATGATCACCTGGCTCAAGACCTGACTCCCTTTGCTCTTGCCTTCATACTTACCCTGCATAATCCCAAATCTATTACTACCACTTCGAGGAGAGCCCTTAAATCTGTCTTCCGGGTGGGTTCGTACTAAGAATAAAAATTTCTTTCCTACTTCACCAGTGCTTTTTCCATTTCTTGTGGTGGTGGTAGGGCTTGAAGTGTTGGGATCCAGGCCTTTGGCCACAACATTGGTGATAAAAATAAGACAGCAAGTCAATTAATATGGACATGACTATTTGGATGATAACTACCATGTATTTCAAAAATCTAGAAAAAAGAAATGTAAATGCTTGTTTTTACCATAAAGAAATGAAAACTATTTGAGGAAATAGATATACATAGATTAATTTAAACATAATAGTTTCTAAAAATGCATACATGTATTTTAAAAAAAGAGATTTGAAAAGAAATCACAAAAGAAAATATTTGAATAAGTAATAAATTTACTTAAAGATGCTATAATTTCATAAGTGAAATGCAAATCAAACTGATACACTCTTGTATTAGAATGGCTAAAAGAAAAACATTGACAGTACCATGTGTTGATGTGGATATGAAGCAATTGGAAATTTCATACAATCATCTTGAACATGTAAAAATATAAAAAACACTTTTTAAAGTTTTTTTAGTAGTTTCTAAAAATGCAAAATACATATTTACCATAAACCACAATACACTGACTTCTTGGAATTTTTTTTTCTGTTTTCTTTATTTTTTTTAATTTTTTTAAAATTTTTATTGTGCTGGGGATTGAACCCAGGGTCTTATGCTTGCTAGGCAAGCACTTTACCAACTGAGCTATATCCCCAGCCTGACTTCTTGAAATTTATTCAAGAGAAATAAAAACATTCATTTATGCATATTCACACACACAAAGACTTGTTGATTCTCTCAGCTCTATTCACAATAGATAAAACAAACATATAGAGCCACCCCGTATTTCACATATTATAATTTTTAAAAGACTAATGAAGGGATTCTAAGCACACCCACTATTAGGTTAGATGTGGACAAGTGATCTGGTAGCAAATATAGAGGCCTAGATAGAAGCACAGGTAAAGGTGACAAAAGCCAAATTACTGAGACATTGAGCCATAGAGAAAGAAAACAACTTAACAGAAGAATGAGTTAAGCATATGCACCTGAATTTCCTACTAAATATCAGCCAAGTAGTGCTTTCCTTGTTTTTTAATACCTGATGACTCTTAGAATTAATTTAATTCAAGCCATCCTGAAGCATCTTGTTCCTAGTAGGAATAGGGGACAGAGCTATGGCTGAGAATGTACTCACACAATACCTTTACTTCCTGATGCAAGTAGCCCTACTGAAGTCACTCTAAGCAGAACACAGAAGGAAAGAGGCCTTTCTTTCTTTGGGAATCCGATGACTGAGTGGCCCTTATACCTGGGTGTTTGAGACTATCTACTCAGGAATCATGTTTAGACTCTTCCCAGATACATCTTGCACATGCCGTAGTTTGGCAGGAGCAGGCAGTAGTTTTGTGGGCCTAGAGTGGAAGGGTGCTGGTGCCCACACCAGCAGTGGAAATCATCTCCAGGAATCACGTGAAACAGTGTCTAGTGGCAGCTTGGATTGGCAGGTTGAAAAAAAGCAGGGGAACAATTGCCTGTTATAGACAAATGTGAATTTAATTGGTAGAAGCAAACCAGGCAAGATAGATCTCATGTAGCATGGAATCATGAGCAAAACAACTTAAGAGCAGTTTCAGGTCTTCTTTGTGAGAGTGTGTGGTAAAGGAACCAGATTTGGACATGAATGGTAATATGAGCAATTTTTTAAAATACTCTATTAGAGAAATTTGGGGAGATTTAGGTTAGTTAATAATACATAAGGAGCATTTGGGGACCATAAGTTTGATTTTTATGACTTACCTAAGAGCTAATGGAGATTTTACAAACCAATTTTTTAAAAATAAAAGCCACATTGTCAGTGAAAAAATAATAAGGACCGAAAGACTCACTACACAAAGATGTCAAAATAACCAATTGATCTGATATATTTAACATGACCTGTGTTTAAAATTTCTAAAACTTATTTTCATTCTTTTTCTTTAAGTTGACAAACTGGTAAAATTTATATGGAAAATCATAGACTTAAGAAAAAACCTGGGTCAAAAGGAGATTCTCCACACTGCTTTCCAGAGTGGCTGCTCCAATTTGCAACTCCATCAGCAATGTAAAAATGTGCCTTTTCCCCAAATCCATGCCAACATCTATTATTGTTTGTGTTCTTGATAACGGTCATTCTAATTGGAGTAAGATGAAATCTTAGAGTTGTTTTAATTTGCATTTCTCTAATTACTAGAGATGTTGAACACTTTTTCATATATTTATTAATCTCCTGTATATCTTCTGTAAAGTATCTGTCCAGTTCCTTGGTCCATTTATTGATTGGCTTCTTTGTATTTTTGTGTAAAGTTTTGTAAGTTTTTTTATAAATTTTGGAGATTAGAGCTCTATCTGAAGTGTGTGTGGAAAAGATTTTCTCCCACTCTGTAGGCTCTCTTTTCACATTATTGATTGTAAACTTTGCTGAGAAAAAGCTTTGGAGTTGCAATTTGGTGCATCCACTCTGGAAGGAAATGTGGAGAATCCTCAGAAAACCTGGAATGGACCCATCTTTTGACCCAGTTATCCCTCTTCTTGGTTTATACCCAAAGGACTGAAAAATTAAGATACTACAGTAATGCAGTCACATCAATGTTTGTAACAGCTCAATTCACAATAGTTAGATTGTAGAACCAATTGAGATGCCCTTCAATAGATGAATGGATAAAGAAGTTGTGGTATATATACCCCATGGAATATTATTCAGCCATAAAGAAGAATAATATTATGGCATTTGTAGGTAAATGGATAAAATTTAATCCCCAAAAACCAAAGGCCAAATGTTTTCCCTGGAAAGTAGATCATGATATATAATGGGGGTGGGGGTGGGGGGTGAGAGAAGAATGGAGGAACTTTAGATTATGTAGAGGGAAATGAGTGGGTGGGTATGAAAGATGGTGGAATGAGACAGACATCATTACCCTATGTACAAGTATGATTACACTAATGGTATGAAGCCACATCATGCACAACCATAGAAATAAAAAGATGTACCCCATTTGCCTATAAAAATCAAAATGCATGGTGAGATACTGGGTTTGATACTCAGCACCACATAAAAATAAATAAGTAAAATAAAGGTTATAAAACAGAAAAAATAAATAAACAAATAAGGAAAAAACAAAAGAAAAAACCTGGTGAATTATGTTGGAAAACTTAGACTACCAGATATCAAGACCTATTATAAAGTTACATAGTATTTAAAAGAAGAGTATTATTGACAAAAAGGTAGACAAATATAAAAAAATAAAATAGAGAATTTAGACTCAAATCCACAAATGCATTGTTATCTTATTTCTGACAACATAACAGTGCAGTCAGAACAGTGGGACAGCAGTAAAGTTTTTAGTTAATGGTGCTGGGTCACTAGTATATTCATAGAAATAAAAAAAAATCTTGGCCTCTACTTCATACAATGTGCAAAAGCAAATTGCAGATGGATGTAGATCCAAATGGAGAAAAATGAAACAATAAAGCTTTTCCATAAATCTTTATAAGCTATTCAGAGATCTTTTATAAAAAACAAATAGCACTAAACATAAAAATAGTAGTAAATAAGACAATGATAATGTTAGAGTATCTGTCTCTCAAGAGAAGGCTGTTTTCAAAAATGGAAGTCACAGAAAAGGAGAACATACAATGTAGTTGTCTATGAATAGAAAAATAAAGGGAAACCAATAGAAAAGAATAGGTGAGAGACTCACCTATTCTCATGCCACAGAAAAAAATATTGAAATGACCAATAAACTTATGAAAGGGTGTTTAGTTTCAGTAGTAATTAGGAAAATACAAACTGAAAGAATAGTGTATCACCACTACACAGCCACTAGAAAGGGTATAATAAAAAAGAAAAAGAAAGATCAAAGTTAGGCAAGGACATAATGCAATGAGAACTCTTCTACATTGCTAATGGAAATATAAATGGATGCAATTGCTTTAGAAAAAAAATAAAACTTAGCATGTGAATGCCAGACCTTTTACTCTTATATGCACACATGTTCATTGAAGGCCTGTAGAAATATATCCATAGCCACACTCTTTGTAACAAAGCTGAAAACTACACTCCAAAAGGCAAAAAAGAGTAAATTATAGTATGCAATGGAATACAGCACAGAATGAAAATGAATAAAATACAGTCAGGAGCAAAGATGTGAAATAATCTCACTGACATAATATTGAGGGAAAGAAAAGACACACACACACACAAACCATGCTTCCATTTGAAAAAGTTTCAACATGCTTCTATTTGAAAAAGTTTCAAAATCTGGAAAAATGAAACAATCTAATGAGATACTGTGAAGCTTGGGATGAGTGACTCTTGGAAAGGAACTGGAGGGACTGCCAGGGTGGTGAAGTTGTTCCCTGTTCTGGGTACTAGTTGTGAGGGTGTGCTCCATTCATAAAAGTTCATGTGATTTTGATGTGTGTTTACATTTATCTTACAGTTAACTGAAGAGTTAAGTGAACACCATGCTTTTAATGTATATTTTCTTTAAAAAGTGAATACAAATATTTTTATTAGAATCTCTTAAACATAAAAATATTTCTTTAAAAAAAGTAGGGTATAGAGAGTGTGACCAAGATAAGTCATCATAGACCCTAAGTCTGCAATGTGAAGTTGAAAGAAAAAATAATTTTGTTCATGTGGAATTAAAGGTGGTGGTGAGAAGAGCAATATGGATCTACTCTTGCTTAGAAATGGTTTCCCAGTGGGGATGAAACCCAAACAATATTAATAAACCAGCCACACGAAGGTGCGTGAGGGGTCAGCCTATACAAAGGCCTTGATGTGGGAGAATCCTTGGTAGATTTGTTAGGCTACACTCTGTGGCTGATGGTTAATGAGACAAAGAGTGAGTGGTTTGCAATGAGACTGGCATGCCAGACCATGAGAAAACTTAAGGTTATCAATATGTGTCAGTTCAGCTATTATGGAGTAATCGAATGACTCCTATTAGTTTTCACTAAGTTTTTATTCTTTGTTGATGGGCCATCATTGAGGTATTTTATACAAGAGAATAAAAGAGCTGTGCATGTGTGTGTGTGTGTGTCTGTGTGTGTGTGTGTGTGTGAGAGAGAGAGAGAGAGAGAGAGAGAGAGAGAGAGAGAGAGAGAAAGAGAGAGAGAGAGATGACTGGTAAGTGTAGACTACAAAGAGGAGAACTAGACAAGTACAAAAGTGGAAGAGATTGATGTGTTAGAAGGCTAGTGCAACGTTGTAAGAGATGATCATGTAAGATTTAACAAGCAATACATACTTTAGAAAGGAAAACTTATGGATATACTAACTTCCAATATTTGTATTTTCACTATGAAATTTTTTCTGGTTATCTGATTCCTTATTGTCCAAGCAATTAAAAATATGTAGGCTTCTAAAATGAAGCTATTTATAAAGTTTTTTCTTTTCTTTACTGATGAATCTTGAGCAGTTCGTCACAAATATGGTCTAAAAAGACTACAACCAGGCATAATGGCACACGTCTGTAATCCCAGCATCTTGGGATGCTGAGGCAGGAGGATCGTGAGTTCAAAGCCAGCCTCAGCAAAAGTGAGGCACTAAGTCATTCAGTGAGACCCTGTCTCTAAATAAAAAAAAATATAAAATAAGACTGGGCATGTGGTTCAGTGGTCCAATGCCCTTGAGTTCAATCTCTGGTATCCACCCTCTGCAAATAAAAGACAGACTACTTCTGTTTTGTTAGGGGCTGAAAAGCAGGATGCAAGAAACCATGGACTTTCCACTAGGGCATTCTTTGATATCATGTCTTGTCAGTTCGTCATCTGTGCTGAGGTCCTCCAATATGTGAATCTGCTATTCAAACTCTCAAGTCTGCATGTAAAACAGAAATACCTTGAAAATGGTATAACATGTATTTCTAGACTCCAAGGGTCCTACGGACTGTTGCAAGAATTTGTACCTATGCTAAAGATCTATTACTTGGTCCACTGGTTTGTTTGTTTTAGTGTACTGTCTGTGCATCCAGTTTTCCATTTAGAATATATTTAGCCTTAGATCCCTGCTACAAGAACAGCAGTAGTTGAAATGCTAAATATACATTTCTTCAGAGAGGCAAATAGTGTAAGGTGATCTCATTTTGTGTACCTGAGAACTATAAAATGAGAGTGGATTATCAGAGAGCATAATAGATTTAACCATAAATATGTATTGAATTGAATGGTCCCCTATTAGTTACCATTGTAATTTCTGAGAGATATTTACAGAATAACCATCTAACCCAATGCTTAATAAAATAAAAATGAAATCATAAGTACCAGTGTTTAGTTCCAGAGGCAGAAGATGTATGTGGAGCCCTATGGGTTGATTCCTGTCTCTTCCATTTTCTAACTGTGTGACCAGGAGCCATAACAACCATCTGAAGCTAACTTTTCTCATGGACAGCACGAAAAAATGCTAACAAATGCCCTAACTCCCAAAGCTGTTTGAATGAGCACATAAAATAATACATATAAAAGAATTTTGAAAACTCAGTCACTGCTGTTAACTTTCACTATCAGAAGGATTCTGCCTTGCCTATAGGAAATTATTTGAATTTAATTTTTCCCTATAAGCCCTAGAAGAAATGAGTCAAATCCTCATTGTTTCAATCCATTTAATCTTGTATTAATTCTAAAATGATAAATTTTTAAATAACACCACAAATCTACGTAAGTAACCTCAGTTATATACTGAGTCTATGGATTTTAATAATTTGAAAAACTTCCTATTCTGGGAAATAAGTGGAACTCCACACCTATAAGGTTACATGGAAATACTTTTTCAGATCTTTTCTGCAGCAAAAAGTGAAAAAATCAGGCAGAATGGTTTCTTCTGTATTCTTTAGGCATTGTTTCTTAGATAAAGAGATAAACATGACATATGCATATAAGCTGCTCTATTTCACAAACCTAAGGAAACACTTTTACCTTGGAACTTTGAAAAACTAATAAAATGATAATCTGAAGATGGAGGGCAACCTATCCCTCCTCATCTTCTGACAGGGGGAATGGCAGTTAAAGAAGAGAACACTTGCAGCTTCTCTCTCTACACCTGTTTTCTCTTTAAGAGTGTAGCTCAGATTATTAATATGCACCGATGCAGGTAGTAGATTCATGTCTTCCACAAATTGAGGAATGTGTCCCATCCCCACACTTTTCACATATGACCAGTCTCTTGTGTAGGGGAGAAGACAATTACCCTGACACCATTTAATTTTGCCAACAACCCTATGTAATATATCTCAAATTATCTCAATTTCATAGAAGAGGCAATCGAATCATAGAGATGTTAAATAAGATCTTTCATTCAGTCCTATAGATAATAGATAGTGAAAGTGGAGACTATTCCTGGATCAGGGACACCATCCTTTTTACCTGATGACAATGGCTTCTCCACTTACCAAGTGGTTGGTAAAATGTTCTGACCCTCCAGGAAGTGTGTTGATAAATGCACCTGCAAACTTCTTTGCAGTCCCAGCTGTTTCAAGAAGGAGACTCAAGGAGGAGGAAGGAAATGATCCCAACTTGGCCTTCTATTACACTAACAATGTAACATTACTGGGAGTTTTGACCAATATTGAAATAGTCATTTGGTATCTTGCATCTGTCCCTTTGCTTATACTGTCTGGGGTGGGACAGGAGTATTTAATTGTACCATCCAACTATCAACAGAGTGGATGAGGATACTAAACTATGCTAAGGTGTAGAAACACTTTGATTAGATTTAAACACACACCATCACCACCACCATAACCCCAAGGAATATTACAAGTAACACAAATAATGTACATTTGGGCATTGATAATTGATCAGCTGTTATTGTGATAGCAAGTCAGTTCTGTTGTTTTGATCTGGATGTGAGGTATCCACCAAAGCTCACGTGTGAGATGAAGCAAGAAAGTTCAGAGGAGAAATGGTTGGGTTGTGGGAGTCTTAACCCAATCAGTGATATTTATCTGATAGGATAAATTAAGAGATAACTGAAGGCAGGTGGGATGTGGTTAGACTAGGTGGGGCATTGGGCATGGCTTTGGGGTATATATTTGTATCTGGCAAGTGGAAATCCCCTCCTCCCTCCTCTGTCTCTGCTTTCTGATCATAATGTGAGCTACTTTTCTCTGCCACACTCTTCTGCCATGATGTTCTGCTTCATCTCAAGCCCTGAGGAATGGAGCCAACCTTCTATGGACCTCTGAAACTGTGAGCCCTCAAATAAACTTTTCCTCCTCTAACATTGTTTTTGTCAGATTTTTTAGTCATACCAGTGAAAAAACTGACTAAAACAGTTGCTATCGAGGTCTTGTTTTCCTTTCTTGTCTTATTGGGGATTTTTTTTTATTGTTGTTGCTATTTGGTTTTACTTTAGGTAGTTCTTGTTTATCTCATTTGTGTTATGCTATAAACAGCTATATACCATTCATAATGGACAAAGGAGATTAATGAGAATCTTGAATTCAAGTTCTATACTCAGAAGTTGATTTGTAGTACATATACATGTATAACCTCTTGTAGGTTATAAAGGAACTATACATTAAAATCTAGTTCTAGATGGAAGGAAACAAATATTAATCATGTCTATATTCTGTACATAACCACAAGGACCAAATGAATCTGATATTGTTATGCTCAATTTCATAGATTAAGGATTTGAAATTAAGGACTGGTGATTGAGGCTAGAAAGATTACTCTTTTGTTTAAGAACATTAAACATTCAAGTAAATTATGAAGACAAGATTCCAGTCTATTCAGATGCCAAAACACTTGCAACATGTTTCTAGTAACACAGACTTCATTATTCCTACTTAACACCTCATGATTACAGAAACTTCCCAAACCTCCAAAATACAAATTTCATTTGGAATGTCATAGGTAGGGATGATATATTTAGGGTTGATAACTTTTTGAAAGACTTTTATTCATAGCTTAAAGATAAATCTCTTCATAGCTGTTTGCTGTCTTTGAAGTTTAACCTATTCCCTTTAGGCTGGACCAAATAACTATTTACTTAAAACAATCTTGCTGCCCCAGGGTTTGTAACCATTACATTGCTGTTGTGTGTATATATTACATAAGTGGCATTTCCTGTGATATTACCATCGATTTATGTGGCTATCGTAAATACCTTTCAAGCTTGATGCTTCTCTAGAGAAACTGAATGTTGAGCTAAGCACAGCGGGAATCTAGAAGGCATTTTTAGCAAGATATTTTTGGTCACATTTCTAAAATTATCCAGAAGCCCAAGCATGCTTTTAAAGAAGTTTTAAAAAGTAAGAAAATGAAAAAAGAAGATGGTACACCAATGTAGTTCCTTTCAAATATTAACTTAAATGACAGAATACTTTTTTAAAACATTGAAATAAAAACTCTCTGAAACCAGTAGTTACCACCTGGAACAAACCAAAGTTACTGGTAAGTTTGTAAAATCTCTGAGGAAAAGGATTGTTACTCAATTTTTGAGGGTCCTCTTCAGACAATGCTGAAATTTTGATAAAAAGATCAAACAGAATCAAGCCTTTGTTTAGTATCAAAAAACAACTAGAAATGATGAAAAGCTATGATACTCTGGTATATTTATGGCTGCAACAGACTTCATCTTCCTCCAAACTAAGATCATCACACTGTGATCACAGCTTTCAGCTGCTTCTGATTTAGGCTGAATTGGAACCAGTGACCTAGAAGTAGAGTGTCATATTCCATTATTAAATGTCTTAGCCAGTCAGATACCTTCAGTTTTTTTCTCTTTAATCTTTTTTATTAGCAGCATTCCCATTTTTACCATCAGACAATTTAAGAGCTCTCAAGAATGTGCCATGACATAAATTATAGCTATTGTTTACACTTCCTTCTTATAAAGACAGACTATCCCCAAGTATAAGATTCACCTTGAATTATTCCAGATGCCTCCCAATTTCAGTATTTGTTCTCCCTTTATTCTCTGTTATAGTCTCTAAATGGCACTAGATGTGGTTGGAATGACAAGTACCTTCTCAGGTCCATAAATGAAGGTGAATTAAGGAAGGTGCCAACAGACACCTGTCCATCATAACCAGGGGTAAGCTGGGCCCAGGTATAAGTTATGGAAATTAATCCAAAAATGCATTTCCTGATTTCATTTGATTTTTTTTCCTGTTTCATTTCAAAGGCTTTAAGACCTCTAGAGTGTATAATGTAAAAAATCAAATCACCTTTGTGCCTTCATATTTTATCAACAAACTAATTCAAAAATATACAAACAGAAAATAATGCTTAAAAAGAAACAACTCTTTAGGTCCTATATATTTTTCTTTGGACTTAATTTCTTGGAATGCCTGTCATGTCTACTGTGATCTGTGAAATAGAATGCCTAGATAGAAAGGGAGGTAAATCAATATTGCTTTAACAGAGACAGTGCTTCTTGAAGACACACAGGTACATAATTAAACAAAACAAACATTTCCCAAGGACAGATCTCTCTAACTGAACAAAATCAAACTCACATTCCTTTGTGCTTTCCCTTGATGAGAACTTCATAACTTTGGACTGCTGTAAAGGGATTTGGAGGACAATTCTGATAGCTATTTTTAGAAAATGATAGGCACCCAGCTTAGACATAAACCTGAATCCAAAAGGAATACATTTAGATGAAGTGATATGGACAATACAACTCTAAAGAATAAGATACTCAGCAAAGGATTTCCTCTTATTGGTTGGAGCTTCATGCTTTTCAGAGTTCCTCCTGTTGGCATTCACTGAGATTTCCTTACAAGATTAAAAATATATTTTCTTTGAATAAATTACCTCAATAAAGATAGGGATAATTGAAATCAGCATGTCACATCTCTTACAACTGAAATTATGTGGGATTATGATACATAGATATATTGATTCTATAATGTGTTTCTTAGTTGGGATTCTTTGATATCTAAAGCAAGGATTTGGACACAAGTAGACTATTCTGTGGAGATATTAAGAAACAGTGAAGAAGTGAACAATAAGAAATACAAAGGAAAGAAGTCAATAAAAGTTTTATTGGTGAGTGGGTTATTGCTATGGGAAATGGGAGCTTACTACTGATCTGGACCTTCTAAGAGATTCTATAGAATTACTTCACAATAGGAGGGAAAAACTACCTGTAGAGTCATTAACTTTTGCTTCATTGATAGAGAGACACTCCTGATGGCATTAACAACTGGCCAAGTACAGTCCCAGGGTCAAAGACTGGCCCAAAGGAAAGGCAAGGATCTGTGTGCCAAGGACTTTGGAGGTGGATGAGGAAATGAGATAGACACCTACAGTGTTCTCTATAATATGAACGGGAAACCCTAAAGCAAGGGAGAGTTGCACAAAGGAGGCAACTGTGTAGATGAAAACTATATTTAAAAATGGAGAGTCCACTCACCAGTAACTGTAACAGCTATATAATCTTTTTTTTTTCCAATGTAATTTTCTCTATATACTTAGAAACAAAATCCTTACAGTTTTGATTGGTAACAAATCCTGTCTAAAGAGAAAATTCTTTTTGGCATTTATATATATATATATATATATATATATATATATATACACACACACACACATACACACACACACGTATGCATATATACACACAGGCATACATATGTATACACATATGTATGTGTATATGCACATATGCATATATACATGTATATATACACATTTATATATTTATGTGTACATTATTCATATTTATACATATATGCTAGAAGCATGATATTTGTTGCTTATAAAATACCTTCTCAAGCTGCTAAACTCTATTTTCAAAGGCTTTTCATTTTGTAGAGATGAATGACTTCATGCTCAAGGGAGATCTTGAAGTGTGTGGTGTACCATTCCCTTCTTAGAGTTTAAGAGGATCCTGTACCATTGAATCAGTAAGGCTGCTTGTTCTTGAAGGGTAATTCAGATAGGATTAAGCAATGTTTCAGAGTGCTGGCAGATATCAGTGCTACCATATGACTGATGAGTGATATTCCAACTGCTCTGAAAGGAAAGTCCTTCTGGAAAGATAAAAGGAAATTCAAACATAGCTCTGGAGCAGGTGATGTAAGTGTATGCTCCTGTGGTGGTCTGAGACACTGGACTTTTCTCCCCATGGCTCTCTGGAATCTTACAATGGACAATTGTGACTTGGATGGAGAACATACAGTTCTCATTATGGACTTTAGTCCTGTCCTCATGGGTTTATCTTCCTCTCTCATACACCTTTATCTCTCCTGATAGTCCCTTGCTCACTCTGTTTCTTCTCTTAATCCTGTGAATTTTTTTATTTCTTGGGGACATGGGGGAGAAAGTCATCTGGTACCTCTGTTCTTCCCAGTCTATTTTTATGGCATGAACTCTATCCCTACATATTTTAAGGTTTGAAAGTTTGGAACTCACCTAACCCAACTCTTGCAAACCAAGACCTCAACTACAAATCTATATTTAAAATAAAATCATAAAGAAAAATTCTTGTTCTTTGATTCTTCTGGGGGATCCATTATCTGAGATGGGGTCATCAGAGTGACCCAGCTAGTTGACTACAGGCAGAGCCATTGGACCCGTCCCTCCCCAAAGAACAATTTTAAATAATATTTCAGAGCTTAATCCTCCCATAAATATCCTATAACCTGGGATTATAAATAATCTTTGTACATACTGTAGACAAGGTGAAATAATAACAGTGTATTAAACACTCATTTATTGAAATAACTCTGTTATAATTTGGAAATAAGTAGTTCCTCAAAAGCTCCTGTAATGCAGGAATATTCAGAGGTTAAATGATTAGATTATGAGAGCTTCCACCTAATTGGACCATCTTAGTTTGAATGGACTGCCTAGGTGGTAACTATAGGCAGGTGGGGCATGACTGAAGGAGGTGGGTCACTAGGATATGTATGCCCTAAAGGGTTGTTCACTAACACCCCCCCCCCTTTCTCTCTTCTGACCTCACCATGGCTGAGCAGCTTTCCTCTCCTGGGCCCCCACCCCATGTTTTGCTGCCTTAGCTTGGGCCCAGAGCAATGGAGTCAGCCATCTATGGACTGAGACCTCTGAAACTGTTAACCACAGATAAATTTTCCCTCCTCCAAGTAGTTCTTCTTGGCTGTTTTGGTCATAGCAACAAAAAACTGACCGAAACAAGCTTCTTATATCATGAGAAAGAAGCAGACAGAAACCTTCCAGTCCAGTCAGGGTCTCAGGATCTTCACCGGTTTCCATTAAACATAATTGGTGTGCACTGAAAATGAAGCTAATGGCAATTGAAGCTCCACTGACTTGTCCTTTGTGTTCTGAAAAGATTTGCTGTAGAATATCTAGGATGTGTTTCTCAGACACTGACTCTCAATCCTGTCCATATGGTAGGATGACAAGGTCCTGAGCTATGATCCTCCTGGGGCTATGAACCACCAGAGATCTGTCTGTGATCCCTAGGTGTATCTGACTCATGCTGTCTGCCACCTGACCTTCAGTTTCAGTTTATTTTGCCTTTTTCCAACTCTATAGTCAAGGCATCCAATCAGATTATTCATTAACTCCCTTAATGTACTCAGAAATCTGAGTTTTTGACTACTTCATACAGAACTTGTTAAATTTAGTCCTTTCTTCTGCCCAATAAGTTAATTGTACTAATTTGCTCACATAATGTGTATGAGAAACTTCTGTATTCTCTCTTCGGAGTCCAAGAAAGGAAAAGAGAAAGCCCTTCTTCCCTCAGGATCTATTAAATGCACATAGACATTTCTATATATTACTGACTTACCCTGATTAAAGGGTTATAATGTTTGATGCAGACATTTATGTACCAACAGAAAGTATAGCAGCCTATCAGAATTTGTTGTTCTAGAATTTAAACTTAAAGACTCAAGAAGCATATCTGCCTTGTTCGTAGCTTCACCACAGCAAGAACAATGTATAAATAGGGTACTTAATAAGTCTTTGTTGAATGAACAAATGACAATAACTTATAGCATGCTGGAATTGCTCTTGAATGCACAGGAATTTTCTTCAGAGATGAAGAAAGACACTTTGGTTCACAGAGTTCTTTGAGCCTGGGATATGTTCTTCATGGGTTGTTGCACTGAATATTTTTTAAAAATTCAAGAAGAAACTGCAGCCTTGTTTTGAACACCTCCAGAATCTGAAATGGGCCCTGACAATAGCACTTGCATCAGACACTGGCAGTAGCACTTTCAAAATTTTCGACTTTGGCCATGAGTTGTGCTGCAACATGCAGGCCGGCACAGCCACCAGGAAGGTATCTACAGAATAAATGTGTACTTGGTGCAGGAGAATGCTGACTTCCATGTTCCAGATCTCCATGTCTCAGGAGCACCTTCAAATACCATGCCAGTACAGTTGCTGCTTTCATTAGCAGTATAAATAGAATCACGCACAAGGCAAGCTGGAAGTGAAGAAGATGCAACACATGTTACATGGAAGACAAGAAGACTGATCTGTGGCAATTACTAGAGGTTTTAGAAAGGAAATTATGTTTTCTCAGAGGGGGTAAGAAAAGAGTTTTATGTTTATCAATCATTATGACCAATATGATACTTTAAAAATGAAGAATCAAATGGCCTAGAAATCCTACAGTGTGTGTGTGTGTGTGTGTGTGTGTGTGTGTGTTTTCAGATATAATTTAGCAGCTTAAACTGTATAGAAAAATCTAGGCTCTGGCCTTGTTTTTATTCCTGTCAGTCTTGGAAGTCCAATAATTGCTGCAACTTTCCAAGATTCCATTTCCTCATTTTAACTGAAGATACCAATACCTGTCCTCCTTACCTCACATACTTGTAAGAATAAAACAGGATAATACATATAAAAGTGTTTGAATTATGTACTGTTAGAAATTTCAGAATTCCTGTTTTCCAAATTAATCTGTTGAATAATTTATTGAATGACTTGGTAGCAAAGAACAAAGACCCAATCAAGCTAGCATAAGAATGGGATAGCGTTTTCTGAATGCACCAAGTTCATAGATCTCAAAGACCAGGAGATAATCTGAGCCAGGTCTCATTCAAATGGGATCTAGAAATGGAAACATGAAAGATTGAAGCTATTCTCTCACTTCTCTAGGCTCAGATGTTTTCTCTTATACTTCTGCTACCTGTGAATGTATCTCATTTCTCTCTCTCTTAACTCTTTTCCTCTGAGGCTTTCTCCCTCCTAACTTCTCATGCACAATGTTCACTCTTGCTAGTTTAGTTCTCACTTTACTTTCTCTTCTGTTTTAATTCATGCTCATTCAACATTGTAAGTTTTCCCCTTCATCTATTGTTTCAAATTCCTGAGGTGGAGATCTAATTGATGATGAAGAAGGTCACAAAAATCAGTAGTTACCAGTGAGTCTGTCTATTAGTCCTGCTTAAATAAGAGCTCCTTAGTGTTCTTCAGTAGTTCTATTATCTGTGACTGGAGCCATGTGGTCAGGATGTGGCAGCTAGTGGGTGGGGTGAGTTCTTTGAGAAAAGATGAAGATAGAGCAGATGGAGAAATTGACCAGGTTGGTTCTGAACAAATAGCAATGGAGAAACACCTGAGTACTAGATACTGGGAACAGTGGTTGGAATTGTAGAAAGAAGCCAGAGGCAAAGAAAAATCAGAACAAAGAGGAAAGGGTTTCACCAACTTTAGAATTTTCACTAGGTACACTGATGGGGGTAAATAAAATGAAATAATACTAAAATTTTTGTATTTACAAAGTATTTTAGGACTTTGATATGGTAGCACATTTGCCTTTCTAATTATTTTCTATTAGAATAAATCTACATTTCTTGAGAACACACATTAGTGAACTTTTCTGGGATTACAGAATTCTCCCTTTTTCTGGGTAGATCAAGTAGCTATTCACATACACACAAACGAATCACCAAAATGGCAAAACCGATCAAAGATGCTAACACCTCACATACGATTTTATTTTCTAAGAAGTATTAACCATAGAAAAATTTTTTTCGTATTTCTGTGTCTTCTCTTTAAAGTGTTCTTAGCATTCTTGTCTCAGAGGTGATTTGATTGAAGAGAATTTGCCCCTTGTTGCTTTGCCCATCTAAGTTGAGACCAGGTTCCATTGATTGCTTTCAGTTGACAAATGACACAAATGTTAGTTATCCTTTCTGTCTCCATGTGTGAAGCCCAGATGCATTATGTCATTGTACAAAACTGCATATGAAATCAATAAACTTGAGGAAAATGGCTATAAAACCACAATTCTTTAAGTCAAGAGAAAGTAAATTGCTTGTGTTGCTCAGATAGGTTGGGATTTGTTGCCTGTTTCCATAAGAGAGATTTTCTTTCCAATAACTTCAGGCTCAGGAATTATAGTTAGTCACCATAAACCTAAAAGTCTGATGCATTAATCTTTATATATGTTCCTTTCCATTGCTTCTTGCTTTATTTATGGAAATCATTTTGCTAGAGTAATACCATAAGCTATACAACTTGTTTTCATGAGGAATTGAAGTTTTAAAAAATAGATCAAAATAAAACTAGTGATGAAATACCATTTGAAAAGTACCCTGAAGAAATTACTATTTATTGGTTTTGATAAATGTTTCCCAGATTTTCTTAGAGGTTGAAAGTTTGACCGTATTTATAAATCTTCACTTAACACTCCAGTGATTTCTCCAAATATATAATGTTTTGGACCTTCACTTCTTTTGTTCTAATCTTAGACTCATCTAATTTTTGTACCTTGTACCATTTATTCATCATGAAGGACCACCCAGGGAGAACAAATCACAGTGCAGAACCTGGAAATGTGACAGGGAACATCAAAACTGTGTTTCATCCTGAAATCTTCAAAAGTTAAAACTGAAGTTGTGATTGTAATAATGCCGTCTATAAAAATGTGTTTATTTTATTAAAATATCAAATATAAAATTTCTCAAAACAATAAATGCTTTGATGAATATCTTAGTAGTATCTCTAGTTGCCATAAATATCTTCCTAATAATATGTTCAATGCTCCAATCACTTCAAC
Source organism: Sciurus carolinensis (assembly GCF_902686445.1). NCBI lineage: Eukaryota > Metazoa > Chordata > Mammalia > Rodentia > Sciuridae > Sciurus > Sciurus carolinensis. Next base: position 58,871,553 of record NC_062222.1, on the reverse strand, counting down.
TTATGGACTCAACAATAAGAATTTTAAATAAAATACACTGAGTAACTCTCATGAGTTCTTCAATTTAATCCATTGAATCCAGGATTCAAGTCATCAACTTTTTGTATCAAAAGGGAGATACACCTGATAGTACATCTTATTATTGAAAATGAAACATAAGTTAAAACATACTTTATTTGTTTAACTGCTATTAAGTGTATTATCAATTATTTGGTGGTTTTTAAAGAGGAATCCAGGGGCTGGGGCTGTAGCTCAATGGTAGAGCGCTTGCCTTGCAAGTGTGCAGCACTGGGTTCAATCCTCAGCACCACGTAATAATAAATAAGTAAATAAAGATATTAAATAAGTAAATAAAGATACTGTGTCCATCTACAACTAAAAAATATTAAAAAAAAAAAAAAAAAGAGGAATCCAGTTTTTGAAAGAAAGTTGCTGGAGCCCAGAAGACTCAATTTCAGGGACAATTGTTTTCTTAAGTAAGAAAGTAGCCATAGTCAAGGTATTCAACTCTAATCATGTTTCTATGAATACAATAGCTCAAACTTATTTATATTTAGCTAAATTCAAGAGCAAGATTTTTCCTAAATTTTTTAACAATCATCTTTTTGTTTAATATTTGTAATAATTCCATATAGGAGGTATTGTTATCAGCATTTACAGGTAGAAACAAAACAAGAACAAGAAGATTTTATGCCAGGTTATACAGGCAAAAAGTAGAGTCCCGGATTTAAAGAAAAATTGTCCATCTAGAGTCTGTGCTGAACCTCCATATCTTTCTGTAGTTATGGAAAGGTACATGCTAATAAGTGTTTATAAAAGCCTTTATTTTGATGTATTGTGTGTGTACAGTACAGTTAAATACCCTGCTCATACTCCACATTTGGTGCATAGAGATGATATCTTGTTCTCCAGAGTATTTTAGTGTACCTGATCTGCTAGGACAAGAAGAAAAGTGCCCCAGTACAACTAGATTATTGTAGCCATTCCACCCTACCTGAGGTAGTTAGTCTTTGTTCCTCCAGATCCATTCTATCCTTTTCTGTTCCACTTTATGCCCTGAGAGTTTGTGACTTCCTTGTCTCAAAGCTTTGGGTTGGAATTGGCAAACAGGAAAAATCAGCTGCAGATGACAAGTCTGAAGGGAACACATCTGGGATCTGTACTCAGAACCATTTTGTATTGAACAGAAATCAATGGTTCACTTTCCGTGACAAAGCTAAAACAAATCCTGAAGCTATGACTCCTTATTTTACATTTAAGAACCTATACACTACTTTAGTCTTTCTAGTTAAATGGAAAGAATTCCAACCAAAGGATTTAAATTAAATAAAACTCTGAATGCATGTTATCACATTTAAAATATTGCATATAAAAGGTTATCCCATTTTCTTCAATTAAGAAATATTTAAAGCAACTTAGTGATGAAAAGAGAAATTTATAAAAGGTAGTCTGGAGTTGAAACCATTTAAAAATAGATTATGCATCACACTTATAGACACTTATAATTTAATGACTTCCAACTAGTTATCATGTTCTGTGCCCCCAGCAAACAGCATCTCTTGCTTGCCAAATTGTTTCTTCCACACTGTTCTTTGGATGGCAGTGACTGGAGCCAGAGGCTAATATTGGAAGATGTTCTTCTAATGACAACATCTGCTTGCATTGTAAAATTTGCCATGCATTAGTGGCTTTTTGCTTTTAGTTAAACTTTAACTGTGAAGAAATGAGATGTGCACATTGCACTTCTTGAAGGATGTATTTCCCCATGAAGAAAAATGCTGGGATATCTATATGCACAAAAGTTTAATAAAATTATTGCCATGAATGTTACACATTGGAAAGAAATCAAATTCATAAATGTTCTTTTTTGTTGCAAAAAGAACCCATGTGAAAGAAATGTGAATTATAAATATTATTGTTGTTACATTTATCATGGTGTCTGCACAACAAATGTCTTCCATATTTTTGAAACCTTGCAACTTCAATAGAGATTTCTGCTCTAGCTTTGGTACAGGATAGGATACTTCTGTGGCTACTCTTGCTGTGAGGATGTAGCTTCTCTGTAAACTTCGATGGTCAAGTTTATTACTACTGCACTCAGCAGAGAAAAAGGAGAAAACCTGTAATGTCACTGAAACAATGGAAAATTGCTGCTGTAGTTTAGATCCTGAATGGGAGCAATGACCTATATGTCAATGGCATGGTCACCAGCCCATGGCCCTGTTGGAAAGTGGTAGAACCTTTAGAAAGAGGGGCCTCCTGGAAGAAAGTTAAGTCAAGGGGTTTTGCCCTTGTGTTAGTCAGCATTGTGTCACTGGAACCAAATTTCCTGCTCCTATTAGTTAGGTTTTCAGTTTCTGAAGTACTTTCTGAGAAATGATTTTTCTCAAGGAAACTTCAAAAACAAATAATAAATAGAAACCAAGCTCAAACAAACAAGATGCAATGGTCAAATAAATTTTGAGAAACTGCTTATTATTTGTCCCATTAGAGAAACAGGCATAAGCTACCACATTAGAAATTCTGGAAAACATTGCATAAAAGAAACTGTACTTTAACTCAACATTTCCCAAATATTTTATCATCATGGAACACCTTTTTCTCACAACAGCTATTAATATCCTAAGGCACAACTGTTTCTCTGGCCACTTGGGAAATGCCCAGAGACAATAAAAATGTCTTAATATCCTGAGCACTTATAAATAGCTCTTCTAAAGTGCAGTTTTGTAGATTCTGATTATTTAGAGCACATTTATTTTAAAGTTGTCAAAATTTTATCCATGGAGTATAAAAGTACTGCCTGAGCTTATTATTCATGCACAGCAACCCAAGGGAATAATTTTAACAAGTGCAATTAAGTCAGAAGCATGAATTAGTTTCAAACAACAAACTATTTTTGGAAAAGGAACATTTGAAAAAAAAAGTCAAATATATCATAATAGCTTAACTAATAATCATCCTAGATTGATTCTTGGAAAACTAATAGATACATAAGAAAATATAGACCATCTATTTTAAATCATCAAATGGTATATATGATTCCAGTGATGCAGATGGCTGAGGTCAGTCTTCTCAACATAGTGAGAACTTGTCTCAAAATAAAAAGTAAAAAGAACTGGGGATATAGTTTAGAAGCTAAGCACCCCTGGGTTCAAGGAGTGGGGGGTAAAGCATGCATGGCTTAGCTTTCCTTACAGTATCTATGACTTTATTTTTTTTTTCTAGATACTCAGAAGAAACTAAAGGTAGGATTAAAATTTTTAAACAGATCAACGTTGAACTTTGTGTTCATTCCCATAACCTATCTAATGCAAATCAACAAACATTTTTTGAGTGCATGATATGTGCCATTCTCTATTAGGTTTTTACCTCAGTTTGTGCCCTATGCTTAACTTACCACCACCTCATTTCATTCTAATATCAGCACCCAGGGAAGTAGTTAGTATTGTAGGTACAGATGAGAAAACCAAAATACATAGAAATTAATTGACTTGAAAACTTCATAGTTGGTAAATGGCAGAATTAAAATACAGACCCAGGTGTTCTTGCTCCATATCTAGAAGTCTATGCATAGGATAATGATATTCCCCTGGTGATTTTCATTATGTGAGAGCTCATGGGGCATTGTTATTAAAAATGTAGGTTCTGAAGACAAACTGACAGTTCAGACTGTCATGGTCATGTGTGACTTTGGAGAATAATTTTTTAGACATAGTGTCTTATTCATTACATGGGAGTAATCACTAAGAGGATTGAGTTAATAATTGTGAGGCACCTGTCACATAGTAAATATTCTCATAACATTATCCAGGACAAGATTGATTTTGGAATGTTCTTTAATCTATTTTATTATTTTTAAATTTGAGAACTGATTAGTTATTTCTTTTTTTGTTGAGTTTTTCATATTAAATGAACATTGCTTAAAGATTCCAAGAACTCTACATTTTGTCTTCTTACATATTAGACCATAAAGACCATTGACATTGACTTATTAAATGGATTCTCTTGGTATTTTCTTTCATATCTCAAATATCTTGCATTTTACTCTTATTTATATATTTTAGGATGGAAGATTTGTCATTGAATTCTCACAATGGAAGACTAAGACTTAATCTTTTTCATACAACTATCCTTTTATTACATATTCATGCTTCCAAATTCCTGCTATATTGCTATAAAAATATCCAATATTGGGACAATTCTTCATCCAGCTTTGTAGGGCCTATTACTATTCATAGCTGAGCCATACAGTAATATGTATGGAATAATTTTTCTTACTGTACAACTTTTGACTTTCTTGAAGTCAATGATTACCTCTAGCTGTCTGCTTGATTGTCTACATAATTAACACTAACATATCCTCCTATTCTCTTGGGTAATTCTATTGATGTACTAAATACATTTAGTATTCCATCAATTTTGATCTTGAAAATCACTTCCAGAGCCTCCTTTTTTGGGGAGTGGGACAGGAATACCTTTTATCACCCTAATATATTTTTTTGCTTCTCCCTTGTGCTGAAATTCATACCTTCACTGTATTTAACCCCTTGATTTTATAGTAAATCTCTCCATGATTTCCTAAAATAAATACATTAGGCATAAACATTTGAGACATTAAGTTAAGCATGTTTAGATTCTAATCTGAAAGTTATGCTAAAATTTTTCTATTTTTTTTTTGGCTTCAAATGCTGCTGCTAAAAATATCCAATGTAGTTTTTACGTGTTTGGCCTTTATGATCTCTCTCAAAAGCATTTCTTTCCTTTGCCTCCAGGGATCTGAAATTTCACACAAATATGTCTATATGGAATCTATTTTCATCTGACACAGTAATATTGGATTATAACTTCTCAAGATGAAATAAACATCTATGAATCCTTGTTGATATTAACAAAGGCATATTGAGAGTCTTCTAATTAGGATAGTTTCTCAAATTATGTTGACAGTAATTTGATGTTTTCTGTTCTCTATGGGATAGTATATATTTTGAGCTTCTCTTCTAGATTTCTTATACTCTCCCTGCTATTTTCTCTTTGATTAGTTTCCTGTTATCCAAGAGATTTCCTCATCATTAGCTATAAACACCTTTATTGAGTCTTGTTTCTACTATCCTCATTTCAATATGTGATGTTTTGTGTTCCAGGAATGTAATTTTTATAGTATTATGTTATCTGTTTCTTGCAGCAACATATTCTCTTATCTCTATAAGGACATCATTAGCATTTTTCTTCTTAATTTTTTATTTTGAAATAATTTTGGATTTATAGAAAAATATGTAGCAAGTTCTCATGTAGTTATATTCATTCCTCCCTAATCCTAACATCTACCATAGCCATGGCACAATGATCAAAACTGAGAAATTACCATTGACACAATACATACACTAAATTTTAGACTTCAATCAGATTTTACCACTTCTCCCACTATCGCTCTGTGGTCCATTATCTCTTCCAGCAGCTCATACTGCATTTAATCATTGTGTCTCTTTAGTTTGCTCCAGTGTGTGGCAATTCTTCAGTCTTGACTTGTCTTTCATGACCTTATTCTTGAAGGGTATTGATCAATTGTTTTGTAACATATGACTCAATTTGGGTCTATATGATGTTTTCCCCTGATTAAATTGAGGTTGTGGATTTTGGAGAAGAATGTCAAGGTAATGTGCCCTTCTCAGTATATCATATCAGGGATACCTGTGATTGACATATCTTGTTAATGAAAATACTTTCCCAGATCATTTGGAGAAAATGGTTTTTTTTCTCACTTTATTCATAGCAAAACACACACATGCACACACACATGCACACTCATGATTTTTACCTTTATAGTTAATAAACTTTGTAGAGATCTCTTAAGACTGCAGATATCTTGTTTCATCACAAATGTTTGTCCCTATGTTGAGCTTCCATTAGTGGATATTACTTGTAATAACTATTGTCATTGTGTCTAATTATGACTTTTATTTGTTTGTGTCTTCTACATCTATTAATTGGAATCATTCTGTAATAAAATGCTGTCCTCCCATACACACTCATTTAATTATTTGATTATGTAGTAAGGATGGACTCATAGATATGCATTTTATTTTTTTGGTTTAATCCATTATTATTAATTATTTCCTTGCTCAAGTTGTTCAAGTTTTCATCTATGAGACTGTTTCAGATTAGTTTTAGTAAATTATCAACATGTGTCTACCTATTTTTGACCTCTTCCTTACTTCAAAAAGTACACAAAAATCACAAGACATTTCATGCTCACCTTGTATTTATGTAGCCCTTGGCTTGGAATCACAACTTTTCCAATGATTTATTGGATAACAGTATTTAAAGACCAAACTGTGGTACTTGGTGTACTTATTGCTCCCTGGATGCCATTGCTTACAGGATCTCACAGACACATAAACATGTATATTTCTACATCTGCTTTGTTGTATATATATGTATTTAATGACCAGAACTTATATTTTCTCTATTGATAGCTCCAATTTTAATTGGGCAGCATACAGATCATCTAGCATTTCCATATCTGGAAACTCTTTCTCCAAATATGAGAAGATTTTCTGACTCTACATTATCTCTAATATATTCATGCGTTCGTTCACTACTACTACACATGAAAGTTGTTCTACAATTCAAATCCATACTCCTGGGAGAAACAAATTTTTTAACTGAAATACAGTAGTATGTGCTATAGTTTGTGTTGGGAACAATAGAATCCAGTCAAGATACTGTTTTCCACAGTGACTTACTCTATTGGTTTCTTAGGACTGCAATAATAGTGTATCATCTGGGTTGTTAAACAATAGAAATTTATTGTTCCATAGTTCTGGAGTCTAGAAGTCTGAAATCAAGGTAACTCACAGGCTGTGCTGTCTCTGACTACTCTAGGGAAGAGAATTCCTTGCCTCTTCTAACTTCTGATATTTCTTGGCTTATAGACATATTACTCAGATTGTATGGTCAGTGTGGTCACTGATATCATGGCCATTTTATCCGTGTGCATCTTCACATTGTCTTCCTTCTGGGTACATCTACCTCTACATCCAAATTTCTCCTCTTTTATAAGAACTCTGGTCTTTGTGTTAGGGGGACACTAATAGCCTTATAGTAATATGACTAACTCTGTAAAGACCTAATTTCCAAGTTACATATCTGGAACCTCTTTCTCCCAGCACTATGGCTTAGTACTACAGCATCTTTGATGGTTGGGGGATGGTCACCATTTAATCAATGTTAATGCAGTTATATTCTATTGCGACACTTTGTATTATATTTTGAGTTCCACTGCCATCATTTAAAAAAAATTTATGTATAATAAAGTCTATATTTACATTTACACTGTGGAATGTACACATTTTAACAACTGCATGCAGTCATGTATTTATTTACCAGCAGTCACAGAGAAGTTTCCTCACCCCTTAAATTCTCTCCCATTTTTTTTTTTGGTAGTTTCCCACCCCTCTCCACCACTACTAAATTTTGAAGTTTTATTTTCTTTGTATTCAATATTTTTATTTTTTTGGCTTATTTTAGCCTCTATCTTTGATTTTAGAGGATTTCCTATACTGTAGTGAACATTAGCTATCTGTTCACACCCAAGAGTTGGGCAGCCCAATATTGAGTGGAAGTTCTGAGTGTGCGATCCTGGGTGATGCTTTTAAACTTGGGCCACTCCCTTGGGAGAACATCCGGTATTTCCATCTCTTGAGCTGATCTCATTTTCTAGAGAAAAGCACTTCTAAATTCATACTGAAGTCTAATCTTAAATTTTATTTGATTTTTGGAATTTGAGCCGAAACAAACAAATTTGAAGTTATATTGTTTTTGTGGAGTTTGAGAAAGGAATGAAAACCAACTCGTGAGTTCAACCCACCATCTTTAACTCAAAGTCTGGGTTTTTTTTGTTTGTTTTTTGTTTTGTTTTGCTAAACAAATTGTTAAAGCTTTCCTCAAATTCCTTATAGACAGCAAATAAATTATGGTGGGAAGAGCTCAGACTTTGGAACTAGATATAAATATGGGCCTGAAATCTGATTTCATGTGACCCTATATGCAATATGAATGACAGATATAGAAAGAGGAGGTCAAGTGAAGGGAGACAATTTCAGAGATCATTGCAATAATTCATGTAAGATAAATCAAAGACCCTGATAGGGATTGTGAAAGTGCATTCTGGAGACATAAAGAAAATTGTGAATTATTTGGGGGTAATATTGATTAAAAAAAAAGTGATTCGGGAGATAGGAAATTAAGTATGGCTTTACCATTTGTGCTTTGGCAAGAAGAGAAGATAGTAATATTATTTTCTCAGTAAGAGAAAAAGGAAAAAACATTCTTTGAAGAAGTATCTGAGTTCAGCTGAAGATGAATTCATGTTGCAGTGACTAGTAGGTACATCCTCATGTACCAGGCATTGGTATATATGGACAGAGTATACTGGAGAGATCTATTCCGAATGTAAATATCTGAGAGTTTTTAACATGTGGATGGAAAATGAAGCCATGAATGATGATTGCATCAAGCAGTGAGAGTAAGAATGTTGAGGAAAAAGGTGGTGAAAAAATTTTGAAGGCCCACCGTCATTCAAGGCACTGAGTGTCCTCTCTTCTTTATATAAAACTTCCATACTGAGAAACATAGAGCAGGTTCTGAAGACTAAGTTATACTTGAGAATCATTGAGAAGAGCACAATTTTCCCTTTGTCAAGGATTATGTGTAGAGTAATGTTCAAACTTCTTTCACCAGATAAACTAAAGTGAAAGAGCAACATTCTCCTTTCAGCAAGTCAGAGTTGCTACTAATCTGCTTTCATGTTTTCTTAATATTCCTTGACCAAAAGAGTTAAGATTTGTT